>NC_140941.1:114285175-115485175 GCF_014529385.1 Adiantum capillus-veneris
TACAGACACATTTCAACCTGCCCTTCCCCCTTTTCTATTTTTACCGGCTTCTTTTATCTAACCCCCTTTCTCACGTGTGCAGCTTCACACTCTTTACCTTTTGGCTGCTTCCTCTGTTCTCCAGTCTGATTTCTGTTTGCAATCTGCGTCTCCATTCCGCCTGAGCAGGCAGGCATCCGTCCGTGAGCAAGGGTTGTGCTTTCAATCCTCGCAGGTCTGCTTGTGCTACATTTACTGATTTTTGATTGCTATCTCTCTTGTAGGGCCAGGATTCTTGTTTTCCTTCACTTCTTCATCTTGTTTTGGCACAGAGCACACTCTATTTTTACTGGTTTCCCAATTTGTGGCCCTTTACCTATTGTTAAAAATCGAGTTTGACGGATTTCCGCATCATGTGGTCATACTCAGCATGTTCTTCTGCATAGCTTTTTCATGCAATGGCTATGTATGAAGCAATCTGGTTGCAGCACGTCCGAAATTTTACCCTAATTCCATTTGTACAAACTTTGGTGGTTGTCATTTGCAAGCGCTTCTACAAGGAAGCTTCTGTGTTTTTAATTAAAGAAGACAATCGAGTGATTACACACCCGTAATGGGCCAACAGGAGCGGGGACAACAAAGACTCGGCTCTCTTGCTTGTGATCACCATTCAGTAAAAGGTTGGTCTGCATTGCCCTGACTTCTAACACATTTGCAACCAGCAGGTACCTTTCAACCGGCAAAGAATCTATCGAATTTGGCACCTTGTGAAGCACAGCACATACTGGCATGCTGGACTTGTCTTGTGCAGCAGTGGATGTTGAGAAAGCTCAATGGAGAAAGTACAAGGACTACCTTACAGGGGCAAAGATGGGCCAACCATGCAGTTTTGGCCGGCCCATCAACATGATTTTTTCCAAGCTCAGACTTGCAACCTCATGACACAGAATGGGCATCTAGATCCAAGGTCTACTTTCAATACTGCTGATGATATGACGACTTCACACCAGTCGCCATTACCTTGGCATTTAACACAGGTGGATTATCGAGATGGGAGTGTCTCAGGAGTGAGGAATTGGTCACAAAATTGGGAGTGGGATAGCTTAGCGTTGACTGCACAAGCAACGAGTAGTGGAACCAAAAGAGGTCCTTATTCCCAAATTGGTGGGCGGGAATCTGACTTCAGCTCACCATCTCCACCAGAAAATTATGAAGAAAACGGGATGCATAAGGAACCGACTTTATATGAATTTGGACTAAACAGCAGGACACGAGCACATGAGGATGATGGACTTTTAGATTTAAAGCTCGGTGGGAATGTTCACGTACCAGGGGCAGGTGAAGTCTCTCCAAGCTCAAAGAGAAGCCGCCATTCACCTTCTGAAAACCAGCAGACACGTTGCCAGGTCGACAACTGTTCGGAAGATTTGCAGAATGCAAAAGATTATCATCGGCGGCATAAAGTTTGTGAGATTCATGCAAAGTCTCCTAAAGCTCTAGTGAACACATTAATGCAGCGATTTTGTCAGCAATGTAGCAGGTTAGTGTTGAGATTAGAGGGTTGTAAACATTTTCAGCAGTGTGCCCACATGTTTACAGTCTACGCATGCATAAGGGCATATGGCTATTGTCACTGTACTTGCTCATGCAGAGGATTGTTCGGTTAGTTTGTGACTGCATGTGAGATCTTTTTTCTAGAAACGTATTGGTTTTTAGACAACTCGTATTTTGCAGGTTTCATCTGCTTAAAGAGTTTGATGATGACCGGAGAAGTTGTAGGAAGAGGCTTGCTGGCCATAATCGGCGAAGAAGGAAAACTCAGCCAGATGCTGCGACAGCCTTGGCTTGTCTTCTGGCAGATCAAAGTGTTCTTTCAAGGATTATCAGTCCATCAGGACAGCAACAAGGTGTGTTTGCAGTTTTTTGCCTAAGTGTATTTATGTAATTTAGGGTTGCATTTTTGTGCGAGAGTTGTTATCTGAAATTTCATGCTCATTTATTGTCATGACCCATGGGTGCAAAAGGGCTTAAATTTGAAAGTTGCATGAGTTTATTTGATGCAAAAAGTTGTATGCATTTCGAAGAAGGTAAAAGTTTATGTGGAGCAGCATACTGTCTTTGAAGCATGGGGAATCTGTTGTTCTTTGGCTCTAGGGGGGCAGTTTTTTTGAAAAATAAATGGTGGTTTTTGTCGTTGGATTGTATAAACTTAGTGTTTATGGTCATTGTTTGTGAACCCCTTTTGCCTGTGCTATCTCTGTTACCTTTTCTTTTGAATAGCCTACCACCTCCTTTCAAGGTGTTTGCTTTTCTTCTTACTGTTGCTCACTGGTACTTAGAAAGATTTTATTGCTATGTGAAGGCACATCAGGGAAATGCTCAAGTAAATGAAGATATTTTTAGCTGGCCATACAAGTTGTACACCTTTGAGATTGTGGCAGATGACATTTTTTTTCAAAGGCCCCCAGGCATTGCCCTTATATGTGCAAGATTTGGTTTCGAGAGAGAATTTGTGGATCTTTGAGAGGACAATGCGATATATTTGTGGACAGCGCTTTATTGACCTTTACCAAGTGGATATGCACCTTATGTATGGGTTACTTCCAAATAAATCGCCATTTGCTATCAGATATCTCCCCATTTGCGTCGGATAGGGGACCTATGCAGTAAAGAATGTTAGTTAGCCTTGTGCGCCTATAAAGGGAGCAAAACACACATACACACGTTTATCACTTTGTCTAAGATTCTTGGTTGGTGCATGCTGAACAGTAATCAGAGAAGACTCTAGGAATTATCCGCACAATTTGGTTGAACAGTCTTTCCTCATCCTACATTTTGGGACATATTTGGTGTACTATCATCGAGATTCCACGATAATTAAGAAGAGAGCAAATCCGGCTTTCTCAAGACACTCATCTTCAGAGTATGGAGAGAATGTTTGATAGTGACTTAGTTGAGAGATTAACACTGTTGTCCCTCTCCCCTCCCTATTCTTACAATGTGACATTGTCACCAGGAAGTGTATTTTTCCTCTTGCCTTTCGTAAATAAGTACTAGATATTTTTATTTATACTTGTTTTCCCCGGAACCCTTGAAAAGGTGCAAGTGGACATTGCATGGCCAGTGTGAAACGGCTGCGGCCGAATAGGTTTCTCACAGCGGGAGTCTGGGTCGGAAAGTGACTTATAGCTTTATAAGTCAGTGGGAACTAGAGAATTAACTCAAAAGGGGCAAACTGGACACATGGCAGCTTCTGGGGAGTTTGCTACTTCCAACTGAAGAGGGGGCGCCCAATTTGAGAGAGGAGGTTGATTTTTGAACAGAAGTGAGCTACAGTGTGTGTGTGAGTAGTGGGTGCAGGTCTACAGCTTTAATGGAAAGCTTGCCTTCTCCTCTGTTTCATGTAGCGCGATGATTTGCTCTCGTGCATCTCTCTCCCCCCTTTGGCACATATGGTAATGTCCCACTAGATGGGCTACTCAGATGAACATGTACAGTTCTGGGGGTTTATGCACGTTTGCCAAGGCAAGAGCCTTCTGAACAGGAACCGGATTAGCTAATTGCTAATCCCCCACAGGTACGCACAGTTCCATCGCGAAAGATTGCGAGCTTGGAGAGTTTTCTCGCGTGAAAACTCGTCCGATTCACAGGGGAATTGTCCCATTGCCTGCGGGAGCCCTTGGGACACGCGCAGGCGTGTTCGCTCCGCTAAAAACGATCCGAAACATCGAATTACAGCCTGCTGTGTTTTTCTGCAGGTTTAGGGTTTCGCACCTAAACTGCAAGGGACCCCCGGGGGAGCCTCGTGAGAGCCTTGGGATGCGTGTACAGGCTTTTGGGCACCCGGCAGTGAAAAACCGGGAATTACAGCCCGCTGAATTTCTGTGACAGCTCACCAGAAAGCTTCCAGATAGCGAGGGAATCCGTCCTAGACAGGTGCTTTTGACCTACAAGGGTTTTTGCGTCGTTATGTTGCCAAAATCAGGTCGAAAACCTGCGTTTTCAGCCCTCGCCAGGTTTGGACAGCTTTGTGAAAGCTTGTGCGAAGTGGTCGGATCGTCTACCTTAATTTAAATAAAGAAATACCGAAAGGGGCGCCTGTCTATGCGGCCTACAGGGTGTCGGTCTCGTGTGCGTAGTGACATTCTAGTCGCTGGACGCAACTGTGTTCTCTTCCCTTCTCAATGCTCTGTGTAAAGCTAACAGGTAATTGAAATAGTACCGCCCTCTACATTGTACAGGCCGGTTATATGGTTCCATCGACGGGATAGTCACTTTTTCTTCAAA
The DNA here is from genome assembly GCF_014529385.1 of Adiantum capillus-veneris. NCBI lineage: Eukaryota > Viridiplantae > Streptophyta > Polypodiopsida > Polypodiales > Pteridaceae > Adiantum > Adiantum capillus-veneris. Next base: position 114,289,442 of record NC_140941.1, read on the forward strand.
AAGTGCAGCGTGGATTGTTGTGGGTGAAAGCAACACAGAGCTTGTCGATATGGCAGAGAAGAGAGACCAAGTACCTGAAGAGGGATCTTCCTTACATGGCACAGAGAAAATTCCTTCAACTCTTCAAGAAGAGGACAGGTTGTTTAGAACTCAACTGCATTGCTACATGGACATGTTTCAGCAGTTGGCTAACAACCCAAGGATGCAGGAGTTCTTACAGGCTCCGACACAGGGTTTTGAGCCTCCTACACAGGGCATGACTGAGCCGTTGCAAGAAAAGGACATTTCTAATGCGCAGAGGACTCATGATGCTCGAGGGAAAGCCCATGTGGTTGAGCAACTAGTGGTGTCCAATGATCCAAAGCAGCTTGCTTTAGCTGGACAGGAACCGTTTGTGAATGGTCAAGGGAGTAATGAACACGCTATGTGTCAGACCCTTCCATTACCTAATACTTATCTTGGTTATTTTGAAGGTGGTTCAGTGTTTCAAGCTATGGCTAGACCTTCCACGGGTTATATGCCAGGGAATGTGTTCGGGACAATGCAAACAGGCATGGGTAACCCTATGTACGCGAACATGTGTGTCCAACCAAGTTTTCAGGGTGCCTATGGCCAGTTTCGAGTGCCTGGAACACAATTTGGTATGACTGGTTTTTCGTAGCCATACGTACAAAATGCAGATATGACAGGGAAAACAATTGATGCGAGTGCTGGAATGAACACTCATGGAGCACCACTGTTACAGGCACCTGTTTATGATAATGTGGCTCCTTTGAGTCAGGTGAAGGATTACAAGGAAGGTGGGCAGGGAGTGAAGTTTGAAACTTTCAGAGGAACTGAGGATCAATTGAAGGCTTTGACCTTCATACAACAGTTCGATGCAGCTTATGCTGGAGGAAACTTCACGGAATCTTCAAAGATACGCAAGGCTGCCATTTTCTTGAAAGGGAATGCGCTTCAATGGTGGACCGCATAGTTGAACCAGGGTCAAGCCCCAACAACGTGGGTCCAATTGTGCCTGGAACACAATTTGGTATGACTGGTTTTTCGTAGCCATACGTACAAAATGCAGATATGACAGGGAAAACAATTGATGCGAGTGCTGGAATGAACACTCATGGAGCACCACTGTTACAGGCACCTGTTTATGATAATGTGGCTCCTTTGAGTCAGGTGAAGGATTACAAGGAAGGTGGGCAGGGAGTGAAGTTTGAAACTTTCAGAGGAACTGAGGATCAATTGAAGGCTTTGACCTTCATACAACAGTTCGATGCAGCTTATGCTGGAGGAAACTTCACGGAATCTTCAAAGATACGCAAGGTTTCCATTTTCTTGAAAGGGAATGCGCTTCAATGGTGGACCGCATAGTTGAACCAGGGCCAAGCCCCAACAACGTGGGTCCAATTCAAACAGCTTTTTGCGCCTGCATGGTTGACAAACACTTTTGAAGTGGATGTGATGACAGAATGGCACGAGTTGAATGCTAAACAGTGTGCGAATCTGGAAGAGTACAATAAACAGTTTTGGGCCGCACTGTTGCCAGTCACCTCTTACAGGTTTGTGTCATTGTCAGAACAGATTGAGAAGTACTGTTGCAGATTGCCCAAGAAAATCAGGGACTACTGCACAAAGACTACTGTCATGAATATGTTTCAGTTGATAGAGAATGCAAGAGTGGCTAGCAATCTGTCGAAGGGAGATTCCGATGGATTTAATAGCCACAAGAAAGGGTCCCAGGGCAAACAGTTTTCAGCCAAGGGCAATATTACAGCAAAGCCTTCTGAGCCTCCCACAAAGAAGCCCTCCATTGAAGAAGGTGATATGTCCAAGAAGCAGTCTAAGTCTTCTTTTGGACAAGGACAAGGACAAAAAAGGCATTTTTTAGGCAAAACTTTTGAAGAAAGGAAAGCTCTTAAGGAGGCCAAGAAATGCTGCATTTGTGAACAGGAATGACATTTTGCAAATGAATGCCCACAGAAGAAGTCACAGGATAAGGATGACAAGTCAGACCATAAAGGGAAGAAGCCAAAGCCAAGTGCAGGACTTGTTCCAGATTTGGTTGGAGACCAACCAAACACAGATGCCACAGAGGTGTGCAAAGCTTGGGGCAAAGTTAGAGACCAGACAGTGCTGGTTTTCTTTGATCCAGGAGCCCGTGCAAATTTCATATCACCAGAATTGGCATCAAAGTTGGGCATTCGTGCAGAGGAGATGGGTATGACAGGGGAAGCAAGTTTGGCATGCCCAGGTCATTCAGAGCCTGTTACTCCCATTTTGGGAAAGCTTCGTCTGCACATTCAGAGCTATGTGGATGCGGAAGAATTTCATATTATGCCACTTGAGGGCTGTGATGTGTTACTGGGTATCCCATGGTGTTACAGGTTACATGCTATGGTGGATACTTACAACAAAAAGATTACCCTTGTACATAGAGGAAAGACTCATGTCCTTGATGTAAAGCTTAAAGGCGAGTCTGTTCCAGTTGTTTCTGCTTCTGCTATTTCATCTGTAATAAAGAATCATCTTTCTGCGTACTTGATCTTTGCAAAATAAGTACCTCAAGTTGTATCTAATTTGTCTACCTTAGATAAAGACAGATCAACTTTTTTGAGTGGTTTCAGTGATTGTTTTTCAGACTCTTTGCCAGGGGAGTTACCTCCTGAGAGACCTGAGGATCATACTATAGATCTTGTGCCAGGTTCTAGTCCACCGAATAGACCACCATACAGGGTTAGTGCAGCCCAACAGAAAGAGATTATGAGTCAGGTCAACGAGCTTTTAGAGAAGGGGCTGATTCAGCCCAGTTCATCCCCTTTTTGTTCGCCTGTACTCTTATTGCAGAAGAAGGATGGTTCATGGCGCATGTGCATTGACTATCGCGCCTTGAATAAGAATACCATCAAGAACAGGTTCCCCATACCGAGGATAGATGACATTCTCGATCGGCTTGAGGGAGCGTCATTGTTTACAAGAATAGACCTAAAGAGTGGGTACCATCAGATACGCATTAGGCCAGAAGATGTCCATAAGACTGCGTTCAAGACAACATTTGGTCTCTATGAGTTTCTTGTTATGCCATTTGGTCTCACAAATGCTCCGGCCATGTTTAATAGAATGATGGACAAAATTTTTAGACCACATAGAAACTTCGTGGGTACCTTCTTTGACGACATGATTGTCTATTCGAAGTCTGAAGAGGAGCATAGGGATCACTTGAGTGCAGTTTCCAATGAGTTACGTAAGAACAGAGTACTCATTAATGCGAAGAAGAGTGAATTCTTTTTGCAAGAAATTCACTTCCTTGGCCACATTGTTTCAAAGGATGGGGTATGCATGGATCCCGCTAAAGTGGAAGCAATTAGGTCATGGCCAGACTTGAAGTCCGTACATGACATTCGAAGCTTTCTAGGCTTATGTTCCTACTATAGGAGGTTCATCCGAAATTTTGCTAAGATTGCTTCTCCACTCCATGCACTACAAGGAAAAGGAGTTACTTTCAAGTGGACAGCCAAGGAAATTTTAGCGTTCAAACACTTGAAAGAGAAGCTGACTTCAGATCCGGTAATCATTTTGCCAGAGCTTTCGAAACCTTCTGTGGTTCAGTGTGATGCGTGTGGCCATAGTCTTGGTGCAGTTCTAATGCAGAATGGCCGAGTAGTCGCATATGAGAGCAGAATTCTTTTGAAGACTGAAAGAAACTTGCAAGTCTATGAGAAAGAATTGCTGGCAGTAATTCATGCTCTCACTAGTTGGAAACACTATCTGCTAGGGGCTGATTTTGTTGTCCAAACGGATCATCAAACTTGCGATATTTTCTCACACAGACGAAGTTGTTTGAGAAGCACATGCGATGGGCAAACATCTTGTCAATGTTCCATTTTCAGATTGTGCATGTGCAAGGGAAAAAGAATGTGGTGGCTGATGCGTTGTCACGAAAGCCCCAAATTTCAGCAGTGTCAATTCCGTACCATTGTGAACTAGACGAAATGAAGACACAATATGCTGAAGATTCATATTTTGCAAGGATCTATGATCAGCTTGTTGATGGGCAACATCATGAGCACTATATGCTTAAGAATGACTTTCTCATGATGCATGGAAAGTTATGCGTTACTAAACAGTTACGGCCAAAGATTTTGATGGAAAGTCATGCACCACCTTATGCTGGGCATCGTGGAATTGATGCGACAGTTAAAGGGGTTGAGGCATTCTTCTATTGGCCAGCTTTGCGTCAAGATGTTGACACATTTGTAAGATCATGCTTAGTATGCCAAAAAGTCAAATTTGACAGACAAAAGCAACCGGGATTGTTGCAGCCATTGCCGATCCCTGATAGGTCATGGGAAAGCATAGCAATGGACTTTATCTTTGATCTTCCAAGGACGCAAACAAGCAATGATGGGATTTGGACTATCATTTGTAGGTTCAGTAAGCAGGCCCATTTCATTCCTGTGAGGAAGAAGATAAAGCCAAAACACATGGTCAAGATATTCATGAGCAATATCACAGGATGCCTCAGTCAATTGTCAGTGACATGGATCCACGTATGACGAGTCTTTTCTGGAAGGCATTGTTTGAGAACATGGGCACTACGCTAAAGTTCTCTTCTTCGTTTCATCCGCAAACTGATGGACAGTCAGAAGAGGCAAATTCTACTGTTTTGGACCTGCTCAAATGTTATGTGTCAGAGCACAAGGCAACTTGGGAACACCATCTTCCACTGGTTGAATATGCTTACAATAACACTGTGCTTACGTCAACAGGTAAGGCACCATTTGAGATAGTGGAAGGAGGAAAGAAAGTCCCGCCCATTTTGCAGACTAAGGACAAGATTTTTGAGGCAGACAAGTATGTGCAGATATGGATGAAACATACAGGAAGATAAAGATTGCTCTTGAGAAGACTCAGGCTAAGCAAAAGAAAGCTGCTGATCGTCACGGTCGTGAACTTGTATTTTCACTTGGTGATTGGGTGCTTTTGCGCTTTGAAAAGGCCAGGTTAAGGAAAAGGAAAGGCAAGGAACGCTCGTTTCCTAAGCTCAGTATGCATATTGTGGTCCTTTTCAGATTTCAGAAAAGATTAGCGATGTAGCTTATAGGTTAAAGCTACCATAAGGCTGGAAAATACATAATGCTTTTCATGTTAGCCTTCTGAGACCCTTTGTTGGTGATGTGCCAGAGAATATGCTTGATGAGGAACAACCCGAAGTGGAAGAATTGGATGAAATCCTTGTTCCTGAACAAATATTGGCACATAAAGAAAGAAAGGTTAGAGGAAAGGTTGGAAGGCGCTATTTGGTGAAGTTCAAGAACTATCCATCGTTGGATGCCAAATGGATGGAAGAGTCTGAATTGCTTGATTCACCTCAGCTATTGCAATTGTATCTTGAAGCCTTTCAGATGAAACCCACAGTGACTTGATGTATACTTTTTGGAGCAAGGCAAGAGCATGGTTCATGATGCTCAAGAGAGTAGTTAAGCAATTGTATCTACTCTTTCCATACAGAATTTAGCTAGAGAAGTTTGTGCTTCAGAGTACACTAGAAGACTTCTATGCTTGATATATGTGTCGTAGCCAGGTTGGTGGGATTGTTTAATCGTCCAACGCTACATTTCCGGAAGCATGTATATCTTGGATTCCCATCATAGAATATATGTGAGAATATATGTGATATCAAGAGATACTGCATGTATTATTGGCATGCAAGCGAGGTCGCTTGCAGTATTTCAAGGGTGGGGTGTGTCACCAGGAGGTGTATTTTTCCTGTTGCCTTCCGTAAATAAGTACTAGATATTTTTATTTATTTTTATTTTTACTTGTTTTTCTCGGAACCCTTGAAAAGGTGCAAGTGGACATTGCATGGCCAGTGTGAAACGGCTGCGGCTGAATAGGTTTCTCACAACGGGAGTCTGGGTCGGTCAGTCTAGGACTGGTCGGGCCAGTTAGCACTGAATTCTGATGAGTATGGAAGCCTGTGTGTGCCAAATGAAGTCTGGGCCACTCGGAAAGTGACTTATAACTTTATAACTCAGTGGGAACTAGAGAATTAACTCAAAAGGGGCAAACTGGACACATGGCAGCTTCTGGGGAGTTTGCTACTTTGAGCTGAAGAGGGGGCGCCCAATTTGAGAGAGGAGGTTGATTTTTGATCAGAAGTGAGCTACAGTGTGTGTGTGAGTAGTGGGTGCAGGTCTACAGCTTTAATGGAAAGCTTGCCTTCTCCTCTGTCTCATGTAGCGCGATGATTTGCTCTCGTGCATCTCTCTCTCCCCTTTGGCACATATGGTAATGCCCCACTAGATGGGCTACTCAGATGAACATGTACAGTTCTGGGGGTTTATGCGCGTTTGCCAAGGCAAGAGCCTTCTGAACAGGAACCGGATTAGCTAATTGCTAATCCCCCACAGGTACGCACAGTTCCATCGCGAAAGATTGCGAGTTTGGAGAGTTTTCTCGCGTGAAAACTGGTCCGATTCACAGGGGAATTGTCCCATTGCAGGCTTTTGGGCACCCGGCAGTGAAAAACAGGGAATTTCAGCCCGCTGAATTTCTGTGACAGTTCACCAGAAAGCTTCCAGATAGCGAGGGAATCCGTCCTAGACAGGTGCTTTTGACCTACAAGGGTTTTTGTGCCGTTATGCAGCCAAAATCAGGTCGAAAACCTGCGTTTTCAGCCCTCGCCAGGTTTGGACAGCTTTGTGAAAGCTTGTGCGAAGTGGTCGGATCGTCTACCTTAATTTAAATAAAGAAATACCGAAAGGGGCGCCAATCTTTGGGGACTACAGGGTGTCGGTTTTGTGTGCGCAGTGACATTCTAGTCGCTGGACGCAACTGTGTTCTCTTCCCTTCTCAATGCTCTGTGTAAAGTTAAAAGGTAATTGAAATAGTACCGCCCTCTACGTTGTATAGGCCGGTTATAGACATTGGTGGTATAATGGTTAGTGGATCTGTTACGGAACCGCACCACGTGCCAACTTAGAGAACAAATTGGAACAAACGTTTCGCACCTCAAAACATATGAACGAAAAGAGAGAGAATTCACATGAGACACAATTCGGTGGCTATACTCTGCTTGTGCTGCACGCACACACACACACACACACACACACACACAGAACGCACAATCTATTTAAAGGCCGTTGAGGCTTGGCTTATCCATAAGCAATTACATGAATTTTGAAAAGCTAAAGATCCAAAAGCATTGGTCCAAAAGCTCCTGCCCAGAGGGTTGTCCATGCAGCGTTGCCACATTAGTTTCCATTTCCCCAAATCGTGGGTCTGCTTGCACAATATGCCACGTCATCATTTTCTGCGCTAATGTGTGTGTGTGTGTGTGTGTGTGTGGTTGTTTATTTTAGTGTATAGGCCCCTCGGCAACTGATCTGCAAGTTGGTTGGGTTAGGATTTTTATAACCCCTTTTGTCTTTTAGGGCCTTTGGCGGCTTGAATGAGTTGGTTTAACTTTTTTTGCTTCTTTTGTTAAGTACTATTGCAGACCTCGACCATACTCGCTTGGTGCGGAGGATTGGGGTATGAAAGATAACATGCCAGTCTAAGGATAAGGTAAGTAGGTGTGTCTTGTATGGTACAGTCTCCAGTGTTCAATCTGGAAGACGAGGCATAGGAACTACTGTTCGGATGCATGTCACAAATTGGTGACGTGGCTACCCAATACACACGCGCGGTCATTGCTTACGTGGCAGGCAGTCCCGGATTTTCTGCTAAATGCTAACGTGGCATTGTCGAACAGACAATTTCGGAATTTACGACGCGTTTTGCGGAATGTTAAAGTGGTAGCAGCGTATGAAAATTCTTTGCTTTATTCTACGCATGGGCTGAAAATTTCATACGCTGGGCTTTTTGGGAGTTGCTTTAATTCCCCAAGAGGGCTTGTGAGAGGAACTTGCTTTATTTTTGAAAGCTTTGGGACAGCTTTTGGGGCTCTGCTTTTGGCATCCCTTGTAACTCTTTATATGTGTTGTTGGGCTCCCACTTCTCAGAGCATCTGGACGTAGAGTTTGATAGTGAGACCCCTCCCACTCCTTGTACTTTGAGTTGCAGATTAATACAAAAAGAATTACCGAAAGGGGCCCCAGTCTTTGGGGTCAATATCTCTAGGCACGGAACTCCGCCAGGTCGTGTCGAATCAATTGTGAATTGTGAACTGTTTTGAAGTGAATCTCTGCTGTGTCGCGGTAGAATCTTGACTTGGAGTGTCCAAGTTAGTTACAAATGCATTGGGAAGAGCAACCGTCACACCATAAATCCGAAGACAAGGCAACCATCGAAATGGCAAAGAGAAACATCCGTGAAGATAATAACTGCATTGTGGGTTAAAGCACACCACCCCAAACCGTAAGAAATGGGCAAGGGAAACCAAGGATTGGAAGACACCATACATGGTACTCCGTTGAATGGAACATCGGAAGTCAACAGAAGATAATAACCTAGAAGCCCCCTTTGAAAGAGAAGTATCCTCAAAAGTACGCTTGGAGGTAACAACCGTCTCATCCCACGTCGGAACAGAGCAAACACTGTCACTGAAAGCTCAAGAGCTGAAGCTGAGAACTCTCCCAAAAGATAGAAAGTCCCCCTCTCGCTCAATCCTGGAAGAGAGAATGAGTACCACCAGAAAGAAATCCGAGACAACCTGGAGTAAAACTGCGTCCTTTGTATCTGAATAGCAAGACCTGAATCTCATGGAACTCGAGACTCAAGGAGAATCACACCATCGGTAAACTTGGACTGCTAAGAATAGGAAGACCTGAGAGGTCGTCACCTGAGGATCATGCTTGCCAAAGAAGCTGTCGGGGTCCAACAAGACCTAACTACTCAAGCAAACTCTCTGAGATCAAACCAAAATGTCCGCCGTATCTCTGCATCTGCCAAGATCAAAACCTGTAGGTACAATCCAATACAAAATGCCAAACTGCATACAGACTCGGAAGAGCACATATACTCCTACTGTTGTAACTTGCTTCCTTAAGATCTTCACCAAAACTGTCCTTTGTACTTGTGCTGAAGAGAACATACCCACAATTGAATTGTGCAATTAATATCTAAAACACAAGATGACTCCAGTACCCAAAGGAAGAGTAAAGGAACCGGTTTGGGGAACAAGTCCGCAAAGACGTTGGGGCTGATTTGTAACATGCCAGAAAGACTGCAAGGGAAGAACCTGTTATGCTAGTCAGCTGTGGCGAGATCTGCACACCTGAAGAAGGGTTGCCCCCAAGGTTGGAGCTCTCCAAACTTCAAAGGGATGTATGGAAGAAGCATCCAAATGTTACTGATTGCGGGAGTCGGAACTAGATGTCCCCACCAAAACAACTGTCGACACTACTTGCAAACCTGTCATCCAAAAGGATCTCGACAAATTTGCTGTCGATCATCAAGAAAAAAACTACCCACTCAGCAAAACATTGGCTGATCTGGAGGAAAAACGCCAGGTCCTTTGCAAGCCCCTTTGGGGCACTCAAGGGAGGGCGCCTCCCTCTAGGCACAACTGCTATGTACTGGAGTGACCCCCCATGTCCATATATAGGACAAACCGACCCAGCCCTCACGACCTTGAAATGGGAGGAAACTGGGGAAGGGCATCAGATGGTTGTGGGAAGCTGGGGTAAAAATAGCACAAGGCTGGGAAATAATATTCCCATGATATATTCCTAGCCCGCAGGAGCACAAATAGCCATGGAACTGAGTCAAAACCCGAGCTAAACATGGTGCTACGACTCGACAAGAGAGACCCACCTCACATTGGCCAGGCACAACTACAAAAGAGCCCTCACTCCCTGATCCTCTCCTGGGAGATACCGGAGCTACCACCGAACAGGAAAATGAACTCTAACAGAGCCTCCCCTTGGCCATTTCCTCGCCGGCATTGAGTGCTCCATTGTTGTGTATCATCGGCATCGTCGAGTTTTGCGTTTTCAGCCCCTCATTCCTCTCACATCGGGAGTGCAAATGAGCAATCTAAAGCAAATACCACATTGACAACGGTGTGGGGGGCCCTTGAAGGGTTGGTTGGGAACTCATCGGGTGTCATTCTCCTCCTCTCTCTTTCTCTCTCCCTCTACACATCTCTTTCGCACTCTCTCATTCCCACTCTTAGGGAAAGGTAAAAGGAATCATCATTCAAGCTAAAAGGAATCACTAACGGAAGGAAAGAAGTAAAGGATTGTGGAAGTGTAAAAGTAGATATCTCAGCTAGACACCAGGAGGACATGGATACAGCTAGCATAGGAGTTGGGCACGAAGATGGCTTTCTACAGCGAGCATCTTCTCCAACTTACGGAGGACGGTTTTGTGACGAGGCCTAGATACATGGACACCCACTTGTCTCATGGGATATGATCATGCATAGTTACCGGGGAACGCCCCCTAGCCCCCGTTTCGGTGTTCCGGGGGGGCAGTTCCCTTCCCGAACGTTCCGAAACGTCCCGAAACGTTTGACGTTCCGGGTGGCCAGTGCAAACCGGAACGGCCGTTCCTGAACGTTCCGAACGCCCCCAAAACGTTTCGGAATGCCCCTGGAACGGCCAACGGCTACAAACAAATTTGGCAAAAAATGAAAAAATTGAAGTAAATGTTTGGGCTTCTTTTTGAAGTGTGCAAGGCCTCAAGGACTCATAAAATGCACCCCCCTCCCCCTTTCTCTCCACAAGCTAATCCTCAAGGCTCAAGCTCTCTCCCTCTCACACTCTCAAGATCTCTCCCTCTCAAGACTCACTCTCTCAAGGCTCAAGGCTTTAAGCCTTCAAGCTCTCTTCCTCTCCCTCCCACTCTCTCAAATCTCTCCCTCTCCCTCTCACTCTCTCGAGTCTCTCCCTCTCTCTCTCTCTCTCTCTCTCTCACATCATCTAGTCATAGCAAGATTGAATGGTCTTCAAAACGAGTTTTTTGTGAGTATTAGAGTCAAAGCACTCTAATACTCCTTGTATTTAAACACAAGAAGCTAAAAAATGCACTATTTGGGTGTTTTTTATACCTCCCGTTCCGTGCCGTTCCCGTTCTGAACCCCTAGCCGTTCCCCCGTTCCGCGGGGATCCCGTCGTCGTTCCCGCTCCGCGTTCCGCGTCCCGGGTAATACGCACATCTTCACACCAATTGCGGATCGAGATTGGGAGATACAACAGAGTACCAACAAAGGCCAGGACATGCCCCCTGTGTGACATGGAGCCTGAGACAGAGCTACACTACACATGCCACTGCCTCGTCTACTACGAGATACGAGGCCGCTTCCATTGCTTGTTCAGAGATGGCTTTGGACCACTCTCCAAAGTCATGAAGTACGAGGATCAGAGATGCCTGGGTTTGTTTCTGCTCGAGCTGCGCAGACACAAAGAGAGCTTGATGAGAGGAGAGGCTAGCCAGTCTCATAGACACATCACGGACTTCTTTAGAGTAGACACTGGACACCCCAATGTCACCCGGAGAAGCTACCACCACAACAAAGCTTGTCGCCTCACACCAGAGCACACTGATCGATCGAGCGACTGAGCTGGGGAGATCACACCCACGATTGCAAAGGACTACACAGCATTGACGGAGGCTACATAAGAGGATTCGGACCACTTTGGCCCGGCGTGCATGATGCCCGGTCAGACTGCTGACCATGGAGGAGATTGATGAGACCCGCCAGCGATTGATATTGGATCTCTTGTGATTTCGCTATCCCAGCTAGCTGCTTAGTTCACACCTACTAGTTTTAGGATTCCATAGTATTTTTATTTTGTCATTTTGTTATTCTGACTTTGTACGAGATCCACCACATTGTAACGTTCTGGTCTCATAGGTCACTTTGACCTTTTGAAGACGTTAATATAACATTTCATTTCATTTCATCTCTCTCTCTCTCATGAGATTATCAGAGCAGAGCTTGCTGCATCTGTTGAGGCACTCACCAGATCAGTCTCCTCATGCATAGTTTATGGGACCTCCCCATCTAGAGATATGCTAGCTCAGCTCTTAAGTCTTCTCGACAGCTAGCATTGAAGGGGGATATTACTTGTTGGGATGGACAGATGACATCATGGTTTCAGTTACATGGTTTCAATATGGATAGATTGCCTCCTTTCCAGACTCCAGTACTCCTTTGGATGCACCCTCTTTGTTTATTACGCGCACAGAGATCACTAGGCTCATTCGTCAGGACCTTTCTCTACTTGTTCTAGGAGGACTTGGATTCAGCTGACATGAGAATTGGGCACGAAGGTGGCTTTCTATAGAGAGCATCTTCTCCAACCAACGTAGGTTAGATTTGTGACTAGACCTAGTTACATGGATACACATTTATCTTGGGGGATACGGTGTTCTATTGATCAGTTATGCACCTCTTCACATCAGCTTGAGGTTGAGACGGAGAGATTTAGGGGGATACCTGCAGAGGCTAGGATATGCAAGCTATGCATTTTGGAGCCTGAGACAGAGTTGCATTACATATGTCACTGTCCGGTGTACTACGAGATACCGGGGCGATTTCATTTTGGGTCACTATCTTGGGTCATGAGATATGAGGGTCAGGGATGTCGGGGGTTATTTTTACTCGAGGTATGGAGACACACAGAGAGCTGGTTGCGAAGACGGGCAGAGAGACAGTCTCAGAGGCAGATTATGGATTTCTTCAGATCGCCTATTGGGCAAAAAGAGGGGCAAACCACTCAGCAGGGCCCAAATATTACCCACACCAGAGGTATGTTGATCGATCGGGCTACTGAGCTAGGGAGATCCAAATGCCCGAGAGTGGGGGGTGCCTCACAGTATCGACGAAGACTACGACAGAGGATACATATCACTTTAGCTCGACATGCGAGACGCCTAGTACGAGTACTTATGATGGCGTACATCGATGATATTCTACAGCGTCTGATGCAGTATATCCTCGGACAGTGCCCGATGCTAGACATCCTCTGACATTGATGTTCATACACTGAGTTGTACCATCGGCTATTTCCTCTTCACACCATAGTTACCCGGTACGCGGAACGGGAATGGCGACGGGATCTCCGTGGAACGGGGGAACGGCTAGGGGTCCGGAACGGGAACGGCGCGGAATGGGAGGTATAAAAAACACCCAAATAATGCATTTTTTAGCTCCTTCTGTTTAAAATACAAGGAGTATTAGAGTCCTTTGACTCTAATACCCACAAAAAACTCGTTTTGAAGACCATTCAACCTTACTATGACTAGATGATGATATGAGAGAAATGAAATGATATATTAACGTCTACAAAAGGCCAAAATGACCTATGAGACCAACTGATTACAATGATGAGTCTAGTACCAAGTCTGGGTACAAACAAAGAAAACTACAAACAAAGAACTGATAGGAGTGTTACCGACTCCTATGGGTGGCTGGTAGGCTGAGCAATGGTATCATGCCATAAAGGTACAAAGTGGGGATAAGTGTCACCATGATACAATATAGTAGTAGCATGAAGCCTATCCTGATCGACACTCTGGGTGTCGTGCTAGAATCTTGTGGATCCTTTGCCGCAATCTCCGCCGGTGCTGCGTGGCTCCCCTCCTCAGTCGCGGTCGTCTCGATCTCCCTAACTCTATAGCTCGATGAATGAGAGTACCGCTGGTGTGTGTATGGGTGGGAACCGAGCTCTGTGGTGGAGGTGTCCCCTCTGCCTCTATGGTACTCAGACTGAAGAAATCTGAGATGCGTCTCTGGGACTGTCTCTGTCTTTGCCCATTCAATAGAGCGTCTCTATGTCTCTGAATCTCAAGTAGGAATAATCCGAGACATCTTTGATCCTGATATCTCATGACTCTGTCTAACGAGTCAAAACCATCTCTGAATAGACAATGAAAGCGTCCCCGAATCTCATAGTAGATTGTGCAGCGACATATGTAGTGAAACTCTGTCTCTGGCTCTGCATGGCATAATTGACATATCCTACTGTCTGCTGGTATGCCTTTGAATCTACCTGTCTCAATCCCAAGCTGGTGTGAAGATGTGCGAATCTGGCCTATAGCACATCGTAACCTATGAGATAGATGTGTGTCCATGTAACTGGGCCGTGTGACAAATCCGTCTGTCGTGAGTTGAAGAGAGAGAGAGAGAGAGAGAGAGAGAGAGAGAGAGAGAGAGAGAGAGAGAGAGGGAGAGGGGGAGAGAGCTTGAGAGAGTGAGAGGGAGAGGGAGAGATTTGAGAGAGTGGGAGGGAGAGGAAGAGAGCTTGAAGGCTTGAAGCCTTGAGCCTTGAGAGAGTGAGTCTTGAGAGGGAGAGATCTTGAGAGTGTGAGAGGGAGAGAGCTTGAGCCTTGAGGATTAGCTTGTGGAGAGAAAGGGGGAGGGGGGTGCATTTTACGAGTCCTTGAGGCCTTGCACACTTCAAAAAGAAGCCCAAACATTTACTTCATTTTTTTCAATTTTTGCCAAATTTGTTTGTAGGCGTTGGTCGTTCCAAGGGCGTTCCGGAAGGTGTCGGAACGGCCGTTCTGGTTTGCCCTGGCCACTTGGAACGTCCAGACGTTCCGGGACGTTCCGGAACGTTCGGGAAGGGAGCTGCTCCCCGGAACGCCAGAACGGGGGCGTTCCCCGGTAAGGTAACTCTGCTTCACACACTTTATAGTGCTACACAGCTATGAGCTGCTCAGATTCATGACAATAGCCATTTACTCTTCATTTTATTTCATTTCATTTTATTTTTTACCCTGACATTGTATCAGATTCATCAGGATTGTACCAGTTTGGTCTCATAGGTCATTTTGGCCGTTTCAAGATGTTTAATACTGCTTAAGATTCATGACAATAGCCATTTAGGCTTCATTTTATTTCATTTCATAAATAAATATATATATATATATATAGAACACACACACACACACACACACACACACACACACACACACACACACAGTTTTGGCCAAAATAGGCTCTTATTCAAGCGCGAACTTTTGAAGTTAACGAAATCTGTATGAAATCTCACATTTTGTCATCAGGAGATTATGGGTAATTGATTTTGTTGTTTACACAATTGATAACTTGTGGTTTGATTACTCCACTTCAGAGATTGCACGCCATACGTAAGGTGTGCATCACCGTATGAGAACTGGTCCATGGACCACCTCTCACCTAGTTTTGAATCTTGTTTTTCCAACAATTGATGTTTTCGTCATTAAAGCTGGTGCCCTAAAGAATGCATTTAGGTTTCCGTGCGGATATAAGAAGTCTACTTAATACTAGTCAAAAGAAGATCTGTGATGGCCCATTGTCATTTTTTCAAGTAGTTTAAAGGCTTAAAATAAAAAGCTGTGCATGCTAGCTTACCTTCTAAATTGGAGCTTGATGCTTGCCCCTAGTTTTGCATTGTGAACATCAAAACTAATTGGACTATGATGTTCTGCCAGGGAAAGATGAGCTTGAAAAATTACTGCAGGAACAAACCCTTGTACAGACTCTCCTTAATGCAAGAGCAGCAGTTGGAAATGCGGAATCCAAGCGTTTAGAATGTGCACCACAAAACAACTTGCTGAATGCTGTTTCTAAATCACAGCTTTTAAGCAATTTGCTTCTATCCAACGCTAATATTGGATGTAACTTGGCTGTTACACCAGCACCAGCGGAGGCTTTGATATCTGCTTTGTCAACTGCTTTGTTGTCATCTCTCCCACAACTGCAAAAAGTCAATGCTGACGTGGGCCATGGGGCATCTGTTCCCATACAAGAGACAGTGCAATCGCATGAGCCTTATGTGAATTCAGTAGGTTCTCACATAGTTACAAAGCAGAATGGGAATGGGTACTCCCGGTTCTCTTCGGAAGAGCAACCAGGCCCTCTCACATTTTCAAAGGAACGGCCTCCTGTGCTGCCTACCACTCCCCCTGTATATACTGATAAGTCAAACAGTTCAAATGGAGACTCCCTGGATGAAAGGTTGCTCTCAGATACCTATCAACGATGTACACAAGAGGGTTTTATTCAGCAAGATAGGCGGCATTGGATATCTCAAAATAATGAGGCCGCATTTGTAAATTCCACTGGCAATTTGCGAGCAGCTGGGGCATTACAGACTAGAGAAAGGTGCCTACCTCCAGATACTCATACATCTCCTCAAGGAGATCAATTTGAGACAATAGGAGGTTTGTCAGATCATTCCTCAGATACCAGCCTTGATAAGCAGGTATCCTAGCCTTCTAGCACTCACGGCATTGATGAATTTTCTTTGTTTCCAGTTCATTCCACCCTGATGTACTTTCCTCAAGGAATGGATTTATTTGTCTTTTTCAGGAACAGACTGGCTCATTGTGGTTCAAGATCTTTGACAAAAACCCAGAAGATATTCCTTCCTCGATGCGAAGTAAGGTGAGAAGCCCTCTTTTACTATGGACTTAACAGTTATCCTGGTTTGTATATTCTTGTGTATTTGTGGTTGTGTATATGCATAGGCATCGGGTGGGTTGGGGATGTTTTGTGGGTACATGCTTGTGTGTCTGCATAGGCATCCGGTGGGTTGGGGGTGTTTGGTGCGTACATGCTTGCATGTACGTGTATATGGCTTGTGTGTGTGCATGCACTGATAAGGTGATTTTTGGGAATGCATGTATGTGCATTAGCATTAACTTTAAACTTGCATAATCATGTAACACTTTGTTTACGAGATCATTACGGTATCTGTATAGGATGTGAAACAGTGCTGAATGTTTGTCATTGATTTGTCCTAGGCTGTCTATTATTGTCATCTTTGATTCTTCTGTCTATTGCTGTTGAAGTTGTTTCTCTCTTTCAGATCCTGAAGTGGTTGGACCATCGACCCAGTGAACTAGAGGGACATATCAAACCTGGTTGTATTATATTAACAATTTTTGTATGCATGCCAGTGCATGCATGGGAAAAGGTATGCTGTGCAAGTGTCTTTATATTACAGTATTGAGCAACAACATATTACTTTTTTACCATACAACTTAACATTTCAGTTTGTTTTCAGCTTTGTAAAAACATTAATAAAAGCCTGCAGAGGCTGATCAGCATCTCAGATGATGATTTTTGGAGTAAAGGACGAGTGCTTGCATACTTTGGGGAGGCCAGTGCTTTTATAGTTGATGGTAGGCCTGCTTCTTTCTAATAGAGTAGCAACTTTTCTAAAGGGGGGTGAGTAATTAGCGTTTTGCATGTTTGCAGGGAAGGTGTACCCAAATTTGAATCATAGGCCAATGCAGGTACCTCGTTTGGCTTTGGTGCAACCTTTTGCAGCAGTAATGGGAGAGAGAGTCGATCTTACTATAAGAGGCCAGCATCTTAGTTCCCCTGGAACAAAGTAAGAAATAGAGGTGTTGGTTTGTGACTGGAATCATACAGTATATTCATCATTGAAGTATCTTTGCTTAGTTTCTTGGGCTCCAAATTTGCAGACTTGTGTGTGCATTTCAAGGAAAGTGTACAATCAAGGGAATTGATTTATCCACCAATGTGAAGGAGAAGAAAAGGGATAGAGAGGAGACATCAGTTGCTTCTTCTGATGCTACCCAAGATCAAGCCATCACATTTACTGTTGGCCCGTTCCATAGCATCGGCCGTGGCTTCATTGAGGCAAGTAGTGTGATTTTTATCAATCACAGTGTTTGTGCAAAGGACTTGATCAGCTTAGTGTTATCATAAGTTTTGACAAGCTTCATTATTTTCTGCTGAGCTTGCCTGTTTAGCTCTTTGTTTAGGTGGTTGTTTTTGTCTCTTTGGGTTGTTCTTTAGAGTTGTACATGCTGTAACATCATTCATATCCTCGAGAATTTTGTTCAGATGTCGTTCAATACTAATTGAAGGTTTCCTCTCTTAAAGATGCATCATTACTTTTCATGATCTAGAATATTATTTGGTTGAATATGAATTGTTTGATCACGAGTTACTTGTAAGGTTTTTTAAATTAAAAATTAAAATAAATTTGGTTGGGGATTTATAATTTGGAATTAAATTCTTGTTTTTTTTTTTTTTGAATCCCTTCTGGTTTTTTTTTAATATCTTACAAAGGTATATGACAATTTATTGCCACTTGAATGAGTAAACTCTGTGGATTGATTGCTTATATGAAAATTAGTTTCGCAAACCCACTTCTGTAAACTGAGCTAAGCATGCCAGAAATCTTACTAGTAAAGTGGTACTACATGATCGTTATGCTTTACAGGTGGAGGGACAGATCTGGAGGGGCACTGCATTCCCAATAATCATTGCTGAGAAGCCCATATGTCAAGAGATAAGCTCACTAGAGAAAAAGTATGTTGAAAGTGGCGATAAGTACTCGGCCAGAGCAAGTTCCAGCACATTAGAGGCTGATATTATTCACTTTTTGCATGAGCTTGGTTGGCTTCTACAGAGGGTTCAACGAAAGGATCATTATCTGCATTTAGAGATGCCAGAGTTTTCAATTGAAAGATACAGGTGGTTGCTGCTGTTTGCAGTGGAGCATAGCTGTTGTGCTGTTGTAAGGTGGATTCTGGACCTCCTTTTTAGCGCACATGATAGCTCTTTGCAGCAGGCACACTCGAGGGCTCTTGAAGTTTTGATGGAAGCCAACCTTCTGCATGTTGCTGTAAAAAGTAAAGCGAGGGACATGGTGAAGTTTTTGGTGGCATACTCTCCTCCTGTTGAGGCTACATCTACAGATTCTAAGCGCGAGTACTTTTTTCGGCCTGATTCTCCCATTTGTGATGGATTTACACCTCTTCATGTTGCTGCCGGCATGCAGTCTGCTGAGAGTGTTGTAGATGCTTTGACAGATGCTCCAGCAGAGGTCCGTAAAATCTTTATTAGGCTTTGCATGTTTTTTGGCAGAAGAACACGGCGTGCGTGCATGCACATGCACGTGCGTGCGCACATTTTTTTTTTTTGTAACACACACACCCACATTTTTTCTTTTGTAACACCCCCCCCCCCCCCCCCCCCCCCCCCCCCACCCCCACCCCCCCACCCCCCCCCCCCCCCACCCCCCCCCCCCCCCCCCCCCCCACCATGGTTGCTAGAGTTTCGGAAACAGAGAAATGGAAACGGCTTGGAAATGGGCGAAATGGAGTTTCAGACCGGGGAGGAATGGGGAAATGCGAAACGGGAATATACGTAAATATGTAAACAGAGTCGATAGTATATTGTAAAGAGATGTTAGCTGTAGTCCGTATTGAATACTTACAACACTTAACATTTCTCATTAACCACTAAATAGTAAATACACACTTGACGTCAACTGCAATTCACCTCATAAGGATCAATTATTAGTTATAACTATCCCCGACACCTGTAGAGTGTGTGGTGTCTTTTGAGTCGGGAGCATATATTAGTACCTAGTTCTACACAACACTGATTACGTTTGTGGGGATGTTGTAGTATTTAGTTACTACTATGCATGATGAAGTTGATGGTTATATTGACTTATGGATGACTAACATGAGTCTATAGCTTGCACTTTCCTTCATAGGTGAATTTTAGCTATTCCTGGATTCACCTAGGTGTGTGTGTGTGTGTGTGTGTGTGTGAGAGAGAGAGAGAGAGAGAAATGAAATGAAATGAAATGTTATATTAACGTCTTCAAAAGGCCATAATGACCTATGAGACCCGAAAGTTACAAAGTGGTGGATCTGATACGAAGTCAGAGTAACAAAATAACCTAACAACAGTACAAAACAAAGATATATGCTATGGGGTCCTAAGTTGGTCGATGTGAGCCAAGCAACAAACTAAGCAAAAAATGGGCGGCTTGTTGGGATAGCTGAATCACAAGAGATCTATCATCGGTCGTTGGCGAATCTCATCAATTTCCTCCATGGTTAGTAGTCTGACCGGGCGTCTTGCATGCCTGGCCAGCGTGCTCCGAAAGAGAGAGAGCGGGGGGTAGTATGGAACGTGTAGACAGTGGAGACGCAGACAACTTGCTGAATGTACAATCTGCAAAATTGTCAAAACATAAGAGCACTTGAGCAGTCTGAAATGCGTTTCGGAAACTCTGAAATGGCCCTAAATGTTCTGCGTTTTAGGTCGCTCAAAGGCTGTTTCGCGCGTGTGCACACTCACACACACGCGCGCGCACACACACACACACACACACACGCAAACACCTCTTTATCAAGGAAGCTAATAAGCTTTGATATTGCAGATATGGGCATTGGCCTGGACAAGCGCTAAGGATGCTTTTGGGCAGACTCCTGTAATGTATGCGGTGTCTAGTGGCAATGACGAGTATGTGAAGATGGTGCAAGGTAAGCTTCTAAAACTAGGCAATGAAAACGGATCTTCGAAAGTGGGGTCCATCGCAAAGCCCCCACACTTGGCCTTGAATATCAGCAATGAGAATGCCTTTGCTTCGTCTCCTCGAAAGTCGCTTCCTACAAAGCAAGTACAAGCATGCTCTTGTAGAGTCAGAGAGGCTCAACTAGCACATGCTCTGCCTCTGCGCATCCGTGGCTTAAACAAAGGATTCATGTATCGTCCCTTGGTGCTCTCCATGCTCGCGGTGGCTGCTGTATGTGTATGTGTAGGTGTCCTCATGAGGGGTTCTCCCTATGTCAACTATATGCAAGGTCCCTTCGTGTGGGAATCCATCAGTTTTGGCTCCATCTAATTAGGTTACTCCTCTGTAAGAAAATGTCATATGCAATCTTGTGTTTTTTCAAGAACCACACCAATATCGATGATGGCGATTCTCTCTCTCTCTCTCTCTCTCTCTCTCTCTCTCTCTCACCCAAATTTGTACACCAGTTGATCGTATGTGCTCCAACCTTTGGGTCTTTTTCCAGCTCTTTGAATAAACCAGCTAGTAATAAAAGGTAACCTTTGTGGGATGTGGAATTGCTTGTTATTACATGAACATGATGGCTGAACATTCTATTGGGGTTCCGTTCTCTGCAATAGTAAGGTACGAGAAAAGATGATGTAAAAGTAGAACGTCGAAACGAGGGAGTGTGTGAGACTTTTCAGTGATAGTTGCCAATTTATGTTACAGGCCATTTGGCACCTAAATAACTTAGTACATCTCTTCATGAAATCAATTGTCTTATACAAGTATGACACAAGTCATTAACTTGTTTTCTGGCTGTAGCAGCTGTGCATGGGTTTTTGGCGTGTGCCATTAACTTGTTTACTGGCCGTAGCAGCGGTGCTCGGGTTTTTGGTGTGTTGGTGTTACACAGAATGAAGGCAAGATATATTTAATCGACGACATAATGAGGGTTCGCAAGTTTCTCAAGAGCACCGACGAAGATGTTTACTGAGAAAACACACCGAAACTCTTCTATTGCGACAGTAAAGGGTGTATCACAACAATTACAGCAGGCCCTTGCTCTTGCTAGTTATAATGTGTGTTAACAAACAAATACAAAAGTATGATAGAGGATAACTGGAAAGTTTACACTATAAACTAGTATTTAGAGGAAGCACGCTAGCCTACCATAGTCTTTCTACTGCTAGCAATTTTAGATTCTCAAGTGAGCATCTCTTAAGATCTTACAAAAACAGATTGCTGCAGGGACACCAGTTTAGATACTTTGATTCAAAGAGCTGTTTGTTAATACATTTCAGACTGAAGATTATGCTTTTTTGGCATTCCTGGATCTGCTTCGATATGTAGTGACGAATATGGGCTTGAGGGTAGCAATAATCTTGCAATCCTCAAGTCCGAATCTATGGAGCAGTGTCTTGATGTACTTTTGTTTGACACACAGCAATACCTTCATCAACTGTAAACTATAAGCCCAAATGATGATGCAAAAGCCCCAGATTTGAAACTTCAGAAGAGGGATTCAAATCAACCTTAAAATTAGCAATAAGTCCCTCGGTTTGTTTAGTGAGCAACATGTCATCAACATAGAGCACAATCATAGAAATACATCATCCTCATGCATCCTAGTGGTAGACTTTGAGGAAATAAGATTGGAGAGCGAGATGTGAAGTACTCCTTGGTTTTAACAAAAGTAGGAACGCATGACGCATGCTTTGTTTTGTCAAATTATTAGGCTTGCCAAAAGGGGAGGGCTTAGCATTGATATCTTATGTTAAACATTGATGGGTGAAACTTCTATTTTAGTAATGAAGGCTCCAATGATTGAGGTGCATAATAAAGATTTGTGCTTCCATTTAATGACTACATTGACAAAGCATGTTATTTGGAAACCATTTTACATTTATCTCAGTTACAATGTCTTTGATGTTCAAAAACATGTCTTTTGCTACGTTCTTGGAAAGTAAGCATTGTTGTTTCTTCAAAGTATTTCTCTTCAGTAGACCATAAGATCAAAACTTGCGACTTCTTGGAGGCTTTTCATCTTTCATCCTTGTCAGTTGGTTTAGTTGGTGTTGATATAATGATCAACATGAGAGAGAGAGAGAGAGAGAGAGAGAGAGAGAGAGAGAGAGAGAAATGAATTGAAATGTTATATTAACGTCTTCAAAAGGCCAAAATGACCTATGAGACCAATCTGTTACAAAATGGTGAATCTAATATCATGTCTGGGTACAAAGAACAAAAGAACTAAAGAACTAGATCCTACTACTAGAATCCATCCTCATCTGCACTCTGGATATCGAGAGAGTATTGCTCAAATCCGTTGCTATAGTCTTCGTCGATGTTGTGTAGATCCTCTCCTGAATCGTGGTTGTCTAGATCTCCGTAGCTCCAGTCCTCGGTCAATGAGAGTGCCGGTAGTGGTCGAATGAGTGTGGACCGAGCTCTGCAATGATGACTGCTCCTCTGGCTGTCCCATATCTAGTGAAAAGAATTCTGTAATTTGTCTCTGGGACTGTCTCTCTCTATCTCTCCCTAGTAACGTGTCTATATCTGTGTAACTCAAGTAGATATAGCCCAAGACATCTCTGATCCTCATAACTCATGACCCTAGAGAAAGGACCGAAACCCTCTCTGAATAAGCAGTGGAAACAGCACCGTATCTCATAGTACACTGTGCAATGACATATGTAATGTAGCTCTGTCTCTGGCTCTAACTAGCATAAGCTACATATCCTGCTGTCTGTTGGTATCCTCTAAATCTACCAGTCTCAATCTCCAGCTAAAGTGAGGATGTACGTATCTGACCAATGGCACACCGCAAACCATGAGACATATGTGTCCATGTAGCTGGGTCAAATCACAAATCCATCTCCTGTGAGGTGGAGAAGATGCTCTCTATAGAAAGCCATCTTTGTGCCCAACTCCTGTGGCGGCTCTATCCATGTCCTCCTGATATCCAGCTGGATCAGGTCCTGATGAATGACTCTAGTAATCTCCACTTGTGTAAGAGACATCAGGATGCTTGAAGAGAGTACTGGAAAGGGGGCAGCCTATCCATGGTGAAACCATGCGTCTGAAACCATGATGTCCCCCTGAAGAGCTAACTGAAGAGCCAGTCTAGCATATCTGTCTCTAGTAGTAGCCCACAAGCTATATACAAAGGAGAGTGATCTAGTAAGCGCCTCAATCTCCATAGGAGGGGCAGCTAGCTCTGCTCGAATGATAGCGTGGGGTACTGAGGCCTTGGCTCTGATCAGTCGAGAGATCATAGATACCAAGGGCCTCTCCATACGTCTCCAACCATCCTGGCCTACAGAAGGTCCCCATGTTTGCACCCCATACAACATAGCTGAGGCTACTAAGGTATCAAAGAGCCATAACTTTGTCCGAGGTTCTTGGAACTGAACCTGTGAACACATCCTCTCCAAGCCTCCAAGGCAGCAAAAGTTCTAGTCAGTCTAGTCTCTGTTGCTCTCCCCAAAGAAAACCTCGGCCCAGTGAAGACAACCCTAAGGTAAGTGTATGCATTTGTGTACTCTACAATCTTTGACCATATGTAAAAGTCGGCGCTGATCTCCTAATCCATTGTGGTGTGGTGTTAAACACCATAACTTTGGTTTTACCAAGGTTTACAAACAATCCACTATCCTCTGCAAATTTTTGTAATGCATCCAACTGTCGCTGAATACCCTCTGGTGAGTCAGAGATCAATACAATATCATCAGCATATAACAACAATGGGATCCACGTCCTTGCCAGCTGGGCACCTCTTATCACCCTCTCTGTCAATGTAATCAGACACCTCATCAACATACATACCAGATAGAGTAGGAGACAATGGGAAACCTTGTTTCACCCCAATGGTGAGTGAACTAAATCAGATATCCCCTCTGGAGTGCCTACATGTCCCATCACTGATCTATATAGAGCCATAATCTCCCAAATCAACACTATGTGCACCCCCATCTCCTGCAATCTGTGCATCAATATATATATATATATATATATATATATATATATATATATATATATATATATATATATATATATATATATATATAGAGAGAGAGAGAGAGAGAGAGAGAGAGAGAGAGAGAGAGAGAGAGAGAGAGAGAGAGAGATCTTTTTAACGTTTGTGAGGCCGAAGTCGGCCTATGAGACAAATCAAGTATACATGCGTGTATGTCCTCTCTGTATCGAAAAAGACAAAATAGTTCAAACTGGTACATAATAAAATAAAAAAGGACGTCTAGTGGGTGATGTGATATGTGGGGATAGGTGGATCTCTACTACTAGGGATATATGCTTGTCTATATGCTCAGGGTAGTACAACCATGCAAATGCATCAATCTAGCTAGCTCCATCCTGTGGTGCTAATTGGGGGGGGGGGGGGGGGGGGGGGGGGGGGGGGGGGGGGACACCGTGTGTAGAATGTGGTACATGGGAGGGTTGGGAGCAAGGGTTGCCCTAATGAACGCCTCTTGGTGAGCCATCATTCGGGCTCGTCTCTCCTCGGTAGCTCAATGTGCTCGAGCCCGGATCTTCTCGATCTGTCTACGATGGAGTCGTGGGGCCTGACCTCTCCCCTTTTTGTTTGCATCCTTGTAGATTCTAACATCTTGAAGAAAATTCGTTTTTTTCCACCATGTCCTTAAAAAAATTCACATCTTTTTTTTTCACAATTTCCTAAAAAAATTAACTTGAAACCATCATCACAAATATGATCCATATACGCTTTCAAACATCAATAGGGAGAGAGCATGATAATGTGCTTATCAATCATGCAAAGAGTGTTAATTTATATGTATTCCACATGAAGCATGCACCCAAGATGAAGATCAGTTCTTTGGAGAAAAATATACACATGAATGAGGGGCTCCGTTTATGTGGAGAATAGATAGCAAGTGATCATTTACATTGTAATGGCAATATAGCAATCGGCTAAAAGCTATGGGTATGATTCGTCCATGTTAGCTGACAACCTAATAGAGCGGTGGGAGAATGAATATCGGATGTAGATTACCAAGCTCCCTTGTACATTTAGTTGACCCATGTACTTCTGATCTAATGTACATGCTGGCAAAGGCAATTTAAATATGGTCTACATCCACAAACTCAAGATTACTTGGTATACATTTCAATAGTGTATATAGCATCCTTCCTAAGCTGAAGAAACAGTGAACTTCTTGATTGTACATAATAAAGGCGACCCACATCCCATTAAACTCATTTGTTGGTCCATGTCCATAAACTACTGAGCTGGTCCAATTGCATTATAGCTTGCAAACACCCAAGAACATTCTTTAGTGATGCAAGACCCACTCTATGCATTTAGATGAGTGACACACCTCATACAACTCATCCTAGTAACAAAGCAGCTTCCCATGTATGGCATATCTTTCTACACATAGCTTGGCATTGCATTTGTCATTTGTTGTCACTTCACATTGTTATTGCCAGTGTAATTGCTTGCAAAAATTTACAAATTTTGCTAATTATATAGGATTTGTTAGTTCTTGATGAGCTCGAGTGCCTACTCCTTTTATATGTGGATTATCGCTTGTTTTATTGCTGACATTTAAGGCTGGAGGATGTGGACATTTCAGGAACTCGCACTGTTAGGAATAGGGTTGCAAGAATGCAAACAAAACAACAAGAAGAAGAAAGCTCAAAACCACACAACTAGGAAGGTTTATTCACTAACTGCTTACAGTGCATTTATTACAGTGAGTAGACGCACACTGACTGTGTCCAAGGTGACCGATCGCCGTTGTCGTCTTCAAACGTCAGCATGATACTTTCTTACTTGCATTACATACAATACAAAGAGGACTATATGCACAACAAATAATTGCAAAAGGGCATGGAGTCATTACATTCGGAAATTTACACATACCATCTAATACGTGGTGTTCTTCACAAGAAAGCCCTTTTGAGCCTCACCTCCTGCCCATCCTGTTATGGAAGCATTAATAAAAGACTATAATTAAGCAGGGTCATAACTAAACAGGTAACTGACACTTGAATCAACAACCACATATGCATTCCAAACTGTTCAAAACATGCTAAAATTTTGCAAATTGACAATACCACGAAGGCAGAGTTTTTGTTCAAAATCAAAATCATGACTTGAGAAATAAGGGTGGGCATACATATGTGAGCACTACCTAGATGAATCCAGGATAAGCCCAAATTCACCTTCAAAGGAAAGTTTAAGGTGTAGACTCATTGCAGTCACAATATGACCATCAGCTCCATCATGCATATTATTGACAAAATGCTACGATGGACCCCACTAATGCTGTCAGTGCCCAACAGTGGGTGTAGAACTAGGTACCAATATATGCCTACACACACACACACACACACATGAGAGCACACATTTAATACAAAGATCTGTCATAACTTTAGAGATGTAGGGCAAAGAGAACAAAGCCAATAAAATATGTCATTTGCGAACCATGCATATATGCTGCCAGACACCTCCATCTCCTTTGAGACAACTACAAAGGATTTGAAATCCTTACATATCTAAAGACACCTGCTCTTCCATCATGATGAGAAAGCTGGCACTGCTGCAACTAGAATCACCTTCTTGAATCACCTTCTTCTAGTGGGCTAAGCCCAGTACTATTACAATAGGGCTGACTACAAATTAGATCATGTGTGTACAGATTCAACAAAAAGAAGCCCTCTAGAGCCTACCTGTATTCATCTCCACAATCGCCAACCAGAGGCTTGCCTTTATGCACAACTGCATGTATCATAGACAAGTCACTAGCATCCAACCCAGGAAAGCTGAACGTTAGGGCATTGTCTGCTATGTGCTCGGCTATGCTTAGACGAGCTCCCACAACAACGCTTCCAACTACTGGTTTGTCTGCTATATACCTCATTGCTATGTTACTGATGCTGACGCCATACTTATCTGCAATTCCTTTGAGGACCAGTAATAGCTCCTTCATGCATCCATTCAAAGCACCATAAACGAGAGGCATGATATTGAGCATCTGCACAAAAGGTAGTATGAAGTATTTGAAAGTTTTATCTTACCTGAAACAACCTCCAGCTGCCCCACTGATCTATTACATATTTATATTTTGCCAGAGAGCTTGTATTCAGCTCATATCGTTTTGGTTCGATCTTCCCAATATATTTTTCTGCTAGAAAGCCACCAAGAAGTGTCCTGCATCCCACTCAAAAAGCCAAGTAGTGAGACACAAACAAGCAAGCCCAAAACAGGCAATCACACAAAAACATAAGCATTTGAAACTGAAGCCTGAGCACCTCAAGTTAGGATCAAAGAGCTCGTCAAACATGCATGGAAAATGCAATTAGGGCCATGTCCGACGGTATTTTGGATGTTGAGGTTAGAACAGAAGCTTACCCATATGCGAGTAACTTGATATTATTCTGTAAGCACCATGGCACCATTTTCTTCTCTGGCCTGGTATCAATGATGGAATATGCAACCTGCAACAAAACCACAAACACGTCTTGACGTTCCTTTCACTTTGATCCATTGGCATCACCATAAAATTGTGATGTATTTTTGCATCTCAGTAATTTTCCAAAGTTGTAGTAACTCAGTATAAATGCGAATATCCCTATTAAGGGATTTGCAAAATCTCTTTGTAGCTTTCTTTTTCAATTATTAAAAGACAAGTTTTTGGACAGATTGAGACTCTTGATATGTAACAAGTAGAAAAGTTGCATGGTTTGCGAGAACTTTTTGAACAATCTACAGATCAGAAATGGATGTGTGTGGGTATGGGGTGGAGACAGAATCCCTAAGGGACATGGTGGTCCCATGCAGCCCTCACTTCCGGCCAGGTCGTGCTACGAATGGACTCAATGAACAGCGGCACCTGACACATGCATGCCATCTGACACTGAAGATGCTTAGCTTGCAATTCTGCAGAAAATTAAAGCTGCAAAGGCCCGTGGCAGTTTTTAAAAGCTACCAGCAAATTTTTGCATAGCCATTTCATTACATGGGCGCCATGCTGAACAGCGCTCAACTAGGCGTCCCTCGTTTCAATCAAGTTAACACTTAAATGCTAACTTTTGATGGAGAAAAAATTAAGGGTAATAGAAGATTGGGAAAGGCATGAACAGCTGGTATGGGTCAAATATGAGCTTCTAGTGTGGTGTTGAAATGACAATCCTTTATTTTGGACAGAAATTTGTGGCTGATTGTTTTGGTTGAATTAGCAGGGATCTTCGAAGTCAAACAGCAGCTAAGCCAAAATACTTTTAAGTAACTTTATAGTGAGTTCTCAGGCTTCGTGTACAACTACCGGTGTGAGCACTAATCTGCAACTCATGATCCGAGCTCCACACACGGCTCACATTTTTAGGCACTTCACCTCTTAAAACAAGGTGAAAATTCACTATGGCCTACATAAGGCTATTGAGAAGAATTTCATAATAAGAGGCTTCTTTATGAGAGAGAGACTAATAGAGAGTGACACTGTATTTTAAAACATGTGGTATCACAATTAAATATTATGTTTTTTTGGAGAAAAGTGCAACAATCAACTATTTAGATTACAATATATTCCAAAAGCATAAAAAATAATGTTTGACACAATACTCAATGCCTCTCTTTAAAGAGAGAGGTACACAAATGTCAACACCCTCTCACAAGGGTCATAAATTGGATGTCTGTCTGTGGACTCAGATTAGTGGTTATCAGCCTATTCTATCGCTTTGTGTACCTATGAGGGCTTGTCCTCAGCCCCACCTTGAGGACAATGTTTTCTCATTTCTTTCCTGTTAATTAAATTTCCTCCTTTTCCAAAAAAGAAATAATAGAAAAAGTTTATTATCATAGATTGCGCCAGCTTTATCCAATGGTCCAGAGATGTAGCCAAAATCCAACCCTTTACTAAGGACTACTTACGTAGTCCAAAAACTGCTTTACAAACAGCTTTTAAAGGCATTTTAGCACTAAAAGTCAGCTGCTTTCATAACCCATTGCTTGTCAAAAGTTCCAAAAAGTTAACTTGTTCAAAACTGTCACTCAAAAAGCAGCCTACACCAAAACTCCCATGTCCTCAAAGTCTACACAACTCTGTAATTTCTGGCGCAAATCACGTCATGCAATCTATGGCATTTTATGAACCTTCCACATCAGCTTTGGGTCAGCTCTAGTCAGGCTTTTGACTCGGCTCATCCTCTCCCTCTTCCGGTCTATATGCCACGTTACTCAGTCGTGACATATCCACCCCTCCCCCCGGCCCTCTCAAGGGAAGAGTAATCGCCCTCGTGTCAACGGGAAAGACCAACTGGAACAGAGTTTAACACATTCGGAACAAATTTGCTAAAACACTTCAAATACTTGAATCGAAAGAGAACTTAGCACTTGAGACGAGACACAGGGAGGTGGACTTTCTTGTCAGATGCATTGGCCCCTAAATGTAGGCGTCCCTTGTGGTACTTCTTTTTTTATCACTTGAGTTGAGTATACAACGGTGTGAGCTCTGATCTGTGATTGATGATTTGAGATCCACATAAGGCTCATATTTATAGACACTTAGCCTCTTAAAGCAACTCCTTCACAAATAGATTTTAAAAGTGCTAAAGCATTGCAAGTTAATTGCTTTCATAAAACCTGATGCCCAAAGCTCTGCAAAGTTAAATAATAACTGTCACCTAGAAACTAGCTCTACGTGGACCCCCCCCCTCCCCGGCCCCTCTCCCCCCTTCTGCACCCTGCCCCTTCTTTAGAGAAGAGTAATCACCCTTGATTACACTTGAAAAAATGATACCAATTCTTGAACAGACACAGACTTCGTGCAACCAATGCCAATGAACATCCCCTAGGTCATAAAATGATGACGTGGCATGACCATCAATGGGCAGAGCAGTATTCGTGCTTTGATTCACGGGCTGACGTGGCACGGTGTACAACAGTGCTGACATGGCACTTGGCTTTGGGGGCACCATGTATTTAGGTGTTTAGGCCTTTGGGTACCTGCTTTCGTATCACTTGCTTTTGGGGCTTAAGTGCCCTTGGGGTCACTTATGGCAGATCAATGTATGGTTACACATCTGCAAAGTGACTCCCCAGCAGTTGTCCTTTGTAAATCAATTAATAAAAAAGGAAGTACCGGAAGGGGCGGCAGACTTTGGGGCCAGCGCATCTCGAAGTGGAACTCCTCCACTTCGTGTTTCGTCTGCAGTTGTTTTGTAGTTTAGGTGTCATCAAGTTTTTAAGTTGTTTGTGAGATTATTGCTGATTCACCGCATTGCTAGTGCCTTGCCGATTACAGTGGTATCAGAGATTTAGCTGATTCTTTTCTGCGGAGGATCAGGTCCAATCTTTTGCAGCAAACACCATGGATTCTAGCAGTGCATCTGACAAAGAAAATAGAATCAACCTGGCAACAGTGCAAAGAGATACTATACCCGAAGTCAACAGGCAGGCTGATGAGGATGAGTTGAAGGTTCAACTTGATGTGTCGTTGACAACAGATCCAAATCTTGCAGATTTCAGGCGCCAGATGCAATTAAATCCTTGTACCAATCAACTTCTCAAGTATACAAAAGATCTTCGCTATGCGAACACATACAGGATTAACCGATAACTGAAGTTTACGAGAGATGGAAGCAGGTTGCTGACTCAAGGTTGCAATGAAGGTTAAAGAAAATCCAAAGGCAAAAAAGGAATCTACTCTTTGTACAGAGGAGTTTGAGAGAGCAATAGAGCGCCAAGTCAACAAGCTGATGCAAGGGTGGAAGTCCAAGTCTTTTCCCGGCTATTTGGGCCGATATAGGATTTTTACAAATCACGCAGAAAGGGGTCCAAAAGGAAACATCACTGACGTGTTCCCTTTGAAAATGATTCCAGTTTTAGCTCTAGCAATGAGTAAAAACGGAAGTCGAGGAGAAGAAAGCGTGAGAAAAGAAGATCTCCGAAGTATCACAGGTGCTCTATCAGTTCGAATAAGGCTGATTCTACATCTTTAGATAGTTCGGATGACAGATCCTCGAACACTTCTGGCGACAGATCTTCTACTTCTGGTTTGACTTTTGGAAAGAAGAGGATCTAGTTGATTTAAAACACTAAGTATGATCAGTAGGAACCTAGAAAGAGCAGAAAGGAATTCAAGGAAGGTGGCCAAAGTGTCAAGTTTGATACTTTCTCAGATCTTGAGGACACAAGTAAAGCATTATCTTTTATTCACCAGTTTGACACTGCTTTCTCGGGAGGCAATTTTACAGAAGCTTCCAAAGTTTGAAAACCAACATCTCATCTCGAAGTGAATGTATCGCTTCTACTGTACGGAAAAGCACCTCGCAAATGGGAAAGTTCAAAAAGTTGTTTTCATCTCTTTGGAATACTTTCCTCCCTGTCGTTTCTAGGAAGGTTTCTCTTCCTGTCGTTTCTAGGAAGGTTTCTCTTAAGGAACACATGGAAAGTTATTGTTGTGGTCTAGTGAAAGAACTTCAAAGATACTGTCTAAAGCAGAAGTCTTCTAGGATTCAACTTCTTATGAACCATGCTTTGGATGGTTACTCGATGTTGATGGATTCCTTGACATATGCTATGAACGATCTAGTGTCCAAAACTTCAAAGAAAGAATATTCAAAAGGGATGAAGAAAGGCACGAAGTGTATATAGAAAAAGAAACCCACAACCCCTCCGATGTCTGCCGAGCAAAGGCCTGAATACTAAGTGCTATGGGTGTGGTGTGTCAGCAAAGTGCCCTAATTCACCTGAAGTAAAATCGTGAACAATGCATTTGATAAAGTGATTGCTGCAACACAACTTTTCCTTTCCTTTCTCAAAAGATTTACCAGATACATTGCTCTTATGAACGAATGTGAGGAGTAATGGTGTGCTTGACAGACAACGCAATCAATGCATGTGCTTGTCCATCCCTACTATCCCAACGAGCCTGTTCAACTGTAGGTAAAATGACACGAGGTGTAGGGACAAAACTGCTAAAACTTGCAGCATACTCCACAGAACCCGGATCCACAAAACCAAGGTGTACATCAAAACCTTTAACAATGTTACATACACCCTTATAAACAAGTACATGCTGCATCATGTAAGAATAATTGTCTCAATCCAGTTTGTCATCAGTAGACAACATCTTGAAAATGTCAATGCTCTCAGCCATAGTGAAAGACTCGACCTGATGTAGAAAATGCCCAAACTGAGCAGAAACTGAAGGGAAATTGTTTGTGCTATACAGCACCAACCACAGTCGATAGTCGAAGAAATTCTACACGAAAGGACAAAATTGTCTGTTCAGTACTTGCAATAGTGGAAATAGAGACTGAAATGAGCCTTATTGAAATTCTGAGCACATCATGCTCTACAAGTTGTCCCTAAGTATTTATCGACTTGCTAACACTCACCATAGCTCACCCAAATCAGAGAAAGTGAGAGGGGGGTGCTAGCGACGCCGGCGAGACTATGCGGGCCCGAGAAGACGCTACCTGCTCTGATACCAATTGTTGGAGTTAGGGTTGTAGGAATGCACACACAGCTTTGAGATGGAGAAGAAGCTTAAGGCACACGAAACGAGTGTATTACTAAGTGTGTAAATACAAGATAAGATAGTAAGGATGTGAGCCTAAATCCCCTATTGCTGTTGGCTTAGAGAAAGTCAACGATTGCCAAGCCCGTGATTTCTTGTATGATATGCAATAAATGCTCAAATTGGCTACAACTTGTGAGACCGAGTTACTACTTGTGTTAATCAAAGGAGGTGACTCTAGAGGTGGGACAATGAGTCTATCTGAAGATACTCAAATATTCCAAGACTATACGAACTGGAAAGCAATATATACTTTCAACTAGATTTTGTGGTCCATTCTTAATCACAAAGAAATTGGCCATGTTGCCTATAAATTGGCTCTTTCCTTGGATGTCAGTGTACATCCAGTATTTCATGCCAACCGCCTTAAAGAAAAACTGAGTGAAGCTGATATTGTGGTGTCTATCAGAGAAAATGTTTGGAAAGATATCCGAATTGAGTATATCCCTCGAGAATCAGAAGCTGTTTTAGATCATCGTATCCATCATCCATGCCAATATGCTTATGATGAATATTTGATTAAATAGAAGGGTCAATTTGAAAGGTTTGCTACTTGGGAATCAATTAGATCGTCGAAAGCTCAGTATCCCCACTTCATTGATGAGGACATCAATGGTCTTAAGGGGGGAAGTATGTTATGTCCCTATCACATGAGAGGGGATCTAGTCTATGACACTGTTGGGATGGGTGTTTGGTGTCCGGGTGGATGTAGTGTAAGCCCTGCTACTGTGCGACTTTTATAAAAGGAGGCCAAGGCCGCATTTGTAGAAGTCAACCTCCACGGGCAGAGTGCTAGTGGTAAGCCCATGAGGCTAGGAGTGCGCAAGGTCACCTCGAGGAGGTGAGGCCAAATGGTATGAGACGCCCGGTCTTACAAGTGTACGTTCTATGTCCTCAGATGTTGGCATCACCTAGAGGGTGCTGCCAAATGGTGGCTATGGTCGAGTGGTTAGTCCGACGCTTGTTCCATAGGCAGTCCTGGTAGTCAGAAGATCCTTTCCGTTCATTCGTTTCATGAAGTGACTGGCTGTAACCGGCCTGTATGATCCAAAAAGGGCGGTAGACTTTACTTTAAACCTTGATTTAGCTTTCACCCATTATTAGTCGTCTATTTTACTTGTATTTTCAAGACACAACAAAGGGGAGAGGGATACAGGCTGCTAGATTGCACCTGTATGAGTAGACAGACACCAGATTGGCCCCTAACTTAGGCGCCCCTTTCGGTATTTCTTTATTGTTCAAAAGAGGGAATAAACGCTGTGGTTCCTACAAGCTGCCCCGCACAAACTCGGCTGAATTTCCACTGTTCCAGCCCGATTTCGGCAGCATTACTGTACTAGAACCCTTCACGGTCAGTATTCCCACGCATTGACTGACTTTCCCGACGCATACGGGCACTTTGCAAAACCTGGCGAGAATCTGCAGCACGCTGAATTCTCTGTTTTCAGCCCTGAAAATACGCCAGATCGCCTGTACAGCGGTCCCCTTGCGTCCCCGAACCTCCTGGGGGTATTAGGGTCCGTTTAGGGCCAAAACCCTAAACCTGCAAAAATACACAGCAGGCTGTAATTCACTGTTTCGGGCTCCGTTCCGCGTGCCGGTCGCATCCCTAGCAAGTCCTCGAGCTCCCGCACCTGTAGGGCTACTTGCCCTTTGAATCGGACGAGATTTCTGGCGTGAAACCTCTCCGAATTCACCTGTACCTGCGGGGGGATTAGCCGCTAGCTAATCCAGTACCTGTGCAAGAGGCTCTTGCCTCGGCAATCGCGCATGAACCCACACAACTGTACATTGGTCAAATGAAGAGCCCACTAGAGGGGCATAACATACTGCCAAAGGGGAGAGAGAGGGCAGTGCGTAGCGTGCAGGGCATCACTCTTGGCACCGCACTGTGCATAAGAGGGAAAGCAAGCACTCCATAGCTCTTAACCTGTGACAAAATCTGAAAATGAGGCTCTCTCCTCTTCAAATTCAGCGCCACTTCTTGTTGCATAAGGCAAGTGCACCAGAAGGTGCCACTTGGCACTTTTACAAGCATTTTCCCGTTTCGGGGTTGCCGCCTAAAAATATCCCAACCGGTTGCCCAGTTGACTTCACGACAGAGTAAGAAAATGTTCCCTTTGTCATTCCGGAGGTAATGACGCCAACACATTTTCAGGTCCCAAAATAGCAGTTCCCTAAATTTTAGGAGATGCTGCCATTGTATCTTTCTAGGTCATCCGACCCTCTTTGTACACTGCGGCCACATCCAGAACTGAAATGTAGCCTCTGTAGCAAAGGATTCCACTTTGGCTAGTCAATGACCCCACTTGGCTAACCATAGTCCTTGTCCAACCTTAGTGCTCTCTTGCCCTCAGGCCTGGACTCCCTCTGGACAGTTCCACACTAGCTATGCAATGCAGGGCAGTTAGATTTCCCGAGGGGTGTTTCCAAAAAGTGAAAGTAAATAGATAATAAGAAAGAAATCAACAAAAAGGATAGATAGTAGTCACACGCTGGTGACATACCCCCCTCTTGAAATCTCAAACGTCCTCGTTTGCATCTATGTCGTACATGCTTACTGTCAACACTGATGTATTCAACACCTGTCGACACATATACGACACATACATGCTCATTGTCAACCCTGGTGTATTCAACACCTCGTCGACTCATGTATTGCCTGCGTGTGAACCCTGTCCCAATGACATAGTGGTAGCTTCGCACTCTGCCATTGCTTTGAGTCACTAACTTTCCAATGACAAAATGATAGCTGCACATTTTGCCACTGTCTTATCGTACACGTTGGATCCCGTAACACTTTCGAGCATACCCAAACCGACAGTTTAAGAATGCAGTTACACATGTACTCTTCAATAGAAGCAATCACTGTATCCTTGACAAACTGACAAGAAATACTCATTTCTATAGCACTAACCAAACTTTTGGACATTCCATAAGAGCAATTGCCAAACTGACAATCTGTACAGCTCTAACATTCATGTAACAGGTATTTCATTTGAGCTCACTTTAAATACCATGTACATCATTTGTTTCAGAAGCCATTGTCACAGTGACAATCCATGTAGCTTTGAAACTCAAGGGGTCAAGGTAGGTTGCAAATCGAAGGCTTCCAGGTAGAGTGATAACACAGTTGGTGACTCTGCAAGTTCACCTTCTTCCATCCACTTAGCATCCATTGGTGGATAGTTTCTGAACTTTACCAAGTAACGCCTAGCAACCTTGCCTTTCACTTTCCTTTCTTTGTGTGCCAAAATCTGTTCAGGGAGCAAGATCTCGTCAAGTTCCTCGACTTCCGGCTGATCTTCAGCTGGCATATCTTCTGGCACATCACCCACATAGGGTCTGAGAAGACTCACATGAAACGCATTGTGAATCTTCCAACTGTCAGGCAATTTCAGCCTATATGCAACATCACTGATTATGTCGCATACTTGAAAAGGCCCATAGTAACGCATGTTGAGCTTTGGAAAGAGTCTTTCCTTGCCCTTCATCTTCTTTAACCTTGCCTTTTCAAACCGTAGAAGCACCCAATCACCAAGTGAATATACCACTTCACGACGGTGACGATCAGCTGCTTTCTTTTGCTTTGCCTGAGTCCTTTCTAAGGCCACTTTGACCTTCTTGTACATTTCATCCATGTCTTGAACATACTTATCTGCTTCAAATATCTTGTCCTTTGTATGCAGTATGGGAGGAACTTTCTTGCCACCTTCAACTATCTCAAAAGGTGCCTTGCCAGTTGATGAATGCACTGTATTATTGTATGCATACTCCACCAATGGCAAATACTGCTCCCACTTTCCTTTATGCTCTGACACATAGCACTTCAGCAGATCTAGGACAGTAGAATTTGCCTCTTCTGACTGCCCATCTGTTTGAGGATGAAATGACGAAGAGAATTTGAGCGTGGTACCCATATTCTCAAACAAGCCTTTCCAGAACAAACTAGTCATGCGTGGATCACGGTCGCTAATAATCGACTGTGGCATGCCATGATACTTGAAAATATTGCTCATAAACAAGCGTGCCATCTGATCTGGCTTTATCTTCTTCCTGACAGGAATAAAATGAGCCTGTTTGCTGAATCTGCAAATAATGGTCCAAATACCATCATTTCCTGTCTGCGTTCTTGGAAGATCAAAGATAAAATCCATAGCAATACTTTCCCATGGTTTATCTGGAATAGGTAGTGGTTGCAATAACCCTGGTGCCTTTTGCCTGTCAAACTTGACCTTTTGGCATATTAGGCATTCTCGCACAAAGGCATCCACATCCCTTCTCAATGTAGGCCAATAGAAGAATGTCTCAACCGCTTTAACTGTAGCATCGATACCACGATGCCCTGCATACGGTGGGACATGACTCTCTTCCATAACTTTGCGTCGCAATGGCTTTGTGACACACAATCTGCCATGCATCATCATGAACCCGTCTTTAAGAAGATAGTGTTCATGACGTTGTCCATCCATTAGTTGCTCGAAGACCCTTGCAAAATCTTCATCATTTGCATACTGTTCTCTCATATCATCAAGTTCATGATGATAAGGAATCGACACAGCTGAAATTTGTGGCTTTCTTGACAAGGCATCAGCCACAACGTTCTTCTTGCCTTCCACATGCACAATCTGAAAATGGAACATGGACAAGATATTTGCCCATCGCATATGCTTCTCAGATAACTTTGTCTGTGTCAAGAAGTATCGCAAGGTCTGATGATCCGTTTGGACAACGAAATCTGCACCTAGCAGGTAGTGTTTCCAACTTAAGAGCGCATGAATCACAGCCAGTAACTCTTTCTCATAGACCTGCATGGTCATCTCTGGCCCTTGCAAAATTCTGCTCTCATAGGCTACTACCCTGCCATCTTGCATTAGCACAGCACCAATGCTACTACCGCAGGCATCACACTGGACCACAAATGACTTCCTAAGATCTGGCAACACAATGACTGGATCCGAAGTCATCTTTTCCTTTAAGAGATTAAAAGCTGAAATCTCTTTTTGTGTCCATCTAAAGGTGACTGCCTTCTTTTGAAGAGCATGTAAAGGTGAAGCAATCTCAGCGAAATTTCGGATAAACCTTCTGTAATAGGAGCATAGTCCCAAAAAGCTTCGGACATCATGCACCGTCTTCAAATTTGGCCATGACTTGATCGCTTCGACTTTTGCAGGATCCATTCTGACACCGTCCTTTGAGACAATGTGTCCCAGAAAGTGAATCTCTTCCAGAAAAAACTCACTTTTCTTTGCATTGATGAGCAACCTATGACTGCGTAGCTCTTTGAACACAATGGCCAAGTGATGCCTATGCTCCTCTTCATTCTTTGAGTAGACTATCATGTCATCAAAGAATGTACCAACAAACTGCTGGTGTGGACGGAAAATTCTGTCCATCATCCTATTAAACGTAGCAGGAGCATTTGTGAGACCAAAGGGCATCACTAAAAATTCGTAAAGGCCAAACGTTGTTCTAAAAGCAGTCTTGTGCACATCCTCTGATCTAATGCGGATCTGATGATACCCACTCTTTAGATCTATCCTGCTAAACATAACTGCTCCTTCTAATTTGTCCATAATATCATCAATTCTAGGTATAGGGAACCTATTCTTGATGGTATTCTTGTTCAGTGCACGGTAGTCGATGCACATACGCCATGAGCCATCCTTTTTCTGCACCAACAACACTGGAGAACAGAATGGAGATGAACTGGGCTGAATCAGCCCCTTTTCTAACAACTCCTGTACTTGGCCCATTATCTCTTTCTGCTGAGCCGCACTAACCCTGTACGGAGGCTTATTTGGTGGGCTACAGCCTGGCACCAAATCTATCGCATGGTCCTCGGGTCTCTCTGGCGGTAATTGAGACGGTAATGAATCGGAAAAACAGTCACTATACTGTTGTAAAAACATTGACCTTTCTTTATCTAGCACAGATAAATTTGATTCATCACAATCTGACACTTCACGTGCAAAAACCAAGTACGCAGAAAGATGCTTTTTCATTACAGAAGTAATAGCAGAAGCTGATACAGTAGGAATAGACTCCCCTTTAAGCTTTACATCCAGAATGTGAGTCTTTCCCCTGCTCTGTACAGTGATCTTTTTGTTGTAGGCATCCATGATTCTCTGTACACGAAATAACCAAGGAATACCTAACAACACATCACATCCGTCCAGTGGCATGATGTAAAATTCTTCAGCATCTACATAGGACTGGATATGTAGACGCAACTTTCCAATGATGGGTGTCACAGCCTCTGTATGGCCAGGACATGCCAAACCTGCCTCTGCTGTATACCCCATCTCTTCAGGTCTGATTCCCAACTTTGAAGCCAATTCTGGGGAAATAAAGTTGGCTTTGGCACCTGGATCAAAGAAGATAAGCACTGTTTGATCCCTAACCTTTCCCCATGCTCTGCAAAGGTCACTTGCATCTGAATTTGGCTTGTCGCCCACCATATCTGGCACTAGACCAACCATGGGCTTCTTTCCCTTCCTGTCCTCCTTGTCTTCAGAATCAGCTGGCCTTTTCTTTGTAGGACAGTTGTAAGCAATGTGGCCAGGCTGCTCACATATAAAGCATTTGTTCTCTGTCCTCAGGACCTTCTTTTGCTCTTCTGACTTGCGAGGAAAACGTCTTTTCCATTTCTTTGCTGGTCCTTTTTCTGATTCAGCCGTAGCTTTGTCTTTCCCTGCGTTGGCTGACTCCTGAGTCCCTTTAGGAGCCTCATTGGGAACGTGCTTCTTGGCTGAATTTTTCTTGCCTGATCCTGCCTTGACGCCAGTGTTAAATTCACAATCTTCTCCCTTGAGCAAACCATTGCCAGTGTTTGCTACCTCGATGAGCTGCGTCAAAGTAGTGACTTTTGTCTTCGTACAGTACTTTCTCAATCCTTTAGGTAGGCCACAACAGTATTTTTCAATCTGTTCTGTCAATGGCACAAACCTATAGGAAGTTACTGGAAGTAGA
This sequence comes from Adiantum capillus-veneris, assembly GCF_014529385.1. Taxonomy (NCBI): domain Eukaryota; kingdom Viridiplantae; phylum Streptophyta; class Polypodiopsida; order Polypodiales; family Pteridaceae; genus Adiantum; species Adiantum capillus-veneris. Next base: position 114,329,187 of record NC_140941.1, read on the forward strand.
GCTTTCCAAAACTTCCGATTGTAATCATCCAGATTTCTGCAAGTGGCAGCATTAAGCTGGTGCCATTCTGTCATGACATCTGCTTCGAAATCATCAGATAACCATGCTGTTGCAAAAATCTGCTTGAAGTAAATCCATGTGGACGGAGCTTGCCCTTGAAGCAATAAAGTTGTCCACCATTGTCCCGCATTCCCTGTCAAGAAAGTGGCTGCCTTGCGGACCTTTGAAGCCTCTGTAAAGTTTCCCCCTGCATAGGCCTTGTCAAACTGCTGGAGGAATGAAAGAGCCTTCTTCCTGTCATCAAACCCTGTAAAGGTCGTGAATGACACTCCTTTGCCACCTTCTTTGTACGGAGTTGGCCTCTCCAGCGGCGTTAAATTGTCATATGGAAGTGACTGAAACATGGGAACACTAATAGGGTTCATCTGTGTTCCTTGGCCGCTATTAACTTGACCTGGAAATGCCATATTTGGCTGCTGATTTGTAATTCCAGCCATACCAAAATTTGCTTGTGGCATCCCACATTGTCCCTGAGTGCTTTGAAACCCTGGTTGCATACCCATGACACTGTACATGGGGTTAGGCATCATCGTTTGAGCACCCCCAAACACTGTTCCTGGCGTATAAAACTGATTTCCAGGTGCATGACCAGCCATGCTTTGGAATACGGATCCACCTCCAAAATAGCCAGGGTGTACTGAAGGTGGTGGGAAGACCTGTTGCATAGCCTGTAAGTTGCTTCCCTGCCCATTAGAACCAGCTATAGGCTGCTGAAAGGTGGCGGGCTGAATTGGTACAGCTTGAAAAACTGGCATCTCAGCCACCTGTTCTTGCACCTTAGGCATACGTTGTGGAGACTGCATGTTCTCCGTCAAGTGTACAGGTGTTTCCATTGACTGTGCGGTATGAATCACCTGTGTTCGAGTCTTAACAGGCTTTTGAATATGATCCAGTGACCCAACTTGCTGAGACGGAACAGGAGGTTGCAGAAAGGCTAAAACCTCGGATTCTGCATTACTTGTGTGAACATAGCCACAACAGTAGCCAACTGGGTCCTGAATATATCATCATCAGTCTGTGGTGGTCTTGAGGACTCACCCACTTCATGTGTCTGTTGACCCTGTGAAGAGGAAACCTCTTCAGTCACATCATCTGGTCTGTCAGCCCATCTGGTCTGTCAGCCATAATTACAATTCCCTGTGTCTGGTCTATGATCCCCTGTGTCTTCAAGCCCAAAACTGACCAAGGCTCACTTCTATGGAAAAAAGTGATTTAATCCCGTCGATGGAACCATGTAACCGGCCTGTATGATCCAAAAAGGGCGGTAGACTTTACTTTAAACCTTGATTTAGCTTTCACCCATTATTAGTCGTCTATTTTACTTGTATTTTCAAGACACAACAAAGGGGAGAGGGATACAGGCTGCTAGATTGCACCTGTATGAGTAGACAGACACCAGATTGGCCCCTAACTTAGGCGCCCCTTTCGGTATTTCTTTATTGTTCAAAAGAGGGAATAAACGCTGTGGTTCCTACAAGCTGCCCCGCACAAACTCGGCTGAATTTCCACTGTTCCAGCCCGATTTCGGCAGCATTACTGTACTAGAACCCTTCACGGTCAGTATTCCCACGCATTGACTGACTTTCCCGACGCATACGGGCACTTTGCAAAACCTGGCGAGAATCTGCAGCACGCTGAATTCTCTGTTTTCAGCCCTGAAAATACGCCAGATCGCCTGTACAGCGGTCCCCTTGCGTCCCCGAACCTCCTGGGGGTATTAGGGTCCGTTTAGGGCCAAAACCCTAAACCTGCAAAAATACACAGCAGGCTGTAATTCACTGTTTCGGGCTCCGTTCCGCGTGCCGGTCGCATCCCTAGCAAGTCCTCGAGCTCCCGCACCTGTAGGGCTACTTGCCCTTTGAATCGGACGAGATTTCTGGCGTGAAACCTCTCCGAATTCACCTGTACCTGCGGGGGGATTAGCCGCTAGCTAATCCAGTACCTGTGCAAGAGGCTCTTGCCTCGGCAATCGCGCATGAACCCACACAACTGTACATTGGTCAAATGAAGAGCCCACTAGAGGGGCATAACATACTGCCAAAGGGGAGAGAGAGGGCAGTGCGTAGCGTGCAGGGCATCACTCCTGGCACCGCACTGTGCATAAGAGGGAAAGCAAGCACTCCATAGCTCTTAACCTGTGACAAAATCTGAAAATGAGGCTCTCTCCTCTTCAAATTCAGCGCCACTTCTTGTTGCATAAGGCAAGTGCACCAGAAGGTGCCACTTGGCACTTTTACAAGCATTTTCCCGTTTCGGGGTTGCCGCCTAAAAATATCCCAACCGGTTGCCCAGTTGACTTCACGGCAGAGTAAGAAAATGTTCCCTTTGTCATTCCGGAGGTAATGACGCCAACACATTTTCAGGTCCCAAAATAGCAGTTCCCTAAATTTTAGGAGATGCTGCCATTGTATCTTTCTAGGTCATCCGACCCTCTTTGTACACTGCGGCCACATCCAGAACTGAAATGTAGCCTCTGTAGCAAAGGATTCCACTTTGGCTAGTCAATGACCCCACTTGGCTAACCATAGTCCTTGTCCAACCTTAGTGCTCTCTTGCCCTCAGGCCTGGACTCCCTCTGGACAGTTCCACACTAGCTATGCAATGCAGGGCAGTTAGATTTCCCGAGGGGTGTTTCCAAAAAGTGAAAGTAAATAGATAATAAGAAAGAAATCAACAAAAAGGATAGATAGTAGTCACACGCTGGTGACACTGGCCACACTGGTCAGGTTCACACTAAGTCTGCTCCAACACTGGACGCCCATCCCGACGGTGTCATAGATTAGATCCCCTCTCCTGTGATGGGGACAATATAGATAACATCATTGTTTTCTCTAAATCCAAAGAAGAACATTAAAAGCATTTATTTCAAGTCTTCAAAGCTTTGAAAAAGCACGAAGAACAAAAAGTCCTTTCTACCAGAGATACAATTTTGAAGACACATTGTTTCATCCAAGGGTGTTATCATGGGTCCAGTTAAAGTGGCAGCTATTCGTGAATGGCCTACATTGAGGAATGTACATGTTGTGAGGAGCCTTTTGGGCTTGCACTCTTACTACAAGCGGTTCATTAGACACTTTGCGAGATTGCTTTAGATAAAGTCACACAACAAAGTACTGCCAGCCTGGACAAATCGGTTGACTCTATAGATTCCTTTCTAGGCAATCTATAACAAAGGAATGCATGGTGTATGCCTCTACACTCGTCCTTGTGTGTTGTGTCATGTCATCTGTGCAGGATAGATCAGGTCAGGGAGTAACATTGGTATCACACATTCTTCTTGCTCATTCATATGACATGACAATGTGCAAAAATCCATTAGAGCTCACGAGACATCGATAGCCTAGCCCAACAAGCTTTTTAAACTCTTGCATAGGGGGGTATGAGATGCTACTAGCTAGAGAGGGGAGCACGGGGGGCACATGCAAGCCAGTGGTGGGAATCTATGGTAAGTTTTCTTTCCTCTCTTTTTGTTTTTATCATAAAGTGATGATGTGTCGTGCCCAACTGGAAAGAAATGGCCGAGAAGACAAGAGTAACTGAACCCAGAAGATGGATCGAGAGGCCTAAAGGGGGTTAGGTATTCAAAATCCTAGCCCCTACCAACTTAAAGAACTTATGAGCACCAACTGAGAGGCCTAACCTAAAAATATCAAAAGCTTGACATTTGGGACTGATTTTCGTAAAACGCATTGATATGCTGATGTAGCAAGCTGTATGGAATCTGGGCCACTGCATCTTGGCTCGGAACTCCACCGTGCCGTGTGGACTCTCTCTCTCTCTCTCTCTCTCTCTCTCTCTCTCTCTCTCTCTCTCTCTCTCTCTCTCTCTCTCTCTCTCTCTCTCTCTCTCTCTCTAAGTTCACTGATTTTTGCAGCTTCTGTTCGTGTGCTGCTATTGATTTCTCGCTTGGAGTGTCCAAGCCTCTACAATTTTGCACATGGATTCTCGTGTGTGGAGGCTAAAAGCTGTCACATGGATGCTTGCTATGCCTTTACCTCTCTGTCACTGTTGTGGCTTAAGGGTGTCGTTGGGAGTTGCAACTCCAAGGACATGGCAATATCGAGGGAGTTGCCACTTCAAGGATATGGCAGCACCTTCCAAAGACACAATTTGGTGAAATCAACTTCTTTACATTATTTTGAAGGATGTCTAGCAGATAATTGAAGAGAGTAAGGAATCTTTGTTTCTGCAAATTCTTGATCATCTTTTTTTTCATTGTGCATACTTGCGATCTTTGTCCTCCTGCATCACTCCTGCAAATTCTTATGCTATCGTGTATGGCTTAGTTATGATCATCTTTTTTTTCATTGTGCATACTTGCGATCTTTGTCCTCCTGCATCACTTCTCTGTCGTTAAGCCATTGTGGCAGCCACTCGAGCTTAGGTTAATCGGCAGTTGGCTCTAGGCGACTAGCCTAGGGGCGCTAGGCTATCATCGGGAGGTAGCTAATGTGTGGGAACAACATGAGGATGGTCAAGCAACCCACGCATGCTGCAAAGGCGGCTCAAGTCATGCGGACACCAGTGGCAGTGAAATCGGTAACCTGACGCGATGAGCAGGGGTGACAACAATTCAATTTCCATGGTGTTATTGACCTTTGTTTTTACCTAAAGGTAGCTCTTCTTTATCTTGACCGCCAGCCATGTGGGAAACGTTTTAAAAGGTTCCCCTTTTTGGGACTTTCTCGAGAAGCTCGCTTCCCCTTGTGCGCAAAGCTCTTTGTCACTCTCTCTCCCTTGCTTATTTATCTAAGCGTCTTGGATGTATTTCCCAAGAGAACTAGTGTTACATACTACTGTCTATTATAGCTATGCACCATGGCATCACACGACGCTTCTCCGTACGAGAATGGCACCGCTAGCATGCATGAACCCGTGGAGGAAGTACTACTCTCTCCTCCTCTATCTTCCGCCATGATGCATCTGTCGTGGCAATGCTTCAAAGCCAATCGCAAGAGCTACAATTGCAACTCATGGAATTGCACACCACGCCTGTTCCGTTTCGCCTGCATCCATGAGCACTTTGACTCTTCAATTGCAACTTGACCCTTTCAAATGGGAAAGGAAGGTGTGAGGAGACTGTCATTGACTCATGGCAGGCAAAATGGATAGCCTACTTTTATTTGTACATCATTCACATACAAATCATGTTGATTCCACGTGGTGGGCTAGGTTACGACCCCAATCGACGACTTGGGTTGTTTTTCAGTCGGGTCTTTTGTGCTCGCTTCGTGCAAGTGGACAAGATTGAATGCTACTAAGAAATTTTTCAAGTAGGAGATGGGAAAGAGGGCTTTCAACGCTTACAAAAATTCAAGGACCTCGTCCACAGCACGATGGCCTTGGAAGACCCAAAAGTCATTTTACAGATATTGTATCTTTTTTGAATTACCATCGGTGTACCAAAATGAGGTATTGCGCAATTGCATTGCATAGCTTGAGGATATCTAAAAGTTTGCAAAGAACTACAACAATACTTTGGCCGTATCTGGGAGTGGCCCGGGGCAAGAGAAGACCTCTAACCGTGGCACGTTTATGTCAAAATTGAAGCGCTTCACTACATCAGCAGTAGCTCCACAAAAGCAATTCAACGAACATGGCAAAGACAAGACACATCGTGTTAAGAATTAGAAAAAGAATTGATGCTATAATTTCCTTTAGACCGGCCACATCCGCAGTGTCAAGGATTGTCCAAAACGAAACTTGAAAGATGAATCCAAGCATCTCCACAATAGCAAAGACTTCGGTAAGTACTATCGACGAACAAACTACTTTGTCTTCTTCTGATTCAGAGATTTTTCATGTTAATATAGTGTTTGGCCTACACAATCTTCTCCATGTGAAAGGGCGGATCAATGGCCAAACCTTGACGGTTTTATTTAACAATGGCTCTACTCTTAATTTTATTTCTTTCTGTGGTACAAGATATTAAGCTCAAGACCGTTTTTGCAGAGTGCCCCTACTCGGTCCGATACATGAAAATTCGAGTTTCGGACCAATGGATTGAGGTCGTGCCACAACTCAACCTCTGCATCCAACACTACCATGAAGTCTTGGATTTCCGCATCATGAGTTTTCAGCTTGTAGAAATTACTTCTAGGTTGGTGTGTATCATGCGGTCAAGGGTTCTCCATCCTCTGGAACCGCTAATTATAATGTAAACTTTATTTTAGAAGAAGAGTTCGATACATGCTATTTGTTGAAATCTCAATCGTTTTGTCAAGGATTGCAACTTTGATTTTTCTTTCATTGTAATTCAATAAGATCAAATATTAATGTGTTTTCGTTTCAGCATAATGTTCCTTTGTTTAATCATGATGCTACTATTAAAACATACTTGGATTCTGTTTTGAAAGAATTTGCAGCTAAGTTTCTATCAATTTAGCCAATGGGCTTCCATCGTCCTGTGGGCCCAGTCTTGATCACAAGATAGAGCTTTTGCCTGGTAGCCATCCTATCTCTAGGCAACCTTATAGGTTCATCTTGAAAGAGGAAGATGAGATAGCTAGGCAACTATAGGCCCATCTTGCAAAGGGTTTTATTTAGCCTAGTAAATCTCCGTGGGGGGCTCCTGTTCTTCTCGCTAAAAAGAAGGATGGAGATATGCACTTCTACGTAGATTACAAGGGTCTCAATAAGGTCACTGTCAAGAATAAGTATCCATTACCTTGAGGCTCGGATGGATGACCAAGATCGACTCTCGGGTGCGCAATACTTCACCAAGATCGAGATCTTTGGTCTGGCTACCATCAAATATTGATACATCTGCGTGATGTCCTAAAAAGCGCATTCCATACAAGGTATGGACATTACCAAGTTATAGTCTTACTTTCGAATCGATCAACGCTCTCACAACTTTTCTACAGATGATGAATGACCTCTTTCGTCCATATATAGGAAAGTGGATTGTCGTGTTCATGGACGAAATACTTATTTATAGTTGGGACACTTGAGGAGCATTTGCAACACCTTTGGCTCGTCTTATATATTTTATGATGTGAGGTGTTGTGTGCAAAGCAATCCAAGTGCGACTTTTTTTTGCATAAAGCTTTTGTATCTTCATCATGTCATCTCAGCAAATGGCATCCGAATTGATCCCGAAAAGGTATGAGTGGTCCTACAGCGGTCCGTTTTATAGATCATCCGGCAAGTGAAACCTTCCCTAGGTTTCACTGGATTTTTCAACAAATTAAGGACTACGCTAAGAATATTGAACCCTTCACACATTTTGCTAAAGAGAGTTAGAAGCAAGAAGCGTAGTGTTAGTCCATCTATCACGTGGACTGGTGAGCTCAATCAATGTTTTCAAACATTGAAACAACTAGTTACATTTGTATTGATGTTGCAGATAGTAGATCCAAGTAAGTCCTTTGTGGTAGAAATGAATGCCAACAATTATGCCATGGGTGTTGTTCTTTATCAAGACAATCGACCTATAGCATTTGAAAGTTGCGAGCTCACGGACACACAATCAGGAAGTCTTGAGTTTAGAGGATACCACTTGTTACATTTTACCTGAACCCAAATTGATCCTTGATCAAATGGTCAGACTGTCTTGAAAGGCTTTGTACCCCGAGCCATAGTTACCGGGGAACGCCCCCTAGACCCCGTTCTGGCGTTCCGGGGGGGCAGTTCCCTTCCCGAACGTTCCGAAACGTCCCGAAACGTTTGACGTTCCGGGTGGCCAGTGCAAACCGGAACGGCCGTTCCGGAACGTTCCGAACGCCCCCAAAACGTTCCGGAATGCCCTGGAATGGCCAACGGCTACAAACAAATTTGGCAAAAATTGAAAAAATTGAAGTAAATGTTTGGGCTTCTTTTTGAAGTGTGCAAGGCCTCAAGGACTCATAAAATGCACCCCCCTGCCCCTTTCTCTCCACAAGCTAATCCTCAAGGCTCAAGCTCTCTCCCTCTCACACTCTCAAGATCTCTCCCTCTCAAGACTCACTCTCTCAAGGCTCAAGGCTTTAAGCCTTCAAGCTCTCTTCCTCTCCCTCCCACTCTCTCAAATCTCTCCCTCTCCCTCTCACTCTCTCTCGTCTCTCCCTCTCTCTCTCTCTCTCTCTCTCACATCATCTAGTCATGATTGAATGGTCTTCAAAACGAGTTTTTTGTGAGTATTAGAGTCAAAGCACTCTAATACTCCTTGTATTTAAACACAAGAAGCTAAAAATTGCACTATTTGGGTGTTTTTTATACCTCCCGTTCCGCGCCGTTCCCGTTCCGAACCCCTAGCCGTTCCCCCGTTCCGCGTTCCGGGTAACTATGCCCCGAGCACTTGATCAAGTGGAAGCATCAACCTGAGTTGACTCCTACTTGGGAAGCTAAGATCGTTAAAGAGTCGTTTTCAACCGAGGATATAGCTGAGGACAACAATTAAAAATTAAGGGGGAAAGTGTTACGTCCCCAAACATCAAGATGGGTGCCTGAGCTATGTCCGGCCAAGTGTGAAGATTCACTTCTTAAGTGAGTCCTATAAATAGGACTGTTGTCTCCTTTGTGATACATCTTGAGTGATCCCCACACTTGGACTCTAGGCCCGTGACAGCTCTACAAGCACAACTATATCGGTGTGGGCTTGGTGGTATGGGACACCAACCCTTGTGATGGAGGCTAGCCCATTGGCTGCAGGCTGTGAGTATGGCTTGTGTCATTTCATGTGTGCATGATGGAAACAAATGGGTCATTGACAAGAGTCCAACCGCTTGGTGAAAATCATCACAACCGGTCTTGTCCAACCATTAGGCATGGTAGTAACTGTCATACTGGGTCCTTGACTGTGTCCAACCGTTACCCTGGGTATGGGTACGGCTCCTGGTCTAACCATGCAAAGTAACATTTACAAGGAGTCCTAGGCTGAGTCCTGCTGTTGCACTAGGTCTAAATGGCTCATAGCAGGTCTTAAAAAGTTTCCTTACTTACAATCTAAAGATTTAAAGTCAAGCTCAAAAGGATGAGCCCTTCGTCAATCTGACTCCGAGGGTGACTGGTTTTCGGTCTTGTTGGACTGTAATGAGTCTCTATTGAATGGAAGTGGTAGCATCATTCTGATGATTCCATGGCATGCCCACCAAGGCATCGCTATTCCCAACTTCATAACATAAGGTCAACCTTGCCGTGATAGCCTTAAATAGTAGTAGAAAAAGAACCAATGAGTGTAGTAGTTTTTGTCACAAAGTGATGACGTGGCTACCGTGCCAGAAACCCTAATTTGCAGAAACCCTAATTTCTGGAAACCCTAAAACAGGCGGCAAAGATGCCACGTGGCAATAGTACAGACCTCCGGATTTTTCGGGCTGAAAAAAAGGCCAGCTTGGGCGACGCAATATCTGCTTTTCTCTACGCATGGACTGAGATAGAGAGAGAAGTTTTGCTTTTAATTCTGGAAGCTTTTGGGGCTCTGCTTTTGGGCATCCCTTGTAATCTTTAAATAAGCGGAGAGGGGCTCACTCTGCAGAGCATCTGGACGCAGAGTCTGAGAGTGAAACCCTAAGCGCTCTCTTGTACTTTGACATTGATTTAATACATAAAGAAATACCGAAAGGGGCGCCAGTCTTTGGGGCCAATATCTCTAGGCACGGAACTCCGTCGGGCCAGTGCAAATCTATTGTGATCTGTGGATTGTTTTGAAGTGGTTATTTGGTGTTGTGGTGATTGATTCTTGACTTGGAGTGTCCAAGTCTGTTACAGTGGTATCAGAGCATGGCCGATTTCTGTTCTACGGGAAATCCGATCCCCAATTTTTTTTCCGCAGCACCTATAGCTTCACGCAAGGATCAGTCGACTGCCTCTGCATCTGGAGATGCGGGCACGGATCACAACGAAGATTCCGGCAGAGAGTATGGCCCGCCTCGGCCTACTCAGGCGGAGCGGCAAGAGATGGAGCGTCGTCAATTGATTGGCGATCCAACAAAGATGATGCTCAATTTTGCGAAGGACCCAAAATTTGCAAAGTATATGAGAGAGACTTCTTTTCAGGAAGTACACGAGCAATGGCAGAAAACCACTACACCACCCCCGAAACCCGCTCTCAAGAAACCTTCTGCTCACAAGAAATATTCAGAGGAGGAATTAGAAGAGGTGGTTGATGCACGGATTGCTCAGCTTTTTGACGCGCAAAAGAAAGCCAAAAAGCACGGCAAAAAGCAGAAGAAAGGCACTGACTTCCCAGGTTATTTGGGTCGTCAGTCGATATTTGACAAAGCAAAGAAACAGAAGAAGCGTGTTCACTTTGAAGGAGTACCCAGTCCTTCTTCTTCTTCTTCTTCTTCTTCTTCTTCTGACAGTTCTTCTAGCTCTTCAGATTCGAGCAAAGAAGACAGAAAAGGTAAAAAGGGAAGCAAAAAACAACGCTTCGGAAAGGGCAAGAAAAAGGAAAAGAAGTCTAAATCTCGCCCAGAGACTGACAGTTCTACTGAGGACTCGTCTATAGACAGCTCAGATTCCGATGACGGAAACTTTTATGAGAACAAGAAGAATTTTTATAAAGCCAACCAGTATGACTTTCTGGAAGATAAAAGCAAGAAAGTTCGAGAGTTTAAGGAAGGTAAACACCCGATCAAATTTGATACTTTTTTAGGATACTCAGATGCTTCGAAGGCTTTGTCTTTTATACAGCAGTTACATCGCTTTCGCGGGAGGACGCTACTCAAAGCACTCCAAGATTCGGAGAGCTGCCTCTTACTTTAAGGGGAATGCTCGCACTTGGTGGTCCACGCTTCTTTTAAACAAGACTGCGCCAATTAAATGGCTGAAATTTAAGAACCTTTTTATTTCTTCTTGGTTGACGCAAGAGTATGAACGAGATATACGAGCTGCTTGGAACCATCTTCGGATGACCAAGAAAGATACAATAAATGCTTACTGTGAGAGATTCTGGAGCTCTTTTCTACCCGCCTCTTCATTCAAGAAGATCTCGTTCAGAGAACAAATTGAGCGATTTACCTTGGGTCTACCTACAGAGATCCGAGATCACTGCTTGGAACAGAAGTCAGCTTCTATTCAGGAGTTGATGAGTCATGCGAAGCGGGGCTTTGCCATTCACTCTGGCAGTCTGACCTACCCCACAGATGAGGCCATGACACAACGAGCCGAGCACACTTCTGGGAATGAAAGTAGAAAGAAAAAGAGCAATCCAGAGAAAAAGAATGCACGACCCAAGCTTACTCCTGAGGAGAGAGCTCGCTTCATCAGAGAGGGGTAGTGCTTTGGATGCGAGGAACATGGACATATCTCCGCGAAGTGCCCTAAAAAGGCACCGAAAGGACAGAATGATAAGGACGACGACATGCCTGAGAGTTCGAGAGGAACGTGGCAGAAAAGGCAAATAGAAAAGCAGAACTAGTACCACATGGCGTGGGACCTGCACCGAATCAAATGAATGAAAGTACAAACTTTGCCGCTTTTTGGGGCAAAGTGAAGGATCAGGAAGCTCTTCTGAAGGAGCCAAGGCCAACTTCTTTTCACTTGGAATTGGCGGCTCGATTTGGAATTACGCCCGACAGACTGACGCCACAGGCGGAGGTAGTTCGATTGGCACCCGGACGGGATGTTGCCATTACACCGAGCATTGGCAAACTTCGTTTGCAATGACAGGGGTGTTCAGGGCACGCGAGTGACGTTCTACTCGGAATCCCTTGGTACCACAAGAACTACGCCGAGAAAGCAATTTTGACAAATGAAGGGCTCAGAGATTGTACTTGATGAACTTCAGTTTCTTTACTCATTCTTTTGGGAGAGAATTGAACGATGGATAAAGGTTGAATATGTTTTGATCTGAACAAAAGAACGCCAAGATTTTTCTCCACACTCATGCCGATTGCTTTTTAGAGGGCCTGAAGATCAGACCATTGATCTGATACCTGGAAGCACGCCACCGACCGGCCACCTTACCGTGTGAGCCGAGTACAGAATGAAAAGATTATGAACCAAGTGAAAGACCTCTTGGAAAAGGGTCTTGTCCAACGTAGTACTTCACCGTATTGCTCTCCAGTGTTGTTGATTTTGAAGAAAGACGGATCTTGGAGAATGTGCATCGATTATAGAGCTCTCAACAAAATCACCATCAAGAACAGATTTCCGATTCCTAGGATCGATGATATACTCGACAGGTTATAGGGATCCTCGTGTTTTAGCAGGATTGACCTGAAGAGTGGATATCATCATATCCGAATCGCACCGGGAGACGTCTACAAGACAACCTTTCGGACTACTTTTGGGTTATTTGAGTTTTTGGTGATGCCTTTTGGCTTAACCAATGCTCCTGTGACATTTAACCGCATGATGGACAGGATTTTTCAAGAGTACATGCTATTTGTTGGCACTTTCTTTGACGACATCTTTGTTTTCTCCAAGAATGAGGCAGAACACAGAGATCGTCTTTCAGGCATTACGAGATCACAAGTTAGTGATTAATGCAAAGAAAAGTAAATTTTTCCTACCAGAGATACGCTTTTTTGGGACGCATTGTCTCAGCAGCAGGAGTGCAAATGGATCCGGCCAAGATAGAGACTATACATGATTGGCCCGATTTGAAGAATGTCCATGAAGTTAGAAGCTTCTTGGGACTGTGTTCGTACTACATGCGGTTCATTCGAAAGTTTGCAGAGGTTGCTTCCCCTTTGCATATGTTGACACAGAAAGGAGTCCCTTTCTCGTGGGGATCCACAGAGGTGACTGCCTTTCAGACATTGAAAGAGAAATTGACTACAGGACCAGTTTTGACTTTGCCGGACTTGCAGAAGTCATTTGAAGTATATTGTGATGCTTGTGGTCGTGGTCTGGGTGCCGTCTTAATGCAAGAAGGCCATGTCATTGCTTACGAGAGCCGATCGTTCTCTAGGCCAGAGATGACAGCACAGATTTATGAGAAAGAGCTTTTGGCGGTTATCCATGCTCTTACTCAGTGGCGGCATTACCTACTCGGATCGGATTTTACTGTCTTTATAGACCATCCGAGTTTGCGCTACTTCTTGTCACAGAAGCAGCTTTCGGAAAAGCAGATGCGGTGGGCGAACATCTTGTCACAGTTTCATTTCCAGATTGTCCATGTGCAGGGACAGAAGAATGTGGTGGCAGATGCTTTGTCTCGGAAGCCGTTGGTTCAGGCTATTTCCGCGATACATCATAGGAGCTTCGAGGACATGGTCGACCAATATGCCACAGATACAGATTTTGCAGATATTTTCACACGGATACGGGATGGGGAGGGAAAAGGAGAGGCTTTTTCCAAAGCTTAGTATGCGATACTACGGACCTTTCCAGATCACTGAAAAGATAAATGATGTCTCCTTCCGATTGAAACTGCCAGATACTTGGAGGATTCACAATGCATTTCATGTGAGTCTCTTGAAACCTTTTAAGGGTGATGTGCCTGATGATGGGGAGCCTGATAAGCAACCCGAAGTGGAAGAAAACGAGGAGATCCTTGTTCCTGAACAGATTTTGGCACATAAGGATACAAAGAATAAAGGTAAAGTCCGAAGGCGATTGTTGGTTAAGTTCAAGAACTATCCTGCATTGGATGCGAAGTGGATGGAGGAGGAGGACCTAGCAGATACTCCTCAGATTGTGAAACTTTACCTCGATCCTTTTGGTTTAGCATAGTCTACTCCAAATGGAACCAAGAATTCAGCTTGGCCGGAGATCTGGTGCAGTGGGATGCACAAGAGGGGAGTCACTCCGCTCCTTTGTCAACAGATGCCTTGATTTTGATACTAAAGTCACTGATGTCTCTTTGAGCTTCAGGGATACTGAGAGCTGACAGTATTCTACTGGATGACTTTATGAAATGGAATTCCTGATTATGATACTTATTTGTTCTTGACTTCTTTTGAGTGCAGGAACTGATAGACGAAATGACTGCAGTATTTTGGTCTGATTGATCTCGAATAGACATGGTTGCAATAGGGGTTAGTCAATCTACGTCGATGAGGTCCTGATTGGACCTAGATGCGATTGCTAGCTACATTGCCGATAAATCATGGTCTAAGATCCGAATGAATGTTGTCATGTGATGTCTAGTGATGTCCTGTGATGTCGGGTGATGTGGCTGTCGATCGGTACATGTGCTAGATGTGTGTTCCTAGTACGTAGGTACTAACAGTCAGTGTCTGCTAAGACGGTTTATGGCTTTTGTCTGTTTTGTAGGCGTAATCGCGGGCGATTACAATGCTTTCAAGAGGGGGGTATGTCACAAAGTGATGATGTGGCTACCAAGAGCAGAAACCCTAAAAAATTTCTGCCAAAAACCCTAATTCATGCAAAACTCTAATTTGCAAAAACCCTAATTTCTGGAAACCCTAACCCTAACTGCTGGCTGAAACCCTAATGTGGCTAGAAACCCTAAAATAGGAGGCAAAAATGCCACGTGGCAGCACTACGGGCCTCCGGATTTTTCGGGCTGAAAAAAAGGCCAGCTTGGGCGACGCAATATCTGCTTTTCTCTACGCATGGGCTGAGATAGAGAGAGAAAGGGAATACTTGCTTTATTTTTACTCTCTTGAGAAAGAGAGAGAGAAGTTTTGCTTTTAATTCTGGAAGCTTTTGGGGCTCTGCTTTTGGGCATCCCTTGTAATCTTTAGATTAGCGGAGAGGGGCTCACTCTGCAGAGCATCTGGACGCAGAGTCTGAGAGTTAAACCCTAACCGCTCTCTTGTACTTTGACATTGATTTAATACATAAAGAAATACCGAAAGGGGCGCCAGTATTCTTGACTTGGAGTGTCCAAGTCTGTTATAGTTTTGCTAGTTTGCCCGGTAGGCTGTAGCACGCTTGGCCTTAATTATTGATCCTACTTAATCATAGTGAGCTCCCATACTCTTGACAAAGTCAGAGGAAACAAAGTCAAGAGGAAACAAGGTTCTTTGTTGCCCTGGGTTGCCCTGCGTCAAAAAAGCTAAGTGCTTTGGTGCCCTGAATTTTTCCATAGGCCTTGCATGTCTAGTTTGGAAGCATCAAAATATCTGCCCTCATATTGTAGCTTTGCTTTGAAGTGAGTCAAGGACATTGTTGGTCTTGACTTTGTTGATCCCTAGGGGCAAATCGATTTTGGCGGTTCTGCTCTATAAGGTTCTTTGGTCTTTCATGCTTGAAAACTAGATTAACTTACAACCAACTGCTGCATGGTCTATAAGTTCTTGCATAGCAGTTTGTATTACTCCTGTAGCGTTGAAGGCTACCGAATAGTGTATTTCTCACACTAATCCTCCAGAGTCGCATTTTTAAAGAATGAAACTAGCAAATACACATCCTGAATCTCTGATGTAGTCGTCTAGAGTGTCGTTGGGAACCGTCTTTAAATTTCCCCAATTTGCAACGAGTTTTACTTAACTGTGAGTAAATATGCTCTTGAAAGCTTGCAATGTCCTTGGAGCATGAGGTTTGGTAGACGATGAACTTTGCCACTGCATAGTATTGTCATTAGAAACTGCTACTGCTCAAGAAATTTTGAACTCTTATGTGTAATGGCCAAGCCAATAGATGTTATCAAATTCTTGTAGAAACAGCAAAGCTTTCTTTCTGTCTTTAACTCCAGAGAAGGTAAAGAACTTGCCTATGAAGCCACCATCCTTAAAAGCCTTTGGCCGAGGAGGAGAAAGAACTGATGGCACTGGATGATATGGGTAGTAATGTAATGATTCTAGTTTTGGAACATGGGAGGTCGCGGTGACGGAGGCAAAGGTGGTGCGAGTAGAGGTCCTATAACCATCTGTTAAAACAGACACTGAGCAGAATTGTAGCAAAGTCTCCTCGATTCTGTGTTGAAGTTCTGTAACTGTTACGTAGATTGGGTGGTTGAACTTGGGGTACCACCAGAGGTTACATATAATTAGAAACTATGGGAAGTTCTGCAGGTGTAGCAAACTGCCTTGTGGATGCAAAGCAAATCCTACAAATCATTGACGAGAAATTTTGTGTATCTTCAAACTCAATAGTTCAAGTTATAAGTCTGTAAGTAGGGCTGGCTTGCTTGTCAGAAAAGAAAACTGTTGATCTCTCATACCATTGTAACCAGAGAGCACCACATGCCAACGGAAAAGGCCAACTAGGATTTTATAAAAACCAGAACAAATCTGCAAACACTTAAATACTTAAACTGAAAGAGAACTTAACACTTAGGACAAGACACAATGAGGCGGAGTTCCCCACTCAGATGCACTAGCCCCTCAGCTAGATGCCCCGTGCAATCTTTCTTTACGTTGTCGCGTGGCTGTCAGTTTGGGGTTGTCACTGACTTCTAGCAACTCCACAGCATGTACCCCTCCCCTTTGCCCTGCCTTAGCCTTGCCTATTTGGGAGGAGAGTGGAACTTGCCCTAGACACACCACATGCTTATTACTGCCAATTAACACTTTACATAAAAGATAAATACTAATCTCTGGTTAGAGATTGAAAGAGAGAGGCATATATGTGTAGAGATATAGCATAATAGATGCGTAGAGATATGGATAACTCGGAAGACTGAGAGAGAAAGATTAGAGGGATAGAGAGAGAAGATTAAGCGTGACACAACGTTGACCCGGAACGGCCCCTTTACAGGAATATGTCTATTCCTCCACAATTACAAGTGTATAGGCTGAGAATTCAGCATGGAATCACCGTCAAACAAGTAAGAAAACGATCGTGTTGGTTTTCCCTCCTTTGCATGTGTTGCCCTTACAACCACATATAAGAGTTGGAGAAACTCACCCATCTGTGTGCCACCCCAAAGGCCTACCAATGGGTCACACAACTGGTTGTCTTCTTTCGCACGCTGAATGCGCAAGAGTGATGTCCTTCGATGAAGAAAAATTCAGCAATGGCTTCCTCATGCGTTCTCCTTCATGCGATCACTTCGGTAGCACCTCCTCCAAGGTCTTTCTTCCTCACATAAGCTTGAATGGAGGAGAGAGAGAGAGCATGTAGAGCTCGAGGGAGAGAAAGGAAGCATGTAGAGGGCAATGGTGATGGTAGTGCAAGGGCTTCTTGGGCTGAGATTAGAGAGTGATTTCAGCAATGAGGTGATCTTCAAAATGAGGGAAAAGGGCTGCTTTTATAGATGAACCTAGGTTATGTGTTAGCATTAGCACAAGTGTCTTGTCACTTGTTTAAAAACATAAATTGTCCTTACATGTCTCGAGTGTCTTGGCACAAGTGTCTTTCCTTTTAAAAAAAGAAATAGTGAATTGTCTTTTGTCTTTGACAAGTGTCCTCATGTAACAAGTTTCTTGACACTCTCTTTTGGAACGCTTCTCCTCTATCCCTTTATTGGAAGCTTCTAGAACATTCTAGAATCGGCCGAAAACTGACAACAAAAACATCAATATGTGAATCAATCAAAAGCTCTTTTCGAGTAGAATATTTGATGCTCAAGCATTTTCAAAACATCACTCGATGCAAGTCATCATGCATGTTTTATTGTGTGCATGCCTAATTTAGATTCCATGCATTCCATACACTTGTATCCATCTTTATCCCTCTTCCAATAAGGTAAGAGGATATAGTACTTCATGCTTTTCAAGCATGTCAATGGCCAATCATACTTCCCCACTTAGGGATAGAAGTATGTCTTTGATTCATGGGTTTCAAACGCTGATAACATACCTCCCCCCTAAATTTCAATTGTCCTCAACTGAAAGGCTTCCAAATAGGGGTTTAGTAATTCTGAATAATCTTTCAAATCATCTTTGAGTCCTTTCCTTTCTTTGTAAAAGACAATCTGTTCTGGTTGTAGGACTTCCACAGATTCTTCTCATGAAATTCGGGTGGATCTTTAGAACTTGATGGTTTAGAAGATGTTAAGAGCTTCTTTCCTCGAGTCTCGTCAATCTTGGTTCTCTTTGATGCTTTCATTCGTTGAACCACTCTTTCGCTTCATCATCCACTTGATATCACGAGCTTTTGCATTCAACGCTCACTCCATGCAATCCTTCAAAGTTTCCCCTTTTTTTTTGAGACATGCATAAGAGGCTTCAAAAGTGGATGTAGGCCACCTTCAAACTTGGAATAACTTCGTCATCACTTACACTAATCTATTGGGCAGCCTTGAGATATGTATCCCAAAAGCGGTCAATATACCTTTGCACATTATCCTCCTTCTGATCTAGCTTATCCGAGTTTGGGCACACATCCTTCTTGAAGTTCATAGGCAAAATTGAGATATAAACATCTCTTTAAACTCCTGTCAAGTTTAGGATTGGTGTTCCTGGTTACATGTGCTAGATACCAATTACTAGCAACTTCTTTAAGATGCATAGATACCTGATAGACTCTTCAAAGAAGTTATGATTCTTGAAGGCTAAATCAAATTCTCTGATAAAGGAAAGCGCCCTTGCAATGTCTATGCCCTTTCCATCGAAGTAAGAAAGTTTTACACTCGTCTCCCACCTTGCAAGTTTCTTTCTTATTTTTCTCATTTTTTCATTCGGATATCTTTGTCTCCTTTGTACGTAGCTCCATTGATGAATGATGAGAAGAGGGAAAACACAATTGGGTCTCCAAAATCAGAATGTTTAATAAAATCTTCAAAGTGAGATACCTTTGAATTTGTGATTGCGTTCCTAGCAACCACCAATTGCACGTCCAGATCTGACAATCTCTTTTCGTATGTTGAAGAAGATTCTTTTCAAGCTTTGTCGATCCATCTTCTTTGTGGCTGTGAGCATGAGATAATGATGGCGTCTTTCCTCTATGTCGGCTCATTGATTTCCCATGGCTGCTACTCTTGAAGGAGGATTTTCTTTTTATGGATGAGGAATCCTTCGAACGACTATAATGTGTCGTTGACCTCGATCTCTCTCTCTATGGCTTGATATCTTTTGGGCAGAAAAAGTCTTTAAATCCAAGAGCACCTTCAGTTACCAGGATGGTAAGGAAGGTAACTTTGCTCTGATACCAATAGAACTCGCCCTTGACACACCACAGGATTAATACTGCCAATTAACACTTTGTACAAAAGATAAATACTAATCTCTTGTTAGAGTTTGAGAGAGAGGGACATGTATGTGTAGAGATATAGCATAATAGATGTGTAGAGATATGGATAACTTGGAAAATGCAACATGGGATCATCGTCAAACAAGTTAGAAAACGATCGTGTTGGTTTCTCCTCGTTTGCATGTGTTCCCTTACAAGCACATACAAGAGTTGGAGAAACTCACCCGTCTGCGTGCCACCCCAAAGGCCTACCAATGGGTCACACAACCGGTTGTCTTCTCTCGCACGATGAATGCACGAGAGTGATGTCCTTCAATAAAAAAAAATTCAGCAATGGCTTCCTCATGCGTTCTGCTTCATGCGATCACTTCGGTAGCACCTCCTCCAATGTCTTCCTTCCTCACATAAGCTTGAATGGGAGAGAGAGAGAGAGAGAGATAGCAGGTAGAGCTTGAGGGAGAGAGAGGTAGCATGTAGAGGGCAATGGTGATGGTAGTGTAGAGGCTTCTTGGGCTGAGATTAGAGAGTATTTTCAGCAATGAGGTGATCTTCAAAACGAGGAAAAAGGGCTGCGTTTATAGATGAACTTGCCTCTTGAATAAGGAGGTTATGTGTTAGCATTAGCACAAGTGTCTTGCCACTTGTCTAAATAGATAAATTGTCTTTGACAAGTGTCCTTACATGTCTCAAGTGTCTTTCCTTTTGAAAAGAAAAGGTGTCTTTGACAAGTGTCCTTGCATGTCTCAAGTGTCTTTCCTTTTGAAAAAAAGAAAAAGTGAATTGTGTTTTGTCTTTGACAAGTGTCCTTACACATGTAACAAGTTTCTTGACACTTTCTCTTTTGGAATGCTTCTTTTAGATTCCTCTATCCCTTTACTAGAAGCTTCTAGAACATTCTAGAATCGGCGGAAAACTGACAGCAAAAACATCAATATGGGAATCAATCGAAAGCTCTTTTCGAGTAGAATACTTAATGCTCAAGCATTTTCAAAACATCACTCAATGCAGGTCATCATGCATGTTTTACTACGTGCATGCCTAATTTAGATTCCATCCATTCCATACACTTGTATGCATCTATATCACTCTTCCAATAAGGTAAGAGGATTTAGTCCTTCATGCTTTACAAGCATGTCAATGACCATTCATACTTCCCCACTTAGGGATAGAAGTATGTCTAATCAATCATGGTTTTGTAAGCGCAAGAACACTTGCTCAATTATGTAATCTTTCAATCAGAAAGACAACATATGTATGTAATCTTTCATAAATTTCTTTGATTCATGGGTTTCAAAGGCTGATGACAGAGAGAGAGAGAGAGAGAGAGAGAGAGAAATGAAATGAAATGAAATGACATATTAACGTCTTCAAAAGGCCAAAATGACCTATGAGACCATCAGATACAAAGTGGTGAATCTAATACAATGTCTGAAGTACAAGTACAAAAAGTACTGAAAGTAGAAATGAAAACTGAAATGAAGTGTGAAATGTGAGATGTGAAAATGTAGAATAGGCCCTCAATGACAATCTGGGTGTCGTGCTAGAATGCCTCTGATCCTCTGCTGGAGTCTCCGTCGATGTAGTGTGCTCCTGTGTCTCGGTCGTGGTCGTCTCGATCTCCCGAGCTCAATCGCCCTGTCAATGAGGGTGCCTCTGGTATGAATGCGGGTACAACCCTGTGCTGGTGGTTGGTCTCTTGGCTCCCTCGATCCAAAGAAATCTGTGATCTGTCTCTGCAACTGTCGTACTCCATGTCTCCCCAACAGACTGTCTCTATGTCAGTGTAGCTCAAGTAGATATAAGCCAAGGCATCTTTGGTCCTGATACCTCATGACTCTATCTAGGGGTCCAAAACCCTCCCTGAATAAGCAATGGAAGCACCCTCGTATCTCATAATACACAGTGCAGTGGCATATGGAGTGTAGCTCTGTCTCTGGCTCTCTACCGCATAGTTGACATATCCTAGCCTCTGGTGGTATCCCTCTGAATCTACCCGTCTCAATCTCCAGCTGGTGTGAGGATGTGCGAATCTGACCAATAGCACATCGCAGACCATGAGATAAATGAGTGTCCATGTAGTTCGGACGAGTCACAAACCCATCCCCTGAAAGTTGGAGAAGGTGCTCTTTGTAGAAAGCCATCTTCGTGCCCAACTCCTGTATCGGCTCTACCCATGTCCTCCTGGTGTCCAACTGTATAAGATCCTGACGAATGAGTCTAGTGATCTCCGTCCGTGTGACTGGCAGGGAGGGTGCATCCAGGGAATACTGAAAGGAAGGCAATCTATCCATGCTGAGACCATGCCTCTGGAACCATGAGGTCATCTGTGCATACCAACATGATGCATCTCCCTGCATTGCTAACTGTCTAGAGGACTCAAGAGCCAGTCTAGTATATCTGCCTCTATGTGTATCCCATAGACTCTGCATAAAGGACACTGATCTGGTAAGAGCCTCAATCTCTATAGGAGGGGCGGCTACCTCCGCTCGAATAATCGCATGTGGTACCAAGGCCTTGGCTCTAATCATCCTGGATATCAAAAATACCAAGGGTCTCTCCATGTTCCTCCAACTGTCATGATTCACAGATGGTCCCCAAACTTGGACCCCATAAAGCATATCTGAAGCAACCAAAGTATCAAAGAGCCATAGTTTTGTTCGTGGTTCTTGAAACTGAACCTGCGAACACATCCTCTCTAGCCCTCCTAATGCCGCATAGGCTCTGGATAGTCTAGTCTCTGCTGCTCTCCTCAGGGTAAACCTCGGTCCCGTGAAACCACCCCCAGATATGTATATTCATCTGTGTACTCCACAGTGTCCTGGCCATATACGAGTGTAGGTGCCGATCTCTTGACCCACTGTGGTGTGGTGTTAAACACCATAACCTTGGTTTTACCAAGGTTCACAAAGGTTCACAGACAGTCCACTATCCTCTGCAAAGTTGTGCAATGCATCCAAATGTCTTTGCATGCCCTCTGGCGACTCTGACATTAACACAATATCATCAGCATATAATAATAAAGGGATCCATGTCCCTGCCAGCTGAGCGCCTCTGTCACCCTCTCTGTCAATGTAGTCAGAGACCTCATCTACATACATACCAAAAAGTGTAGGGGACAAAGGACACCCCTGTTTCACTCCAATAGTGGAATGAACAATGTTAGAAATCCCCTCAGGAGTGCGTACCTGGCCAGTCACTGAGCCATATAAAGCCATGATCCCCCATATGATCTCTGTGGGTACTCCCAACTTCAGTAGCCTGTGCATCAATCTGGCCCTCGGCACTGTGTCAAATGCCTTGCGGAAGTCCACAAAGCAACAATACATCCGTCCCCCATGTGCCCGACCCTCCTCAATAATGGCTCTGAGTGTAAGAATATGGTCCAAAGTGGAGAAACCCCTCCTGAATCCAGCCTGTCCTGCTGCTCGTATGCCCTCATTTTCTGCCCATTTACTCAGTTGCTGTTCAAGAATGGATGCATACAACCGTGCCAATGTGTGCCCTATCATAATAGTACCGTATTCCCTGGTACCGTGGGGTCCCCTGCCTTGAAAAGAGGTACAATAGTAGATAATCTCCAGGACTCGGGTAGTCCCTCACACATGACATGGTTAAACAACCGCGCAAGAACCTCTGACAATAAATCTCTAGCGTGTATCAAGTGCTCTGCCACCAAACCATCATGATCATATGCTCTCCTAGTCCTCATCCTGTCAATGGCGTTCTTCACCATCTCAGTGGTAAAGAAGGTACTAGTGGCTGGACATGGCTCTAGAGGGTCTGGTAATGGTGGTTGCCCAGGTACTGTATATAATGATGCTGCATATTGACCCCAAATCTCGGGAGAGGTAATCACTGGAGGAGGTGAGTGCTCATGGAAGAGACGCCAGGCCTCACCTGAATCTCGGCTCAAAAAAGAGAGAGAGAGAGAGAGAGAGAGAGAGAGAGAGAGAGAGCTCTTTTTCATTGTTATTTTGCACCATAGTTCAGGCTCTCCACATTTGCAAATTGCCTATTGCATCGTCATACACTAGACCAATGCAGCGCACACGCGTCCCCAGCTTGACTACATTCTCCATAGCTTTTGCACCTCCCGCTTTCTTTATAGCACCAACATATTTTTAAAGCAACCACAATACAAATTATTAAGGGCTATGGTAGGGCTTATTCTTGCCAACTGCACTTATTAACTGTCAAAATAGAGCAGAGCTTCCCTCTCCCTTGCAGCCATGTCTTGAGTGCCCATAGACCTCAACGACACATGGAGAGACGATGTTGAGGAGGTGCCTTCCTCCATCCATCCTACCGATTTTCTCCTTGGAGAAGCGATGCCTACTATCGAGGAGTTTGCCACTGCGATCCGTTGTATGGTTGTGCAAGAGGCATTTGATGAAGGCCATGCACAAATTGATGCCATGGACTTGACGCAAGTAGCATTGAGAGTTAAATCAGCTGTGCCCATGCTAGGGTGGCTGCAACAATGCCTCCATGGGCAGCCACCACAAAGGTTCAAAGCATCCCGACTCCAAGCATCTTCATGCTGCGGGGTGAGGTCCGCTCTAATAAGGCACGTTTGCTCTCAGTTCCATGAGCACCAATACTGTTCTCACTCTCCTTACAACCAACTAGGCATCCCACATCAAAAACGCTTTGTCCGGAAGTAGAATGGATTTTATAGCTGCCTCTAATGACGGCATTCTTCTGTAGAGGGAGAACGGCCCCATCGCCCATCCCCTCTCAAACCGGCCAACAGGTTAACTGGTCCCTAAATGAGGTTTCCACACTAGCGTAGGCATGAAAGGTAATAGCAGTGTAACAGGGAACCGGCGGAATGCACCCTACATGTTTCGAAACGACGTTCCGGACAGGTCTGACTCCCGAAATGGAATCGGGAACGGAACACCGTTCCGGAATGGAGGGGGAACGGGGCGGAACGCGATCCGGAATGGCGAAACGGGCATCCGAAACGGTCAATAAAAAAGTCAAATGTTTTTTTAACTAGCCATTTGGGGGTGTATATAGGGGTATATATGGGACTATTTAGGGGGCAGATTTGGGGCCATATTGGGGACAGGTTTTGGGGCTATTTGGGGCTGATTTGGAGCTATTTGGGGGCTCGTCTCACCTCCTTCTCAAGCTCTCAATGTCTCTCTCTACTGAGCTAATCTCCTTGCTAAAGTTTTCAACTTGGACATGGAGCTCTAGCTTCTATCTCTTCTTTTTTTGCGGAAAGCACACTACCCTTAAGGAACAAATGTATAATATATATATTGTTTCTATAGTCTACCATTCCAGCCCCATTCCCATTCCGGCCCCTCTCCTCCCTCCCGTTCCCATCCCATTCCGCACCCTCTAGTTCCCGTTCCCACTTCCCGTTGCGGGTAACTTTGGGAAATAGATATATTGATAGAGTGAGGAGGAGGTTTATTTGATATGCATGCACTGACGACAATTCGCAATCGGTTAATACGATTTACCAAGCATGGGGAGTCCTTTGGAGTCCGCACCAAAGCCCAATGTGAGACGAAGTGAAAGAAGGTGAACTCCCTCATCAATAGAATTAATGACTATGAAAAAAAGATACCATTAGGTTGGTCTAGCTATAGCCAGACGGAGCAGGCGGGGCAACACACCAAGCGTTTACCCATTGGAGACTTCCTTTCGAGCTTTTAAACAAAATGCACATGTTCAATGGGGAACGCAAGTTTTGGTGGTCTCATTGGAGGACGACACCAAAACCTATAGGTATGCATACTCTCTACGCAATGGTCATTGCTCATTGCATGCCTTAATTGATTTGCTTCTCATTGCTTTCTTATAGCTATGTTGCCTTTGTCTATCATTTCTTTGGCTGTTTCACTGCAAGCGATGACAAGGACATCAACACCATGCCCGCTAACGTGGGCAATAATACTAGAGAGTAGAACACACCACCTCCACTAGCAAATAGTGGGGGTGGAACCACTGAGGCATCAATGGAAGGTTGCTCAGGAGGTATTAAACGTAAGTGGTGTTCTCAGGTCAACTCTAGCAACATGAAGGAGCTAGTGGAGTATACGATGCGGTTGGCCAAATTCTTTGCAGAATTCAAAGGATAGGAAGCATGTTCGTGAAGCAAGCAAGCGGTTCATGAAGATCGAGGTGGCCAAGAAGAACGTAACAACAGAGAGCCCCCAAGGGCTATAATTCTTTCACAACAATGCTGGGAATTCCATTACTTCATCGGCAATATGTTGAGAGGAGCACCCATAGATCGTAGCTTTTGAGCTTTTTCTTCATGCATCATTCAAAGTTTGGATGATTCAGTGGCAAACAAATTAAATTAGTATTTCAAACATGATTTTTAAGAGGGTGTTATGGTTCTTTCACTATTGTTGTTTTTTTTCCCCGAGAAAAAGACCCTTCTATTAGTTAATGAAACTACCCATAGGGCTACAACCACCTCTACTAGAGAGGGATACAACAAACATAAGGGGAGACTCTCCCAATGAAAAAACAGCATATGTACAATGAGGGCTAAATCAGGATATGGGAGGAGGGAAGAGCCACACAGGTGGACGGTAGTGCCATCTGAGCACACTCTGGACCATGGTGAAGAAAGGCCCAAGGCGCCATGGAACGCCTCTCTACGCTCCTGCATGCGGTCGGAGCTTCTTTGAAGTCTCTCGAACTGTCCCCTGAGAGTCAGCTCCAACCAAAAATCTCAAACAGTCTCTGTTGGTGGCATGAGGCGAGCCTCAAAGATACGGAAGCAGCTGGCCCGCCAAATGAACCAGAGTGTCAGGCCACAAACGAGCTCCCAACACACCTCTCTCTCACTGCACCACTCATGTGGAGTGAGCTCTGTAGCAGGCTGGAGTGTAGGCCGACCCCCTGTATCACCATCATCCTGTTGGTCGAGTGTCACCAGTGTGTGACTACTATCTATCCTTTTTGTTGATTTCTTTCTTATTATCTATTTACTTTCACTTTTTGGAAACACCCCTCGGGAAATCTAACTGCCCTGCATTGCATAGCTAGTGTGGAACTGTCCAGAGGGAGTCCACGCCTGAGGGCAAGAGAGCACTAAGGTTGGACAAAGACTATGGTTAGCCAAAGTGGCATTGACTAGCCAAAGTGGAATCCTTTGCTACAAAGGCTACATTTCAGTTCTGGATGTGGCCGCAGTGTACAAAGAGGGTCGGATGACCTAGAAAGATACAATGGCAGTGTCTCCTAAAATTTAGGGAACTGCTATTTTGGGACCTGAAAATGTGTTGGCGTCATTACCTCCGGAATGACAAAGGGAACATTTTCTTACTCTGCCGTGAAGTCAACTGGCCAACCGGTTGGGAGATTTTTAGGCGGCAACTCCGAAACGGGAAAATGCTTGTAAATGTGCCAAGTGGCACCTTCTAGTGCACTTTCCTCATGCAACAAGAAGTGGCGCTGAATTTGAAGGAGGGAGAGCCTCATTTTCAGAATTTGTCACAGGTTAAGAGCTATGGAGTGCTTCCTTTCCCTCCTATGTACAGTGCGGTGCCAGGAGTGATGCCGTGCACGCTACGCACTGCCCTCTCTCCCCCCTATGGCAGTATGTTATGCCCCACTAGTGGGCTCTTCATTTGACCAATGTACAGTTGTGTGGGTTCATGCGCGATTGCCGAGGCAACAGCCTCTTGCACAGGTACTGGATTAGATAGCGGCTAATCCCCTCGCAGGTACAGGTGAATTCGGAGAGGTTTCACGTCAGAAATCTCGTCCGATTCAAAGGGCAAGTAGCCCTACAGGTGCGGGAGCTCGAGGACTTGCTACGGATGCGACCGGCACGCGAAACGGAGCCCGAAACAGTGAATTACAGCCTGCTGTGTATTTTTGCAGGTTTAGGGTTTTGGCCCTAAATGGACCCTAATACCCTCAGGAGGTTCACGGACGCAAGGGGACCGCTATACAGCTGATCTGGCGCATTTTCAGGGCTGAAAACAGAGAATTCAGCGTGCTGCAGATTCTCGCCAGGTTTTGCAAAGTGCCCGTATGCGTCGGGAAAGTCATTTAATGCGTGGGAATACTGACCGTGAAGGGTTCTAGTACAGTTATGCTGCCGAAATCAGGCCGGAACAGTCAAAATTCAGCCAAGGTTGTGCGGGGCAGCTTGTAGGGATCCACAACGTTTATTCCCTCTTTTGAACAATAAAGAAATACCGAAAGGGGCGCCTAAGTTAGGGGCCAATCTGGTGTCGGTCTACTCATACAGGTGCAATCTAGCAGCCTGTATCCCTCTCCCCTTTGTTGTGTCTTGAAAGTACACGTAAAATAGATGACTAATAATGGGTGAAAGCTAAATCAAAGTTTGAAGTAAAGTCTACCGCCCTTTTTGGATTGAACAGGCCGGTTTCATCGAGGATAGCTCAAACTGTAGTGCAGGGCCCGTGAGAGTGGACCAAGTAGCTGCCCCCCAAGTGTACTGCCGTGTTGTGGAAAGAGCTGGCATCAGCCGAAGGACACGAAGCCAAACTTGCTGTGCCATAGGGCAGCCCCAAAGACAGAGACGCTGACTCTCCAAAGGATGGTCACAAGCTGCACATGCTGCAAGAGGCCACTATGTACAAGCAAGCTCCCCATTGTTGTAGCTCTATGTGCGACCAGCCATTGGAACAGCGTGACTCGCCGCAGTTGTCTGGCATCCCACAGCCTCTCCCAAAAAGCTGGCAAGAACTCAACTCTGAGACCCTCCTCCTGCCAATGAGGTGCTGCAGAGCAAGACGAGCCTCTCTCCGTGCTGCAAGTATGTGACATCCCAGTCGAACAGTGTAATGAAAGAAAGGGACACCTGGATGGTCGGCTGAGGAGAAAGGGTCCCTCCAAAACCACTCTCCAGGATCCCACTGCACTTGTGCCAGTGGACAGCACTCCCAAGCCCACAGTCTCCAGTGGCCTGTCCCAAGAGCAGTTGGGTCAGGATCTACGTCACACGTCCTCCCACAGATGCCCACAACTCGGATCCTCTCGAAACAACACTCTGCAACCTGTGGGGCCTCTACTGAGACTCTGTGTAATTGCCCCTCACCTTGTAGCTCGAAAAACATGGAGGGGACAGTCTCTGAGCGAGCCCGAACTGCGATGAGGACCTCCAGTCGTGTGAAGGCCCCCATCCATCTAGGCGCTGCTGACTCGAGAGGTGTAAGCCACTCAGCTGGTACTACCTCTATGATGTCCTGACACATACTCTGCACCCCTCTCATGCCCTGTAGCTGGATGCTCTGAAGCTCCTCTGACAAACCTGAGAACTGTAGCCAGTCACTTAAAGTGCGTGTTGGACCCTCTGCCATGGGATCCCAAGAAAAATAAGGCCTACTACCAACCAAGTGGAGTTCCAAACAAGGGGCTGTCTCAGGCGCTCCTCCGTGCAAGTGGGCTGGTGCTGCTCAAGGCCTCTCCGTAGCTGCTCCCAGGAGCGAAGTAGACTCACAGCAAAATGATTCTCCAGTCTCCTGCTCAAACCAACTCTGCGCATCTCTGTGAAAATCCATTTGATGGAAGGTCTCCAAGGGCCTCCTGCTAGAGGCACTCTAGCTCTAAGCCGCTGAAGCAAAAGATCCTTCCAGGGCTCCTCCCCTGGAAGCAATCCTCTGACGATAAACTTCCCAAGAAGGGTTCTGCTCTGCTATGCAGGGTCTATGATCCCCAACCCCCCCTGAGAACAAGGTAGAGTGATGACTTGCCATGCCACTTTGGCCCCAGCTATCTGAGTGTCGCGCCCTGACCAAAGGAAGTTCCTGATCAGCCTCTCAACCTGGCTGATGCAGGAGCTCGAAAAGATCCAACAAGATGTAATGTACCATATAGTAGCCAACGACACCTTGTTAGCCACTACAACTTTGTTTGCCAGAGAAAGTCGTGCCGAGCTCCAGTGTAACAGCTTCCTCCTGATGGGAGAAATCTGCTACTCAGGAGACAAGTCCAAGCCAACCTGACAGCCCAAATAGAAAACTGCAGTTCCTGGGAGGATCCATTTGAAACCCTCAGAGCCTTGTAGCCAATCAGGTGCAGGAGCGCTGCCAACTGAGAAAGCCACTGTCTTCCTCCAATTGATTAGTGCGCCTGATGCACAACAAAACGCCTCAAGAGCCTGCTCACACCTGCGTAAGTTGGCCTCCAGGCCCTCCAAGTACAAAGCTGAGTCGTTTGCAAACTCAGCGTCCAGTAGCTCATCGCCCCGAATAGGGAATGCTAAGCCACGTAAACCAACCTGCTGTGAGACCAAAAACCTGCTCATCGCCTCAGCATAGAACAGAAAGAGGAAGGGGGCAAGAGGGCAGCCCTGTCTGACCGAACGTGTGAGCATGAAACGGTCTCCTCTCCCTCCTACCAAAAGCAAATGACTGTGTGCACGTCTGTAGAGAGCTGACAGACCTCTAATCCCAAGTATCAGAGAAGCCCATCCTGTGTAGAGTGCCCTCCAAAAAGTCCCAGTCAACTCTGTCGTAAGCCTTCTCAAAATCGAGAAGCAAAATCACCAGATCCTCACCAGGAGGCGCGCGAGGGCTGAAGCCTCCCAAAAAGTAAAGATGTTGTCAAGGATACTGTGCTCCTTGACAAAACCTGTCTGGGTCCCATGTATAATGCACTCTAGAAGTGGCCGAATCCTCAAACACAGAGCCTTGGCCAGAATTTTGTAGGCTGAGTTGAGGATGATGATGGATCACCACTGCCGAATCTCATCCAAGGAGCCACCCTCCTTGGGAATGAGGTAGATCAAGCCCTCACTCATGTTGTCAGGCATCTCTCCTGTGTGTAAGATGTATTGAAAAGCGTTGCATAGGTCCGAGCCAAGCAAGTCCCAGTACTCTAAGAAAAAACTGCGAGTCAAACCATCCTCGCCGAGACAGCTACCACGAGGAAGTGCTCTAAGGGCCGTGTGGAACTCCTCTAGCCTCTGGCACATCTCCTCGGTCACAAGACAAGGAATCTGTGCCCAAACCTACTCTCTGCATGCATCCTGACGCTCTGACTGAGGCTGTGCTGACAACAGGTCACAGTAAAAGTCAGTAGCAACTGCACACATGTCCTCTGGCTCTGAGGCAACTGACCCGTTATGCCTCCTCAACTGGTTGACACTAGCTTGCGCATGTCGAGGTCCCACTGTCTCAAAGAACGCCCCCGTCACTCTGTCACCCACTTGGGTCCACTGAGATGCCTGGCGATGGAAAGCAAACTCATGACGCCTCTCCTCTGTGCTAGCAAGCTCCTAGCGAGCCTGCTGTAAACTGCTCTTCCAACCAGGGGCTGTTTGGGTGTTGCTCCTGCATCCTCTGCAAGGAAGCAACGCCCCGTCCTAGACGTTGCTCCTCCTCTCTCGCTGCAGCCAAGCGGGCCGTAGACTCTTGAAGAAAGAACTGACTAAGCTGAGCAAGTCCAGAGGCCACTCTGTCAGCAGGAGAGCCTTGCGTGTCCAGGCCCTCTGTCCAAAGAGCTACCACTCGCTTTCTGAGCTCAGAGTCCAGCAAGACCCTCTCTGGGATGCGTAGCATCGTGCTCCCCCTCCTCTGTCTATCTGCACTGTGAGGATCACTGGTGCATGCTCCGAAAAAGATGTCCAAACCAAAATGCAAACTGTCCCACCCAAGTCACCAAAGTGGTTACTAGTGTAGAAGCGATCTATCCGAGATAGATTCACCCCTCCCACTCTACGGTCCGAACGAGAGAAGGCCAAGCTGTCTGGGGGCCTCACAAAGCCTGAGTGCTGCCAAACATTTGAAACCCTCAAAGTCATACATAGCCTCTCCCAAGCTGCCAACTCGGCTCCATGCGCAGTAGCATGGCTACCTCCAATCCTGTCAAAGGGGTCCTCCAGCATTTTGAAGTCACCCCCAATGCACCATTGCTCTGCCTGCGGCAGAGACTCTACAATGTGAGACCAAAACTCTGCTCGTGCACTCGCCACATTGGGCACATAGATGTTCAGGAAGCCCAACAGGCAACCCTGAACCCGCATAGTAATCCATTGAGCCCGGCCAGGCACAATAATACCTTTGTCCACAATGGCCTGCTACCAAGAGTCCGCAATAGTCATACATACCCCTCCCTAGATACCACCAAGTCCAACTGCAGCTGACCAAAATGTCTTATATTGCCCACGCAAAAGTTGACCACATCGTCTAATGCGGCTCTCACACAAATGATGCTCCTGTAGCATAAGGAGATCTATCTCTCGTCCCACAAGGCATCGCTAAAGCTCCTGTTGTAATCAGTCCCTCTGGCGCTGAAACTGGGGCCCACCTAATCCCTCTACGTTCCATGAGACGATCCTCATGGAGAGCGAGAGAGAACTGAAGATGTAGACCATGCTATCTTCGAGGCAGGCTTGGATGGGGAATAGGAATAATCCACATCCGAGCGTCCCCGAGATAGGCATGCCTGCACAGAGTGTCTAGCCCAGGCCCAAGAAGAACGAGCCGTGCACAGGGCAACCTCCTCTGTCCAGGAGTCCTCATGTATGTGTACATAGCATGGCGGGCTCTGCGTGTCAGCAAAGAAGTGGACCACAATGTGTGTACATCTTGTCGAGTCTGGAGGTGTCACTGAGAACCTGGCCAATGGCCACAAAGTCTGTAACCCCTAGGTCTCTCCCATGTGGTGGGAGAACTCGAGGGCCTGTGCCTGCAGCCACTCGAACAGTGAGTCCAAGGTCCACTTAGGCTGGTCCCTGCTACATAGGGGAAAAGAGAAGCCAACCGCTGAGTCCAAGGCCTCTATCCCTCTAGCTGCAAGGAACAGAACATGGACTTTGAAGCAAGCTGCTTCAAAGTCTGGTGAAGGGTCGCCGAGAAAACGTGTGAAGTCGTAGGCAAAAAAGTCCCACCGACGACGAATGTCGAAGCTCGTCAGTCCACGAGGACCTTCTGCAAAGGGAGACGTCTGCACCAAAAGGGGGGGTCGCAAGAAAGGCTGTCCCTCTCTCGCCAAGCGACTCGTGGCAAAAGCGCTGTCAAGAATCTCCTAGCAGCCGAGGATGGTCCTGCCCCCTGGGTCGACTGTGGGGTAGGATCGGGAGAAGAAGAGGAAGCAGGGGGGCTAGAGGGAGAAGCAGGAGTGGGGAGGCGGGGAGCGGCAGAGGGAGAAGGAGAGGGGCGAGGTGGGGCAGAGGAGGAAGGAGGCGGGGGGGGGGGGGGGGGGAAGGGGCTATCGGAGTAGAGGCTGAGGTGGAAGGTGGAGCTGGAACCTCTTCCTGCTGAAGAGGGTCGAAACAGTTTCCTGTGGGAACCCACTGCTGCTGGCCTGAAGCCTGGGGACCACTCTGAGTGCCAGGTTGACAAGGTGACGCCGACCACGAACCTGCTGCTAGCCCTCCTCCGCCTGAGCCCCAGGCTTGAAGGGTGGCTCTGCCTGTGTACCCTGTGACTCTGTCTGCTGTTGTTGGCCAGCCCTAGGAGGCTGGGGCTGAGCCTATGGTGAAGGTCAGGGTCTCCTCCTTGGACAGACCTTCGCAAGATGGCCCATCTGACAACAAATAAAACATTGATTCGGGAGGCCCGAATACTCCACACTGCTCTGACGGAACCAACCGCCACTCACCCTAGATAGTAGGATAACCTTCGGAAGAGTGGGTGTCCCAAACCAGAACACGTACTGTAGGAATGCCGACCGCTTTGGCAGCTACAGAGGCTGCCGTGCGAGGAGTCTCCAGGACAATCCCAATCTCTAAGCCTATCCTAGAAAGGAGCGGAAGGTACTCCCTTCTCAGGCCGGAGAAGCAGACTGAGATGGACACGTCTGCCTCCTCGACAAGAACATTGGTAGCTGGGTCGAAACCATGGCGCCACTGTCGAAAGTGTGCTCGAACTGCTCGGATGGCCAGGGGGCTCATCGCAATGACCTTGGACGCCATCTCGGGAGTCTCAAACTCTATCTGGTAGTAGCCACGCCTGAGAAACTGAACATCAAGAATCTTGCCCACCTCTGCTAAAAGGCGGGCCTGGGGGAGATCACGCACCTCCCCTCTGCTAGGTCAAGTGTCGATGATCTTGCAGATGATGGTGGTCGCTTGGAGGTGCTCCACCTCTATGGCAAGGCTTGCTTGCTCTGTCGGCGAGAGAGTAAGTTGGATGGTGGGCTCTGCAAGGTCCGGGCGAGGGGGCTTCTGAAGAGTCCCTCTGGGGCGGAGCATGAGCCTCCATCTGTGTTTGCTACTGTGATGGAAAGGGGACATGTGAAGACAAATCCCTGCGAAACCCAACGAGTAGAGTCCCAGAGAGAACACCACTGCAGGGCTAAACAAAGCGAGGCCTTGGGGGGGGGGGGGGGGGGGGGGCGCAAAGGTGCACAAAGGGGGGATAGGCCGGCGAAGGAGGGCTGTGGAAGGCGGGCTGAGGGGGCTGCAGGCTGAGGCAGCACCATAGGGCACACGATGTAACTTGTAATGCCTTATCTCTATTGTTTCAAAGTCAGTGTGTGAATGGGGGCAGCAGCGGGAGGGGTGGAGGAGGGGGGCTGGAGCGTGTGGGCAGAGGGCGAGCGGGCTGCGCGCGAGGGCTGGCAGCACCAGCGCGCAATACAGGGCAGAGGCAGCACGAAACGATGCTGTTGGGGGGGGGGGGGGGGGGGGGGCGCGGCGTACAGCAGCAGCGAGCGTCTCCCTCCGAGGACCTTACACTCTATGGGTTCTCTTCTCCTCTTTCACTATTGTTGTTGAAACCGTTCAACTCTGGAATACTTAATTCCTTCTTTTTTTTTTTATGGATATTGCCTGGGTATTTTAATGATTGATTTACATGTACACTTCACTGTGTACCTCAAGGTGAGGGAAATTAGTGTTGGAAAATGAAGCCTTAACATGAATTTGGTTATTTTATTGAAGGTTCAATGATTGATGTAGCTTGCCATGACTCATGTTACAACATTTTGGGAGATTGTGGTTTCTCTCTTTTAGAGAGACGTTTAATTCAATTACTTTTTTTCAAGAATTGCATTGAGAGGGACATCAAACTGTCATATTGGCTCATGATTGTGGAAAAGAAGCACCGCTTTGTTCATGATGTGCTTAATGATTTTTATTAGCCTACTTACACAAGTACTTTAGGACTTAAGGACTTCAATCATCATCCAGTAGCTCTTTTTCGCAATCATAAACCAATATGACAATTTCATGTCCCTCTCAATGCAATGTTTGAAAAACAATAATCAAATTACACCATCTCTCTAAATGAGAGAAACCACAACCTTTCAAAATATTGCAACATGAGTCATGGCAGGCTATATCAATTATTGAACCTTCAATAAAAAGAGCCACTTAGTGAAGTGCACACATAAATCAACCATTAAAACACCCTGGGCAATATCCAGTATCTCCAAATAACAGGAATTAAGAATTTTAGAGTTGAACATTTCCAATTTAACCAATGAAATGAACATGAACCATGACAGCCCTTATAAAAATCATACCTGAAATACCAATTTATCATGTTGTCCCCTAGACATCATAATGCTCTTAAAAAAAGGCTGAAAGCTAGGATCTATGGGCGCTCCTCCTGAAAATATTGCCAATGAAGCAATGGAGTCCGTGACGCGGTTGAGAGAGTAGTATATCTTGTGATGCTCCCTCTTGTTACATTGTTCTCCTCAATCTCCATGAGCCACTTGCCTCGAGCTTCTTCACGCGCATCCTTCCTATCCTCTGAATTCTGCAGCAATTGCCTCATAGATTCCACTAGCTCCTTCATGTTGCTCAAATTGACCCAAACACGCTGCTTACTTTAATGTCGTGTGCTCCTTCAACAAGTCCACCAAAAGTCCTCCAATGTCAGTATTACGCTTCCCACCAAACAACATCTCCATTTTGTTGGAAAGCTTGAAAGGAAGGTCTTCAATGGGCAAACCCTTGGTACGCAGCTCTGCTTGCTTCATTACCAATAGCTATACTAACAATGGTATCATTTTCTCACAGTCATTATACTGAAGAGGGAATTCACCTTCTCCCACTTCGGTTCACATTGGGCTTTGGTGAGAAGGACTCTCCACGCCTGGCAAATCTCTACAATCAATTGCGAACGATCGCCAGTGCGGGCATAAATCTCCTCCTTACTTTGTCGTATTTCTACTTCCTTTCATACCTCTACTTGTATAGAACCTCGTGCAGGCACCCGTTAACCCATTGTCCGGCTTGGGCGATGGGGCCATGTCTCCCTTTGTTGAAGTATTGTTGTCACTAGGGACAGCTATAGGAGCCAGTCTACTTCCAGGTGAAGGGTTTTGTGGTGGGGGGTGCCTAGTTGATGGCATCAAGATTGGTGCATCTCATGCACAATTAGATAAAGTGAGAGAGGACAATAATGCTACTCGTGAAACTGAGAGCAAAGGTGGTCTTATCAAACACGGCATGAAGATGCTTAGAGTAGGGACGCTTCAAACATTGTGATGGCCACTCAAAGAGGCATTGTTGCAGCCACCATGGCATAGGCGGCGGGCACAAGCCAATTCAACTCTCTATGATGCTCTCCTTCATTGCTACAAGTCCATGGTGACAATGCATGCATGGCCTTCGTTGGATGACTCCTGTGCAGCCATACAATGATCGCAGCAGCAAGCTCCTCACTAGTAGGCATCGCTTCTTCAAGGAGAGAGTCGACAGGAGGTATGGAGGAAGGCACCTCCTCAACATCATTACTACAAGCGTTGTTGAGGTCCAAAGGGCACTCCTTAAGAAGGCATGGCTGCAAGGGAGAGGGAAGCTCCCCTCTGTTTTGACAATTAATAAGTGCAGCTGAAAAAGACGAGCTACCAAAATCCTTTATAATTTTGTAATGGGGATGCTTTAAATATATGCAGTTGCCATAATGACAGCACAAAGTATATGCTGCCACAACCAACACTGTAGCACCCATTGCAGCGGACAATAAAACGGGAGGTGCAGTAGCTATGGCGTATGTAGTCGAGAGCTATGAGGCACCTGCGTGCTGCGCATGTGCAGTGTGTGACAGTGTAGCATGCAATTTGCAAAGGTGAGGAGCCTCAATGACTGTGCAAAACGGCGGTGAAAGAGCTTTCTCTCTCTCCCCGACTAGCCAAGCCGAAGCAAAGAGGTGCATGCCACAGTTACTAGAAGTGAAGCCGGTGACAACCTCAAAACTAACGGCTACACGATGGTGTGGAGGGCCTCTCGAAGGTGTGAGCACTAGGTGAGGCACCCCCTGCAAAACTCAAGTCCGTCCCCGATTTCATTGGAGTTGGAGCACCAAAATTCATATGGGGCTCCCATGCCACATCTTGAGGCCCCACAAACGCCTCTAGCTGCCCAAGGAGCGAGCGCTCTTAGCGTCTTCATTGGATTTGAGTATGTTCTAGTCAATATGTTACCTTTCAGCATCCAACTGCTTGATCTTTACTACTTCAAACAAAGTCCCCTTCGATGTATGAACAACCTGTGGTCGTGGTACCAAATCCTCTATAGCCAATCCTCACCATGTCGATAGCTACCTTGAGAGTCCAGCGTTAATGACTCCTCAGTTCGTTTGTTGCAGCATAGTAGCCAGATTGGAGGCAAAACCGATCTGGTCTTCCACAATTTGACTTGTTTGAATTGACTTTCATGAACGAAGAGAAGGACATTCTATGTCCATCAGACCCTTTCATAATCAAATAGAAGGCAATGATAGCATCTGCTCCTGCACCAAACATTGGGGGTGGCATGCATATTTCTGTCCCTATCTACTGTGGAGTCCAGCCATAGGTTTGAGTGAAAGTTTTCCCATAATGAAATGTCAGGCATTTAAACAGTAGCTGCTTGTCCTGTCTCCACGCACCCTTATCCATCTTTACAGTACTTGCTCACTAACGTCCCTTGTCTTTTTCCCAGTTTCTGTACTTTCCACTTTAGTCAATATCAAACAATCTCCTTAATGTGCAAAGAGGTGACCTTCTGACCTTTGATACTTTCAGCTTCCTCCAAACCTTTGAAGCTTTCAAGTTCCAAACATCAAATTGTAAGTGATAAAAATAATTAAATTGTGCTCCTATGCTTTTTGAAGAAACATATGATCTGAATATTGTGAAGACTTCTTGGCAAAACAAGAGTTCTGACCATCATTCTATAGGCCAAAATTTCAACTTTCCTAAAAATCTAAACAGACCTAGAGTGACGAACTACTTTCCTATGATCCCCAAAAGACAATAAAAAATTCATTTCAGCCCAAATTACAGGTTCACCTGCTCTACCTAGTCTAAGCAACATTTGCTGAGTCCAAAACAGAAAGATGCCGCCATGTTCAACATACCAATTTGATTCTCTTATATTCAAAGAAGGGCTTGTGATTGAGACACATTAGCAGCTTATACTTGCAAAGACCACAGCATAGTTGGTGTGCGGCAAATTTTGAATACTCACCTGATTGGAAACAATGGGGCATCCTGAGCTCAAAATCTTATTCATATGATAAGTGTCAAAATTCGTCAATGCAACTTCTACAATCTTTCCCTCTTCTTTAAGCTCTGCCAAAGCTTTCACTGCATCAAGATATCTTTCATCTTCATAATCCCACCTATCAAGAATCACCAAGTCATGCTTTCAGAAATCTCGCCAATCTGTTTGTAAGCACAAGGTTACTAAAGCTAGAGGCACTGGATAAAACAATCTGTGGCGGCCAGTCATTAACTTTGCTTCTTTCTCTTAAAAATGATATCAGCTTTAAGATTGATAGGACAAATACCAACATTAGAAAAGATATCGTACACAGATAATTAAGTCACTCTTAGTTGCGCAGATACTTTATCATATTTCTATATCATATTTCTACTTCACTTACAAAGTATCAAATGTGTGTAGTTCAGTGGTTTGTCCATGATATAGAAGAGCAGAAATTGTCAGGCTGTGTGTTGAGCGTCCGTACAGACGTCCATGCCTGCGGATACCTTCCGCTTTGCCTTTGTCGCTAGGAATAGACCATGCCATCCAAATGGCAGCAAACAGCCAGCCATTCTCTAAACAAACTAATTGGTTCAGTAAACCCAGAGAAGATAGGATTCCAAGACAATTGAAGGATGACCTTGATTGGAAGTTTGTCCAATCTCCACGAGGGGCACCTTTGTTCCTCCCAAAATAAAAGCAACACCACATTTTTGCATCAAATACAAGGTCTCAAGCAAATTCACAGTTAAGAGCAACTAGTTGCTTGCTTGCATGGGTGATCTACAGGATTGACTCCATGGAGCATTCTAATTTTCAAAGATGTACATATCCAACTCAAAGATTTTCCTAAAAATGGATATCAAGTTTATTATGGTTACTATTAGCTTTTGGTGTTGCCTTTTGGTTTGGTTAGTGCACGGCTACGTTTCAGCAAATGATAATGAAATACTGCCATCCTTTTAGGGTAACTTCGTCATTGTGCTTTTCAATTACATCTTGATTTACAGCTGACGTTAGTATAACCATGTTTTCTGTATATGCGTTGTTCTCAAATACTAAGAATCGAGAGGCTTATGCTAAGGCTATGCAACGCAAGTCCTTCCAGCAAGAGCTCTTGCATCTAGGTCATAATAGCATTCGAATTGAGCCATACAAAACTCAAGAAGGTGAGAAATTGGCTCATTTCAGGTGGATGCGTTAGACAATTGGTTTCACTTGATTCTTCCGTAAGTTTATTAAAAACTACTCAAAGGCTGTTTCTGCTTGTACGCATCTTAGGAACCAAAACGTTCAAGCCCTCATCAAAATCCAAAGCATCAATGTAGCAGGCTACAATGCCACTTTCACAGGACACACAGTTAGTACAGTTGGTCTGGTCTGGTTCACACTAGACGGACTCTCTGGGCTGGGCAGTGACACGTGGCAGGATACAGACGGTGGTCCACTCAGTTTGGGGATAGACTTAGATGGCTGACATTTATGAGCCGTTGGGGGCTCTTTATGGTTGTACGTATGAGTAGTAGTTGTTGGGTCATCGGATCATCTTCTAGATATATGGTCCAGCGTCCCGTGATTTAGGCACTGTTGATTGCAAAAACTAGTGGAGAGGTCTAACATTGCTCGGTTGATTATGGTTCCTGTTGAGCTTGCTCGTAGATCAATAATGGTTAAGCCAAAGGCAAGCCCCAAGAGACTCCATTATTAAGACTATAGTTCCCAACGGTATACCTTGAACTAAGTCCTTCTCATCTCTGTCCCACTTACCCTATTGCAATGAACAGGTCCAACCTTTCATGGACAACTCAAGGACCTCTCTTCTTAAGTAAGAAAAGAGAAACCAATAGCTCTGATACCAATGTAATGGAAATGGCCTATGAACTTTGAGGATAGCGGAATTAAGAGAATTAGAGTGAGCATTTTCATGAGACTACTTTGAGAACATAGAGGGTGAACTTAATTAACGGTAGCAACATAACCATAATACTTAATTAACTTGGCATGAACAATACTTTTGCAAGACAGAGAGTTAGAGAACTTGACAACAGTTGAGGACCAGATTTATGTGGAGCCGGTCCCCCCTCCAATAGGCTTTTGTATTATAGATTCTCCCATCAAGAGAGACTTGGTACAATACAATCTTTGTGTTCCTTGTGACCTAGGTGATGCAATGAAGATGGAAAGCTTCATGCATTACAAGCATAAGTTAAACTTTGTAAAAAGCATTAACCATCCCCGGCTTCAGTCACAAGGCCTCAAACACCTTCAAAGGTGGAGAGAGCTAGTAGGGAATGAGGGTAGGGAAGAGGAAGAAGAAGTAACATACGAGAGAGAGAGAGTTCCTCACTTATCATCACTCTTCTTGCATAGCATAATGATGATAAAGAAGATGGCAAGCTTAAGCATTGAAGCATGGCTCTTGGTTGGATTTGCTTTCCATAGCCAAGAGTATTGTTGTAGACTCTCAACTTCTCAACAAGCTTGGAGAAGGAGATGAAGCTCTTGCACTTTGCACTTCACACAATGAGTGTGCGTGTGTGTGGGAGAGTATATCTTGCAAGCAAGCCCCCTAGTTGCACTTCACACAATGAGAGTGTGTGTGTGTGGGAGAGTATATCTTGCAAGCAAGCCCCCTAGTTGCTTGGGTCGACCCCTCTTTCTAGCTCATGCTTTTTGCTCATTGGCTCTCTCAAGCCTAGCCAATCACAAGCCTGGGTCAAGTCGAGTAGTAGAGGTAGTCTTTGGACAAGTGTCCTCCTTTCCTCTTTGAGAGAGAGGGCTTGATAAATGCCTAAACAATTAATTTAATTAGCTAAATCCTCATCGGACCTCTCTAAGGATCAACCAATAGGCTTTGGACACTCCTTGAGGGCTTGACATGTGTCCTTTTTGCCTCTTGAGCAAGGGGTTCCCTTTGGGAGAGAGAGAAGTCATCCAACCACCCCCCACCCCCCCTACTTGCATGGCTCGCCTCCTCCTTTGTAGGCTTGCATGTTGACTTTCAAGCCCAAGCAACTTGGCCCCCTACTTGCTTAAGCACCTAGTCATCAAGCATAGGGTGCACATGCCTAGCTTAAGTTGCACCTTAGCTATCAAGCATCTCATCCACTTTCAATTATCAAGCACCTCAAGCATAGGCCTAGCTTAAACTAAGGTCTAAGGACTTTTACATTAATCTTTGGAGGTCTTTAATGAAGCTAACCCTAAGGTCTTTAAGCTCCATTCTAGCATTGCTCTTTGACATACCATCTCTGATTTGGGCCCATTAACTTTGGCCCCGTGTTGAGATAGATCCACAAGCACATGTCTATATTCTAACCCTTGTTCCCTTTTATTCTCCCACATTAAATGATCAATTTAATATGAGAAAATCATTTGGGTTGGTTAGATATTAGATTTTATGACAGAAGGTGAAGGCCATTGCCAACACTAGGTAAGTGCATTAAGGTCACCTTGAGGTTGCAAGTGGCCAAGTGGGGAGTGCAACTTGCATGGGGCGAGCCCTAATCCTAGGGAGAAGAGAGAGAACACTCACACACACTAGAAACTCATTTCTTTCACTTAAGGCATAAAGGACACATGTCAAGTAAATAGCCATGTTACCCACAAGCAAGCTTGAATCTCATTAGAACAACCTTTGATCTCATTGGATAGCCCACAAAGAGAACCAATAAAAATAAAGTATCCCATGAGTAAGCTTTGATCCTATTGGGTAGCCTACTAGGGGGACCAATGAGAGTAGAGCATCCCATGAGCAAGCCTGAATCTCATTGAATAGCCTACCTTGAGAGCCATTAAGAATTTAGTGTTATTTAATT
This sequence comes from Adiantum capillus-veneris, assembly GCF_014529385.1. NCBI lineage: Eukaryota > Viridiplantae > Streptophyta > Polypodiopsida > Polypodiales > Pteridaceae > Adiantum > Adiantum capillus-veneris. The sequence continues at coordinate 114,370,356 of NC_140941.1, forward strand.
AAAGAATTAAGCTCTCTTCTCAAAGAGGGAATGAAGGACACTTGTCACAGATGTAAGCAACCGAACCAGCATGGGCGTGCCAATTTGAGACTTTTGTGAGTCGTAGCTGCAGATCGGAGGTTGCAGGTCAATTGGCGAGCGTCGTTGAAGCAGCATGATGGGGTGTAGCCCGTGCGCGTGTGTGTGTGGGGGGAAGCAGCATGATGGGGTCTGCAATGATGTATCAAACACTATGCCTAGATGTATCAGTAGTCGTTAGAATTAATTTGTGCGCCAAGTTTGGCTGAAGGGGGCGATTGTTGGGGTCAACCCAACTTGGGGCACTCTTAAGTGTGAACATTGTATAGGCCTATATAAGGTTTCTAAGTACCTAGTGATAAAATCCTCTCTTTCATTTTGCTTATCCGCTCGTGTTCTCATCTACCTTATTTTCTCTCTTATTTGCTCCTCACTTTGCACGCCATGTCCATTCGCAAGGCCATTGGCTTCTATTGCGCACCCAATAAGCCCCTCTAATCACCTTGGATGGATGAAATGATTAGTTGGACCAATACGAAAGTGGTGCAATGCTTCTAGCCAATGGATGTTAACCTCAAAGCCTTGATATGAGGCTCACATGTATGGAAATTGTAAGTGATTGTGAATGGAGTTCATTTTAGTATTTGCATATTTCCACTCACTTCCTAAAATTCCTACAGAAGGACCAATCACCTTCAAGCATGCTCAAAAAGGAGGGGTCGATGGGTTTCTCTCTCTCTTGCACCTCGAGAAAGTTCACACACAAGGTGAAGACTCCTTCTCAAGACTAAGAGAAGTGGAGAAGCCTACACCAACAACACTTGAACATGGAATGCAAATCCAAGCAAGTGTCAAGCTTACGAGCATGCTCATCTTCTTCTCCATCTCCATTACTATGCTATGCTATGCTTTATGAGTGAATTGCAGTGTGAAGAATACTTCTTCCTTGTAAGAATACTTCTTCTTCTTCTCCTCTTTCCTCACTCCCCGCTAGCTCTCTCCACCTTTGAAGGTGTTTGAGGTCTTGGGATTGAGGCCCTACCAAGTGTAATTTTGGTGCTTGAAGCTTTTCATCTTCATGGCATTAATTGGGTTTTGAAGAGCACAAAGATTGTATTGTAAACAAGTCTCCCTCAATGGGAGAAGTTATAATACAAAGTTCCTTTGGAGGGGGGACTGGCTCCAAGTAAATCCGCCGGTCCTCGATTGTTCTCTCTCTCTCTCTCTCTCTCTAACTAGTTGTCACGTGCGCACGTCACCTGTGCTATGTGGACATGTTCTACCAGAGTCTATCTTGATCCAGTAGCTTAGAACTGAGCCTAGCACCTTTGTGAGCCTCTAGGAGGACGTGCATGTCCAGGACAATCATAGTTGCATACCCTCTCTTGCATAGGACAACATTTCATCAAATAGGCATTTTACCGCATGAACCACCTCTTACAGGTTATTTATTAAAATGTCAGACCTGTGCAGCAGAAGTGTTTATGGATTTAGCTTGGATCTAGTACTCCGCACAAACACAAGGAACACTTTACTTCACTTGCAAGAACTGAGTTGAAGTGAAAGAAAGAGAGAGACACAAGAGAGAGAGAAAAGAGACAACACACGGATGTCGGGTCCCAACCCTCAAGAGCCCCCTAGCTCTGTTGCCAGAGCAAGTACTTTCTTTATTCTTGCACAAATGCTCATACAATGACCGGATGCTAATGCTAATGGGTAGTGATGCTGTGGTAATTGATGTCGTCGACGATGACGACGATGTCGATGACGAGGACGACGACGATGATGTCAAGGTTGGAAACTGAAAACGCTAGGTACTCCTGCTAGAGATCTGCAACTGCGGCGGGGATCTCCAATCGCCAATGCATGCAAAGCTGAAATGCAAAAACACTAGTTGATCTGGGCTGAATCTACAAAGCGTTGGTTGCTTTGGGCTGAAACCAAAAACGCTAGGTTGGATCCAACGTAACTACGAAACGCATTTCAGCAGGCCTGAAACGCGAAACGGGTGAAACAGCCAAAACGTTTCACCTTGCAAGTGAAACGCCTGAAAAAAGAATTCTTCTTAGAGAATTTGGCCATTAAAAAGTTATTTATTTATTCTGTATATGCTATTTCAAGGTTAACATAGCATGTGTCTCTACTTAGCTACTATTCTTGGTCCTTTTCTTCCTATGTTGTCTAGATATAACTCTATACATACACAAAAATTGGTGTTTTGGTAAGACGGTTTAGTGAGGCCTTAGCCTAGGGTGAAACGTTTTGTGGTCAGGTTGAGGCTGATCTGGGTGCTAATGGTCGATGCGTAGAGGTTTTGCAACCGGGAAGGGTGCGGTACGGCGAGGTTCAGGGCTGATCTGAAAACGCTAGGCTGATCCTGGAGAAAACGGTAGAGCTCCTAAGGTGTTGCCGATCGGGTGCATGCCTCCTTGTATCTTTGCATTCATCTTCTCTCTATTGGCACTCCCTGCTTCCTTTTATAGTTCCTTCAGCCATTTGCCCTACCTACATGCCCCATCCTACCCTCGTGTCACAAATTGATGACGTGGCATGACCCTGCAAGCTGATGACGTGGCACACTGTACGGACACCTGGTAGTAGATGGAACCCCGCAAAATACGCTGACAATGCTGACGTGGTTGCTGTACGGACGCCTGCAAATTGCGGCGCACTTTCCGCTGACGTGGCACTGTACGGATCTCTGCAGAACGCGTTGACTGCTTTTGGCAACGCTAGCTTTTGGGGATGAAAGCTTTTGAGTTTAATGCTTTTGGGGATCTACTTTTAGTAACCCTTTAATCTTTATAAGTGACCCAAGGGGCCTCACTTCTTAGAGCATTAGTACGCAGAGTCTGAGAGCGAGCACCCTCGGGAAGTGTACTTTGCTCAAATATTAATATAAAAGAAATACCGAAAGGGGCGCGAGTCTTTGGGGCCAATATCTCTTGGCATGGAACTACGCCGGGCCGTGTCGTCTCTCTCTTAAATTGTTGATTGTTGTAAGTGAATCTTTGCTATGTAAAACGACAGAATCTTGACTTGGGGTGTCCAAGTTTGTTACACTGGTATCAGAGCACGGCCGATTTCTCTTCTATTGGAAAATCAGATCCCTTTTCTCGCGACACCTATGGATTTCGAAAAGAACCAATCGACCTCTTGTGCAACCACTGAGGCGAGAGGAGGCAATACGGCAAATTCAAGCGATTCAGGAAAAGACGAGTATGGACCACCTCGGCCTACACAGTAAGAACTTTTGGAGATGCAACGTCGACAACAGGTTGACGAGTGCACAAAGCAGATGCTTCAGTTTGCTAAAGATCCCCAGTTTGCAAAATTTTTGCCTCAGCAGTCCATGGCTGAAGTGCATACTCAATGGCCGTAAGCCACCGAACCACCAATCAAACCGGCAATCAATAAACCTCCTACTCCGAGGATGTCTACAGAAGAAGAACTTCAAGAGGTGGTTCAGACCGAGATCGGTAAGCTTTTGGATACGAAGAATCAATCGACTAAGCAGTTGCAGAAGCGCACGAAGGGGACTGACTACCCTGGTTACTTGGGCCGTCAATCTTCTTTTGCATCTGCAAGAAAGCAGAAGAAGCGTGTGCGTTTTGAAGGACTACCCAATTCTTCTTCCTCTTCTTCTAACAGTTCTTCTAGCTCTTCCGACTTGAGTGAGGAGGACAGAAAGGGCAAGAAGCAAAGCAAAAAGCAAAGCTTTGGAAAGATCAAGAAAAAGGCAAAGAAGGTCAGATTTCGACCAGTTCTGATAGCTCTACGGAGGAGTCATCCTCTAACAGTTTGGACTCCAATGACCACATGTTTTATGCGAAGAAGAAGCACTTTTACAGAGCCAACCAATACGACTTCCTCGAAGAAAAGAGCAAGAAGGCAAAGGAATTTAAAGAGGGTGGACAATCAATAAAATTTGAATCCTTTTCTGGATTTCGAGATGCTCCGAGGGCCTTGGCCTTCATCTAGCAGTTTGATATAGCCTTCTTTGGAGGGCATTACTCAGAGCACTCCAAGATCATGAGGGCTGCATCATTTTTAAAAAAAATACTCGAACATGGTGGTCCACTCTTCTTCTGAGGAAAGAAGCCCTAGTCAAGTGGTTGAAATTCAAACGGCTCTCTTTATTTCTTCTTGGTTGACCCGGGAGTACGAACTAGATGTAAGAACCGCTTGGAACCATCTTCAAGTGATCAAGGGAAATTCTTTGGATGCATATTGGGAGAGGTTTTGGGATTCTTTTCTACTGACTCCCTACTGAGATTCGAGATTACTGCCTTGAACAAAAGTCTAACTCTATTCAAGAACTAATGGATCATGCGAAACGGGGGTTCTCAATACATTCGAGGAATTTGACCTACCCCACTGATGAAATCTTGACTTAGAGGAGACAAACCTCGCACAATTAAAATAGAAAGAAAAAAGAATCCCCAGGAAAAGAAAGATACACGACCCCGATTGACTCTTAGAGAAAGGGCTAAGTATCTCAAAGAGGGGAAGTGTTTTGGTTGTGGGGAACAAGGGCACATCTCCGCAAAGTGCCCCAAAAAGGCACAACAAGGACAGCCTGAAGATAGGTCAGAGAGTTCTAGAGCAGCAGAGGAACGTGGCAGAAAAGGCAAGATGAAAGCAGGACTGGTACCGGATTGCATGGGAACCGACCCAAGGGATAGACGAAAGTACAGAACTTTGCCGAGCTTGCGGCAAAGTGAAAGATTAGAAAGCCCTTATCTTTTTTGATGGAGGAGCCAAGGCCAACTTCATTTCACCTGAATTGGCGGCGCGGCTCGAGATTACGCCCAATAGGATGGGGCCACCGGCGGAGGCAGTTCTAGCGGCGCCCGGACTGGATGTAGCCATTACGCATGTCATTGGCAAACCTCGTTTCCATTGTCAGGGGTATTTAGGGCACGAAGACTTTTACATCATGCCTTTGGAAGGGTGTGACGTCCTCCTAGGAATCCCTTGGTACCATAAGAACAACGTCGTGGTCGACTATTGGGCCAAGAAAGCGGCTTTGACAAATGAGAAGGGCAAAAAAATTGTACTAGATGTAAAATTGAAGGGCGAGTCCGTCCCTATTGGATTTCAGCCATTTCAAAATTAATGAAATCCAGTCTTTCTGTTAAGTCGATCTATTTGCAAGAATGAATGATGAACATCGAACGAACATGTCTGAACTAGACAAAGAACGCCAAGATTTTCTGCGCACACATGCTGATTGTTTCTTTGAAGGCCTGTCAGGTGAGTTACCCCCATCTCGTCTTGAGGACCATACTATTGATCTGATTCCTGGAAGCACACCACCAAACCGGCCACCTTACCGTGTTAGCTGAGCCCAAAATGAAGAAATCATGAACCAAGTGAAAGACCTTCTTGAAAAGGGTCTCATCTAGCCGCGTACTTCACCTTACTGTTCTCCGGTTTTACTAGTACTAAAGAAAGACGGATCTTGGAGGATGTGCATCGACTATAGAGCTCTCAATAAAATCACTATTAAGAACAGATTTCCGATTCCAAGGATTGATGATATTCTTGACCAACTACAGGGATCCTCTTGTTCCAGCAGGGTTGATTTGAAAAGCGGATATCATCAGATCAGAATCGCTCCGGGAGATGTCTACAAGACAACATTTCAGACAACCTTTGCTTTATACGAATTTTTGGTGATGCCTTTTGGACTTACCAATGCTTCAGCGACTTTCAACCGAATGATGGATAGGATTTTCCAAGAGCATTGATCTTTTGTGGGCACTTTCTTTGATGATATTATAATTTTCTCCAAGGATGAAGCAGAACATCGACATCATCTACTACATGTCTTTCAGGCATTGCACGATTACAGATTAGTTATCAATGCCAAAAAGAGCGATTTTTTCTTGCCGGAGATACATTTTTTGGGACACATCGTCTCAGCAGCAGGAGTACAGATGGACCCGGCCAGGTGTCCAAGTTTGTTACACCTCGTCCCTACCCACCCTCTGGCCCCTCGCCCCTACCCACCCCGCTCGCCCCTATCCATCCCTACTCTCCTCCCTCGCCCCTACCCAAGCCCTAGCCTCTTTACTCATCCCTATCTAGCCCTTGCACTCCCTATCCTCTTCTCCCCCTATTTTATTGTATTATGGTCTATCCTTCTGGGGTGTGTGGAAGCTGGGCTGGGCTGGGCTGGGCTGGGCTGGGCTGGGCTGTTCTTCTGCTTCTGGACCTTTCTTCTTCTTTTGAATGATAAGAGTACCGTGTATTTGCCCCTCTCCGCTCCATACAAACTTCTCACCATGATTTGGCGAGTTTGGCTCAACAGTTACTGGGAATATGCCGCTCCTTTCAATTACCTTGGTCTACATGGCAGTTTTCAATGTTTTCTCTCACAGAGAGAGTGAGTGGTCTTGTGACGGGCAACCTGTAGCAGGGCTATAGTGTCACTTGCACACGACAGGCACTTAGTTACTGTTGGTCTAGAGTTCACACTAGACAAACTCTTGCTTGGGCACGTGGTAGTGATAAGGTTGGTGGTCTAGTGGACACCGTGGCCAGATCACCACCACCACATTTTTGGAGATAGACGTAGCTGGTTTGGGATATTTTGCTAGCCGTTGGTGGCTCTTTATGATTGTATATATGTGTGATTGGTTCTAGTCGTCGTATGCTTCATCTACTTTCTATGGTCTAGCTTCTTGTGTCGAGTACCACACTTCTGCACTCTCCTTGCACATTGGAGCCTCAACACCCCCATTGTACCGTGAGTCCTGGTCTTGGATATGAGTGTCGCCAGCCGGAATCTGTACTGGTTTCATGAGTTAGTCGAGTTCCGTGGTGTTCTGAATCTATTGTTGTGTCTTTGAGTTGCTCATTTTTTTTTTTCCGAGAAAAAGATCTTCTATTAGTTAATGAAACTGCCCATAGGGCTACAACCACCTCTACAAGAGAGGGCTACAACAATCATGATGGGGAGACTCTCCCAATGAAAAAACAGCATATGGACAATGAGGCTAAATCAAGAGATGGGAGGAGGAAAAAGCCACACAGGTGGACGATAGTGCCATCTGAGCACACCCTGGACCATGGTGAAAAAAGGCCCAGGACGCTAGAGTCGAAGGAAAGCCTCTCTGCGCTCCCGCATGCGGTCGAAGCTGCCCTGGAGTCTCTCAAACTGTCCTATGAGAGTATGGATCAGCTCTAGCCAAAGATCCTGAGCAGTCTCTGCTGTGGTACAGAGCGAGCCTCGAAGATGCGGAAGCAACGGGCCCGCCAGATGAACCAGAGTGTCAGGCCGCTGATGAGCTCCCAGCACTCCTCTCTCTCACTGCACCACTCCTGTGGAGTAAGCTCTGTAGCAGGCTGGAGTGTAGGTCGACCCCCTTGCATTACTATCATCCTACTGGTGGAGGATAGCTCAAACTGAAGTGTCGGGCCCTTGAGAGTGGACCAAGCAGCTGCCTCCCAAGTGTACTGCTGAGCTGGGGAAAGAGCTGCCATCAGCCGAAGAACACGAAGCCACACCTGCTGTGCCAAAGGACAGTCCCAAAGACAGTGACGCTGACTCTCCACAAGATGGTCACAAGCTGCACATGCGGCCGAGAGACCACTAGGTACAAGCCAGCTCCCAGCTGCTGTAGCTCGGTGTGCAACCAGCCATTGGAACAAAGTGACTCGCCTCGGCTGTCTGGAGTCCCACAACCTCTCCCAAAAAACTGCCAAGAACTCAGCTATGAGACCCTCCTCCTGCCAATGAGGTGCTGCAGCAGGACGAGCCTCTCTCTGTGCTGCGAGTATGTGACGTCCCAGTCGAACAGTATACTAAAAGAAAGGGACACCTGGATGGTCTGCTGGGGAGAAAGGGTCCCTCCAAAGCCACTCTCCAAGATCCCACTGTACTCGTGCCAGTGATAACTCTCCCAAGCCCACAGTCTCCAGTGGCTAGTCTCAAGAGCTGCTGGGTCGGGATCTATGACACAAGTCCTCCCACAGATGCCCACCACTCAGATCCTCTGAAAATAGCACTCTGCCACCTGTGGAGCCTCTACTGCACCTCGGTGTAAGCATCCCTCACCCTGTAGCTCGAAAAACAGGGAGGGTATAGGCTCTGAGCAAGCCCAAACTGAGATGAGAACCTCAAGTCGAGTGAAGGCTCCCATCCATCTGGGCGTTGCTGACTCGAGAGGTGTGAGCCACTCAGCTGGTACTACCTCTGAGATGTCCTAACACATGCTCTGCACCCCTCTCATGCCCTGTAGTTGAATGCCCTGAAGCTCCTCTAACAAGCCTGAAAACTGTAGCCAGTCACCTAAAGAGCGTGCTGGACCCTCTGCCATGGGACCCCAGGAAACATGAGGCCGACTACCAACCAAGTGGCCTCTCTGCTCTGCTGTGTTGGGCCTATGATCCCCAATCCTCCCTGAGAACAAGGAAGAGTGATGACCTGCCATGCCACTTTGCTCCGCGCTATCTGAGTGTCACGCCTTGACCAAAGGAAGTTCCTGATCAGCCTCTCAACCTGGTTGATACAAGAACTCGAAAAGATCCAACAAGAAGTGATGCACCACATAGTAGCCAATAACACCTGGTTGGCCACTACAACTCTGCCCGGAGCTCCAATGTAACAACTTCCTCTTGATAGACAGGAGGAGGGGAGCAATCTCCTGCTTGGGAGACAAGTCCAAACCAACCTGACAGCCCAAGTACTGAACTGCAGTCCCCGGGGGAATCCACCTGAAACCCTCACCTGGCATCCAATCAGGCGTAGAGCACTACCAACCGCGAAAGCCCTATCTTTCTCCAGTTAATCAGTGCGCCTGATGCACAACAAAAAGTCTCAAGAGCCTGCTCACACCTGTGAAGGTTGGCCTCCTGGCCATCCAAGTATAAGGCTGAGTCGTCTGCAAACTCAACGTCCAGTAGCTCATCTCCCCGAATAGGGAGCGCTAAGCAACATAAACCAACTTGCTGTGAAACCAAAAACCTGCTCATCGCCTCAGCATACAACAGAAAGAGGAAGGGGGCAAGAGGGCAGCCCTGTCTGACCGAATGTGTGAGCATGAAACGATCACCTCGACCTCCTGACAAAAGTACCTAACTGTGTGCCGTTTGTACAAAGCTGACACCCCTTTGATCCACGCATCTGAGAAGCCCATCCTGCGTAGAGTGCCCTCCAAAAAGTCCCAGTCAACTCTGTTGTAGGCCTTCTCAAAATCGAGAAGAAGAACCACCAGATCCTCACTAAGGAGCCGCGCGAGGGCAGAAACCTCCCAAAAAGTAAAGATGTTGTCAAGAATACTATGCTCCTTGACAAAACCTGTCTTGTCCCATGTATAATGCTCTCTAGAAGTGGTTGAATCTTCAAACTCAGAGCCTTGGCAAGAATTTTGTAGGCTGGGTTGAGGATGGTGATGGGGCGCCATTGTCGAATCTCATCCAAGGAGCCACCCTCCTTGGGAATGAGGTAAAGCAGGCCCTCACTCATGCTGTCAGGCATCTCTCTGTGTGCAGGATGAACTGAAAAGCACTGCAAAGATCTGAGCCAAGCAATAGTACTCCAAGCAAAAGCTGGGAGTCAAGCCATCCTAGACAGCTACCACGGGGGAGTGTTCTAGGAGCCGTGTGTAGCTCCTCTAACTGAAGAGGCAGCTCAAGCCTCTGGCGCATCTCCTTAGTCACAAGACAAGGCATCTGTGCCCACACCTGCTCTTTGCATGCATCCTGACGCTTTGACTGAGGCTCTGCAGACAGTAGATCACGGTAGAAGTTAGTAGCAACTGCACGCATGTCCTCTGGCTCTAAAGCAACTGACTCGTCGGGCCTCCTCAACTGGCTGACCTTGGCATGCATATGCCGGGGTCCCACTGCCTCAAAGAAAGCGCCTGTCACTCTGTCACCCACCTGGGTCCACTGAGATGCTTGTCGATGGAAAGCAAACTCATGGCGCCTCTCCTTTGTGCTGACGAGCTCTTGGCGAGCCTGCTGTAACTACTCCTCCAACCAAGGACGGTCTGGATGTTGCTCCTGCATCCTCTGCAAGGAAGCAACGCCCCGTCGGAGACGTTGCTCCTCCTCTCTCGCTGCAGCCAAGTGAGCCGAAGACTCCTGAAGAAAGAGTCGACTAAGCTGAGCAAGTCCTGAGGCCACTCTGTCAGCAAGAGACTCCTGCATGTCTAAGCTCTCTGTCCAAAGAGCCTCCACCCGCTCTCTATGCGCTGAGTCCAGCAAGACCCTCTTTGGGATGCGTAGCATCGTGCTCCCCCTCCTCTGCCTATCAGTCACTGCAAGGATCACTGGTGCATGGTCCGAAAAGGAAGTCCCTGCCAGAATGCCAACTGTCCCACCCAAGTCACAAAAGTGGTCACTAGTGTAGAAGCGATGTATCCGAGATAGATTCACTCCTCCCACTCTGCGGTCTGAACGACAGAAGGCCAGGCTGTCTGGGGGCCTCACAAAGCTAGAATGCTGCCACACATTTGAAACCCGCAGTCATACAAAACCTCTCCCAAGCTGCCAACTCTACCCCATGCACAGTAGTATGGCTACCACCAATCCTGTCAGAGGGTTCCTCCAACATGTTGAAGTCACCCTCTATGCACCATTGCTCTGCTTGCGGCAGAGACTCAACAATCTGAGACCAAAACTCTACACGTGCACTCGCCACATTGGGCGCATAGATGTTCGGGAAGCCCACGAGACAACCCTGAACCTGCATAGTGATCCATTGAGCCCTGCCTCGCACAATAATCCCTCAACCCACGATGGCCTGCTGCAAAGAATTTGCAAGAGTCATACATATCCCGTCCTGGATGCCTCGAGGTCCAAATGAAGCTGACCAAAAAGTCTCATATCGTCCACGCAAAAGCTGACCACAACGTCTAATGCGGCTCTCACACAGATGATGCTCCTGTAGCATAAGAAGGTCAATCTCTCCTCCCACAAGGCATCGTTGAAGCTCCTAACGCAGTCGGCCCCTTTGACGTTGAAAATGGGGCCCACCTAATCCCTATATGTTCCATGAGACGATCCTCATGGGGAGCAAGAGAGAACTAATGCTGCCACAACAGATAACTGTGCTATCTTCGAGGCAGGCTCGGATGGGGAGTAATCCACAACCGAGCGTCCTCGAGATAGGCTTGACAGCAAAGAGTGTCTAGCCCAAGCCCAAGTAGACCGAGCCGTGCGTAAAGCAACCTCCTCTGTCCAAGAGTCCTCATGTATGTGTACATAGCATGGCGGGCTCTGCGTGTCAGCAAAAAAGTGAACCACAATGTGTCTACATCCTGCTGCGTCTGGAGGTGTCACAACAAACTTGGCCAGTGGCCAAAGAGTCTGAAGCAAGTCTGTAACCCCTAGGTCTCCCATGTGATGAGAGAACTCTAGGGCCTGTGTTTGCAAGCACTCCAACACTGAGTCTATAGTCCACTCAGCCTGGTCCCTACCGCATAGGGGAAAAGAGAAGCCAACCGCTGAGTCCAAGTCCTCTATCCCCCTAGCTGCAAGGAACAATACATGAATTCTGAAGCAGGCTGCCTCAAGGTCTGGTGAGGGGTCGTCGAGAAACCGTGTAAAGTCGTAGGCAAAGAAATCCCAACGACGACGAATGTCGAAGCTCGTCAGACCTCGAGGAACTGCTGCAAAGGGAGACGTCTGCACCAGAAGAGGGGGTCGCAAGAAAGGCTGTCTCTCTCTCGCCAAGTGACTCGTGACAAAGGCGCTCCCAAGAGATCTTCTAGCAGCCGAGGAAGGCCCTGTCCCCTGGGACGGCTGCGGGACTGGAGCGGGAGGAGGTGAGGGAGCATGGGGAGAAGGGGGGGAGGGGGGGTGAGGGGGATCAGCAAAGGTAGGAGTGCGAGATGGAGAGGCAGAGGGAGAAGGAGGAGGAGGGAGGGACTGAAGAGGGGGGAACTCGGGAGGAAGAGGGGCTGTCGAGGGTGAGACTGAGGTGGAGGCTGGAGCAGGGACCTCGTCCCGCTGAAGAGGGTCGAATTGGTTCCCCGTGGAAACCCACTGTTGCTAGGCAGGAGCCTGAGGACCACTCTGAGTGCCAGGCTGGCGCGTGGCCCCTGCCGACGTCGACCACGAACCTGCTGCCAGCCCTCCTCCTCTTGAGCCCCAGGCTCGGAGGGTGGCTCTGCCTGCGTACTCTGTGACTCTGCCTGCTACTGCTGGCCAGCCCTTGAGGGCTGTGGTTGGGCCTGTGGTGTAGGTCGGGATCTCCTCCATGGACAGGCCTTCGCAAGATGGCCCATTTGTCGACAAATGAAACACTGATTTGGGAGGCCCGAATACTCCACTCTGTCGGAACCAACCCCCACTCACCCAAGGAAGTAGGATGACCTTCGGGAGAGTGTGGGTGTCCCTAACCAGAACACGTACTGACGGAATGCCGGCCGCCTTGGCAGCTACTGAGGCTGCCGTGCGAAGTGTATCCAGGACAGTCCCAATCTCTGAGCCTATCCTGGACAAAAGTGGTAGGTACTCCCTCCTCAAACCAAGGAAGCAGACGGAGATGGGAAGGTCTGCCTCCTCTACCAGAACATCTAAAGCTGGGTCAAAACCATGTCTCCACTGTCGAAAGTGGGCTCGAACTGCTCGGATGGTCAAGGGGCTCATTGCGATGACCTTGGACGCCATCTCGGAGGTCTCACACTCTATCTGATAGTAGCCGCGTCCGAGGAACTGCACGTCCAAGATCTTGCCCACCTCTGCGAGAAGGCGGGCCTGGAGAAGATCATGCAGCTCTCCTCTGTTGGGTATGGTGCCGAGAATCTTGCACGGAAGTCGCCTGCAGGCGTTCCACCTCTGCGGCTAGGCTCGCTTGCTCTGTCAGTGAGAGAGCAAGTCGAGTGGTGGGCTCAGCGGGGTTGGGCGAGGGGACTTCATTGGAGTCTCTCTGTGGCAAGCTTGAGCCTCCATCTATGTCTGTTGCTACAAAGAAAAGGCGGAGAAGCGTCGATGAGTGGGGAAACTCCTGCTGGACTGAGCAGGTCGAGGGTGCTGGCGAGGCCCGACAAGCAGGAATGGAGAGGCGACGGGCTAAAGGCAGTGTGCAGGCAGACGACAGGGCAGCAGCGGGGGACAGGCGGGCAGGGCGACGGGCAGGGTTGGGTAGTGGACAACGGGGCTGGGCAGCGAGTGGGGCAGCGGGCAGGGCAAAGCACACAGGGGGCGGGCTGGGAGGCTGCGTACAGGAGGTGAGGGCGGAGGGGCTACGCGAGGGCGGGGGGGGCAGCGATGGCGAGGGGGGGGGTGCGGGCAGCAGCAGCGAGCCATTTTTCTCATATATTGTTGAGTCGCTCGTTCCATTGCCGTGTTGTATTTTCTTTCTGTGGAGTGAGGTTTCACCCATATTGCACTAAGGAGCATCCACAGTAGAGAGCACGGCACACTTTTTCTGTTACACGAATCTCGGAGGGTGCTAGAATAGATTGTGAGGAGGACTGCATTCTATTTTGGTATTGGGCATAGAGATCTTATATTTTTGTATGCACTTTACAAACATTTGGGGAATAGCTATCTAAAGTTTTAATGATCTCATTGAGACGCTTCTTGATTGTAGCGCGGATAGTGTGTCGTGCTCTCTACAGTGGGTGCTCCTCAGTGCAATGTGCGTGACAATCTCACTCAAAACAGACTGAAAAGAAAGGAACAATAGACAACAACTGAGCTCACAGAGACACAACAGCAGACCAGAACATATGACTCGACTATCTCAAAGAACTGATACAGACTCTGGCGTGGCAGCACACTCAGCTCCAGCCCAGGACTCACAGGTACAATGGGGTGTCGAGGCTCAGATGTGCCGGGATGGTGAAGACATGCTATGTGTATATACTCACTACTCTAGACGACGACGCTGGACCATATATCTAGAAGATGATCCAATGACCCAACAACTACTACTCATATGTACAACCATAAAGAGCCACCAACGGCTCATAAATGCCAGCCATCTAAGTCTATCCCCAACCTGAGTGGACCATCGTCCGTATCCTGCCACGTGTCACTGCCCAGCCCAGAGAGTCCGTCTAGTGTGAACCAGACCAGACCGACTATACTAACTGTGTGTCCTGTGAAAGTGACACTGTAGCCTGCCTACAGGTTGCCCGCCACAAGACCGCTCACCGTCTTGTGAGAGGAATACTAAAAAACTGTGAAAGAAAACCACTAGGTATTGCATATGTACAATGGTGAGCTCTGAATCTGCCATCCAAGAGATAGAGTTGTGGCCGCTGCTGCACCCAAAGTATCAGAATCTGGAGGTGAGCCATCAGATCGATGGGAAAACCCAGGACTCTATGAGTGTCCTCCACAATCCGACGCTCAGCGAAAGGAGCAGCCACCTGCTGCCACAAGGAGCCGTCTGTGAGGATGGCATGTGTGGTAAGGAGCCAAAGGTGCCAGGCTGCTGAAATCCCTTAGGGTAGTAGTCAGACTACTGTTGTGAAGGTGCACCTCCCCCAAACTGTCGATGACTGTACTCTCCATATCCCATGGATATCTGTACTGATCTAGCTGGACGAACCCACCCGTACCCCATGGTAGCCTGAGGCTGCTGCTGAAACCCCATGTCCCCTTGGACTAGCATGTGCTGAAATCCTTGCATTTGAGCTTTGAGATCATGAATTATCTGTGACTTTACGTGCAGAGCCTGACGCAAGGCAAAAATGATAGCATCTCTATCAGTAATGGCACTCTCTGTAACTCGCAAGCAGCCTTCCATGGCCGCATATGTGGCCGAGTGCTTCTGGTGGGTAGCTGCTAATTTCTTCACCAAGTTCAATCATTGCAATAGCATTTCTCGACTCCTACAGGTTCTCTTCAGAAATTTTGAACAACAAAGTAGAGTCGACTCCACTAGAAGCAGCAGTAGTAACACCTGGAGGTGGAGTGTCCACGAGGCACTGCAGTCGATGTCGGGCTGACAGTAGTAGTAGGGTGCCCAAGAGGCACTGCAGTGGTCGGGGTGACAGTGGTAGCAGGTTCAGTGGGTGAGTTGGAGATGGGAAAGAATGACGAAGGTACCACAGGTGCTGCCGAGAATGGTGTGGTAACAATGGCAATAGTATAGATGGGAGCAGTAGGGAGAGATACCTGTGGAAGAGAGACCGTCTCAGTAAGAGGAGTGGGTGTACCAAGCACAACGGAGCTCATAACGGCCTCTGGCACTGTAGAGACGGGGACGGAGGTAGAAGAACAACATCGTGGAGGATGCGTCACCCTAGTCTGACTCTCTGAAAATGGCAGAGGTCGTAGTGTCTCTGCCGTGTCTTTGACCACTTTGACTATTTTCTTTTGTTTTTACTTCTGCTCATTTGTGCCAAGAGACTTTCTTTTTGCACGCGATGACAATGCTGCATCCTCATCTATTTCAAGGGGGTTGATGCGGATGTTTATCACCCAAGCCAACAGTGGCGCGGCAAAACATTGGAAGCTAGATTGAGGTGACTGCACTTGTGCTCTAAACCTTTTCACCCTGGTCTGCAACGATATAAAGAGGATCTGGTGAAACCCACACGGTATGTTCTTGATTAAGCAGTAAAGACCATCACATTGTGGGAATGTGGTAGGTATTTCACATTTTCCCTTGGGTCCTTGAGCATCTCTCACCAGAAAATAATATCTGAACACAGCTATTAGAGCTTTGTGATGCTGCAGATTCGGATGATCAGGTTCGAACAAGGCCTTGCATGCTAGTATTGTATCAGCTTTGGAGAGCTTTGAATAAGGCCTAGTAGTTGGTTGCAGGGAGAGAAAGCCGGTCATCCCCATTGCATACCCTAGACGTGCCACTGTCAAAGTGTGTCCTCTGACTTTGGGATATTTTTTCAGCATGTCATGAACCATGCCGACGGGTATGTCTTCAACAACTGCAGCTAGCGATTTGACACCCAAGTTGTCCAATTGGTCCTGTGAGAGAACATCTATAAGAGGTGGCTTGCGCTGCTGCATGTGAAAATTGAGTGAAAACTTTGTTTTGTGTTTAGTTTTTTCAGGCCTAGTCACTTCGTGACTGATCATGTGACTCATGATTTTCTTTTTTCCTTTTGGATCCTTTTCTGGTGCACTTGAGCTATCATTGTCTGAGCCGCTACTACTATCTGAGCCGGAGCTAGTATCTGCAAATGATGTCGATGCTTTGTAACTTTCGTCCGATGGGGCACTAGACGTCATATCCGTGACCCCATGGCTGCTAGGTTCTGAATCTGCTTCAGTTTCATAATTAGCCTGCTTCTTCTGTGGTTGAGGCCTTTTCCTCGGCAACAGTTTATTGCCTCCTGCCCATAGCCACTAATTGTTGACTGTACACACTGTAGTAGCATCTTCCAAAAAACTCAAAAGCTTATAGCAGTGAACTTACTGCAGAGTAGATTCTGTAAGGTCCCCAAGAGCATACATAGAAAATATACCTAGATCATACATTTATCAACACATCACTGTGTGTCTCATACTCAACTGCAACTCTGTCTCAAATACAATTACAACTCTGCAAACAGCAATATCCCGATCTGTGCTTTTGAGAAACATGGTAGGATGAAAATCTGAGAGAGGCCGAGGATTTAGTATCGAAGAAGCGAGACAGCCAACTGATCGCTGTTGGTGCAGCCAATCCAATATGCCTACTGACAGTACACGGTGCATACACGCCAGCTTGGATAGGGTGAGGGAGGAGATAGGCGGGCAGCAGGGTGGATGGCGTGGAGTAGACAGGCGGCGACGGGTCGAGGGTTGGGCAGCGGCGAGGGTAGATAGTGTTGGGCGAGGGCAAGAGAGGGAGACGAGGACTCGATAGGGGGCGAGGGCTGGTGAGGGGTGCGAGGGTTAGATAGGGGGGGGGCCATAGCTGGGTAGGGGCGAGGGGTAGATAGGGGGGCGAGAGTTGGGTAGGGAGGGTAGATAGGGGGGGGCGAGGGCTGGATAGGGGGCGAGGGGCGAGAGCTGGATAGGGGGCGAGGGAGGGGTGGGTAGGGGCGAGGGGTAGATAGGGGGGAAGGGGTGGGTAGGGTCCGATGGGTAAAAAGAGTGAGCAAACAGGGTGGATAGGGATCGGGAAAAGAGGGTGCAAGGACTCAGTGAGCGAGAGAGAGAAAGGAAAGGACAGAGATAGATAGATAAAAATTGTATTGTACTACATGATAAAATTTTAGCCTGCTGAGATTTGAGAGGATGGGTGATCAGAAATGTTAGAGGAAACTCGCACAGTTCAAGCAACTTGCGTATATTTGTGAGAGAGGGGGAACAGAGGAATTAAATGACAGGAGGCATCAGGAGTAAGCATTTTGAAGGAGTGTTACGAAAGGGAACTCACTAGAAAGACAAAGAGAGAGAGAGACATGTGTATGTAAGAGCGCACCATAAGATAGAGACAGAAAGGGAGATGCAGCAATGCAGCAAAGCAGGTTTTAACTTCCTAGGAACAATATCAAAAAATCAAAGATCTATCCGAAGAGAGTTGAACTTCGTATATTTAACAAATATACAAGGACAGAGAGGGAGAAGAGACAGAGCAGTGAAGTTGGATTATAGTAGGACTAGGACTCCAAAAACCCACTTATCTCAATGAGATGAGAGCAAAATGGATGCACGCAGTGAAACAATGGAAATTTTAAAGATACACTGACTAGAACTGAGATAAAAGAAGTGTCATAAAGAAGATTTGAGAAGAGGGAAAAATGGAAATCCACAGAGAACTGAGGAGGGGACAATCATACGGTGGTGGTGGGGTGGATAACATCCTCAGATTTCTATATAATCAAGGCGAGTGATAGCACTTGATTCTTGATCCATTTACAAGTGGCAAGGTAACACCTGTCAGAGTGACTAACTGGACAGCCCCCTGTGGCAAAATCTCTTGTACCATGAATGGCCCTTGCCAGGTTGGAACCAGCTTCTTAGCTTTTTTAAGATATTTGGCTTGATAGAGTAGCACCACTGTTCCCTGCTTTATTTTTGGCTTTCTGAGATGGCGATCATGCCACGCTTTGCGACAAAGTTGCTCAGCTTGGAGAGCATGTGAAGCTAACATCCTGCTTTCTTCTAACATTGAGAGACGAGAAAGGTTTGCGGAAGCAATCCCTGCTGTGACTCGAACACTTCCCACTCTTGCTGAACCTGAGTTGAACTCATTGCAATTGCTTCTAGACTAAAAGCTAGACTAAGGTTTTTGAGGATACCAAAGCACAAAGTAATCTATATAAGAGTTTAATTAGCATGGCTGACAATAACCAAGAGAGTAGAAAGAACACTGATAACTTTGATTTTGCGCATGAAGGTGCTAATGATGATGCCCCCATGGTTGCTAATTATCTTGTTACTAGGTTGCAGTGATGTGATTGCTAAATACGTTACGATAGACCATGATTTCCATCCAAGATCTCGATGGGGATAGTGATGTAAATGTGATTTGAATGTTCAGTGACTATCGTCTTTGTGCAAGTGCTGGATATGTGTTGTTTAGTGCGTCAGTACTTAGAGTAAGTGTCTACTGAACTAGTTTCTCGCCTTTGTCAATTTTAGAGGCGTAATCGAGGGCGATGACAATTCTTTCAAGACGGGGATATATCACAAAATGATGATGTGGCATGACCAACTAGACAATCCCTAGTGAAAGATGCAGATATAAATGGCAAAACCAATTTCGAAAGGCCAAAAATAGAAGATTGTTCCAACATATAAGGTCCTATCTGATGGGACCCAGGGGACAGTAGAATTTAAAAAGGAGAATCGAACTATTGAAGTGGCAACGTTGTACGGATTTTCGTAAATTGAAACAGGCTGCTGACATGGCACAGCGTACAGATTTCTGCGTTTTGCAGCATGATCTGCGGCAACAGCGCTGGCGCTTTTGGGACCAGTGCTTTTGAAACTTGGAGCTTTTCATATACTGCTTTTGTGCCAGAGGCCTTTAAAAGAATTGCCAGGGCCTCTTTCTCCCTCAGATTGGCTTGGGAGCACTGCGGAGAGAAGAGGACCCTCGGACATTGTACTTTGCCAAGCATTAATATAAAAATAAATACCCAGACTTTGAGGCCAATCTCTCTGTGCACGAAACTTCGCCGTGCCGTGTCCTCTCTCAGAGTTTTGTTCAAGTCTGTTAAGTTGTTTTCACTTTCTCTCACGTGTGTAGCATCAGATTCTCGGCTTGGGGTGTCCAAGTCTATTACAACAGGACCACATTTGTTACTTTGTACTTTTTTCCTTTCTCGATAGATAGGGGACACACACATGTATATTTGATTTGTCCTCTAGACCGACTCGGACTCTAATAGACATAAAAAGATCTCTCTCTCTCTCTCTCTCTCTCTCTCTCTCTCTCTCTCTCTCTCTCTCTCTCTGGGTGTGTAGATAGGTGGTTGTATACTGTGTACAAAAAAGACCTCTGGAGATTCTCAATGGCCTATCACCCAAAGTATGTACAAAATAGGGATAACGATGTGAGGGCTATGTGAACATCAAGGTGGCCTGTATGAGGAATGCAAAATGAACCACTTGGGAGGTGCATGATGCCATGTGATGTGACCATGATTCAAACTAAAAAGAACTGAAGATCTCACCCATGTCTGAAGAAAAGAGCATCTACACCTCTCTCTCTCTCTCTCTCTCTCTCTCTCTCTCTCTCTCTCTCTCTCTCTCTCTCTCTCTCTCTCTCTCTCTCTCTCTGTGCGTGTGTGTGTGTGTGTGTGTGTGTGTGTGTGTGTGTGTGTGTGTGTGTGTGTGTGTGTGTGTGTGTCCCCCCCCCTTGCGAGGTCTCTTCTGTAAGGGTTAGAAAGATTAAGAATGCTAATGACACATTCATTATACAAGGACAATGATGAAAATTAATGAAAATAACTTGCAATAGACTATTGAGTGCACAATCGGTGTTCCTTAAATAGGAGAGATCAAACATCTAAGGATTATATCAGAGATGACACATTGCATGACCCAGGCCTTCCCCTTGCATTGGTCGACCTACAAGGAAGGGATGATTTTGGAAGATAGTACAACTAGGCGAACACATGAACGTCACATGACTAGGTGCCACATAGGCAAGTACATAACTATAGACAAGAGATAGCTCCAATATAGGGTATACATAGATGGGGCTTTGGACTATGACAAAAGGGTAGAAGGCAATCCATGTATCCATTTGGGGTGATAAACCGGAGAAATAGCCTCACTTTGGAGAGGACACCTCCACCCAAGAGAAGAAAATCTTACCCTCAAACAATGTAATCAAGGC
This sequence comes from Adiantum capillus-veneris, assembly GCF_014529385.1. Lineage (NCBI taxonomy): Eukaryota > Viridiplantae > Streptophyta > Polypodiopsida > Polypodiales > Pteridaceae > Adiantum > Adiantum capillus-veneris. Next base: position 114,390,589 of record NC_140941.1, read on the forward strand.
AAGGACCAAGCTGACCCAAACTATTCCAAATATGAATCCACTAAAAGAGAAAAAGAAAGTACAAAATAACTTTGTCTCCACAAACATTACCATCACTATCATAATAGATATGGTTGTTGCTCCCCTCATCTTTTTCTTCTTCTGCTAATTTTGCTAATCCCTTGGATTTCTTGTTGTCGTTGTTGCTGCTGCTATTTGTCACCCTTGTTCTTTGAGTAGCATTGGAAGGAGCATGACACTTCTTCCCACAACGTTGCTGATCTATTGGGTGTGGAGTCTATTCTGCTGAAGAAATCTATCACTTCTCTCTGGCGAAGTGGTCTCCGAGAGAGAGAGAGAGAGAGAGAGAGAGAGAGAGAGTTTTAACGTCGTAGGAAACTATCCCAAGAGACCTTAAATATCTAGCCGACGAGGAGTTGAACTCAAGACCTGTTATTCAAGAGGGAAATGGCATAACCAATCTACCACACTTGAGAGAGAGAGAGAGAGAGAGAGAGAGAGAGAGAGAGAGAGAGTAATGATTGAGAAGTTCTCTTTGATTGGCTTGTGTGAAGCCTTTCTCAGCTGTGTGAACCTCCCCTTAGATTAGACTCTCCTCTTTGGTGACTGTGGGAAACCACCCTCTACTGTTGTTGACTCCTCGTGTTCAATGGAAGGCCCCCTTGACAAATTATAGCACCTGGTATCGCCTTCGTGTTGAGCTTGCTCGAGGGAAAGAGACCTATGAGAGCCGACCGAGCCCAAAATGATGGTTTATTTATAGTTGAAGTCCGGTCGCCAACCACAAATTAGCACATGTCTGCCTCAGTGAGAACCAAAAGATCTGTACCCAAAAGTTTCCACGATCGAATTGACCCACTCCTCTCTACCTCAAAAAAATAAGGGAGGAGCCCCAAGACCTCCACCCCCCACAATATTAGGATACACCTTCTATCCAAGTGGGCCAGCTGGCCCGTGTGCTTAGGGTAGTCAATAAAGAGATTAAAATCGTTGTTTAGCAAAGGCTCCCGTAAGCACAGGAAAGGATGAATTTGATCATGTGAATTGGAGGGAAAGTTGGGCTCCAAATTGAGGGCTCAAGGACTCGTTGAAGAGCTGTTGGCAGGGCTTTCTCCACACATTAATAATGCAAAATAAGCACATCAAGGAAAGGTTTAATCCAGGGTGCTTGACTTTAGAACAAACTTTAGGACCAAAGTATTCTGCCTTACTTTCTTACCAATGAAATTGCACCATGTCTAAAGAGGAGACTCCCATTTTTTGCATAGAGCCGTTGATACTCATCTCCACTAAGTGCTTTGTCATAGGACCTGTATGAATGCACCATCACATCAGAAGGTATTCATAACCCCAGTTGTTCTTGGAATGACTGAGCTCATATGTCATAACCTGGTCGAGGTACAAGTTTCGTAAATCCATAAGAACAAACTCCATCATTCTTCTCTTTCATAAATCTTCCATACAGATCTTCTGAAGGTCCATCTGAAAACTCACCAATCAGCTAAAGGATAACAAATTGTAAAAGCTAGAGATTGCATGATTTACAAATCTAGCTAGCTGCAGAATTTCCTAAAACATTAAGAAAGCCTCGGCAATTTCTTGTTTCTTCTTCATTATCACCTGTTAGCAACTATTCCTGCTGTTAAATTTTATATCATGTAAATCATTAAAACACCGGGAAGGGCAGCAAAAATCTTGGAAAACTTTACAATACCCCAAAAAAAGAGGGTTCTAGTCATTGAGATACACAATTTCTTATTCCATGGTGTGCTCCCCTAGTTCCTTGCAATGTGCTAACCTCACTTTAAATGCATGTGCACGAACATCAGGCTTATTCAACTTGTAAAACTGTTCTACAACTCACATATATCTGCCAAATCAAATGCAAAAAATCCAGCCTCTGCATAAACTTTCATTTCCTGTACGGCTTTCTCGAGATTGATTTTTCCATGGCCCCCTGCAACCTGCCATAAGCCTAAGTAATAACAGTAAGTCGTAGGGTGAAGGTAAAAAGAACAGCTGCTCTTAACATACAAACAGGTTCATGCAGCCAGATAGGAGTGTAAAAACCTGACAGCGTCTTATTGGAAACCTTAAAAGCTAGGAAACACTCCTACATCAAGATACACAAGTATGTTCATGCATGAAGACATTACACATAGACAGAGGCATACCCACACACTCAGCCTGGTCAGAGACGTCGTTCTAGGCACATGCCTCAGAACAGCTGGTATGATGAGGAGTGTCGACAGAGGAGAGCTCAGATCCAGCGGGAGCTTGCATTGAGAGTGATCACCTATAGACAGTCTCGTATTGCTACAAGACGACTAGTACGACAGAAGAAGCGAGCTTTCTTGGTCCAGATGGAGCAGGATTTATATAAGCTCTTCCTTAGTAGAGATTCAGGAGAGGCTTGGCGTCTATTCCATGAGCAGTCTCCCCCACAAGTGATTACTTCTACGGAGATATGGGGGCAGTATGCAGCATCATTATACACTGTACCTGGACAGTCACCACTACCAGATCGACCACAGCCATGTCCAGCTACGAGCACCTTCTTTACCACTGAGATGGTAAAGGAGGCCATTGACAGGATGAAGACCAGACAGGCACAGGATCATGAGGGTTTGCTAGCAGAGCACAGTATACATGTTGGGGACTTGTTGGCAGAGATGCTTGCACGGTTGTTCAACCGTCTCATGTGCGAGGGCTTTCCTAAGTCTTGGAGATTGTCTACTATTATACCTAGCTTCAAGACAGGAGACCCCACAGTGCCGGGAATTACCGTACTATCATGGTAGGACACACATTGGCACGGTTGTATGCATCCATCCTTGAGCATAGGCTAAGCAGTTGGGCAGAGATTATGGGCATACGGGCACCTGGACAGGCTGGTTTCAGGAGGGGTTTCTCCACACTGGATCATGTCTTTACACTCAGAGTTATCATTGAGGAGGGTCCAGCACATGGTAGACGGATATATTGCAGCTTTTTGGACTTCCGCAAAGCTTTTGACACAGTACCGAGGGCCAGATTGATGCGCCGACTTATGGAATTGGGGGTACCCACAGAACTGATATGGGGGATCATGGCATTGTACAGCTCAGTGAAGGGTCATGTACGCACACCAGAGGGGATATCTGACATAGTTCACTCCATTGTCGGAGTGAAACAGGGACGCCCATTGTCCTCTACTTTATTTGGTATGTATGTTATTGCGGTCTCTGATTATATTGACAGAGGAGGAGATAGAGGTGCTCAGCTTGCAGGGACATGGATCCCTCTTTTATTGTATGCAGCGTAACCGCGAAACGTTTCAAGGCCGAAACGTTTCGCCCTGAAACGCGGCGTTTCACCACGAAACGTTTCAGTCCAAAATGAGAGCACAGTGAAACATGAGATCGAAACGTGCGTTTACCGACTTTGAAACTAAAACTATGGTAACTTGCTGTGAATGAAACGGCTTGTGTTTCACTTGGTGAGCGAAACGTTTCAAGGCCCGAAACGTTTCACCTGTCCTTACTTGCCGAAACGCGTTTCATGGTGACGCTGAAATTTGTATGCTGACGATATCGTGTTGATATCAGACTCACCAGAGGGTATGCAGTGACATTTGGACGCATTGCATAGTTTTGCAGGGAATAGTGGATTGTCTGTCAACCTTGGTAAAACCAAGGTCATGATATTTAATACCACGCCACAGTGGGTCAGGAGATCAGCACCTACATTTCACATATGGTCAGGACATTATGGAGTACACTGATGCATACACATATCTTGGGGTGGTCTTTAGTGGACCGAGGTTCACATTGAAAGTGGCAGCAGACACTAGATTGACTCGTGCCTATGCAACCCTAGGCGGTTTAGAGAGGATTTGTTCGCAGGTTCAGTTCCAGGAACCTCAAACAAAGCTCTGGCTCTTTGACACTTTGGTCGCTTCAATTATGCACTACGGGGTTCAGGTTTGGGGACCATCTGTTGACAGTGTTGGATGGAGTAATATGGAGAGGCCCTTGGTATCTATAATTTCTAGGCTGATTAGAGCCAAGACCTCAGTTCCACATGACATCATACGAGCAGAGCTGGCTGCCCCACCTATGGAGATTGAGGCACTTACCAGATCAGTATCATTTGTACACAGCTTATGGGACACCACCAGGGACAGATATGCTAGGCTTGCTCTTGAGTCATCCAGATAGCTAGCATTACAGGGAGATACATCATGTTGGTATGCATAGATGAGCTCATGGTTTCAGAGGCATGGTTTCAGCATGGACAGGCTGCCCCCTTTCCAGTATTCTCTTGATGCACCATCTTTGGCTCTTACACGGATGGGGATTACTAGACTCATTCGGCAGGATCTTATCCAGCTTGATACCAGGAGGACATGGATAGAGCCATCACGTGAGTTGGGTACGAAGAGGGCTTTCTATAGAGAGCATCTTCTCCAACTCACGACAGACGGATTTGTCACACGGCCCAGCTACATGGACACACATCTATCTCATGGGTTACGATGTGCCATAGGCCAAATACGCACATCTTCACACCAGCTTGGGATTGAGACAGGTAGATTCAGAGGCATACCAACAGACAGGAGGATATGTCAGTTACGCCATGCAAAGCCAGAGCCAGAGACAGAGTTTCACTTCATATGTCACTGCACAGTCTACTATGAGATTCGGGGACGCTTTCACTGTTTATTCAGAGATGGTTTTGACTCGTTAGATAGAGTCGTGAGATATCAGGATCAAAGATGTCTCGGATTATTTCTACTTGAGATACAGAGACATAGAGACTCTCTATTGAGAGGGCATAGACAGAGACAATCCCAGAGACGCATCTCAGATTCTTCAGTCCGAGTACCACACAGGCAGAGGGGCCACCACCACCACAGAGCTCGGTTCCCACCCATACACACACCAGTGGTACTCTCTTTGATCGAGCCATAGAGTTGGGGAGATCGAGACGACCACGAATGAGAAGGGGAGCCACGCAGCACCGACGGAGATTGCGGTAGAGGATCCACAAGATTCTAGCACGACGCCCAGAGTGTCGATCAGGATAGGCTTCATGCTACTGCTATATTGTATCATGGTGACACTTATCCCCATTTTGTACCTTTGTGGCATTATACCATTGCTCAGCTTACCAGCCACCCATAGGAGTCGGTGGCACTCCTATCTCAGTTTTTAGTTTGTAGTTTTCTTTGTTTGTACCCAGACTTGGTACTAGACTCACCATTGTAATCAGTTTGGTCTCATAGGTCACTTTGGCCTTTCGTAGACGTTAATATATCATTTCATTTGATTTCTCTCTCTCTCTCTCTCTCTCTCTCTCTCTCTCTCTCTCTCTCTCTCTCTCTCTCTCTCTCTCTCTCTCTCTCTCTCTCTCTCTGTGTGTGTGTGCAAAAGAAGTGGGGCTTGGTACACTTTTGTATTACATAATCAAAATTACAGGCCCGAAGGCATTACGTCAACCCATAGGCATACAAGGATAACAAATCTGATAGTGAAAAAACCCCTTAGATATTCACTAATTTCAAACCATAGGGAAAAAACAACTAGTGATGCAGAGTTTAGTGATGGTTCGCAAAGTATCCTCTACAAACTACGCACTGTAGATTACCAAAGAGGGTCCCCAAGGCTTATATTTAAAGGCCCAAGGCAAAAAAGCATCACATGTGAAAAGCTCGCGCTCACAAGCAGATCCCTAAAAATCCGCCGCGAATTCAAGGATGTCCATACAGCATGCCACGTCATCATTTTTTTATGAGAAAATTTGTTCCGACCACCTTCAAGTGTTAAAACAGGTCCTTTTGAGTTGAAATGCCACATCATCACATTTGTGACACTAGCCCAATGTCACGAGAGTGTGGCAACCACTTTATATATTTGTTGGTTTCTTTCCCTTGATTTTTATTTAATTTTTGGGACCCTCTTGTTGAAATCACAAATGCCCGAACATTGCAAGGCCAGTGTGAAACGGCCATTCGCCGAGAATTTCACCTGTAGGAGTCAAGGCCAGGCAGCCACGAGATGGTTGGGCCGATTGGCACTTGAATCTGACTAGTAAAGAAGTGGCTAGGCTCAGTTAAAGTCATTTAGGCCCCTCGACAGGACTTCATAAGTTGGTGGGTACTAGGAACTAAACCAATAGGAGCAAACTAGACACATGGCAGTAGGAGAGCCACCTGCAGGTCAACTCTCTCCGGAAGCTCATCCCACAAGGGGGAGCCCAAATTTGAGACTAGGAACTGATTTTTATCAGTGTGCTCCACAGTGTGTGTGGGCGAGTAGTGGGGTGCAGGTGATCACTACTTTATTGGAAAGCTTGCCTTCACCCTTGTCTCATGTAGCACGATGATTTGCTCTCGCGCATCTCTCTCTCCCCTTTGCACATATAATAATGCCCCTCTAGTTGGGCTTCTCAGATGACCATGTACGGTTCTGGGGGTTTTATGTGCGTTTGCCAAGGCAAGAGACTTCTATACAGGAACCGGATTAGCTAATTGCAAATCCCCTACAGGTACGCAGAGTTCTATCACGAAGGATTGCAAAAACGGGGAGTTTTCTCGCGTGAAAACTCGTCCATTGTACAGGGGAATTGTCCTAATGTGTGCAGGAGCTTCTTAGAACGCACAGACGTGTTTGCTCCGCTCAAAATGATGCGAAACAGAAAATTATAGCCTGCTGTGTTTTTCTGCAGGTTAAGGGTTTTGCACCTAAACTGCAAGGTAACGCAGGGAAAGACTTGGGTGCTTATACAGGACAATTTAGAGAGATTTCCCGCAAGGAATCTCGTCTAATTCAAAGGGCAAGTGACCCTATAGGTGCGCGAGCTCGAGGGCTACCCAAAGAAGTGATTGGCACGCAAATCAGAGCGCAAAACAGAGAATGACAGCTTGTTGTAATATTTTGCAAGTTTAGGGTTTTGACCAGTTTTGATGCCTACAAGTCCCAGGAGCTTCGGGGAGGTGTTTTGGTGCAAATTGGAGGCCAAAAACAGAGAATTTCAGTGTGCTGTAATTTCTCGCCAAGTTTTGTGAAGTGCTCCAAAGTGCGTGGAAAGTCACCATTTACTTGGGATTTTGTCCGTGGAGGCTTCTACTATGGTTATGCTGCCGAAATCGGATTAGAGTAGGGGAATTTCAGCCCGATGAAAGTGGGACAGCTTGTAGAAGTTTACAGGTTTTTCTCAAGTGTAATAAGCATAAAGAAATGCCGAAAGGGGCGCCAATCTTTGGGGCCAACAGGGTGTCGTTGTCTGCTTGGGAGCGCTCTAGCTGCCAAGCCGCGGTCTGTTTGAAGTGTTGAATTCTTGTCATAGGTTTCTTTGTGAAGTTCCTTTGTGTCGTGAAGTTCAAGTAAAGTTTTAGGTGAAAGCTAAAGTCTACCGCCCTACCGGCCGGTCTCACCCGATCAATGTGTGTTCTCTCCCCTAGCTAACGGCCCTTTGAATCTGTCGCATATGCATTCCAAACAAGTGGCTGCCTCTCTACCTCCTCCACACACATCAAAGCAAGGCACAAAATCATCCAAACCTTCAATAAGAAGCACATAAAGGGTGACAAATGAGATATATCCAAAGGAGCATCTGTAAAGATGAATCTCACGGTCAAGCGCTAAGCTTTGGCACTATCCATAGACCCAAACCGAAGAGAGGCGTGCAACAAAAAATGTTTCCAAGGCTCAACCACAGGAAACAATCCGCTACTATGAGTTTGGAAAGCAATGCCTTGCTGTGCATTGTTGGAATTAGGGTTGCAGGGAAACGCGCACAGCTTGGAGAAGACGAAGGAAGCTCAAGGCACACAATAGAGTGTGTTACTTAGTGTACAATGGAAAGATAGATAGCCCTAGAGTGATGGGCGTATATACAATGCACTGGGGAAAAAAACTCCTAAAGAGGGAAAAAATGCCCATACGGTCCTAATGTGTTCACACACATCACTACCACATGTATATGGTAATCCTCCCTGGGAGTGATGCGGTGAACGAGGGCTAGCACAAAGAGTAAAGGGAAGTGCCATGGCCTGAGGACAGCATCAGTCCACAAAGGGGAACAAGCCCAAAGCTTTGCAGAAAGCTTCGAACTTCTCACGAGACAATGCCTTTGTGAAAAGATCTGCAAGGTTGTCCTGTGTTGGCACATAAGCCAAGTTGATCTCTCCTGGTGAGAACCTCTCCATAATGGTAGTGCACCTCAATGTGCTTTGTGCGAGCATGAAAAATTGGATTCCTCGCAACTGCCAATGCGCTCTGACTGTCAGTGTAGATGATGTTGGCAATGTCTTGTCCAATACCCAAATTAGCCATAAGGCGTCTGAGCCATACACACTCAACCGTAGCTTTGAAGACTGCCCTGCACTCAGCCTCACAACTCGAAGTGGCCACAGTAGGTTGCTTCTTGCTCAACCATGAAATACATGAACTGCCAAGCATGAAACAAAAACCACTTGTGGACACTCGCGTGTCATAACTACCAGCACAATCTGAGTCCGAAAAAGCAAGTAAATCTGGCGGCAATGATCCCCCCTTGGGATAAAACAAGCCGAGATGCAAAGTGCCACTCAAGTAGCAAAAAATCCTCTGCACGGCCTGCCAATGCTTAGATCCTGGGCTATGCATAAATCTGTTGACGTGTGAGACTGCAAACTGAATATCCAGCCTCGTGTTGCATAAATAAATGAGGTAGCCAACAGAGTTTGGTAAAGAGTGACTTCAGCACAATCACCAGACTCAACTTCAAACCTGTTTCCATGGGAGTGGCAATAGGTTTGCAATCCTCAAGTCCAAACTTACATAGCAATGTTTCTATGTAACTTTTCTGACACAAGGCAATACCACCATCACACTGCTTAAACTGTATGCCCAAGTAATGATGCAACAGCCCCAAATCTTTCATCTTGAAAGTAGCATTCAAATCAACCTTAAATTCAGCAATATGTCTCATTGGGACCAGTGATCAGTAAATTAACCACATAAAGAACAACAATGAGAAGTACATCGCCCTCACGCTTGACATATGTGCTTTCTGTTGAACTGTTACGAAGCCTCGTTTGACCAAATGAGTGTCAGCTTTCTCATACCAAGCACGAGGAGATTGCTTCAACCCATACAAAGCCTTCTTATATCTGCACACTTTGTCCTCTTGTCCTTTCTTGACAAAACCGCAAGGCTACAATACACAGACCTCCTCAAAAATGTCACCATTCAAGAAAGCAATAACAATATCAGATTGATGTACATCCCAACCAAAATGAGCTGCCAATGCACATAGAAAACGAACAGTAGTCATACGACAAGTGGGAGCAAAAGTTTCTTCATAATCTATGCCTTTCTATTGCGCATAGCCTTTTGCAACAAGTCGAGCCTTATGGCAATCAACCTCATCATCCGGCTTGCGTTTCAACTTGTAAACCCACTTTGTACTAACGGCCTTTTTGCTAGGAGGCAAATCACATAAAGTCAATGTGTCATTTTAATAAGTGCATCATATTTTGATTGCATTGCAGCCATCCAATTTTCTGAATTCTGTGCTTCATTAAAAGATGAAGCAGTTCCTCTATATCACATAAGCTAGACACAACCAAAGCATAACAATCTGATGCATAAGAGACATGGCGAGAACCAGAACGAGTATGACTAGACAAAGGTGCATCCAATTTACTGTCACGCAAAGTGTGCACCATCCATTTTGGCATACCTCTAGCATGCTCATTTTCAGCCCTTTCCTCAAGTACATCAGCATCAATAATAGGCTAATCTGTAACATTTTCAGAAACCCCCATAGGCTGTACATTTGCTTCATTTGAATTTACATTCGAACTTGAACCACTGAAAAGAGGCATTACACTGTCATAAATGTCCTTGAGCTTACATTACTATTTCTAGTACATGACAACAAAGACTGAATAGAATCTTCCACAAACACAACATCACGTGAGACCAAAATACGCTTTGTTTGCGAATAGTACAACCTGTAACCTTTGCTTTCAGCACTATAACCAACAAAAATACATTTGACAACCTTATCATCCAATTTTCTGCACTGCGCTTGTGACACTAAACCATAAGCCAAGCAGTTAAAAACACGCATGTGCTCAATAAATGGCTTTCTATCATGCCATGCTTCATATGGAGTCATAGACTACAACGTTTTTGTAGGACACCTGTTGAGTACATAAGTGGCACACATGATAGCCTCGAGCCAAAACGAATGTGGTAAAGCTTGACTCTTGACCATACATTGTGCCATTTTATTAAGAGACCTATTTTTCCTCTCAACAACACCATTTGTTGGGGCGTATACGACACTATACATTGGTGTTTTATCCCACGACTAGCAAGAAATGCATTAAATTCATGAGACATATACTCTCCCCCTCGATCGGAACGGAGGGTGCCCATAGTACATTTCGAGACATTTTCAGCCATAGCAAGAAATTGCTTGAAGCACATAAACACTTCGGACTTAGCTTTCAACGAATATATCCATGCATGCCTGGAGTAGTCATCAATGGAAGTCACGAAGTACAAGTAATGTCCCAAGGACAGAGTTTGCATAGGCCCACAAACATCACTATGCACAAGCTACAATCTGCATGTAGCACGAACTGACCCATCCTTTGGAAACTTAGCACGCTGCATTTTACCCAAAATACAGCCTTCACAAACATGTTTGACAGGTGCTTCAAGAGGCGGCAAAGAAGCAACCATATCAGATTTCTGCAAACGCAGTAAACTAGCAAAATTCAAATGCCTAAAACGTGCATGCCACAGTTTTGCATCTGAAACAATCCTTGAATCTGCAACTGCAATTGCAAAATTTTGTCCACACTTGTCATACAAAGTGAGCTTATACAGCCCATGACACAAAAGGCAAGATGCAACAATTTCATCACCAAAACTGAGATCATGAACTGTACATCTGTCATCCACAAATTTGACTACAAGACCAAGTCTAGCAAGTGCAAATACAGACAAAGGTTCTTTTTTATCCTAGGTACATACACTACATCAACAAGTGTGAAAGAGCTGTCATTTGTAGCAGTAAGCACAATCTTTCCAACTCCTTGAATAGGATAAGAGGCATTGTTTGCAAAAGTCACCGTATTCCCATGAGGGACAGACTCAATAGAGGTAAACAAATCACAATGTGAGGTAATGTGCTTTGTAACACCACTGTCAAAATACCACGCATGTGAATCTGTAGCAACTGACATACATGCATCATGGATAATAAGATCATAAGTGCACTCTGCACTAAATGTCCATTCTGCATCAACATCAACATCACAATCTCCTTTGACAGAAGACTCTACAATCGTTGCACTTGTATTGGACCTTGTAGTGGATCAAGCCTCTTTCTTCTTAGCCTCTTTTGCCTTCAATTTCGGACACTGCTTGATCAAGTGATCATTAGCTTTACAATAACCACAATGCATCTTCTTTTTGCTCTTATCACCAGAATTGCAAGACGAAGTACTGTCAGCAGAAGCATTAGGAACAGAAGTTTTGTCACTCGCAGCAGAACCATAAGAAGTGGTTACATTGCTATTTCTACCTTTTCTTTGAGCAGCAATAAAAGCCTGTTCAATTGCACGTTGCCTAGTCCTATGTTTTCTGGAAAGTGACTCTTGCAACAGCAATGTGCATAATGCATCAAACTTGACAACTTTAGGATTTCCTTGGGTCATAAGTCTCCAAGTACTAGCAAAAGTCTGGTAAGAATCTGGCAAAGCCATCAAGAACAGTCTGCACAAGTGAATTGTCAAAAATGACTGCTCTTGCAGAAATTAGTTGCTTATTAACATCCTTGACACCAGCAAAAAAAGTGTCCATTTCATCTTCCTCATGCATAATCTTCGATTCTAGCTCTTTACGCAGCAAAGCAATTTTAGCCTCATTGCGGCTTGCATAAAGACCTGCTAGAATATCCCGAAGCCTGTTTTGCAGATTTTGCCGAACGGATGTGAGGAGTGATAGTGCGGTTCACAGACAATGCAATCAATGCATGAGCCTGCGCATCTCTTACATCCCAACGAGCCTGTTCAACCGTAGGCAAAACAGCTCTAACAGCAGCAACCCTTGCAGCAAAACCTGGAGCATCTTCAACATCGCCTGCATCCACAATACAAGGACGTACATCAATGTCTTGCACAATGTTCCAAATTCCCTTTGATATAGTATATGTTGCATCATGTAAGCCCACAAAGGGTAATTATCCCCATCCAATATGTCCTTAACATCAAACATCTTGAACACATATGTGTTGTTGTCAGTCATGAAAAATGCCTACACCTGATGTGAAAACTGCCCGAAATGAGGAGAAACTGAGTGAGACCAACACGTGCTTATATAGCACAACCTGAAGTAGAATATATGGGACCTGTTATGCGCAGTAATTGGCACAGACAAAAATTCTGCACAAAATGACGAAATTGCTTTTGCAAACCTGACTGTAGTGAAAACAGAGATTGAAATGAGCCCGATATGAAATTCTGAGCAGACCAAGCTCTAAGAGCTTACCCAAAAAAAAATCCACCTGCTGACTCTCGCCAAAGCTCTGAGAAAACGAGTAGGGGTGTTCTGACGACGGTGGCGACTAAGCTCAGGAGGACGTGACATGCTCTGATACCAATTGTTGGAATTAGGGTTACAAGGAAACGCACACAACTTGGAGAAGAGGAAGGAAGCTCAAGGCACACGATAGAGAGTGTCTTACTTAGTGGCAATGAAAAGATAGATAGCCCTAGAGTGATGGGTGTATATACAATGCACGGGAAAAAAACTTCCTAAAGAGAGAAAAATTGCCCCAGCGGTCCTAGTGTGTTCACATACATCACTACCACATGTATATCCCAAGCTCTCTCCTTGCAATATAACTATGTCCCAATGAACTCATAGCCGTGTGTCAGAAGATCCATCTAAACTCCACAGAAAGTTGCACACTAGGCTTCGCAAACATGCCATGACTTCAATGTGGAGTCATGTGCGATGTAATTAATCACGCCATCGCAAGAAGTACCCAGTTCACCACAAGGTACTTCTTGCACTTGTCTAGCTGGTAGTACGAGGAAGACCAATGGCAAAGCTTCTTCCTATAGACGATAAAACTAGCTCAAATTGTTGCTCAACAGACACATCAATGCCAACATGAAAACCGAAGATTTTGCAACTTTTAGTAACATGTTGTTATTTGAAGTGCTTAAAGTTGTTCAGTCTGTTCTTTTCCGTTGGCACGTGGTGCCCGTCTCGTGATAGCCATATTGAAACGGAGACTACATGACATGGGAGTATCATGGCACTCTATGAGACTTTTATAGGGAGAGTACGGACAACAGAGGGTATTTTAGAGCCTATTCACTCTACTATTGGGGTGAAGTACAAATACCCACTTTCTTCAACTTTATTTGGATTGTATATTGATGAGATTTCTGACTATATTAAGATTACACCGGATAGAGGGGCACAACTGGAAGATTCATGGATACCTCTATTGCTTTATTTTCTCTGACTCTGTTTGGATTGTATATTGATGTTCTCTGATTCTGTTTGGATTGTATGTTGATGAGATTTCTTGACTATATTGAGACTGCAGGGGATAGAGGGGGCATAGTTGTTAGGTACATGGATACCTCTATTGCTTTATGCCGATGATATTGTGCTTATTTCAAACTCTCCAAAGGGTATGTAGAGAGATCTAGATGCGTTAATGCTTAGACACATGATAGTGGGCTCTCTATCAACCTTGGCAAAACCAAGGTGATGTCATTCACTACAACGTAGTGGGTCAAGAGATCAACACCTATTTTAACACAGTGGGTCAAGACTCAAGAGATCGGCATCTTTTTTTTACATATGGACAAGAAATAGTGGAGTCTTTAGACTCCTATACTACCTTGGTGTTGTATTTAGTGGACCTACTTTCTCTATGAGAGGTGCTCCAAAGGCGAGATTTACGAGGGAATATGAAGCATTCGGAGGACTAGAGAGGATATGTTCACAGGGGTGACTTATGGAGTGCAGATATGGGGGCCTAGCTTGGACCATCGTAGTAGATGGATGGAGATCCAAGGAGAGATCACTTGTATCCATGATCTCCAGGCTCATCCGACGGAAGCCTCAATGCCACATGAGATCACCAGAGCTAAGATGAGTGCACCACCGATTGTATGGAGTAGTGGAGGCTATTGCTAGATCGATGTCTTTCATTCATAGCACATGGAAGCTCCCACAGTAAAGATGTGCGCTTGCGTCATCACAACGTTGGCCGGTGAGGCTGATACTTTATGTTGGTTTGCACAAATATCGTCTTGGTTTGAGCTACATGGATTTAGTATGGACAGGCTAAAGCCTTTTTAGTATTCATTGGGATGCACCATCCCACACCTCGCATATTCAGAGATTAAGAGGATTATCAAACATGATCTCATTCAGCTGGATACTAGGAGGACTTGGCTGTCTCCGTAAACAAAGGACAACAGCCATAGAATGGTCAGAGATAAAGGGTAATGTCTACAAAATTTAATCCAACGATCAAGTAGCCCCTTGATACACCCTTTTTTCATCTCATAATTTGCCTTTCAAACTTTGCCTTTAATTAATCAGCTTTGAGGAACTGGGCTTTGAACCCAGTTGGCTCATCTCATTTAACATAGAAAATTCGCTGACTTGAAGCTTTGGATCAGCAGATATCAACTGCAGGCTGCACAACGAAAGCCAGACACCCCACGGCAGCAAGCTTTATGGACCATCCAGTGCATGAAGACACATTGCATGTTTGTTGTAAGACATGCGCTCTCTCTCTCTCTCTCTCTCTCTCTCTCTCTCTCTCTCAGGTACCTATGGTGATAGCAGGAACTTGGAGAGTGCCAATCGGCCGGCGAGGAAGGGCGACTAATTCAGTCATAGTAACGCTTCCCCACGCCAAATTTTTTGTGCAGGTCCTGGGAGGCGTGTAGCTTCAAATGTTTTTTAATGTTTTTTTTAGCTTCAAAGGTGGTCCATGCACAGGACAAAGAGGGTATTGAATGCCGATGAGTGTGGCCCTGGATGTGCATGGGTCCCTCGGGACTAAGTGGCACGGGCATGGGAGGGTGGGATCTACTGCCGGGGGATTGTGGGTCGTAGATTTGGAATGCGAGTATCTTAGATTACTTTTAAAAGTAATCTAGGGTACCCATGTTTTGAAAGTAATCTAGGGTACCCCCTTTTGTAGGTGTGGGTTTTGATCCCGTGACCTCACCCATGAGAGGCGCATACCCTAACCACTACGGCATGCGTGCGTTCTGAAACGTGGGGGTCCTAATTTACTTAAAACATGTATGCAAAAGGGCGACAGCCAAAAGTAATCTAGGGTACCGCCACCCAGATCTACGGCCCACAATCCCCCCGCCGTAGATCCCACCCTCCCATGCCCGTGCCACTTAGTCCCGAGGGATGGGCGAAGGGCATGCGAAGCTATGCGATTGTGATGTGTACACTAGTATAGAATAGCCTACAAGGCTTCATGGCCCGTCATCTTGGCAAAACAAACAACCCATTATCAACTACCAGGTGACGGCTAGGTAGTCTCAGGGGTGGAAGCTATTGGTCTTTAGCAGGGCTCAAGGCAAGGTCAAGAAATGGGGGCAAAAGGGATTGGTACTAAGCATATATTAGTAGTACATGGATTCCCAAATGGGGGCAAAAGGGATTGGTGTTAAGCATAATTAGTAGTGCACGGATTCCCAAATGGTAGTAAAGTAGCACCGCAACATGTTGTTGCTACGGATCTCTTATACGGTAGGTGTTCGGGGCCCTGACATGCACATTTGGACAAATGGCATGTTTGCCAGGGCAAGAGAGAATGTGAAATCTAGCTCATGTAGGGTAGCAATCAGAGCAAAAAACTCGCGCTTAACTGTCCAGCAAGGACATTTGTAGAATGAAAAGGCTATGCATGATTGAGCAAAGTGTTTAACAATTAGGTACCACATATAGCATATGGGTCATCAAAGGCTATGACGAGCTTTAACTGAAGTTAGGGGCTCATGGCTTATAGATTTTTCCCCATGCCAACGTCTAAAGATGAGCATTGTTCTAACCTCATGGTTGTTCTACCATTCTTTTTTATCTTCTCCTCTCCAAGTCAAGTAGTGGGCCCAAGTGAAGAAGAATTTGTGATAACTAAGCTAACCTTGGCAAAATGCATAGTTGACTTCACCTACCAATGGAAGTGCTTCTTGTGAGATTATGTGGCACTCCATCATGCACATGTGTGCTCCAAAAGGATTATGCATGCCAAATAGGGTTTGGTAAACAAAGATAAGGATGATCAAAGTAGAGTATCATGGCTTAGTTTGTCTATGTGAAGTCTAAAAGCATCACTCGGGGCCTTATTGGACCTATAATTGAAGTTTTGTGAGAATGTTATCGAAAGATTAAAAACTTAGTCAAAGTGATGAGTTGGTAGAAGTAGACCGTAGAGACATCCAACATTGTTGTGTAATAGTGCCATAAAATATAATATCTAACTTTACCAAATGATTTTCTCATATCAAACTGATCATTTAATGTGGGAGAATAAACGGGAACAAGAGTTAGAATTGAGACATGTGCTTCTAGACCTATCTCAGCAGGGGATCAAAAGGAGAGATGGTTGCATCTCAATATGGGTCCAAAAGGAGATGGTTTACCAAAGAGCAATGTGCAATAAGTGCTTCTAGACTTATCTCAGCAAGGGACCAAGAGAAGAGATGGTTACATCTCAATACAGGTCCAAAAGGAGGTAGTCTATCAAAGAGCAACATGCATCTAATGGAGCTTAAAAGACCTTAGGGTTAGCTTCATTAAAGACCTCTAATGGTTAGTGTTAAAAGTCCTTTGACCTTAGGCAAGCTAGGGTTGAGCTTGAGGTGGGAACCCGACCTAAGCTTGAGGTGATTGTCGTGCTTGATAACTAAGGTGCGTGCTTGATGACTAAGGTTCTTGAGGTGCTTGTCATGCTTGATGACTAAGGTACTTGAGGTGCTTGTCATACTTAACGGGGGGTAAGGTGCTTGAGTCAAAAAGAGCCCCTACAAACTTAATGAAGAAGGTGCTTGAGAAGCTTCTCATACATGGGGGGTAAGGCGTTTGAGTAAAAAAGAAACCCTACAAACTTAATGAGGAAGGTGCTTGAGAAGCTTCCTATGCATGAAAGTCCCAAAGTTAGGGGAATCTTTGACTTAACTTTCCACTCACCCAAAGGGCACCCCTTTTTCAAAGGGCACATGGGACACATGTCAGACTCTCTCTATGCTTAACCACATGGTGTGCTTGAATGCTATTGGTTGGGCTAAAGAGGGGTCCAATGAGCTTCTAGTTCCATCCAACAAATATCTAAATATTTTCAAGCTCTCTCTCTCTAAGGGGTAAGGAGGACACTTGTACAAAGACTACCCATGTACTTGAATGCATGCTGCATGTGATTGGCTAGGGGGGAGAGGGGTCCAATGAGCTTGCAGCATGTGGAAAAGTTACAACTCGCCCCAAGCAAGCAAGGGGGGTGGTAGGGGGATATACACCACACACACACTCATTTTGTGGATTCATTCTTACTTGGTGAAAGTAGAGGAACTCCACCTCCTTCTCCAAGCTCGTGAGAAGCAAGAGCCTACACCAACACTTGGCTATGGAATGCAAATCCAACCAAAGAGCCATGCTTCGATGCTTAAGCTTGCCCTCTTCTCGATCTTCATTGCTATGATAATATGTATGCTAGCAAGAAGAGTGATGATAAGTGAGGAACTATTTCTTTCTCCTATGGAATGTTTCTTCTTCCTCTTCCCTACCCTCATTCCCCCCTAGCTCTCTCCACCTTTGAAGGTGTTTAAGGCCTTGGGACTGAGGCTTGGGATAGTTAATGCTTTCTACAAAGTTTATGTTACTCTTGTGATGCATGAAGCTTTCCATCTTCATTGCATCACTTAGGTCACAAGGGATGATGACCATGCAATTGAGCTCTTACGAGGAAGCTCATTTCCTAACAAGCCTCCTTATCGAGTTTCACAAGCTCAACAAGAGGAGATCATGAGACAAGTGCATGAATTGGTGGAAAAAGGGATGGTGAGGTCTAACTCCTCTCCATTTTGTTCACCATTGCTTTCAGTGCAAAAGAAAGACGACACATATCACATGTGTGTCGACTATAGAGCACTAAATAAGATTACTATCAAAAATAGATTTCACGTGCCACAGGTAGAAGATCTATTTGATAATTTACAAGTTTTGGCGTGACAAATGCTCCAGATGCATTCAAACTCATGATGGACAAAAATCTTCAGGCCATTCAAATTCTCTTAAAGAGTACAAGTGACACCTCCAGGTAATCTTTCAAGTTGTGAGAGAGAATAAGGTTTTCATTAATCAAAAGAAAAGTGAATTGTTCCTACAAGAGATTCAATATTTAGGTCACATTACCTCTAATAATGGCACTCGTATGGATCCAACAAAGTTAGAGATAATAAAAGGATGGCCTAATCCAAGGAATCTACAAGAGGTACGAAGCTTCATAGGTACGTGTGCATACTATAGATGCTTCATTAAAAAAATTCTCTCTAATAGCAAGCCCATTACATGACTTAACAAAAAAGAACGTTAAGTATTCATGGGACTGCAAAAGTGCAAGAAGCTTTTGAAGAAGCTTAAGGGAATCTTATCTCTCAACATGTGCTCACACTACTAGATCTCTCAAAGCCATTTGAGGTCCAATATGATGCTTGTGGTAATTGCCTTGGAGCTATTTTGCTTCAAGAAGGGCATGTTCAAGAAGGACATGCCATAGCATATGAGAGTCAAAGACTCAACTTCGATAAGAGAGTATTGGGCAAATACAAAAAAGAGCTACTAGCTATTCTATATTCCCTAAACACATGGAAACACTATCTCTTGGGGACTCCATTCATCCTACGAATGGATCACAAAGCCTCAAGAACTTCATGACGCAAACCAAGCTCTCCGACAAACAAATGAGGTGGGCAAATTTTCTTTTAAATTTCATATTGCTCACATTGTTGGCAAGCATAATCAGGTGGTGGATGCACTTTCACAACAACCAAGGGTAAATGTGGTGTCTATAGCAACTTACAATGATCTATCTTTTATGATAGATGAGTATGCTACTGACCGAGACTTTAAGTATGTAATTACAGCCTTTGCATTAGGGAAGAAAAAAGAAGCATTCACCTTGAAGGATGGTTATCTTCCAAACGGCAATAGGCTATGTGTTACTCACCCATACAATAAGAAAGTCATGTATTGATCCCATAATTCTCCTTATGCGGGGCAAAAAGGGAGTCCATAATCTACTCTTCAAGGAGTAGAAATGTAATTCTATTGGTCTACCATGAAAAGTAAACATACAAGAGTATGTTTCAAAATGAGTGGTATACCAAAAGTTGAAATTTGATCAAGGGAAGCAACTTGGATTGTTTCCGTCGATAGGCTTAACAAGAAAACACACTCTATGCCTGTCAAAAAGACTATTAAGGCACATCAAATGGCAACCCTCTTTAGATCTCAAAATTTCAAGTATCATGGCTTTCCAACATCCATAGTGTCGGACAAAAATCTTAGAATGACCAGTAATTTCTAGAAGGGTCTCTTTGAGAATCTAGGAAGTAGATTAAATTTCTCTTTCAGCTTATCATCCACAAACGGATGACCAAAGTGAAATAACTAATCTAACAATTCTTGACATACTAAAAACCTATGTCATGGAAGTAGATCAATGTTCTCAATGATAGAAGTACCTACCTCTTATAGAGTATGCGTACAATGATATTGTACATACTTCTATGAGGAAAGTACCTTTTGAGATTAAAGATACCTTTTGAGGTTAAAGAAGGAAGATCCAGAAGTCCCTTACTACTTAAATTACATGGGAAGATCTTCGCTGCTGATGAATATAGCTGAGACCTACAAGAATCTTTTCCAAAGATTAAAGGGGTTATATCCATCTCACAGGAAAGGCAAAAAGGGTTGCTGCTAATAAGCGCAGAAGAGCCTTAGCCTTTAAGGAAAATGATTGGGTCTTGCTAAAGTTTCTCAAGGCTCATCTGAGGCATACTACGGGCGAGAGTCCTATGGACCACCAAGAATATGATGCTAAACTAGCAAAAATATATTATGGTCCTTTTTAAATTCTTAAGCTAATCAATGAGATGGCTTATCAATTAAAGTTGCCCAACCATTGGCTCATGCACCATGTTTTCCATGAGAGCTTACATAAGCCTTACAAAGGAGCGCCATCAAAAGAAGCAATAGTTGTTGTAGACCCTCCAAAAATCGAAGATCAAGAAGAAGTACTTTAACCTGAGTCCATCCTATGACATGAAGACAAGGTATTAAGAAACGGTAAGATTATCTGACAATATCTTATTAAGTTAAAGAATTATCCTTTTGAAGATGCTAAATGCATGCAAGGAACCTAGCTTAAGGATAATATGAACCTTGTAAATGCTTACAATACTGCACTAGAGTAAGCATATGAAAATGCATTTTAAATTAAAATTGTTTTTGTCTTATAAGACTAGTTCTCTTTTTATTGTGCACAAATTTAAAAAGTATGCATGGTTAGAATCATGTTTGTGGTGACGACGTCTCCCAAACACCAAGTAGAACTTGTCACTCTACTTTGGAAGTATGATATGGACTAAAGAGCAGACATGTTTGTGGCAGCTACGTCTCCCAATCACTAAATGGATTAGTCATCCATCTTGGAATGATGTCGAAGGGTAAAAAGGGATCCTCTATCTGCTAAGTAACATGGACTAATGACTAGGCTTTATCTTCTCTACCTCATAGTCGAGGATGACTATGATTTCAAGAGAGAGGTAATGTCATAAAATACAATATATAACTTTACCAAATGATTTTCTCATATTAAACTGATCATTTAATGTGGGAGAATAAACGAGAACAAGAGTTAGAATTGAGACATGTGCTTATAGACCTATCTCAGCAGGGGATCAAAAGGAGAGATGATTGCATCTCAATACGAGTCCAAAAGGAGATGGTCTACCAAAGAGAATATGCAATAAGTGCTTCTAGACTTATCTCAGCAGGGGACCAAGAGGAGAGAGGTTACATCTCAATACGGGTCCAAAAGGAGGTAGTCTATCAAAGAGTATCATGCATCTAATGGAGCTCAAAAGACCTTAAGGTTAGCTTCATTAAAGACCTCCAATGGTTAGTATTAAAAGTCCTTTGACCTTAGGCAAGCTAGGGCTGATCTTGAGGTGGGAACCCGACCTAAGCTTGAGGTGCTTGTCATGCTTGATAACTAAGGTGCGTGCTTGATGACTAAGGTGCTTGTCGTGCTTGATGACTAAGGTACTTGAGGTGCTTGTCATACTTAACAGGGGGTAAGGTGCTTGAGTCAAAAAGAGACCCTACAAACTTAATGAGGAAGGTGCTTAAGAAGCTTCCCATGCATGGGGGGTAAGGTGCTTGAGTCAAAAAGAGACCCTATAAACTTAATGAGGAAGGTGCTTGAGAAGCTTCCCATACATGGGGGGTAAGGTGCTTGAGTCAAAAAGAGATCTACAAACTTAATGAGGAAGGTGCTTGAGAAGCTTCCTACGCATGAAAGTCCCAAAGTTAGGGGAATCTTTGACTTAACCTTTCCACTCACCCAAAGGGCACATGGGACACATGTCAGACTCCCTCTATGCTTAACCACATGGTGTGCTTGAATGCTATTGGTTGGGCTAAAGAGGGGTCCAATGAGATTCTAGTTCCATCCAACAAATATCTAGATAGTTTCAAGCTCTCTCTCTCTAAGGGGCAAGGAGGACACTTGTCCAAAGACTACCCATGTACTTGAATGCATGCTGCATGTGATTGGAGAGGGGTCCAATGAGCTTGTAGCATGTGGAAAAGTTACAACTTTCCCCAAGAAAGCAAGGGGGTGCTAGGGGGATATACACCACACACACACACACACACACACACACACACACACTCATTTTGTGGATTCATTCTCACTTGGTGAAAGTAGAGGAACTCCACCTCCTTCTCCAAGCTTGTGAGAAGTGAGAGCCTACACCAACACTCTTGGATATGGAATGCAAATCCAACCAAGAGCCATGATTCAATGCTTAAGCTTGCCCTCTTCTCCATCTTCATTACTATGCTATTGTGTATGCTAGCAAGAAGAGTGATTATAAGTGAGGAACTATTTCTTTCTTATATGGAATGTTTCTTCTTCCTCTTCCCCCTCATTCCCCGCTAGCTCTCTCCACCTTCGAAGGTGTTTGAGGCCTTGGGATTGAGGCTTGGGATAGTTAATGCTTTCTACAAAGTTTATGTTATGCTTGTGATGCATGAAGCTTTCCATCTCCATTGCATCACCTAGGTCACAAGGAACGCAATGTATTGTACCAAGTCTCTCTTGATGGGAGAAACTATAATACAAATACCTATTGGAGGGGGGACCGGCTCCATATGAATCCGATCCTCAACTATTGTCATGTTCTCTAAACTCCCTCTCTTGAAAAGGTATTGTTCATGCCAAGTTAACTAAGTACCATGTTTATGTTGCTACCATCAATTAAGTTCACCCGCTATGCTCACAAAGTAATTTCACAAAAGTGCTTTATCTAAATTCCTAATTCCGCTACTCGCAAAGTTCATAGGCCATTTCCATTACAGTTTCTTGGAACGAGAACAAAGAGATGAGCAAGCATACACGTTTACACCCTAATTGGAGCTACTATTTGCAAATATGAAAATAAAAGGTGTTTTCGATGTCTCTCGGACTTTGCACATAATTTTTGTAAATTTTCAAGTGGTCAAACATTGATATAATGTTATTATAATATCCATGGCTCGTATGAGTTGTAATTTTTATCTCCTAAGCTCTCAATTATACTTAGTTTAACTATTGTCTACGATCAGATAACCAGTTTGAAGCTCTAGGTGTACATATCACATTGTAGAATGTGAAAGGACATTTGACTTGATTTGTAAGCAAAAGCTCTCTTCTCCTTGGCAAAAAGATCAAGCTTCCATAGCTTGCAAGGTTGGTTTTGTACCCTATGTTGAGGCACAACTTCTCTCTTGCGCTACTCTATTAATGGCTTTAGTTTTGAAAAAAAAAACTAATTCGTTAAACGATTCCTCTAGGAAATGGCTAAGGATATTATACCTAACACTTAATGAATGTGACAATCTAAAGGGAGGGGGGGGGGGGGGTAATCACATGAAAGGTTTCTCTTTTATTGGCAAATGAGACTCTTCATTTTATCTCCTCTACATTGTTTGACTTTCGATATCCTTGAACAAATTTTCACCTTTTATCTCCTCCGTACACTTGACTTTCCATATCCTAAAGTCCATTCATTTTCCATACGAGATCTCGCACTCTTCAATGTATTTTTCTACTAAGATTTCTAACCTTTTTGTCATTCAAATTCACAAAAATCCTCAATTAAATGAATTGGGGGCACCTACTCTCTTCTATTCTCTATTGAGTGCATGTGCATTTCTTGCATTCAAAGTGTGCTTTGTGAAACTATGTGCATGCTTGTTTGTGAATGAAGAGAAGTGTTCTCTCCAATGCTTTTATATATGCTCTCTTGCAAGTGTACATGTACTTTGTGCATTCCATGACTTATTGATGAGAACCAATGTTTGCTTTGTTATTTTAGACTATAGATCGAGTAGGATTGATTGTGTGAGTAGGATTAAGAAAAGGTATCCTCACCATAGATACACACTTCATGTGTATTATAGATAGGGTAGGGTAGATCGAGCACTTGTTACCCTACATGCTCAGTGAACTCCCATAAGCAAGTATGATTGCCACAAAGCACTAGCCGGGTAAGCTAATGATTTAGAGGATTTATGTGGAGTAGAGGTATGGAGAGAGCTTTTTTCTTGATTTTTACTTGTAGTAGCAAAAATAAATAAAGAAACTCCCTTAAAAGCTCCCTCAGAAAGCTCTCTCGATTAGAGAGCTTTCAAAAGAATTTTTCTCCCTCTTCTCCCTCTTCTCTCTCTCTCTCTCTCTCTCTACCTCCCCTTCATCTCTCTGTCTCCACCCCCCCCTCTCTCATATATATATATATATATATATATATATATATATATATATATATATATATATATATATATATATATATATATATATATATATATACTCTCTCTCTCTCTCTCTCTCTCTCTCTCTCTCTCTCTCTCTCTCTCTCTCTCTCTCGTGTGCGCTCTAGATCATGCTCTCTCTACTCTCTCTCTCTCTCTCTCTCTCTACCCCTCCCCCCCCCCCCCCCCCCCCCCTCTCGAGGGAGGGAGAGAGGGAGGGAGATATATGAATATATCTACATGTATACACACACACACACATATATATGAGAGAGAGAGAGAGAGAGGGGGGGGGGGGACAAAGCTCCCTCCGAAAGCTCTCTCATTGAGAAATCTTTTTGAGGGAGCTTTTTTTTCAAATTTTTGCTACTACAAGTTAAAATTAGGAAAAAAAACTCCCTCAAAAAGCTCTCTTGATTCCCACCTCCATTTATGTGCCAACGAACGCATGACTTTTTTTGGCGTCATTGATGGAGAGCACCAACCTAAGCTAAAGAGTTTGCAACTATATATGTTACATATTAGGTAATTACCTAATAGATCGGCTTCTTTGGTTGCCAAACCTTCAGATTTAGATTAGGATTTTAGCTTGTTTTAAGCATATAGGATTTGACAACAAAGAGAGTGCAATCTCTCTAAAACTTTCAAAACCACTGCGGTCGAGATTACTCTTGTTGATTATATTAGGAGTAGTTTAAGTAGAGAATTAGTTAGGGTTGTACATTATTTATTTTTTAGCACACATAAAGCCTTTCCTAACCTAATCTCTCTCTTGTTTTTTCCCTTCACTTTAAAGTTTAGTACCTAGGTAGATTATTGTCTTCATCAACACTAGGGCTTGCCCTAGAAGGAATTTTTTTGAACATTTGCTAACTACATGTACCATGAAATAGATTGTTATGGATCACTCATATTGCTTTGAGCATAGAAGGGAATTTTTGGGTTTACTGTGGATGAAGGGTCGTACACTATATGGTCAAAATTGATATGAGCCCCTACAGACTAATAGAAGAAAAGTTTACAAATTATATATATATATATATATATAGGAGGAGAGAGAGAATATCTATGATATACCCTGTATGGATCAATGGCTATTTAAGATTCCAACGTGCCTCTTCTATAGATCCTCAATGATTCATGAAAACCTCAATCATTTGTAAGTATTGAAAAGAAACATGTTTGGATCCTTAAAGTAACAAGCAAGTGCGGAGAGGAGATCTCTATCGCTTTGAGATTCCCAGGTGATTGCCTCTACTACATAGTCTACGCAACAAGCTCATGCTCATACCATGCATGAGAGAGAGGAGCATCGCAAATAATCTAAGATATAGCACAAAATTCTTACACCATCGAGAGCATGTCCAACTCCACTTCTACAAACAAATTTTTTCAAAACAATACTATCATCACCAATAAAGGGGTGGTCTTGCATAGGAGTGATATCAAAGCACAAAGATCCAAAAACAATCTAAGAAGCTACACCAATCTAATCTAAGAGACAACCATGATGCATTGTTATACAGACTATGATTACAAAAAAAAAACCCTAAATGAAGCTTACAAGTTGCTCTACAACTTGCATGTTGAATCATTTTTGCAATTCTGGATTTTAAAGAGTCAAATAATACTATAAAGTTAAGGGTGTCAATAACTAGTTTTTTGGCAGAGTATACTCACTATTTTGGACATACTTTTGAATTATAGCCACCAAATCCTCTTAGACTAAGCAAGTGGGTTACAAAAGCTCTTTCACTAACCATGTGGCCCAAGAATTTTGACAAATTTGGGAAGTACACTCTTGTGGCTCAAACTTAGAGACGTTGACCAAATTTGGTGCATTGGAGCAAACTTGAGGCTACAAACACCAGAACAAATCCCAAGGACTCATTGCAAGGATCTTACTACTTCTAGAGCTAAGAGAATCGTCCCATAGGTATAAAATGGAAAATGATAATTCTTGTTTTTGCTCTTTTGGAGTACTCATTAAATGACCGAGGTCAAGGAAAAACTCATAAGCAACATGGTATGCCCAACAAGTTTTGAGAGAAGCATACAACTTTGTCCCCCATGAGGTACACAAATTTCATTCAAAGTATTATGATTTTGTTGCTTCTTTTTCAACTCTTAGAATCTTTGTAGATGATTGATACTTTATAAGAATCTACAAGGAAATCCCTATGTGACACCTCACGACTTGACTAGTGAAAATTGCTACTCATCATCTTCAATTATTCATGTACAGGGGAGTCACTCATGTGCACTTCTCTACTTTGAACAATGAGATATCAAGTATGAACATGTTGATATTCGCATGCTCCACTAGGAAATTCAAGCCTAATGACCAAGGCATGAAAACATGCAAGTGAGACTCTAAATTGGGCAAAACACACAAGAGATTTCCTTCTTACACACTACAAAAAATTGGTGGTCATAATCATAGCAACCACATGGACACAATGCCTCCATTTTGCAACTACAAGAGCCATGAAACAAAATCGGTCAATGAGGACCACAAATTTGGGGTACCAGTTGGGTTTGAAGGAAAAATTCATTCTCAAAAAAGATATGGAAGGAATAGATCTTCATCTTCAATCCCTATTGACTCATATCCCAAAGGGGATGGTGGCCATCTAGCCAATTGAGGGCTATAATGTCCATACTTAAACAAGCTCACAAATCAAAGAATCGGTAAAACAAGCACTATGTCCACTAGTACTTGGCACAAAAAAATTAGTCCATCCAATTGTAGTTGTGCAACAAATTTGATGGTACATGTGATCCATATGATCATGTCACCTATTTCCAATAAGTGGTCTATGCTAAAAGAGTAAGCAATACACATGTAATGGTGGAAGGTTTTGGTCTCACTTTAGAGGGATGAGCATTGGATTGGTTCCAAATGCTTGAGCCAAGTGTGTTACATGACTTTACAACCCTCATAAAATGCTTCATAGAAGCCCACACCAAGACGAAGGTTAAGCACACCCTCACACAAATCTTGCCCTTCAAGCAAAAAGAAGGTGAGTCTATGAGGCACAATATTGCACACTTGAAGCAATACATAATTAGATGTCCAACCAATGAAATGCCAACCGAAGAGGGACTAGTGTCATGCTTCCTTGAGGCCTTGAAAAACCAAGAGCACTGGAATGCATCTAAGGGAGGCAATGAATCACAATCCATCACTTTCCATAATTTGATGAGAGGTTTATACAATTGTTGGTACATTCTTTGTAGATCCCACCCCATAATCTCATGAAATTTGAACCTCATTTGAGAATCAAAGGGCCAGAAAACTACCAACTATGCAAACCATAGAAATCAAAAAGAAATTGAAATGGCTTTGTTGTGAGTTTTGTCCAAAGAGTTGCATTTGGAATCCATATTGCATTGTGAGCCCGTTTACTCCATTTGATTGAGAAAGTCCCAATTTGTGGGTCAAGAGACATCAGATTTGTGATTTCAAAGACTAAATCTAAGTTGGATGTTTCAAGGACTTTTTGGGATAGGCAATTCTAGTTAGTGCTTCTCCTCCTTCGAGTGCCAACATCTTTGTCAAAGATTCATGTATGTACTTTGCAACTTTTATATGCTTTCTTGAGCCTGAATCCATCTCAAATGTGATGGTATTAGCCATTGCATGGTTTGGAAATGTGTCTCTTATAAGCCTTGTCTTTGCATAATGTAGGTGTTTTTGGTAGAGCCTCAGTGGTAAAGCATGCTGGATACTCTCATCCTTCAATTGAAATGGCTTAAATTCTACCATTGTTTCTTTCAGAGTCACTTCTTGGGTGTTCCCCTGCTTATGTCTGACATGGTTGCTGGATAGGTTAATGTGGTTGACATTTTCTCAGCCACAATTGTTTAGGCCTTGCCTTGCTGCATTGTTCAATATGCCTCATGGCTACCATCAATCCTTCTAGGCAAACAATTGTATCTATGAAAACCTTGTTCACATTCTCTCAAGAACAACTTCTCAGTGCATTATGCCTTGCTACATTCTACTCACAAATAGATATGCAATTGATAGAAGCGGGAGCCAAGCTTGAGGTTTATTAAAAAAAAAGACAAGGGAGCTGCGTAGCTCACGTCCCAATGTTAGAAGTAGAGTTTGCACAAACAAATCTCTCTCTCTCTCTCTCTCTCTCTCTCTCTCTCTCTCTCGCTCATCTTGTGCCTTGGTGATAGGCTTTTGATGGAACTCAGTCTCTAAATTCTTGAGGGCCAGAAATATACAAGCTTGAGGCTAATTCCAACAATAATTTTGAGGGTGCAACTTTCCCTGACATCATGAGATTTCGTGAGGAAGGAACATCATACCTAGCTAGGTGTAGCTGTTGACAAGGGCTGGTTTAGAGGTTAAAGGGGGTAGGCAATCCCCTGCACAAGAGGCTCGAGAATCCCCCACCCCAACCACACTAGCTAATTGGTTTTTATGCCTCTCATCAAAAACTTTTTCAAAGAGGCATACTACAATGTCTCAAAGTTTTTATGGTACTATGTGTGTGTGTGTTATAATCAAAATAAAAAATTGAACTAGAAACCTGCAAAAAAGTTTCACCTCATGACTAGAGTACTATCTAGAGTTTGAGCATCTTTGAAAGCACTCTTTTGCTTTTATCTAATGCTAGTCAAATCAATGCTACAAAATTGACAATAATGAAGATTATTGAGTAGCAAGAATTCAATTAGCAAGAGCAAAATTCTATCGTTATCCAGCACTACGAGGTACCATGCTTGCACGGTAGCTTCGAGGGAAGTTTGTATCTTTGTGGAGTGGAACCAATGGATTTACAGGTAAAAAACATAATGGGGATAGTGTGATTGACTATATGCTACTCTCTGAAGCCATCATGTATTCCATAAAGAGTTTTATGTTTGACCAATGGTGTTGGGGTATAAAGCCCAATGTGGTCGCCCAGGTAAGTGGGCGGGCTGCCAGGTATGTACACATATTCTTTTGTATAAACCTAATAAGAACTCACTATGCTCTACACATTACAGTAGAGCGAGTTCACCATATCATCGTGCTCTTCTTCTCGCACTCTCTCTCGCGTCGCACTTCCGCTCGTACTCCTTCAACTGGTATCAGAGCTCAGATCGAGGCTCGGGGCAGCACTGCAGGAGGCTAGAGTCACCAACTCAGATTGGAGTGAAATTGTGGAAGCAGCAGATTTGGCACGTGTTGGTACAAAAGAAGCAGATAAAACCTATAAAGCTCAAGGGGATAAAACCAGAAGATATGGACGAAGATGAATGGAGCGAAATGGATGAATTGGCACTTTCTACCATTATGTTGACTTTGGCAGAAAGCGTTTACTTCAATGTAGCAGACGAGATGTCGGCTTATCAAGCATGGTTAAAGCTGAGTGATCTTTATGAGAAGCAGAGTGCAGCTTCACAGGTATACTGGCTTAAGAAGCTTGTTGACTTGAAGATGAAAGAAGGGACACCTATGTCCAATCATCTGAATGAATTCAACACAATCTATAGTCAGTTGTCAGCTCAAGGTGTCAAGTTTGATGAACCTATTAGAGCTATGTTCCTGTTGATCACATTGCCGGAAAGTTGGGACACTTTTCGCACAGCTTTGAGTAATTTTGCACCTCCAGATGGTTTGAACATAGCAGGTGTAGAAGGAAGTCTGCTTACTGAAGAAACCAATAGAAAGACAATGGACAAAGGCAAAGGAACAGCCTTAGTTGACAGGGGAAGGACCAAAGAAAAGTACAAGGGTGGAAAGAGGAATCAGTCTCGTAGCAAGTCCCGGAGTGCTAAAGGCAAGAGTGACATAGAATGCTACCATTGTGGCAAGAAGGGTCACATGAAAAGAGATTGCAGAGAATGGAAAGCAGAAAAAGGCAAAGAGAAAGCTGAAGACCATGGTGAGAAGAACAAGTCCTCAGTGAAGATTCAAGAAATAAATGTGACAAACACTGTTGCAAAGGATGACAGTCTAGTGTCAGGAGACATCTACTTCTTGAAGAATACAATGGACTCAGCTCTTCTTACAGCATCTGATGCAAATGCACTAAGTGACTGGATTATAGACTCAGGGGCATCACTTCATGTGTCTCCAAACAAGGAGTGGTTTACCTCTTATGTGACCACTAAAGATCATGTTCGGCTAGGCAATGGGCAGACATGTGAGATCTTAGGTGTTGGAGATGTTCAATTGAAGTTTCAGAATGGCTCTTCTTTCACGCTGAAGAATGTAAGACATGTTCCCGCAATTACAAAGAGCTTGATCAACACAGGTTTACTTGATGATGGTGGCTACGTCACCACTTTTGGACAGAACATGTGGAAGATATCCAAGGGTTCTATGACAGTAGCACATGGAGTAAAGTCTGGAGGACTTTACATGATTTATGTATCAAATGTCTCTAAAAATGTAATCAATGTAACCGAGCAGCCGGACGTTTCTTTGTGGCATAGCCGGTTAGGACATATGTCCAAGAAGGGAATGGAAATCTTGTCTCGTTCTGGTTATTTGCCTGGCTTTTCATTTAATGATTTTGAATTCTGTGAACATTGTCTGTATGGTAAGCAAACACAGCAGCCACATAAGCATAGAAGCAGTAGAAGAGATACACAGTTGGCACTTGTTCATAGTGATTTGTGTGGACCTATGCCTAACCTATCTCTAGGGGGAGCTTCTTACTTTATGACATTTATAGATGATTACTCGAGGAAAGTATGGGTTTACTTTCTCAAGCACAAGGATGAAGCGTTTAGCGTTTTCAAAACGTTTGTGACACTTGTGGAGAATCAGAGTGGCAAGAAGCTTAAATGCTTACGCACTGACAATGGTGGAGAGTATGTTTCAAAGGCCTTTCAAGACTTTTGTGAGTCAAAAGGTATAAAAGGTGAACTTACTGCTCCTTACAATCCTCCTCAAAATGGTGTTGCTGAGAGGATGAATAGGACCATACAAGAGAAGGTCAGAAGTATGTTGTCTAATGCACATCTGCCAAATGGCTTTTGGGCTGAAGCTGTATCAACAGCTGTTCATCTTGTAAATAGATCTCCTAGCAAGGTTTTGCAGAAGGATTCAGTGCCAGAGATGGTATGGTCAGGCAAAATGCCCTCATACAAGCATCTCAGAGTCTTTGGCTGTGAGGCATATACTCATGTTCCAAAGGAATTTAGGAACAAACTTGAGCCAAAGAGTAGAAAGTGCATCTTTCTAGGCTATGGTAATTCTGGTGAGATTAGGTACAGACTTTGGGATCCCGAATCCAGAAAGGTTGTCCGCAGCAATGATGTTCACTTTAATGAATCCAAATATCATTCTAAACCAGAGAGGGTTGAGGAGATTAGAAGAGTTGTCTTCCAAGAAGATGGACCTGCACGTGCAAGACAAAATGTCAGGGCTCAAGAGGAGCAAGGACAGGATAGATTGGAACCACAGGTTGTGGCTGAGCCTGAGCCACCTGTTGTGCGTAGATCTGGACGTGTCACGCGACCTCCTGATAGGTTTGTTCCATCTATGAACTATGTCATGTTGACTGATTGCAATGAGCCTTCATGTTACAAGGAAGCAGTGCAAATGAAGGACTCCTGGAATTGGCAATTGGCCATGCAGTCAGAGATGACAGCTCTGCATAAAAACCAGACATGGAAGCTAGTTAAATTACCACGGGGCAAAAAGGCTCTACCTTGTAAATGGGTTTACAGGTATAAGATCACCGCTCATGAAAGTCAGCCAAAGTACAAAGCAAGGCTTGTTGCCAAGGGCTTTAAGCAAGAACAAGGCATTGACTTTGATGAAGTCTTCTCTCCAGTGGTCAAGATGACTACATTGAGATGCTTTCTTGCATTGGTTGCCATTTTAGATTTGGTGTTGCACCAAATGGATGTCAAGACAACGTTCTTGCATGGTGATTTAGATGTGGAAATTTACATGCAGCAGCGAGAAGGGTTTGTTGAGAAAGGCAAGGAAGATTTGGTATGCCAGTTGTTAAAGAGTCTTTATGGCTTAAAAGAATCACCGAGGGCATGGTACCATAAGTTCCACAAGTTTATGCTTTCTCAAGGCTACAAACGTAGTGAGTTCAATCACTGTCTATACACGAAGAAGGCTAAGGATGGCAGTTGGCTGATCCTTATTTTGTATGTGGATGACATGTTGATTGCTGGCAAGCACTTGGAAGAAATTTCAGCTTTGAAGTCAAAGATGGCAAAATCGTTTGACATGAAAGACATGGGTGAGGCAAGTCATATACTTGGTATGCGCATTGAGAGAAACAGATCAAGAAAGTTGATTTGGTTATCTCAAACAGAGTATATTGACAAGGTTTTGCAACGTTTCAATATGGAGAAGGGAAAGGCATCGAGTGTTCCATTGCCACCATATGTGAAACTTAGCAAACAAGATTGTCCTGTGTCTAAGGAAGAACAGGCTGAAATGGATAAGATTCCATATGCGTCTGCAGTGGGTAGTTTAATGTATGCAATGATTGCTACTCGCCAGACATTGCATTTGCAGTGGGAGTAGTAAGTCGATACATGTCAAACCCAGGCAAGAAACATTGGGAGGCAGTGAAAGGAATATTGAGATACCTGAAAGCTACAAAGAGTATGCGTATATGCTATGGGAGTCAGGAGCTAAGTGTAAAGGGTTTTACAGACTCAGATTATGCAGGTGACTTGGACAACCGAAGGTCTACGTCAGGGTATGTCTTTACATTGGCTGGTGGAGCAGTATCATGGCGTTCTAGATTACAAGATTGTGTTACTCAGTCTACTACAGAGGCTGAATATGTTGCAGCATCAGAGGCATGCAAAGAATCAATTTGGCTTAATCGACTAGTAACAGATTTGGGAATCAAAGAAGAGATGCCTGTGTTATATTGTGATAGTCAAAGTGCTATACAATTGGCTTGCAATCCAGTTTATCACTCAAAGACAAAGCATGTGGATGTGAAGTATCATTTCATCAGGGAAATGCTCGAGGATAAGCAACTTCAGCTTGTCAAAGTTCACACCACAGAAAATCCTGCTGATCTACTTACAAAAGGACTTCCCTTAGAGAGCTTTGCGCATTTTCGCAAGCAGTTAGGTGTAGGGTAGTACATCACTTCTCTACATCTTTTGTATATTAGCTTGTATAGTAGCTTCTCTCACACTTAAAGTACCACATTGGACTTTAAGTGGGAGGTTGTTGGGGTATAAAGCCCAATGTGGTCGCCCAGGTAAGTGGGCGGGCCGCCAGGTATGTACACATATTCTTTTGTATAAACCTAATAAGAACTCACTATGCTCTACACATTACAGTAGAGCGAGTTCACCATATCGTCATGCTCTTCTTCTCGCACTCTCTCTCGCATCGCACTTCCGCTCGTACTCCTTCAAATGGACCCCAGAATCAGACCATCGGACCTTATGTATTGACCTTGCATGTGGAGAAGCAACTAAGCATGATAATCTCAGCCAAAGGGAAGAGAAGTTATCACTATGTATAGATTTCAAACATGCACCACTGTACATTGAAATGGTTGAGCAAAAGTTTGGGATGACAAAGCTTCAATATGACGCACCATTGGAAACTAAATGGGAAGCTTTCAAGAAAGTTATGTGTTCTTGTGTCGAAGAATGCTTTGCGATAAAGCATGTCCATGGTATCAACAAAGATAAATCATGCAAAAGGCGGTTTGATAAAGAATGTCAAGATGCTCGAAAGTCCTTGATAAAGCTTGACGCAACTATGGACAAAGACAACTATCAAAGTCATTTCCATATATACAAGGCATTGATTCAAAAGAAGAGAAGAAGATGGGAAGTAAAGCAACAACTTTTTCATGTAATGGGAATGGCCTATGAACTTTGAGGATAGTGGAATTAAGAGAATTAAGGTGAGCATTTTTGTGAGATCACTTTGAAAACCTAGAGGGTGAACTTAATTGATGGTAGCAATATAAACATAGTACTTAATTAACTTGGCATGAACAATACTTTTGCAAGAGAGAGAGTATTAGAGAACATGACAATAGTTGAGGACCGGATTTACTTGGAGCCGCTGGTCCCCCCTCCAAAAGGCGTTTGTATCATAGATTCTCCTATCAAGAGTGACTTTGTTACAATACAATCTTTGTGTTCCTTGTGACCTTGGTGATGCTATGAAGATGGAAAGCTTCATGCATCACGAGCTTAACATAAACTTTGCAAAAAGCATTAACTATCCCAAGCCTCAGTCCCAAGGCCTCAAACACCTTCGAAGGTGGAGAGAGCTAGCGGGGAATGAGGGTATGGAAGAGGAAGAAGAAACATTCCATAGGAGAAAGAAATAGTTCCTCACTTAGCATCACTCTTCTTGCTTAGCATAGCATAATAGCATAGTAATGAAGATGGCAAGCTTAAGCATTGAAGCATGGCTCTTGGTTGGATTTGCATTCCATAGCCAAGAGTGTTGGTGTAGGCTCTCCACTTCTCAACAAGCTTGGAGAAGGAGATGGAGCTCTTGCACTTTGCACTCCACACAATGAGAGAATGTGTGTGTGTGTGGGGGAGAGTATACCCCCCTCTCATGCTTGGTCCACATCTCTCTCTCTCTCTCTCTCTCTCTCTCTTATTATTTTATTATTTCATTTGGACACGTGTCTTCTTTTTTCTCTTTGAGAGAAATAACTTAATTATTTATTTTTATGTATCTAAATTCTCATTGGACCCTTTTAAAACCTATCCAATAGCATTCAAGCATATCATGAGGGCCACATGTGGAGGATCATTTGAACACGTGTCTTTTATGCTTATTAAGTCTTTTGGTTGAATTGAATACTTCAAGGACTTAGTCAATCACGCAAGCATGTGTCTTTTATGCTTCTTAAGTCATTTGTTTTGAATTTAATACTTCAAGCCTTAGTCAATCAAGCATGGAAACGTTCATGTCTCTTGAGAGTTTATCTTTGAATTTAACATTTCAAAAACCTTAGTCATTTAAGCATAAAAATCACCTCAAGCTTTGGGTGAGGTTCCCACAACCACTTTAAGCATCTTAGCACCTCATGCTTGGGTAGGATTCCCACCTCGAGGTTAGCCCTAGCTTGCGTAAGGTCAAGGGACTTTTTAACACTAACTTTTGGAGGTCTTTAATGAAGCTAACCCTAAGGTCTTTTAGGCTCCATTAGATGCACGTTGCTCTTTGATAGACTACCTCTGTTTGGACCCCTTTTGAGATGTAACCATCTCGACCCCTATTGAGATGCAACCATTTCTCCTTTTGGTCCCGTGTTAAGATAGGTCTAGAAGCACATATATATATCCTAACTCTTGTTCCCCTTTTCTATTCCCATATTAAGTGATCAGTTTAATATGAGAGAATCATTTGGTAAAGTTAGATATTATATTTTATGACAATACCTCTCTCTTGAAATCATAGTCGTCCTTGACTATGAGGTAGAGAAGATAAAGCCTAGTCATTAGTCCATGTTTCTTAGCGGGTAGATGATCCCTTTTTACCCTATGACATCATTCCAAAATGGATGACTAATCCATTTGGTGCTCGGAAAACTTAGCTGTCGCAAGCATGTCGGCTCTATAGTCCATATCATACTTCCAAAGTAGAGTGACAAGTTCTACTTGGTGTTTGGGAGACGTCGTCACCACAAACATGATCCTAAGCATGCATACTTCTTAATCTTTGTGCACAATAAAAGAAAGAGAATGAGTCTTATAAGACAAAAACGTTGCTCATTTAAAATACAATTTCATTTGCTTACTCTAGTTTAGCATTGTAAGCATTGACAAGGTTCATATTATCCTTAAGCTAGGTTCCTTGCATCCATCTAGCATCTTTAAAAGGGCAATTCTTAAACTTAACAAGATATCATTGGATAATCTTACCATTTCTTAGTGCCTTGTCTTCATATCGAAGAATCGATTCAGGCTACAACACCTTCTCTTGATCTTCGATCTCTGGCAGGTCCTCCATTATTGGTTCTTTTGGTAGCTCTCTTTTGTAAGGCTTGAGTAGGCTCACATGGTTAGCATTGTGAATGAGCCAATGGTTGGGCAAGTTTAACTAATAAGCCATCTCATTGATTGGCATAATAATTATAAAAGAAAGGACCATAGTATCTTTTTACTAGTTTAGCATAATACTCTTGGTGGCTCATAGGATTCTTGCCCATAGTATGCCTTAGACGAGCCTTGAGAAACTTTAGCAAGACCCAATCATTTTCCTTAAAGGCTACGGCTCTTCTGTGCTTATTAGCAACAACCCTTTTTGCTTTGCTTTGAGATGGATAACCTTTTTAATCTTTGGAAAAGATTCTTGTAAGTCTCGGCTATATTCATCAGCAGTGAAGATCTTCCCATATACTTAAATAGTAAGGGACTTTTGGATCTTCCCTCTTTAGCCCCGAAAGGTGCTTTCCCCATATAAGATTGTATGCATACTCTATAAGAGGTAGGTACTTCTCTCATTGAGAATGTTGATCTACTTTCATGACATAGGTCTTTAGTAGATTCAAGAATGGTTAGATTAGTTATTTCACTTTGGTCATCCGTTTGGAGTGAGTAACACATAACCTATTGCCGTTTGGAAGATAAACATCCTTCAAGGTGAATGGTTCTTTGTTTCTTCCCTAATGCAAAGGTTGTAATTACCTACTTAAAGTCTTGGCCATTAGCATACTGATCTATCATAAAAGATAGATCATAGTGAGTTGCTATAGACACCACATTTACCCACTTGCCATTGTGAAAGTGCATCGACCACTTGTTTGTGCTTGTCAGCAATGTGAGCAATATGAAATTTAAATTACCAAAGAAAATTTGCCCATCTCATTTGTTTGTCAAAAAGCTTGGTTTGCGTCATGAAGTTCTTGAGGCTTTGACATCCATTTGTAGGATGAATGGAGCCCCAAGAGATAGTGCTTCCATGTGTCTAGGGCATGTAGAACAGCTAAAAGCTCTTTTTTGTACATGCCCAAGACCCGTTCATCGACATTGAGCCTTTGACTCTTATATGCTATGGCACACCTTCTTGAAGTAAGGCAATCACCACAAGCATCACATTGGACCCCGAATGGCTTTGACAGATCCAGAAGCATGAGGACTGGTTGAGAGATAAGCTTCTCTTTGAGCTTGTCAAAAGCATTTTGTTCATTAGCAGTCCACGAGTACTTAACGTTCTTCTTTGTTAAGCCATGCAATGGTCCTGCTAT
Organism: Adiantum capillus-veneris; assembly: GCF_014529385.1. Lineage (NCBI taxonomy): Eukaryota > Viridiplantae > Streptophyta > Polypodiopsida > Polypodiales > Pteridaceae > Adiantum > Adiantum capillus-veneris. Next base: position 114,427,874 of record NC_140941.1, read on the forward strand.
TTGAGAGAATTTTGCTATGAAGCATCTATAGTATGCACACATATCAATAAAGCTTCTTAGCTCTTGTAGATTCCTTGGATTAGGCCATGCTTTTATTACCTCCAACTTTGATGGATCCATACGGATACCATCTGGAGAGATAATGTGACCTAAATATTGGATCTCTTGTAGGAAAAATTCACTTTTTTTAAAAAAGTTAATGAAAAGCTTATTCTCTCTCACTTGAAAGATTACCTGGAGATGTCACTTGTACTCCTCAAGAGAATTTGAGTGGCCTGAAGATTTTTGTCCATCGTGATTTTGAATGCGGTTAGAGCATTTGTCAAGCCAAAACTTGTATGAAATATATCTTCTACCTGCGGCACAAGAAATCTTTTTTTTAAAGTGATCCTATTTAGTGCTCTATAGTCGACACACATGTGATATGTGCCACCTTTCTTTTGCACTAAAAGTACTAATGAATAGAATGGAAAGGAGCTAGGCCTCACCATTCCTTTTTCCACCAATTCATACACTTGCCTGATGATCTCCTCTTGTTGAGCTTGTGAAACTCAATAAGGAGGTTTATTAGGCGGTGAGCTTCCTAGTAGAAGCTCTATTGCATGGTCATCATCCCCTCATTTTGGAGGTAGCTCACTAGGGGGGATGTCATCAATGAAAATGTCTTGGAATCCTTTCAGGAAATTAGGCAACTCTAATTCCTTTTGATACCCTTTGATACTTGTGAAAACATTAGAATCATTTACAGATTCTTTAACAAAAATCATAAACGCAAAAATAGAGCTTTTCCTTAACTTATCAAAAGCAAGCGTATTTACCAGGGATATGGAGTTTCCTAACTCATTAGCATCTATGTACATGCTCTTTTCCCTGTAGGTGAAATAGATTCTCCTTTTAGGGAACTTCATGTTGGCAGCCATGCGGTTGAACCATGGTGCCCCTAGGATAACATCCTCATGTTGGAGAGGTAAAAAGAAGCCTTCTTTGTCGACGTAGCTTTGGACATGAAGCCTCAACTTCCCAATCAAGGGAGTAACGAAGGCTTGCTATCCGTTGAAAGCTGCATCGGCAGTTACAGTATATCCAATCTCAAAAGCTTGAATGCCCAACTTAGTGGCCAACTCCGTTGATATGAAGTTGTGAGTAGAGCCAAGGTCAAAGACAATAAGGGCATCATGCTTCCTTACTTTTTCCCAAGCATAGGAGAGGTATGAGCCTTTGCAATGAGTATTCTCTTTGGAGCTTTAACCATGGAAGCTCTAGGAGTGTCATTGAGTACATTTCTTTTGGGGCAAGCCCACACTTAAAGCATTTATGGTCTTTATGAAAGGCCTCCAATTCTTTAGGAGAGAGCTTATTTTTACCTTCGTAAGCTCCTTTCTCCTTGGCCTTGTTGTTGTTGGTGTTTGTATTGCCTTGGGAAGAGTTTTGAGCATTGTTCTTCCCTTTAGCTTCATTTCGATCTTTGTTTTCCATGGGCTTGAAATTTCTTATGGCCCCTTGTTGGAAATCGATCCTTGAAGCAACCATAGTCTGGTGGATGACTTCGGTGGTAGTGCTAGGCCGTTGTGAGTTGACATACTCGGCCATTTCTTCAGGTAATACCCCACAAAATTATTGCTTTTGTTCGACGAAGTCTATCATTTAAAAGACTGTAGCTTTGAGATGTAAATCCCAAAACTTGTTTACAGATTTGTGAATAGACTCATTGAAGAGTAGCTTCAAACTCCACCATTTGGTAAGCACTTTGTCCTTTGTATCGCTTGCAAGGAATTACTTCATGATGGAAACTCATAGAGTTTTTCATGTCTTTGGGGCCTCGTTGTTGCCATGAAGGCTAGCCGACCATTGACGAGTAGATTTCTGGGAGTGCATAGCTACATGGCGTAACTTGGAGGACTCCATGAAGCCCTCATCTCCAAAGGTCTCATTAAATTGTTGGATGAAGGCCAATACTTTGTTGGTGGCACCAAAGGTGCCATCATAGGCGAGAAAAGAGATGCTCTTTCCTCCCCCTTTGAACTTCTTGAGCTTTTGTGATCTTCGCCATGCAGGGTATGATTTGCGATGTCCTCTCCTCTTGTATTCTCTGGGAGAATAGCCATAGCAGGAGAGGAGGAAGGTGAAGAAGAAGGAGAAGAGGGTGACCTCTTTCTTGAACTTTTCTTCCTTTTTTTCCTCTCTTCCCTTTTGGAGTGACAAGGAGAAGGACTGTGTGTTGACCGTTTCCTCATGGGAGGAGTTGGCAATCATCTAGACCGTTGTCTTTGTGGAGCCATATCTTCAGAGGAACTTAGGGATTTATTACTTTCTTGTTCTTTGGATTCCTCCTCTCGTATGGGAGAGAGTCTTCTTTTGGGGGTCACATCAAGAGGCCTCCTAAGCTCTCTCTCCTCTTGGGGAGGAAGGGAAATCCCATAAGCACGAAGTTGTCGGGTAACTTCGGCTTGCAAAGTAGGGTTGCCCATAGCTTAATGCAACCTAGTAACAAGATAATTGATAAACATGGGGGCATCATCATTAGCATCTTCATGTGCAAAATCAAAGTTATCAATGTTCATTCTACTCTCTTGGTTATTGTCAACCATGCTAATTATACTTATGTGTTTACTTAGTGTATCCTTTGGAAATTCAAAACCTTCGTTGCTACTTCTCTTAGCCTTTGAAAATAAGCACTTAAGTATCTACACCCACGGATCAAATTGGTTAATTATAGAGAGTAGTGGAGTGAGTTTAACATAGCAGAATTGCCAAGGGATAGCTCCTTTGGGACTTCTTATGGCTCAATAATGGTAAAGTTGTAGGCAAGTCTAAAAAGCCCCCATTATTAAGACAAAAGCTCCCAAGGTGTGCAACATATCCCACATAGTGGGCTCAACAAAACCGATAATAAGATCCCAATCCCACTTACCCTAATATAATTAACAAAATCAACCATTAATAAGCTACTTAAGGACCTCTCTTCTTAAGCAAGAAAAAAGAAACCAAATGCTCTGATACCAATGTAATGGGAATGGCCTATGAACTTTGAGGATAGCAGAATTAGAGAATTAAGATGAGCATTTTTGTGAGATCACTTTGAGAACATAAAGGGTGAACTTAATTGATGGTAGCAATATAAACATAGTACTTAATTAACTTGGCATGAACAATACTTTTGCAAGAGAGAGAGTATTAGAGAACATGACAATAGTTGAGGACGAGATTTACTTGGAGCCAGTTCCCCCTCCAAAAGGCGTTTGTATTATAGATTCTCCCCTCAAGAGAGACTTTGTTACAATACAGTCTTTGTGTTCCTTGTGACCTTGGTGATGCTATGAAGATGGAAAGCTTCATGCATCACGAGCTTAACATAAACTTTGCAAAAAGCATTAACTATCCCAAGCCTCAGTCGAAAGGCCTCAAACACCTTCGACGGTGGAGAGAGCTAGCGGGGAATGAGGGTATGGAAGAGGAAGAAGAAACATTCCATAGGAGAAAGAAATAGTTCCTCACTTATCATCACTCTTCTTGCTTAGCATAGCATAATAGCATAGTAGTGAAGATGGCAAGCTTAAGCATTGAAGCATGGATCTTGGTTGGATTTACATTCCATAGCCAAGAGTGTTGGTGTAGTCTCTTCACTTCTCAACAAGCTTGGAGAAGGAGATGGAGCTCTTGCACTTTGCACTCCACACAATGAGAGAATGTGTGTGTGTTTGTGGAGAGTATACCCCCCTCCCATTCTTGGTCCACACCCCTCTCTCTCTCTCTCTCTCTCTCTCTCTCTCTCTCTCTCGCTCGTATTATTTTATTATTTCATTTGGACATGTGTCCTCTTTTTCCTCTTTGAGAGAAAGAACTTATTTATTTTGATGCATTTAAATTCTTATTGGACCCCTTTAAAACCTATCCAATAGCATTCAAGCACATCATGAGGGCCACATGTGGAGGATCATTTGAACATGTGTCTTTTATGCTTCTGAAGTATTTTGGTTGAATTGAATACTTCAAGGACTTAGTCAATCAAGCAAGCATGTGTCTTTTATGATTATTAAGTCATTTGTTTTGAATTTAATACTTCAAGCCTTAGTCAATTAAGCATGGAAACGTTCATGTCTCTTGAGAATTTATCTTTGAATTTAACATTTCAAAAACCTTAGTCATTTAAGCATAAAAATCACCTCAAGCTTTGGGTAAGGTTCCCACAACCACTTTAAGTATCTTAGCACCTCAAGCTTGGGTAGGATTCCCACCTCGAGGTTAGCCTTAGCTTGCGTAAGGTCAAATGATTTTTTAACACTAACTTTTGGAGGTCTTTGATGAAGCTAACCCTAAGGTTTTTTAGGCTCCATTAGATGCACGTTGCTCTTTGATAAACTACCTCCGTTTGGACCCCTTTTGAGATGTAACCATCTCTCCTCTTGGTCCCTTGTTGAGGTAAATCTAGAAGCACTTATTGCACATTGCTCTTTGGTATACCGTCTCCTTTTGGACCCCTATTGAGATACAACCATTTCTCCTTTTGGTCCCCTGTTGAGAGAGACCTAGAAGCACACATATATATATATATCCTAACTCTTGTTCCCCTTTTATCTTTCCATATTAAGTGATCAATTTAATATGAGAAAATCATTTGGTAAAGCTAGATATTATATTTTATGACATTTTCAAGTCCAAGAAAAGGCACGTGCATGTGGAAGGTTTTGGAGAAACTTGAGGGGCAAGCGGGTTGAGAATTTTGGTAACTTGAGTCTTGTGGACATGTACACACATTGTAGGCAATTATATGAGCAACCAAATGCTGAAAAAATGTCATTTTATGGTTCACTCACATGTATGCCCTCTTTTTTTACTATTGAGGATATATGCGATGGGCTTGAAAAGTTGGCCACTTGCAAAGTGGGAGATCTTCAAGGTATCAAGCTGTAGAGGATCAAACGGACATGAGATTTTACACATGAGTGGATGTGTGATATGTTCAACCTTGCACTTCAACATGGTATGCATTATGATTGGAGTACTAATTGGGTCAAGCCTTTGCATAAAGGAGGGGATGTAAAGAATGTAAACAACTACCGGACTATAATGATTCGGTCTCTTATGGCAAAGTTTTTTGGGTGCATAACGGAGATGAAATTGAGTGATTGGATTGAAGAGAATGACAAGCGTGCAAAAGGACAAGCGAGTTTTCGTCGATGCCATAGCACCATTGATCATCTTGTCACTCTTTGTGTTCTTACGGAGGAAAGTCGGTTGAAAGGCAAGCAATTGCATTACTGTTTTGTGGACTTTAAAAAATCCTTTGATATGATTCCACGTAACAAATTTGTGGAGAAGGATGGAAGAACTCCAAGTGCCAAGTGAGTTTATGCTTGCGGTTTTTCGAATTTATAATTGCGGATGGGAAAAGGAATTTTAAAAAAAAATTGTAAGCACCATTGGGGTTAAACAAGGATGTCCATTGTCACCAACTCTCTTTGGTCTATGCATCGATCAATTGGAACAAATGGTACTTGACTTTATGCAAGAACAAGGAATTGAAGAGGTCACTATTTGCAATGTGGTAATCACGCTTTTGTTGTATGCGGATGATGTAGTCCTTCAGAACTTTTGCTTGCATAGTGGGCTGATCGTGAATGAATAAAAAAACAAAGGTTATGCTTGTAAAAACCAACCATAAGGAGAAGCCATGCATTGTGTACAACAATGAGACACTTGAAGTTGTTGATGGATTCAAGTCTCTTGGCCTTGAGGTTCCGTCCAATCACAAGTGGCATGAATGTGCTATACGTCGTTTGGAAGCAGGAAAGACAACATATTATGCATTTGAGAACATGTGTAATGCGGGAAACATCAAGTATTGGGTTCTCAAGAAATACCTTTTTGATGCACTGGTGACACCGGTTCTTCTTTATAAAGTTGAAATGTGGGGCGGGAGCATCTCAAAGTCTACTTGGAAAGAGTTTGAGAATGTCCAAAAGCATTTTCTTACAAACTTTCTCCAAGTTAAGACACAAACACCATATATGCTCCTACTTCGAGTCGGGATCTATTCCAATCGAGGTTACGGGCATGGAAATGGTTGTGGAGTACATGATAAAGATGCGTCAAAACCCCTCACATCGACTTCCTACAATTGCATGGGAAGCAAGCAAAAAGGTTCAAAAGACACATAAAAGCAAGATCTTGAGCACGGGATGGATGCAAGACATAAAGAAGCGGTTTGGGAGATGGGATGCATTACACTTGCTACATGATGCTTCAATTGACTTCCAAGTGAATGCAACTTTTCTACAATGCCAATGTATTACAGCTTGGGAGAAATCCAATGGGTCACGCTTCATACATTATATTGCCCCCAACTACAAAACCATGTTCTTCAATGAAAGAGGAAACCGTACTCACACTTACATGCTTGAGCCTATCCCCTTGTCGGCGATACCCTCTATCGTAGCCATTCGGCTTAGCTTCCATTCCCTTCGATGCAAGACAAGGCCTTGGGGCAATGGAGAAGAGTCAAATCGACTCTGCACATTATGCTCACTACAAGTTCGAGATTTTGAGTACCACACACTACTCGAGTGCTTAGCTTTTGGTCACATCCGAACTTGCTTCTTTCACATTTTCAGCCATGACTTAGACCTACACACTTTCCTCTCCCAGCCATAGTGTGGGCTCTCCATTGCGACTCTCATGACCATAATTTTGGAGCATCGAGAGTCACTCATCAGCCATACACATACTACATCACATGTAACTTTGGTCCCATAGGTCATATTTGACCTCCGAGGACGATAATAAACTCTCTCTCTCTCTCTCTCTCTCTCTCTCTCTCTCTCTCTCTCTCTCTCTCTCTCTCTCTCTCTCTCTCTCTCTCTCTCTCTCTCTCTCTCCCCCGAAACCTAGCCTTCATACCCTGTGCGTCTCCCCTGGGTGAGTGCGGCCCTGTGGGGTCGTTAACACACAAGCGCTGCCCCATGCCCAAGCCGGACCCTGCTGCGACCTGCACCCAACCCTGCTACGACCTGCTCGTCAGTGTTCTGGTTCAATCTGCTACGACTTGTGCCCAACCCTGCTACGGCCCGCATCAGCATACAAGGTCGATTTGGTCCAAGAGACTCTCTCTCTCTCTCTCTCTCTCTCTCTCTCTCTCTCTCTCTCTCTCTCTCTCTCTCTCTCTCTCTCAGCCCATCAAAAACCAAGCATCATCTCTGCTCGTATCCCACCTACATAGAGCTTAATGCTTCCACTTCAAAAAATTAAATCAGAATAAGCCCTTGATCTCACGCACCACTGTGTGTTTCAACAGGAATCCCCTTTGTAGCGCTTTCTTGTGGTGGTAGCAGCACCAAGGAAGGACCCCGCCGCCCGCTAAGAAGCACGAATCACAGCCCTTGAGGCTCATATTCAAGAAGTCGCCGGGGAGAATGAGAGACTCAAAGAACATTTACAAAATCTTGAAGATGTGAAGCAAGTAGAGAGCAAAGCCCTGCTTGAAAAAGCACACGCAGACGAAGCCTCACTCACCAAAACTGTCATGGCAGTGCAAAAAGAATCACATGAAGCAACACATAAGAAGATTGACACCAAGATACAAGCGGCCCTACAAGAATGCCGGCTACAAGAATCTCTTGGCCTCAAGGTCAAGATTGGAGGGCTACACTCACCGTGGTGTACCACGGAGGACACCCTTGAGGAAGCAATCACCAAGCTCAATGACATTCTTTAACCTGTCTACATCAAGCCTGAAACTGTTGTTTTGATCATCGATACACATAGACATGTGCCACCCGAGCATTGCATACTCACTTTGAAGGACAAAGATGAGTGTATAAAGTTGCTATGTCAATCCCGACTTCTCAAGGGAAAAAAGCTTTGGATTGATAAAGAATTGACCATGAATCAACTCAAGAGTAAAGCGGGCGAACTCAAGAAGATGCATGAAGCACGTAAGCAAGGCGAATGGGCAGTCTACCGAGGTGGCAAAGCGATCATCGAGGATCTCCCCTCATTGGCTCTCCCCTCACCCGACCCTTCTTAGGTTTTTGTTCTCTCTTTTTCCCTACTCTACCCTCTCGATGGACCCTCAGTCCTTAGCTGATATGTATTAGCCGGCATTGCAATGTTGTGTTTTTGGTCCCTTGGGTCATATATGACCTCTGTGGACGATAATTCAATCAATCTATCTCTCGGGATAGTTTCCTACGAGGTTAAAATGCTCTTCTTCTCGGGTGTGGGTGGGTGTGTGTACGCGCTCATAAAAAGAGGAAAATGGTATAACATTTCTATCACCCAAGTGTGGTAGATTGGTTATGCCATTTCCCTCTTGAATAACAGGTCTTGAGTTCAACTCTCCTCATCCCAATAGATCTTTAAGGTCTCTTGGGATAGTTTCCTGTGACGTTAAAATACTCTCTCTCTCTCTCTCTCTCTCTCTCTCTCTCTCTCTCTCTCTCTCTCTCTGTGCACGCGTGCTGTGGTAATGGTATGTTAAGAGCGTATCTCGACTCTTTTTTTTTTGAGATTCAATTGCCAGCAATTGATATTGAGGAGCTAAATAACACGTACATCTAATCTAAAGCAAGTTTCTCAAATTATCAATTAACATCTATATCATTCACATGCAAGGAAAATTGTAATGGGCAACAAACCACCGACCATGTGTTATTTAGACCAACACCATGATAATGAGATTGAGAATCTTGGAACATATTTTGGTGCATTGGCATCCAACGTCACTAAAATGAGCAGTTGCTCTCTCTCTTTCAGCTCCCTTGTGGTGGCATTATTGTGTTGAAGGAGCTCTCTCTCTCTCTCTCTCTCTCTCTATCTATCTATCTATCTATCTATCTATATATATATATATATATATATATATATATATCTTCCAACATTTAGTTCTCAAAGTGTATAGCTATATAATATCCATAGCTATAGCATTATTAGTGCGCCATATAAATGAGATAAACCAGGTTCGAAAGGAGTGGGTACAAAATTGCATTTGAGCATCCTGAGAAAAGGCATATCCAAAAGTGAAATGTACTTTGTGAGAAAAGGCATATCCAAAAGTGAAATGTACTTTGTGATCCTAATGTCCCATGCATTCTTCCAATGTGCAACATTATCTATCTTTCCACCATTGACAAATTTATTTTTGGAATGTCATATTGATGAAAAATGAGCTGACATGTTGGTCATTCCCCTCACCAACTTCGACAACATCTTCCAACAATTTAGTTTTCAAAGTGTAGAGTTATATAATATACATAGCTATAGCATTATTAGTGCGCCATATAAATGAGATAAATCAGGTCCAAAAGGAGTTGGTACAAAATTGCATTTGAGCATCCTGAGAAAAGGCTATACAAAAGTGATCTGAATTTTATGATCCTAATGTCCCATGCATTCTTCCACTGTGCCACATTATCTATCTTTCCACCATCTACAAACATGTTGTAGCTTGGAGGTCCAAACCTCAATATAAGGCCACATTCGTATGCATTTGACAGCTATGTCCTTCTCTGGAAATGAAGGAGCATAATTTTTTTTTGTGGGTGATCTTCACCACTACAACCAAGTAGTTAGAAGAACCTAGTCTCTATGTCTATCTCTCCCACAGGGAGTGTATGAAAGTTGACGTAGCATGAGCTTGTAACATATTCCAAGCGATATGGAGTCTGTGGCCCAAGCAAAACTTGTACTTGGCAACCAAATAGCCACAATCTAATCTATTGAGCTTACTCCTCTCCTAAAGAGGATAAAAGCTTGTTGTAGAGCCAGAGGTTTCCTAAACACAAAGATCCAAATTTTGAACCGAGTGAGTGGCTCGTGTACAAGGTATGATTGAACCAAATATTGAGCAGTGGGGCATGATATTGAAATTGGGACATGGAAAGCAATTTATCCCATCTACGCATCAACCATGCACCATGAAAGTAGACAACCCCTATATCTAATATGTGCCAAATAATGTTTGCCCCAACTCCTCTAAAGCATATGCTTGATGAGCGTTGCCCTCTAAGCATACATGTGAGTGTGCAGGTCCAAGAAGGGCTATACAAATTAGCGAGCGGGTATTTTTGAGCAATGAAATAATCGAGCAAGTCCCTTTAGACATTCTTTATTACTAATAGAAAATTGCAGAAGTACATGAGGGTTTTTCATTGTTGCAAACTAACCCCACAACCAAACTGAAATCCCATGATGATTAATTGCATGGAACCAAACTTGGAGCCAATTTCAGTCATGAAACAAAAAAAATGCCCCCGGTTTGTCGCAAGTGTCGACAAAACCATTCCACATCAGTGCTTGTGACAAGCCAAGGCCCCCTAGCATATGTTGTTCTAGCACTTTCCACCTCTATTATCCACTTGGAATACATTTCCATCTATAGTCTTCGGAATTCTTCGAAGCGTACTTTTTCAACCTATCAAACATGACGGCCAAGTGCATATCATGTAGTGTTCTATAGTGGTTTGTACCATTAGCGTAGGGCTCTAGCATTCACTCTCCTATAGGTAGCCATTTATTGAAGTGTAAAATGGTGTCTCAGAGTAATAAGTGATCAACCCCAACCAAGGGCCTAAGCAGTGTTATAAAAAAACAAGGCTTCAGTGTTTTTTAACCGACTGAAATTGTAAAATCCCAATTAGATTTTGAGCCTCCCTCAACCAGGAAATTTTACACAAGTTTTAGTGTAGTTACCAGCAAAAGCTTCAAATTTTGACCAAAAATTGGGAGATTTTCAAGTTTGCCCTTATTTTCTCTAGTTAGGAAAAATGTATTTTTCTAGCCCTGCGCTGCCTAAGCATTAATGAGCAAAACATAATCAATTAGTAGTTGAGAGTACCTAGCATTCGAGAGCTTTCCTTGTTGTTTGTGGACAAGCTAGATTAAAGAAGTTTATAAATTATATGATTTCTTGAGCTTGAAGACAAAAGTAATCTGGCCGAATTCACAACACGTGGCGGCGGTGCATATCTTAAATACAATCTATCCTAATGGCTCGAACTCCGGAGTGTGAAAGCCTTCTGCCGCTCGTCTAAATCCGGCCTAAGCAAGCTATCAAGAGCCCCCCGTCCCGCTCTTGCTACATACAATAGCTGGCACCCATGAAGCCCCCCCACTCACTGCCACTCCTCCACCTTGCAAGGCTTCGCCGGCCGCTTCACTCCCCAAGAGGCCGCCCGTGTCTGCAAACAGCTGGATGGGGTGGGAACCCTCCTTAAAGACCAGAGTATGCGCTCCTCAGTAGTCATTGAAGAAGAAGAGTCGTGGATGGCCGAGGCCACCAAGGAGGCATGCCACGACTGGTGAGAAAGAAAGAGGGAGCGGAGAGCATCCATTTGGCAGGCATGTGCACGATGTACGTCTCAAGAGCCTGCAATCTGGATCGTGCCTTTGAACCCTACATCCAGCGTGACGCTGAAAGTGCCGACATCTCTCACCAAAATAATTACTTGCTGTTGAAAACCTCAAAACCATGTGTGTGTGTGTGTGTGTGTGTGTGTGTGTGGACAGAGACAACACTAGAGAGACGAACATTTGGAGCCACTTCTTCACACTGCTGGTATTTGTGTGCATTACGATCAACTGAGCATGAGGATCTTATCCCCATAAATGAACATAACCCCACATAAAAACAATAAAAGATAAAAAGGAATTAGCTGGTGTCAGATTTTGCAATGCATTACAAAATGAACTATCCAAACAATGGAAAGCTGCCCCTTCAGGAAATTAATTCTAGAAGAGGTGTGTGTCTGTGTGAAGAAGCCAGAGAAACAAGACCTTCTTATGCTGTCGGTAACCGCACGACGGAGTGTCTCAATTAATGTGGGGCACGAGGGCAGAACACCAAGCAACACACACCACCGCAACCCACATAATCGAGGCTCGAGAGGCCAATCAACAATTGACATGGAGGCATCGCTATTTCGAGCTGACTCTGAGTCAAAATTTGCGGTGTGGGAACTCGTAGGCATTTGCAAGAAGGAGCTATGGACAGTTTGACAATCAGAGTCCTTTGCAAAAGGAAGGCAAGGAGCTTGAATCGATAGAAGAGGATCAGGTCGGCGATGACGAACGCAAGGTAAAAAGTTCCGCTGGAGGGGCTAGTAGTGGAGACGAGGAAGCAGGTCGAAGGAGCTGGTGAAATGAGAGATTGACACGCAACTGGCAAGGGGATGGGGGAGCATTAGACCAAGTAAGTTAAGCGATCGCGCCCATCGCCAAGGACTTTTTGAGCGGGAGGCCATTGCCTGAGAAGGATAAGAGGAGGCCGTCAGCTACAGGGGCAACTCCCTGAAGGTTTTGTAGCCGCCAACGGAGATAATTATTAGCAAGCTCGAAGACTGTAGCTCCTTGGTATGCTGCTGCAACCATTCCGCGCCGGCGCGGAATGGTTGCAGTAGCAAACCAGTGAAAGAAAAAATTGCCCTCAAGTTTCAATAGTTCCCAAAGTACCCCCGATCTTTTGTCCTTACTTCTCAAAATGCCCTTTAGATTTTCCAAAATTCCCAAAATGCGCTCGATTATGAGATTAAATTTCTCCAAAGGTAAATTTTTTTTGAAGCTTTTCATAAGAAGACTCATTCTCTATCAATACAAGATGCTAAAACTAGAATTTGAGTAGGTTATGTAGGGTCTCGAGAGGAATTGCTTCATTATTCTTTGAACATAATTGCCCTTTTTGTGAGGTCAAACTCCATGCTAAGCACTCAAAACCGGATCTCAATTGTCAAAAAGGAATAAAGATTAAAAAATCTTGAAGAATCCAACTAGAATAGATACAAGGGTAGTTTGGGAATTTCTAAAATTTGAGGAGTATTTTGAGAATTTCCACAAATTACAGAGGTACTTTGATAATTTTCTCTTGAAAAAAATAGCATTTGTCAAAATGAGTTGGATTCCAAGAATGATTTATTTTTTGTTGTCGTTTGTCTTACTCGCACCTACAATTGTTGCGTTTTACCCATATGGTGCTTCTTGCCCATAGGATCACATCCACACGCGGCTCTTGCTAAATATCAGACTCTCAAGGATATGGGATCCTTGAGAGCCTGCCATGTAGCCGTGGGACAACCTACTTAGTAGATTAACCAGTTAGCAGTTTGTTCCACCAAACGTATTTGAACATAGGCTACAAATTAGCACAAACTTTGTTCAACACAACTCGGGATCTAAAGTAGGGCAGACTATAAATGAGCACGAACTTTGTTCAACCCAAGTCAGAATTCGAACCAACACTTTCGATTCATTCCAACATGGTATACCCCATAGCGCTAATGGCGTTCGCTTATAGTCCGATATTTATCCTAAATAACAGACGACAATATTGTGACAGATGTGAGGGACATTGGATTGTAGCCATAGACGTCGGCATGTCGAAGAAACATTTCTATTGTGCCTCTATTCTTGTGATGGTTGCTCTTGTTTACCTATTGCTGCAAAAGATCTAGCAGGCTTCGGAAGTTGTAAATCACCATTCTCTGAGCTAGGACTAAAAGATTCTCTCAATCTTGCCTAGATATCCTAAGATTAGATGATTCTCTAGTTGTGCCATGGTCTTGGGTGTTTTTGATAGTGAGATCACTCACAGTGTAGAAGCTTTTAAGGAATTGTTGCTTCATGACTTTATCTCTGCATCCAGCAAGCAAATGCACCTGAGACTTGGGCCTTTCCTGTGTAAAGGGGTATGCCATTCACATGGAGCTGAATTGTATATGTTTCAAGTATAAAGAGATTGCTTGTGCCTCAGGTATTCAATTTTCATATTGGTTCTAAAATCTCATTTTTTGTCGATTGAGTATTAGATTTGTATAATGAAAGTAATGTGCATGACATAATTTTTTTCTTTCACCATTGTTGACATTTTATTTTTCTTTCGCCATTTTTGAGAGGAGGTATGGCACATGGAATTGAACTGTATATGTTTCAAGTATGAAGAGATTGCTTGTGCCTCGGGTATTCAAATTTCATATTGGTTCTAACATCTCATTTTTTGTCGATTGAGTGTTAGATTTGTGTAGTGAAAGTAATGTGCATGACATAATTTTTTTCTTTCACCATTGTTGCTATTGTATCAATTTGCTCGAATTTGTCTTTGCTTGATTTTTTTTGCTCGGTTATTAGAGACCCCTGTCCAAGAAACCCAACCCATCCTTGGCAGTTGGCATTTGGACATAATCATAGGCAATCCACGAATGGGATATCCCCACTTTTCTTTTTTTTTGAGAAAAGAGTTGAATTTCTCAGCATGGTCATGGACTAGTTGAGAAGGGTGTTATAATATATTACATCTCTCTCTCTATCCCTATTTTTCACACACACACACACACACACAAACTCTCTCTCTTATCTTACAAGCACACACACAAACATAGGACTATCTCCCCATCTCTCGCTCTCTCTCTCTCTCTCTCTCTCTATCACTATCCCTCTCCCCCTCACACACACAAACATACATATAAGTAATATCCTCATCTCTCCACATGTACACACATATTTACAAACTCTAAATGTGTGTGTGTGTGTGTGTGTGTGTGTGTGTACTACACTATCGACTATGGCACCTCAGACTCGTGCAAGGATGAAAGTCCAAGGGATTGACAACATCGAAGAGATTCAACTTATGCATGAGTCACTAACATCTCTAGCAATATGCAAGAGCGAATTCCACAATACATCCAATATTGTGGCTCCAACAAATACTGGTGAGCAAGCGCCTTCTACCAACACTAGAGAACGTAGTTCTAACGACCCTTTACACACCAATGCGGAGAATGTAAGTGATGCTTTCGGTCACATAATATATAGCCATATTTTGTCCACGTGGGTGGATGATCACACGACGACATTGCAGTGCCTCCTTCTTCGTATCTTCTTGTGTCGACTCTTGTAGAACCTTGCAATCCGTACAAATACTGACCACATTGAGAGTTTGGTTTCATCTATTCATGACAAATTGTATAAACCAACTATGAAACGATTCACCATTATAAAGAGCCTTCTTGGATAGGAGCTCATACCTTTTGATCAATAAGCCGCAAATGGTTGGGACTTGCAACTCTCTTATGAGTTAGATGTGCAACTAGAGGCAATACCTGAATTAAACAATATATTCTAAAAGCATAAAAAACGATGACGAAAAGAACACTTGAAAGCATTGTCATAAAAAGCGAAAAAAAGTAAAAGAGGATGGGAAAAATTGTGTGTGACCCAATACTCGATTTCCCTCTTTAAAGAGAGAGGTACACAAATGTCAACACCCCTCATAAGGGTCTACAAAAAGTAGTTTAAAAAAAGTTTGTTACCATGTGGCACTAATCAACAAGCTTTATCCAATGGTTCACAATTGCCCCCAAAATTCAACCCTTTACTAAGAATGGGTTCAAGCGGGGTGATGGAAGAGAGAGGGGTATGGATGAGATTCTTTGTTGAGGGGCCCACATTGGGCAACAAAAACGAAGAAATTGCCATGGGCCCTTGACCAACCTGCCAATCACGTTACTGGTAGGATACTGCTCAACAATTGCTGTAGGTTCGCGCCTTATTGTGAAGGAGTATTGCCTCCACCTTGTGTGAACAAGGCAGGCGGAGGCAATGAAAAGTACAGCCATGACATCTTCGCCAAGCTCGTCTAAGGGTTGGTTGAGATTGCCTAGATGAACAACTTGGGTGAGGGTATGTTTCGAACGTAGCATCATTTCACTCGTTGAGAATAGTTCAGTCAGTTTTCGAACTCACCATAGAGACGGACGGCCTACCCCCTCAGGAAATCAACCATGTCCGTGCACTTTTCAACATGAAATGCGGAGAACACATGCCCGCTCGTCGCACGCAGACCAATCAGGTAACGCTCACTATTCGTTGATAAAAAGGTGCAGCTTTTTGAAGTTTTCTGAAGCGGTAGCAATGCGAACGAAGAAGAACATGAAAGCGAAGCAACGGTTTCTTGGGCGCGTGCAGTCTAATGCACCCTAAACCCGTCCTAAGACCTTATGATGGACAAATGAAAATGGAGTGACGAGTCTGGTGACTGGTCGACTGTGGGAAATGGCCTTGATAATTCAAGTTGAGGATTGAGGGGTCAAGTTGTACGGATGACGGCGGGGTTCATTTACGTATAGTACATACGGGCGCAGTTTGCGAGTAAAAACTCTCTACCAGTAGTACCGAGTACTAACCACGACTTCAACTTCTCCTTTTTCAGGGGAGCAATGAAAGACCCGTAGCCTTCTCGTCTAGCCTACTGTCTGGTCGCCTGCCCACAGCCCTAGCTTCTCCTGCGCCATCGCCACTCCCAGAGCAGTGATTACCTAACAGGTATGCTCGAAGCTTATACATTATCTTTCTTTCGCCGTAATACCCAAGACGATTTTAGAGAGAGAGAGAGAGAGGGAGGTATTTTGGAGTATTTATCTCAATTCGTCTTTTGCTGCAGGATCCATCTCCAGGCTCTCCCTATTGCGAGTCACGTCAGTTAACATGGAAGACAGCATTTTCTGTTGATGGATGTTTGGCATCGTGCGGAGCAATGTCTCAGACAGCCTTCATGCTTTGAAGAGTCATTGAGAAAGGAGAAGACATTGCAATTCTGGTCGTGAGAGATCAAGAGTGATTGCTTGCCAAGCATGGGGGTATGTTGTGCTTCATGAATGCCAAATCGGTGTCGTGACTGAAGAAGATTGCTATTACCTTGGGTTTGGTCGCAACAGTTCTGCCTGTTCACAAGCCGATCTTGCATCTTCCATTGTTGCTCAACTCCCATTTCAAGCGTTTAAGCATGGAGTCACAATGTGTGTGTGTGTGCGCGCGCACGTGTGTGTGTGTTTTTATTTGAGATTCTTGTCTAGAGCTCTATTTTTTTGGTATAATCAAACTGTCCTCTGCTTGTGCAGCACCGTCCAGCTCATGTTCCACAGTTTGGAAATTGGGATGCCAACGAGCACGTGCCATTTACAGCGGTGTTTGATAATGCACGTGCTGGTAAAGGGGGAGGTAAGAAATTCAATCCCAATGATCCGGAAGAAAACCCAGCTGCATTTGGCTTGAAAACAGAGGATGGTTCTCAGTTAGAAGAGTTTGACGCTGCCTTGCCTGTACCTTCAAAGCCACCGCCTGCCATGGAGACAGGTCCTCTGATCCGAAACAGAGGAGATGGACATGGATATTCTAAGGCAGGTGATGCAGATACCTCAAGGAAGGGCCCTAATACAAGCGGTGCCAAAGAGAACGCTGGCGGTGCAGATGGATCTAGAAGGGGGCCATCTACTGTTGGTTCAAGAGAGAGCGCTGGTCCCGAAGAGTCTCCAAATCACCAGATGTACCAAGGACGGCTTGGAAACAGACCAGGGTCTCCCTATTCGGAAAGAAAAACCTCCTCTGATGGTGGTAGTGCTCATGCTCCCTCTGCTCCAGGAAAATCTCGACTTCGAGGATCTTCTCGTGCAGATGAGACTGTAAGGTTTCAAGTGACCGTCTATTTGCATTTTAATCTACCCAACTTATTTTTCCTTTATTTAAAAAGGTATGGTGTGTGATTATTTTGTAGATTTGAATTTTGGCTTTGGATATATTCTTTTCAGACCTTGTATTTGGCTTCTGTTTTTATTGTCTTCTGTGTGGGGAGAGGGAATTGAGGGGCATTTACTTTATCAATACTGTAATCATTAAACTCTATTGAAGATTCTTGTTGTTGGGGTTGTCCAATAGGGACAATTTACTCACACACAGATATTTTGGCTAAGGTATTAAGAGTTTGTGTGGCGAGTACAATTATCTTTCTGTACTGCATTGAGTGGTAGGGATTCTTAAGTGTGATATTGGAAATTCTGATTGTTCTTTCAATTTTGAAGGAAATTCGGAAAGAAGGGCCTCTCAGATCTCTTGGCTCATTATTAGTGTTTCTTTAGAACGTTGATAATGATAGGAAAGAGATGTCACAAGCGCCAGCTAAGCACCCAGGATAATACCTCTTAACATGGCCCCAAGCCATCAAGGTTCACATTGGAGGGCCTCGTGTCATCAAACTTCAGATTGGAGGGTACCTGGTTGAGAGGTCTAAACTGCTTCGGATGCCCTTTGTAATTTAAATCCTGCTTGGGGTTTTGAAGTACATGGTCAATAGAGGTTTGAAGTTTATGGTCAATTCAAAGTCTTAGACTCTTAGCAGAAGAAATTCCTCAGCTCTCGTCTACTTGTAGTTACTATTGTCAAACTCCGGAAAGAGTGCGAAGGTTTCTCCTGTAGGTCAGCATTGCGGCCTCTCAAAATATTAGGAGAATGACATCTCTTGGGTTTTGTGCCTAGATCTATAGAGAGAGGGCTTCTTTGTGGCTGTGCTCAGCCTTGTGAGGGTTTCCTCCCCTTCAAGAGTCGGAGGCCTTGTGCCTAGAGTTTATAGTGTCAGGCTAGTTTTGGCCCATGTCAGTGGGCAGTACTAGATTGGCGATCTCATATGCAGGGCACCCATTCCATCTAGGTTGGAGTTCCGTCCCTAGATGCACTGGCCCCAAAGAATGGCGCCCCTTCCAGTATGTCTTTATTATTGCTTCTCAAAGGTACAACTCCCCGAGGGTCCAACTTTCTTTGAGACTTTGCGTCTAGAAGCCCGAAGGGCACTTATAAACAGTACAAGGGATGTCCAAAAGCTGAGCCCAAAAGCATCAGGTTCAAATGCATTGCACCCAAAAGCTCCGATCCCCAAAAGCATGACATAGAACTGCCAACACAGTAGCCATCGCAAAACGCGAAATTCCATGCAACTTGCAATGTGAGCATGACAACGCGTCTATGGAATTTTCAGCCAGCTTATACACTTTTTCAATTTTAGGGTCTAGACTCCTCAGCCGATTCTCTTCAAGTCAGTAGGGGTTAGGTTTTTAAACCCTGATCCCTTAGGCCTCTCGGCCACATCTTTTGGGTTGAAATCTTTTGGGTTAGAGTTTTCAAACTCTAGCCCCTTGTCCTCTCAGCCAGTTCCTCAGGTTGGGAACGCCATGTCACCAACTTGTGTGTAAGGTGTAGCGGAAGTGAATGTTGACTTTGCTCAGGATGAGTGCACCGAACTGTGCTCAAGGGTTCCTTTTACTTACGGAAGGGAGAGCCTTCTGTTCCTTTAGTGAGAGAGTGCAATGATCACAAACAAAGTGAATGCTACTGTGAATGAAGATGCTGAGACTCAGTGAGAGAGAGTGAGTACAACACCAAACGGTTCTCAAACCCTCCTCCAAGGGCCCGCTCTCTATGGCGAGAGGTCTATGCTATTGATTGCACAAATCCGGTACAATGGTCTAGATGCGATGGACTTGCCGATGATGTCGACGACAATGATGACAACGACAAGGACAGGCTGAAATCTGAAAACGCTAGGGCTGAACTACTGAAATCTGCAATCTTCTGACTTTTTTCTGAATACTGACACTATGTCGGCGAGGACGACGATGCGTTGAAAACTGAAAACAGCGGGCTGAATCTGAAAGCGTTGGCTGACTCGACGGTACGGCGAGGATCTGTTGCAGGTAGGTGAGATCTGCGAGGCTAATGGCTGAATCTGCGGTGTCTTAAGTGCTGAAAACTGAAAACGATGATGTGCTGGGCTGATTTGACGCCAGAATTTGCAAACACTAGGCTGAATATGCAAACTGAAAACGCCAGGCTTATCTGTAGCAAAAATGCTAGGCTTGATCTGTAGCCAAAAACGCTATCTGCTCTGCTGGCTGAAAATGCTAGGGTCTCTTGTTGGTCTTGCTAAGAAGGTGCACTGCAAGTTGCTGGAACTTCTTCTGCCAGGAAGAGCTAGCGCTAGGTTTCTTTTGCAGATACTTAACAAATTTGCCCTACTCACTTTTCCAACAAAGTCACTTATTAAATAATAACTGAAAAAATGAGTATATTGGGAAAATGGGTTCTATGCACTATAAAATGCTCATGATGGGTAGTGAATGTCATGCTGATGATCAAGCTGTGTGCAACGAGAGGATATGCAACTACTCTAAGTGCCTGGACATGAACGGCTTGCTCACAGGCTCACAAAGGTGCCAGAACACTTCCTAAGCCGACCTGAACCCTAGACGTGAAGTAGCTTGTCTACATGCACACAGGGTTGAATGTGCACGTGACATCCCCTCCTTTTCAAAGTGAGGTACTGGTACCGAGTTGTATGGCGTCGAGGGAGTGCGCCAACAACATCTGGAATCCTGCGAAGGACTCTTCGCCGGCCCTCTCTGATGCGTGGGTCGTGCGATACTTGAACTTCATGAAGGTCTGCAATGCTTGCTTATTTTGGCCGCGCCGAAAGCGAAACAAAGGGATCTGTTGTGGCTTCAATGCTCCAACTTCGGCTATGGTCGGGAGGCCACCTTCTTCAAGAATCTCCGAGGAGGAAAATTCCTGAAACCAATTCCAACTCAAGATCATGAACATACCCATTCCATGTAGAGTGACTCGAAAATACTATTCTTTTGACATGATTGCGCATGCAATGCAGATGAACAAAGTGACGGAGTCCCAAATCGTTCATCAAACACATGCAAAAAGTGGGATCGAAACTTGACTTTTCGACGTAAACCTATCAACTGTGGCAAATCAAAACGGAAATGCCAATGCTTGATGGACAATCTTTCTCGTGCTCTCTCGGAGACTTTTTTCTTATCGAGAGTGATCCACATACATTCGTGCTCATCAGTTCGTGAATCATGTGCATCGTACAATACGGCATGCTTGTGGAAAGGGAACACATAAAGATGGTGACGAAAATACAAGAAACCGTCACGAGTGAAAAACTCGAACAATGCGTGCTGACTAATCATGCAAACACACAATACTTCCTGAGTGGGTTCTTTGGACCTCCACTCGAGAGCCAAGATCGGTTTTGCGTGATTGATCGTATCTACAACGAGGCTAGCTTCACTAGAAAAATCATCATTCAAACCATCATCCTTGTGAACAATCACATCTATATCATGCAAAAAATGTGTGTCGTGCTTTGGAAAAGGAATGACTGAGAGTGTAAGGTGCAGCGGAAGTGAATGTTGAACTTTGCTCAAGATGAGTGCTCTGAACTGTGCTCAAAGGTTCCTTTTACTTACGGAAGGGAGAGCCTTCCGTTCCTTTAGTGAGAGAGTGCAAATGATCACAAAACAGAATGAAGGTACTGAGACTGAGAGAGAGAGAAGAGAATACGACACCAGAATGTTGTCAAACCCTCCTCCGAAGGCCCCACTCTCTATGGCGAGAGCGGTCTACTTATGGTTGCACAAATCTCTACAATGCTTGGACTTGCCGACGATGTCGACGACGACAAGACGGGCTGAAATCTGAAAACGCTAAGGGTTGAAATCTGCAAATCTTGTATCTGTTGAATTTTGACTCTATGTCGATGGCGACGACGCACTGAAAACGCAGATGCTAAAAACTGCGTTTTCCAGGCTAAATTTGTGAACTGCGCGAGAACTGACCGTGCGGCGAGGATCTGCTGCGGGAAGGTGAGATCTGTGAGGTTCAGGACTTGTACTGCAGGTGCTAACTGCTGAAAACTGAAAACATTGGTCTTCTTGTGGCCTTGTCGTGACGGAACTACAAAACGCTAGGTCGTCTGCTGCTCCAAAAACGCTAGGGCTGAATTTTGCTGCTGGTGCAATCTGCTGTGGATCTGTTGATGCAACTGCTAACGCTAGGGCTGAATTCTTCTCTGCTGTCGCCAGGCTGATGCAGATGCAAAAACACTAGGTGATCTGGGTTCTTGTCCAAAAACGCTAGCTCTTCTGTTGTGATGCAAAAACTCTAGAGAACTTGGGGTCCTGCTGAGAAGTTTGCCTGTGAGCAATGCTCCTGCTGCCTCTTCTGCCAAAAAGTGCTAGCTCTAGTTTGCTTATATATTATCTTAGCAAAATTGCCCTACCTAGTTTCCAACAAAAGTCACTTAATAAATAAGTGAAAAATGTTAAAAATAGGAAAAATAGGTTTAATGCACTGGAAAATTTCCCTGATGGATTTTGATGGTAATACCGATGATCATGTTGTGTGCAACCGGAGGATACACATCTGCACATGCACGGTTTGTGCACACTCACAAAAGTGCCAGATCACTTCCTATTCAAGACTGACTTGACTGAACTGAACCTTGGTCATGCTGTAGCTTGTCCATGGACACATAAGGTTGGATGTGTCACGTGACATCCCCTCCTTTTCAAAGTGAGGTACTGTTACCGAACTGTATGGCGTCCAGGGAGATCGCCAATAGCATCTGGAATCCTGGAAAGGACTTGTCACCGGCCCACGTTGATTTTTAGGTCGTGCGATACTTGAACTTCATAAAGGTCTGCAACGCTTGCTTCTTTGGGCCGCGCCAAAAGCGACACAAAGGCTTCGGCTTCTTCAATGCTTCAACTTCGTCTAGAGTCATGCTTCTTCCTTCTTCAAGAATCTCCATGGTTGAAAATTCTTGAAACCACTTCCAACACAAAAACATGAACATACCTATTCCATGTAAAGTGACTGGAGAAAATCTTGTCTTCCTCAAAGACTGTGCATGCAATGTAGATGAACAAAGAGACGAAGTGCCAAACCGTTCATCATACACATGTAAACAATGAGATCGAAGCTTATCTTTCTGATCTATATCAATCAACTGTGGCAAAACACAATGGAAATGCCCATGCTTGGTGCTCATACTTTCTGTCACAAAGTGATGACGTGGTTGCCCGAGAGCAGAAACTCTAACCCTAATTTTTACCAAACCCTAACTCTTGCTGAAACCCTAACTACTGCTGAAACCCTAATTCTGGCGACAGAAAATGACACGTGGCAACAATACGGACGCCCGGAAATCGCGTCGGAAATTGCGGCGGATTCTGCGGCAGCTGATAGCTTTTGGGCGACGTTATTTTCCTTAAAAGCAGCAAGAAAGAGAGAAGCTTTTCTGTTTTTAGTCAAGCTTGAGAGAAAAAAAAGAGCCTTTGCTTTATTTTTAGGCTTTTGACTCTAAGCTTTTGGGGCTCTGCTTTTGGCATCCCTTGTAAACAAATAAATAAGTGGTTTGGGTTCCCACTTTTCAGAGCATCTGGACGCAGAGTCTTGGAGTGAGACCGAACCACTCTTGTACTTTGAACTTAGATTAATACAAAAAGAAATACCGAAAGGAGCGCCAATCTTTGGGGCTAATATCTCTACTCCGCCGGGCCAGTGTAAATCTATTGTCAACTGTGAAGTGTTTTGAAGTGGTTATTTGGTGGTGTCGCGGTCGATTCTTGACTTGGAGTGTCCAAGTCTGTTACAGTGGTATCAGAGCACGACCGATTTCTCTTCTACGGGAAATCTGATCCCAAATTTTTTTTCCCGCAGCACCTATGGCTTCACGCAAGGATGAATCGATTCCCTTTGCATCCGGAGATGCATAAAGGGATCACAATGAAGGTTCCGGCAAGGAGTATGGCCCACCTGTTCTACTGAGGCGGAGCGACGAGAGATGGAGCGTCGTCAATTGATTGGCGATGCAACAAAGATGATGCTCAATTTTGCGAATGACCCAAAATTTGCAAAATATATGAGCGAGACTTCTTTTCAGGAAGTGCACGAGTAGTGGCAGAAAACCACCCACCACCCCCGAAACCCGCTCTCAAGAAACCTTGTGCTCACAAGAAATATTTAGAGAAGGAATTAGAAGAGGTGGTTGATGAACGGATTGCTTAGCTTTTTGACGCGCAAAACAAAGCTAAAAAACACGGCAAAAAGCAGAAGAAAGGCACTGACTTCCCGGGATATTTGGGTCATCAGTCGACATTTGATAAGGCAAAGAAACAGAAGAAGCGTGTTCGATTTGAAGGAGTACCCAGTTCTTCTTCTTCTTCTTCTTCTTCTGACAATTCTTCTAGCTCTTCTGACTTGAGCGAAGAAGACAGAAAGGGCAAAAAGTGAAGCAAGAAACAACGCTTTGGAAAGGGTAAGAAAAAGGCAAAGAAGTCAAAATCTCGCCCAATGAGTGACAATTCTACAGAGCACTCGTCTATAGACAGTTCGGACTTTGACGACGGCAACTTTTATGCAAACAAGAAGAATTTTTATAAAGCCAACCAGTATGACTTTCTGGAAGACAAAGCAAGAAAGTTCGAGAGTTTAAGGAAGGTGGACAGTCAATTAAATTTGGCACGTTTTCGGGATATAAAGATGCTTCAAAGCCTTTGTCTTTTATACAGCAGTTTGACATCGCTTTCGCGGGAGGACGTTACTCCGAGCTAAGATTCAGAGAGCTGTCTCTTATTTTAAGTGGAATGCTCGAACTTGGTGGTCCACGCTTCTTTTAAACAAGACTGCACCAGTTAAATGGCTGAAATTTAAGAAGCTTTTTATTTCTTCTTCGCTGACTCAAGAGTATGAACGTGATATACGAGCTGCTTGGAACCATCTTCGGATGACCAAGAGAGATACAGTGGACGCTTATTGCGAGAGATTCTGGAGCTCCTTTCTACCCGCCTCTTCATTCAAGAAGATCTAGTTCAGAGAACATATTGAGCGGTTTACCTTGGGTCTACCTACAGTGTAACAGACTTGGACACTCCAAGTCAAGAATCAACCGCAACAGCACCAAATAACCACTTCAAAACAATTCACAGATCACAATAGATTTGCACTGGCCCGACGGAGTTCCGTGCCTAGAGATATTGGCCACAAAGACAAGCGCCCCTTTCGGTATTTCTTTTTATATTAATCAGTTCAAAGTACAAGAGAGTGGGTCGGGATTCACTCTCAGACTCTGCGTCCAGATGCTCTGAGAAGTGAGGCCCTCACCACTAATTTAAAGGTTACAAGGGATGCCCAATAGCAGAGCCCCAAAAGCTTCAAATCAAAAGCAACTGCTCTCTCTCTCTCACAGAGAGTCAAAACTTGAAAGCAAAAACATTCTCTCTCTTTCTCATTGCGTAGAGAAAAAGCAAGATTCGCATCGCTCATTATATTTTTTAAAGAAAAAAACTAAAAATTTTGTAGCCTCCGCGATTTTCGGAAATTAGGTTTTTTGGCAGAAATTAGGGTTTGCAAGAATTTTAGGGTTTCTGGCAGAAATCAGGGTTTTTGTTGTCCGCCACGTCATCACTTTGTGACATACCCCCCTCTTGAAAGCATTGTAATCGACCGCGATTACGCCTGCAAAATCGACAAAAGCCATAAACCGTCTTAGCAGACACTGACGGTTAGTACCTACGTACTAGGAACACACATCTAGCACATGTACAAAATCGACAGTCACATCACACGACATCACAGGACATCACCAGACATCACAGGACATCACATGACATTCAACATTCATTCGGATCTAAGAGCATGATTTATCGGCAATGTAGCTAGCAATCACATCTAGGTCCAATCGAGACCTCATCGATGTCCGATTGACTAACCCCTATTGCAACCATGTCTATTCGAGATCAAGTAGACCAAAATGCTGCAGTCATTTCGTTTATCAGTTTTTGCACTCAAAAGAAGTGAAGAAACAAATTAGTATCA
Source organism: Adiantum capillus-veneris (assembly GCF_014529385.1). Taxonomy (NCBI): domain Eukaryota; kingdom Viridiplantae; phylum Streptophyta; class Polypodiopsida; order Polypodiales; family Pteridaceae; genus Adiantum; species Adiantum capillus-veneris. Next base: position 114,453,356 of record NC_140941.1, read on the forward strand.
TTATAAGAAATTCCATTTCATAAAGTCATCCAACAGAATACTGTCAGCTCTCAGTATCCCTGAAGCTCAAAGAGACATCAGTGACTTCAGTATCAAAATCAAGGCATCTGTGACAAGGGAGCGGAGTGACTCCCCTCTTGTGCATCCCATTGCACACAGATCTCCGCCCAAGCTGAATTTTGGGTTCCGTTTGGAGTAGACTATGCTAAACCAAAACATCGAGGTAAAGTTTCACAATCCGAGGAGTATCTGCTAGGTCCTCCTCCTCCATCCACTTCGCATCAAATGCAGGAAAGTTCTTGAACTTAACCAAGAACCGCCTTCGGACTTTACCTTTCTTCGTATCGTTATGTGCCAAAATCTGTTCAGGAACAAGGATCTCCTCGTTTTCTTCCACTTCGGGTTGCTCATCAGGCTCCCCATCATCAGGCACATCACCCTTAACAGGTTTCAAGAGACTCACATGCAATGCATTGTGAATCCTCCAAGTAATTGGCAGTTTCAATGGGAAGGAGACATCATTTATCTTGTCCGTTATTTGGAAAGGTCCGTAGTATCGCATACTAAGCTTTGGAAAAAAGCCTCTCCTTTCCTTTTTTGTTTCATAGGCGTTCCTTCTCAAAACGTAAGAGCACCCAATCATCCGCCTTCAATTTCAAGTCACGACGATGGCGATCCGCTGGCTTTTTTTGTCGTTCTTGAGACTCCTGCAAAGTCTCGCGAAACTTGGCAAAAGCCGTATCCAAATCTCGCAAATATTCATCCGCTTCAAATATATCTAATCTTTCGTGCTCAGGAAGGACGAAACCTTCACAACACTTTCAACAATCTCACATGGCGTCTTCCCCGTCGAAGAGTGTATCGTGTCATTGTAGGCAAATTCCACCAAGGTAAGTTCTTTTTCCATTGAGTTTTCTGATCCGAGATACAAGACTTCAATAAATCTAAAATCACTGAATTGGCAATCTCAAATTGCCGGCCAGTCTGCAAGTGGAACGATGACGAGAACTGCAACTGCGTGCCAATATTCTCCCAAATTGCCTTCCAAAACATACTCGGGTCTCTGTCGGAGACAATCGTCTCAGACGTGCCATGTAATCGGAAAATCATCGTGATCATTCTGTGTTCTCGGGATATCAAAAATGAAATCCATTTCATTACTTTCCAGGGGCGGGTGGGTATGGGTAAAGGCTTTAACAATCCTTGTGCCTTATGCCTGTCAAAATTGACCTTCTGGCATACTAAGCAACTGCGCACAAACTCTTCCACATCCTTTTTGAGTCTCGGCAAAAAAAAAAGTATCTCTCTACCCCCTTCATGGTGGTAGCAATGCCGCGGTGACTCGTTAAAGGTGGACAGTGGCATTCAGTCATAACCTTTTCCCTCAACGATTGTGTGCACAACATAGTCTTTTTCATCAAGTAGCCTTCCCGAAGGGAGTATCCAGCTACTGTCTCCCCATCCCGTATCCGTGTGAAAATATCTGCAAAATCTGTATCTGTGGCATACTGATCGACCATATCCGCGAAGCTCTTATGATGTATCGCGGAAATAGCCAGATCCAACGGCTTCTGAGACAAAGCATTTGCCACCACATTCTTCTGTCCCTGCTCATGGACAATTTGGAAGTGAAATTGTGACAAGATGTTCACCCACTGCATCTGCTTTTCCGAAAGCTGCTTCTGTGACAAGAAGTAGCGCAAACTCTGATGGTCTGTAAAGATAATAAAATCCGCTCCGAGTAGGTAGTGCCGTCACTGAGTAAGAGCATGGATCACTGCCAAAAGCTCTTTCTCATATATCTGTGCTGTCATCTCTGGCCTAGAGAACAATCGGCTCTCGTAAGCAATGACATGGCCTTCTTGCATCAAGACCAAACCCAGACTACGACCACAAGCATCACAATATACTTCAAATGACTTTTGCAAGTCTGGCAAAGTCAAAACTGGTCCCGTAGTCAATTTCTCTTTCAATGTCTGAAAGGCAGTCACTTCTGTGGATCCCCACGAGAAAGGGACTCCTTTCTGTGTCAAGATATACAAAGGGGAAGCAACCTGTGTAAACTTTCGTATGAACCGCCTGCAATACGAACACAGTCGCAAGAAGCTTCCAACTTCATGGGCATTCTTCCAATCGGGCCAATCACGTATAGTCTCTATCTTGGCCGAATCCACTTGCACTCCTGCTGCTGAGACAAAGTGTCCCAAAAAGTGTATCTCTGAAGCAGATAATCTCTGTGTTCTGCCTCATTCTTGGAGAAAACAATGATATCATCAAAGAAAGTGCCAACAAATAGCCTGTACTCTTGAAAAATCCTATCCATCATCCGATTAAATGTCGCAGGAGCATTGGTTAAGCCAAAAGGTATCACCAAAAACTCAAATAACCCAAAAGTCGTCCGAAAAGCTGTCTTGTAGACGTCCCTCGGCGCTATCCTGATCTGATGATATCCACTCTTCAAGTCAATCGTGCTAAAGCACGAGGATCCCTGTAACCTGTCGAGTATATCATCGATCCTAGGAATCGGAAATCTGTTCTTGATGGTGATTTTGTTGAGAGCTCTATAATCGATGCACATTCTCCAAGATCCGTCTTTCTTCAAAACCAACAACAGTGGAGAGCAATACGGTGAAGTACTATGCTGGACAAGACCCTTTTCCAAGAGGTCTTTCACTGGGTTCATAATCTTTTCATTCTGTACTCGGCTCACACGGTAAGGTGGCCGGTTCGGTGGCGTGTTTCCAGGTATCAGATCAATGGTTTGATCTTCAGGCCCTCTGAAAAGAAATCGGCATGAGTGTAGAGAAAAATCTTGGCGTTCTTTTGATCAGGTCAAAACATATTCAACCTTTATCCATCGTTCAGTTTTCTCCCAAAAGAATGAGTAAAGAAACTAAAGTTCATCAAGTACAATTCTCTAAGCCCGTCATTTATCAAAGTCGCTTTCTCGGCCCGGTAGTCAACCACGGTGTAGTTCTTGTGGTACCAGGGGATCTTGAGTAGAATGTCACTCGCGTGCCTTGAACACCCCTGTCATTGCAAACGAAGTTTGCAAATGCTCGGTGTAATGGCAACATCCCATCCGGGTGCCAGTCGAACTAACACCGCCTGTGGCGTCAGTCTATCGGGCGTAATTCCAAATCGAGCCGCCAATTCCGAGTGAAAAGAAGTTGGCCTTGGCTCCTTCAAAAGAGCTTCCTGATCGTTCACTTTGCCCCAAAAGCGGCAAAGTTTGTACTTTCATTCATTAGATTCGGTGCAGGTTCCACGCCATGTGGTACCAGTTCTGCTTTTCTATCTGCCTTTTCTGCCACGTTCCTCAGCTGGTCTCAAACTCTCAGGCTTGTCGTCGTCTTTATCATTCTGTTCTTTCTGTGCCTTTTTAGGGCACTTCGCGGAGATATGTCCATGTTCCCCGCATCCAAAGCACTTCCCCTCTCTAATGAAGCGAGCTCTCTCCTCAAGAGTAAGCTTGGGTCGTGCATCCTTTTTCTCTTGGTTGCTCTTTTTCTTTCTACTTTCATTCCCAGAAGTCTGTTCGGCTCGTTGTGTCATGGCCTCATCTGTGGGGTAGGTTAGACTGCCAGAGTGAATGGCAAAGCCCCGCTTCGCATGACTCATCAACTCCTGAATAGAAGCTGACTTCTGTTCCAAGCAGTGATCTCGGATCTCTGTAGGTAGACCCAAGGTGAACCGCTCAATCTGTTCTTTGAACGAGATCTTGAGTGAAGAGGCGGGTAGAAAAGAGCTCCAGAATCTTTCACAATAAGCATTGATTGTATCTCTTGGTCATTCGAAGATGGTTCCAAGCAACTTGTATATCTCGTTCATATTCTTGCGTCAACCAAGAAGAAATAAAAAGCTTTTTAAATTTCAGCCATTTAACTGGCATAGTCTTGTTTAAAAGAAGCGTTGACCACCAAGTACGAGCATTCCCCTTAAGGTAAGAGGTAGCTCTCTGAATCTTGGAGTGCTCTGAATAGCGTCCTCCCGCGAAAGCGATGTCAAACTGCTGTATAAAAGACAGAGCCTTCGAAGCATCCGAGTATCCTGAAAAAGTATCAAACTTGATCGAGTGGCCACCTTCCTTAAACTCTCGGACTTTCTTGCTTTTATCTTCGAGAAAGTCATACTGGTTAGCTTTGTAAAAATTCTTCTTGTTCGCATAAAAGTTTCCGTCATCAGAATCTAAGCTGTTTGTAGACGAGTCCTCAGTAGAACTGTCAGTCTCTGGGTGAGATTTAGCCTTCTTTGCCTTTCTCTTGCCCTTTCTGAAGCGTTGCTTCTTGCTTCGCTTTTTACCTTTTCTGTCTTCTTCGCTCGAATCCGAGGAGCTAGAAGAACTGTCAGAAGAAGAAGAAGAAGAAGAACTAGGTACTCCTTCAAATCGAACACGCTTCTTCTGTTTCTTGGCCTTGTCAAAAGTCGATCGACGACCCAAATAACCTGGAAAGTCAGTGCTTTTCTTCTGCTTTTTGCCGTGCTTTTTGGCTTTCTCCTGTGCGTCAAAAAGCTGAGCAATCCGTGCATCAACCACCTCTTCTAATTCCTTCTCTAAATATTGTTTGGGATCAAAAGGTTTCTTGAAAGCAGATTTTGGAGGTGTAGTTGTTTTTTGCCACTGTGCATGCACTTCCTGAAAAGAAGTCTCGCTCATATATTTTGCCAATTTCGGATCTTTCGCAAAACTGACCATCAGCTTTGTTGCATCGCCGATCAATTGATGACGCTTCATCTCTCTTTGCTCCACCTGAGTAGGCCGAGGTGGGCTATACTCTTTGTCTGAATCTTCGTTGTGATCCTAGCCCGCATCTCCAGATACAGAGGGAGTCGATTGATCCTTGCGTGAAGCCATAGGTGCCGCGGGAAAAAATTTGGGGATCGGATTTCCCGTAGAAGAGAAATCGGCCGTGCTCTGATACCACTGTAACAGACTTGGACGCTCCAAGTCAAGAATCAACCGCGACAGCACAAAATACAGATCACAATAGATTTGCACTGGCCCGGCGGAGTTCCGTGCCTAGAGATATTGGCCACAAAGACTGGCGCCCCTTTCGGTATTTCTTTTTATATTAATCAGTTCAAAGTACAAGAGAGTGGGTCGGGATTCACTCTCAGTCTCTGCGTCCAGATGCTCTGAGAAGTGAGGCCCTCACCGCTAATTTAAAGGTTACAAGGGATGCCCAATAGCAGAGCCCCAAAAGCTTCAAATCAAAAGCAACTGCTCTCTCTCTCTCTCTCTCTCACAGAGTCAAAACTTGAAAGTAAAAACATTCTCTCTCTCTTTCTCATTGCGTAGAGAAAAAGCAAGATTCGCGTTGCTCATCATTAAAAAATATATATATATATATATATTTTGTAGCCTCCTCGATTTTTGGAAATTAGGTTTTTTGGCAGAAATTAGGGTTTGAAGGAATTTTAGGGTTTTTGACAGAAATTAGGGTTTCTGTTGTCCGCCACGTCATCACTTTGTGACATACAGAGATCCGAGATCACTGCTTGGAACAGAAGTCAGTTTCTATTCAGGAGTTGATAAGTCGTGCGAAACGGGGTTTTGCCATTTACTCTAGCAGTCTGCCCTACCCCTTTGATGAGGTCATGACACAACGAGCCGAACAGACTTCAACGAATGAAAGTAGAAAGAGAAAGAGCAACCCAGAAAAGAAGGATGCCCGACCCAAGCTTACTTCTCAGGAGAGAGCTCGCTTCATTAGGGAGGGGAAGTGCTTTGGATGCGGGGAACATGGGCATATCTCCGCGAAGTTCCCTTAAAAGGCACAGAAAGGACAGAATGACAAGGACGGTGAAAGGCCTGAGAGTTCAAGAGCAGTTGAGGAACGTGGAAGAAAAGGCAAGATGAAAACAAGACTGGTTCAAGGTTGTGTGGGTATCGATCTCAACACCATGGACGAGAGTACAGAACTTTGCCGAGCTTGGGGCAAAGTGAAAAACCAAGAGGCCCTGATCTTCTTTGATGGAGGAGACAACGCCAACTTCATTCCGCCGGAATTGGCGGCGCGGCTCCAAATCACTCCCGATCGGATGGGACCACTTGCGGAGATTGTTCTAGCGGCACCCGGCTGGGACGTAGCCATTACACCTGTCATTGGCAAATTTCGGTTGCATTGTCAGGGGTATTTGGGGCATAAGGACTTTTACATAATGCCTTTGGAAGGTTGTGATGTTGTCTTGGGAATTCCGTGGTACCATAAGAACAACGCCGTGGTCGATTATCAGGCGAGGAAAGCGACATTGACTACAGAGGAGGTCAGAACCATTGTACTTGACATTAAACTGAAGGGCGAGTCTGTCCTTATTGTATCGGCTTCAGGCATTTCCAAATTAATGAAATCCAGTGTGTTTGTTTACTCGATCTTTATGAAAGAATTGAGTGATAAGGATAGGACAAATATGTATACACTTGATAAAGAACGCCAAGATTTTCTCCACTCTCATGCCGATTGCTTCTCAGAGGGCCTACCAGGCGAGTTACCACTTGCTTGTCTTGAAGATCATACCATTGATCTGATAACTGGAAGCACACCACCGAACCGGCCACCTTACCGTGTGAGCCGAGCACAGAATGAAGAGATTATGAACCAAGTGAAAGACCTCTTGGAAAAGGGTCTTGTCCAGCCTAGTACTTCACCGTATTACTCTCGAGTGTTGTTGGTTTTGAGGAAAGACGGATCTTGGAGAATGTGCATCGATTATAGAGCTCTCAACAAAATCACCATTAAGAACAGATTTCCTATTCTTAGGATCGATGATATACTCGACAGATTACAGGGATCCTCGTGCTTTAGCAGGATTGATTTGAAGAGTGGATGTCATCAGATAAGAATCGCGTCGGGAGACGTCTACAAGATAGCTTTTCGGACGATTTTTGGGTTACTTGAGTTTTTGGTGATGCCTTTTGGCTTAACCAATGCTCCTGCGACATTTAACCGGATGATTGACAGGATTTTTCGAGAGTACAGGCTATTTGTTGGCACTTTCTTTGACGATATCATTGTTTTCTCCAAGAATGAGGCAGAACATAGAGATCATCTGCTTCAGGTCTTTCAGGCATTAGGAGATCACAAGTTAGTGATTAATGCGAAGAAAAGTGAATTTTTCCTACCAGAGATACACTTTTTGGGACACATTGTCTCAGCAGCGGGAGTGCAAATGGATCCGGCCAAGATAGAGACTATCCGTGATTGGCCCGATTTGAAGAATGTCCATGAAGTTAGAAACTTCTTGGGACTGTGTTTGTACTATAGGCGGTTCATTCGAAAGTTTGCAGAGGTTGCTTCCCCTTTGCATATCTTGACACAGAAAGGAGTCCCTTTCTCGTGGGGACCCACAAAGGTGACTGCCTTTCAGACATTGAAAGAGAAATTGACTACAGGACCAGTTTTGACTTCGCCGGACTTGCAGAAGTCATTTGAAGTATATTATGATGCTTGTGGTCGTAGTCTGGGTGCAGTCTTAATGCAAGAAGGCCATGTCATTGCTTACGAGAGTCGATTGTTCTCAAGGCTGGAAATGACTGCACAGATTTATGAGGAGGAGCTTTTGGCGGTTATCCATGCTCTTACTCAGTGGCGACATTACCTACTCGAAGCAGATTTTACTGTCTTTACAAACCATCAAAGCTTGCACTACTTCTTGTCACAGAAGCAGCTATCGGAAAAGCAGATGCGGTGGGCGAACATCTTGTCACAGTTTCACTTCCAGATTGTCCATGTTCAGGGCAGAAGAATGTGGTGGCAGATGCTTTGTCTCGGAAGCCGTTGATTCTGGCTATTTCCGCGATACATCATAGGAGCTTCGAGGATATGGTCGACCGGTATGCCATAGATATAGATTTTGTAGACGTTTTCACACGGATACGGGATGGGGATACAATAGCGGGATATTTTATTCGGGATGGCTACTTGATGAGAAAAACCATGTTGTGCGTTAGACAGCCGTTGAGGGAAAAGGTTATGACTGAATGCCACTGTCCACCTTTTACGGGTCACCCCGGCATTGCTACCACCATGAAAGGGGTAGAGAGATACTTCTTTTGGCCGAGACTCAAGAAGGATGTGGAAGAGTTTGTGCGCAGTTGCTTGGTATGCCAGAAGGTCAAGTTTGACAGAAATAAAGCACAGGGATTGCTATAGCCTTTCCCCATACCCACCCGCCCCTGGGAAAGTATTGCAATGGATTTCATTTTTGATCTCCCGAGAACACAGAGTGGTGACGATGGTATCTGGACTGCTATTGACAGATTTAGCAAGTAGGCTCATTTCGTTCCAGTGAAGAAAACAATCAAGCCGGATCACTTAGCGAGATTGTTTGTGGCCCAGATCTTCAGATTACATGGCATGCCTGAGACGATTGTCTTCGACAGGTACCCCAGATTTACGAGTTTGTTTTGGAAGGCAATTGGGAAGAAAATTGGCACGCGGTTGCAGTTCTCGTCAATGTTCCACCCCCATACTGACGGGCAATCTGAGATTGCCAATTTAGTGGTTTTAGATTTAATGAAGTCTTTTATCTCGGATCAGAAGACTCAATGGGAAAAGTACTTACCTTTGGTGGAATTTGGCTACAATAAAACGATACACTCTTCGACGGAGAAGGCGCCATTTGAGATTGTTGAAGGTGCTGCGAAGGTTCCACCCTTGCTAAGCACGAAAGATAAGATTTTTGAAGCGGATGAGTATAGGCGCGATTTAAACACGGCTTTTGCCAAGGTCCGCGAGGCTTGTAGAAATCTCAAGAACGACAAAAAAAGGCAGCGGATCGCCATGGTCGCGATTTGAAATTGAAGGAGGATGATTGGGTGCTCTTACGTTTTGAGAAGGCACACCTGAGAAAGAACAAGGGAAAGGAGAGGCTTTTTCCAAAGCTTAGTATGCAATACTACAGACCTTTCCAGATCTCTGAAAAGATTAATGATGTCTCCTTCTGATTGAAACTGCTTGACACTTGGAGGATTCACAATGCATTTCATGTGAGTCTCTCATAGGTGATGTGCCTGATGAGCAACCCGAAGTGGAAGAAAACGAGGAGATCCTTGTTCCCGAACAGATTTTGGCACATAAGGATATGAAGAATAAAGGTAAAGTCCGAAGGTGGTTCTTGGTTAAGTTCAAGAACTATCCTGCATTGGATGCGAAGTGGATGGAGGAGGAGGACCTAGCAGATACTCCTCAGATTGTGAAACTTTACCTCGAGGCTTTTGGTTTAGCATAGTCTACTCCAAATGGAACCCATAGTCTACTCCAAGAGGGGAGTTACTCCACTCCTTTGTCAACAGATGCCTCGATTTTGATACTAGAGTCACTGATGTCTCTTTGAGCTTCAGGGATACTGAGAGCCGACAGTATTCTGTTGTATGACTTTATGAAATGGAATTCCTAAATATGATACTGATTTGTTCTTGACTTCTTTTTAAGTGCAGGAACTGATAGACGAAATGACTGCAGCATTTTGGTCTACTTGATCTCGAATAAACATGGTTGCAATAGGGGTTAGTCAATCGGATAACGATGAGGTCCCAACTGGATCTAGATGCGATTGCTAGCTACATTGCCGATAAATCATGGTCTAAGATCCGAATGAATGTTGAATGTCATGTGATGTCTTGTGATGTCTAATGATGTCTTGTGATGTCGTGTGATGTGACTATTGATTGGTACATGTGCTAGATGTGTGTTTCTAGTACGTAGGTGCTAACAGTTAGTGTCTGCTAAGACGGTTTATGGCCTCTGTGTGTTTTGCAGGCGTAATCGAGGGCGATTACAATGCTTGCAAGAGGAGGGTATGTCACAAAGTGATGACGTGGTTGCAGAAACCCTAACCCTAATTTTTGCCAAACCCTAACTGTTGTTGAAACCCTAACTGCTGTTGAAACCCTAACTACTACTGAAACCCTAATTTTGGCGGCAGAAAATGACACATGGCAGCAATACGGACGCCTGGAAATTGCATCGGATTTTGCGGCAGTTGACAGCTTTTAGGCGACGTTATTTTCCTTAAAAGTAGCAAGAGAGAGAAGCTTTTCTGTTTTTAGTCAAGCTTGAGAGAGAAAAAAAAAGAGCCTTTGCTTTATTTTTAATCTTTTGACTTTAAGCTTTTGGGGCTCTGCTTTTGGCATCCCTTGTAAACAAATAAATAAGTGGTTTGGGCTCCCACTCTCCAGAGCATCTGGACGCAGAGGCTGAGAGTGAGACCCAACCACTCTTGTACTTTGAACTCAGATTAATACAAAAAGAAATACCGAAAGGGGTGCCACTCTTTGGGGCCAATATCTCTAGGCACGGAACTCCCCCGGGCCAATGTAAATCTATTGTGAACTGTGAACTGTTTTGAAGTGGTTATTTGGTGCTGTTGCAATCGATTCTTGACTTGGAGTGTCCAAGTCTGTTACACTTTCATGTGCTCTTTCGAGCACTGTGTCGTGCCAAGGAAGAGACATGCAATGTGACGTCCTTGATGCATACTTTTCAACTTTTCATGAGCAATCCGCATACATCCGTGCTCATTCATGAGTGAAACGTGCTCAACGTACAATATGTCATGCCTAGAAAAAGGGATCACATAAAGACGTTGACTAAAATACAGGAAACGATCACGAATGAAACACTTGAACAATGCGTGTTGACGAATCGTTCGAACACATAGTACTTCCTGTGGGGGCTCTTTGGACCTAGGCTCAAGAGCCAAGATCGGTTCTTCCTGATTGATCGAATCTGCAATGAGGTTAGCTTCATTAGAGAAAGTATCAACTAACACATCATCCTTGTGAACAATCACATCATCTTCATGCAAATCATCATGCTCGTGAAAAATCACATCTTGATCATCATGTAAATCATCATGCTTGTGAGAAATCACATCTTGATCATGATGCAAATCATCATGCTTGTCATTCAAATCATCATGCAAATCCTGTGTCTCATGCTTGGGAGAAGAAGAGACTAAGAGAGTCTCCTTTTCCCGAATCTCTTCAATCTTCGCTTGCACATTAGAAATGAGAGAGGAAGAATGAACAACGTGTGTGTGATCCAATTTTGTTTTTCTTTCTGCGTACTTGCGATCAAATTCTTTGGCCTCCAAGCGTAATTGCTCGCGCTCACGCTTCATGGCTGCCATTCTTGTGGTTGCTCATAGTTGTGCTAGATAGATAAATGCTATTGCATACAAGTAGAATAGAGGCTCCCGTTTCTCCAAGGCTAAGGTGGAGATAAAGAAGCATGAGAGAGAGAGAGAGAGAGAGAGAGAGAGAGAGAGAGAGAGAGAGAGAGAGAGAGAGAGAGAGAGAGAGAGAGAGAGAGAGAGAGCATAAAGAAAGACAGTGTGAGAGTGAGAAAATTTAAAACCTTAAGAGATATCCACTTTTGGTTAGATCTAGGTAGCAAAGAATGTCTCTTCAATGATGGGAGAGGAAAGTGACTTTGATATGTGTGTGCGCGTACACACAGACACACACACGGTACAAAGAGAGTGTGAAAAATCTTCTTTTTGACAGATGGAGGATTGAAAAGTGCTTTCTTTAATATCCTCCAAGCAAGTGAGAGTGATTGCAATGTTCGTGCCACGTTGTCATCATGTCCATCATCGTCTTGCACCAAGCCTCCATAGGATCTGGTACAATCCTTGGTGTAGATGGGGAAGGGGGAGGGTCAGAAAAACCTCGTGGTGGGGAAAATTCTTCTTCGCCACCTCCATGCTCATCACTTCTAAGGGAAGTATCCATTCGGCTTCGAGTGATGACTATCCACTGAAGTCGTGGGTTCTTGTGGTCTTGAGTTCTTAAGTTCACGAGGAACTTGGGTTCTTGGGGTTCTTGAGGATCTTGAGGTTCTTGCGGTTCTTCTTTCGCTTGCACTCTGTGTTAGAGAAGGATCTTCTCTTACCCGAGTTATACTCTTCCGTGCGGGCGCACTCCTCGGCGGCCTTGCGCTCACACCAAGGTTGCTTTTTCCCACCTCACGTTGATTGGCCGGTTGCTAAGTGCACGGTCCGCTCGCAATGAGTGAGAAGAGAGCAAGGGGAGGCTGGACAAGCCCTTCTTTCTTGGGTTTCCTGTCACGCTTCAAAAACACGATTAGGAATCGACACGCCCAAGAGGTCTTGGGTTACGTGTGGCCGCAACAAGCAAAAAAAAATTTCTGTGATTCTTGTGGTTCTTTCCTTGAGTGATACAGAACACTGGCAAAGCTCTGATACCAATGTAAGGTGCAACGGATGTGAATGTTGAACTTCGCTCAAGATGAGTGCTCCGAACTGTGCTCAAAGGTTCCTTTTACTTACAGCAGGGAGAGCCTTCCGTTCCTTTAGTGAGAGAGTGCAAATGATCACAAAACAAAGTGGCAAACACTATGAATGAAGGTACTGAGACTGAGAGAGAGAGAGAAGAGAGTACGACACCAGAATGTTGTCAAACCCTCCTCTGAGGCCCCACTCTCTATGGCGAGAGCGGTCTACTTATGATTGCACAAATCTTTGCAATGCTTGGACTTGCCGACGATGTCGACGACGACAAGACGGGCTGAAATCTGAAAACGCTAAGGGCTGAAATCTGCAAATCTTGTATCTGCTGAATTCTGACTCTATGTCGATGACGATGTTGATGGCGACGACGTGCTGAAAACGCAGATGCTGAAATCTATGTTTTCCGGGCTGAATCTGTGAACTGCGCGGGATCTGACGGTGCGGCGAGGATTTGTTGCGGGAAGGTGAGATCTGTGAGGTTCAGGACTTGTACTGCGGGTGCTAAGTGCTGAAAACTGAAAACGCTGGTCTTCTTGTGGCCTTGTCGCGACGGAACTGCAAAACGCTAGGTCGTCTGCTGCTCCAAAAACGCTAGGGCTGAATTCTGCTGCTGGTGCAATCTGCTGTGGATCTGCTGATGCAACTGCTAACGCTAGGGCTGAATTCTCCTCTGCTGTCGCCAGGCTGATGCAGATGCAAAAACGCTGGTTGATCTGGGTTCTTGCCCAAAAACGCTAGCTCTTTTGCTGTGATGCAAAAACGCTAGAGAACTTGGTGTCTTGCTGAGAAGCTGCCTGTGAGCAATGCTCCTGCTGCCTCTTCTGCCAGAAAGTGCTAGCTCTGGTTTGCTTACATATTATCTTAGCAAAATTGCCCTTCCTAGTTTCCAACAAAAGTCACTTAATAAATAAGTGAAAAATAGGTTTAATGCACTGGAAAATTCCCCTGATGGAGCAACCGGAGGATATGCATCTACTCTAAGTGTCTGGTCGGGTCATGCACGGTCTGCGAACAGACTCACAAAAGTGCCAGATCACTTCCTGTTCTAGATTGATTTGACTGAACTGAACCCTGGTCATGTTGTAGCTTGTCCACGGACACATAGGGTTGGATGTGTCACGTGACATCCCTCCTTTTCAAAGTGAGGTACTGGTACCGAACTGTATGGCGTCGAGGGAGATCGCAAGCAACGTCTGAATCCTGGAAAGGACTCGTCGTTGGTCCACGTTGATGTGTGGGTCGTGCGATACTTGAACTTCATAAAGGTCTGCAACACTTGCTTCTTTGGGCCGCGCCGAAAGCGACGCAAAGGCTTCTGTGGCTCCTTCAATGCTTCAACTTCGTTTAGAGTCATGCTTCTTCCTTCTTTAAGAATCTCCATGGCTGAAAATTCCTGAAACCACTTCCAACACAAAAACTTGAACATACCTATTTCATGTAAAGTGATTGGAAAAATCTTTTTTTCCTCAAAGACTGTGCATGCGATGTAGATGAACAAAGAGACGGAGTGCCAAACCATTCACCACACACACGCAAACAATGAGATCGAAGCTTGTGTTTCTGATCTATATCAATCAACTGTGGCAAAACAAAATGGAAATGCCCATGCTTGGTGCTCATACTTTCATGTGCTCTGTCGAGCACTATGTCGTGCCAAGGAAGAGACATGCAATGTGACGTCCTTGAATGCATACTTTTCAGCTTTTCATGAACAATCCGCATACATCCGTGCTCATTCATGAGTGAAACGTGCTCATCGTCATGCCTAGGAAAAGGGACAATGCGTGCTGACGAATCATTCGAACACATAGTACTTCTTGTGGGGGTTCTTTGGACCTAGGCTCAAGAGCCAAGATCGGTTCTTCGTGATTGATCGAATCTGCAATGAGGTTAGCTTCACTCGAGAAAGTATCAACTAACACACCATCCTTGTGAACAATCACATCATGTTCATGCAAATCATCATGCTCGTGAAAAATCACATCTTGATCATCATGCAAATCATCATGCTTGTGAGAAATCACATCTTGAACATCATGCAAATCATCATGCTTGTCATTCAAATCATCATGCAAATCCTGTGTGTCATGCTTGGGAGAAGAAGAGACTAAGAGAGTCTCCTTTTCCCGAATCTCTTCAATCTTCGCCTGCACATTAGAAATGAGAGAGGAAGAATGAACAACGTGTGTGTGATCCAATTTTGTTTTTCTTTCTGCGTACTTGCAATCAAATTCTTTGGCCTCCAAGCGTAATTGCTCGCGCTCATGCTCCATGGCTGCCATTCTTGCTTCGTGCCACGTTGCCATGATGTCCATCATTGTCTTGCACCAAGCCTCCATAGGATCTGGTACAATCCTTGGCGTAGATGGGGAAGGGGGAGGGTCAGAAAAACCTCCTGGTGGGGAAAATTCTTCTTCGCCATTTCCATGCTCATCACTTCCAAGCGAAGTATCCATTCCGCTTCGAGTGATGACCATCCACTGAAGTCGTGGGTTCTTGTGGTCTTGAGTTCTTAAGTTCACGAGGAACTTGGGTTCTTGGGGGTCTTCGTTCTTGGGGTTGTTGAGGATCTTGAGGGTCTTGAGGTTCTTGCGGTTCTTCTTTCGCTTGCAATTTGTGTTAGAGAAAGATCTTCTCTTACCCAAGCTATACTCTTCCCTACGGGCGCACCCCTTGGCGGCCTTGCGTTTGCTTTCTCCCACCTCACGTTGATTGGCCAGCTGCTAAATGCCAAAAGTGACTCTCCCATTGCCATACATAGGGAGGAAGTTGTTCATTCTTCATCTCTCATTTCTAATGTGCAGACGAAGTTTGAAAAGAATCAGGAGAAGGAGACTCGCTTAGTCTTGTCTTCTCCAAAGCATGACACATATTTTGCATAATAAAGATGTGATTATTCACAATGATGATGATTTGCAGGATATAGATGTGATTGTTCACAAGGATGATGGTTTAGTTGATGCTTTTTCTAGTGAAGCTAACCTCATTGCAGATTCAATCAATCACGAAGAACTGATCTTGGCTCTCGAGTCAAGATCTAAGTGTAAGGTGCAGCGGAATGAATGTTGTATTTTCTCAAGATTAGTGATCTTTATTGCTCAAGGTTCCTTTTAGTTCTTAGGGAAGGAGAGAGCCTTCTGTCTTATGGAGAGTGCTATGATCACAAACAAAGTGAGTGGATATTGTGCGTGCAAGTGAATGAGACTGAGAGAAGGAGAGAAAAGAGATACGACACCCGAGAGGTTGTAAAACCCTCCTCCGAAGGCCCCACTCTCGTCGGCGAGAGTGGTCTTATAGCCGGCCTGTACAACGTAGAGGGCGGTACTATTTCAATTACCTGTTAACTTTACACAGAGCACTGAGAAGGGAAGAGAACACAGTTGCGTCCAGCGACTAGAATGTCACTGCGCACACGAGACCGACACCCTGTAGGCCCCAAAGACTGGCGCCCCTTTTGGTATTTCTTTATTCAAATTAAGGTAGACGATCCGATCACTTCGCACAAGCTTTCACAAAGCTGTCCAAACCTGGTGAGGGCTGAAAACCTGCGGCTGAAAATGCAGGTTTTCGACCTGATTTTGGCAGCATAACGACGCAAAAACCCCTGTAGGTCAAAAGCACCTGTCTAGGACGGATTCCCTCGCTATCTGGAAGCTTTCTGGTGAGCTGTCACAGAAATTCAGCGGGCTGTAATTCCCTGTTTTTCACTGCCGGGTGCTCGAAAGCCTGTACACGCATCCCAAGGCTCTCAGGAGGCTCCCCCGGGGTTCCCTTGCAGTTTAGGTGCGAAACCCTAAACCTGCAGAAAAACACAGCAGGATGTAATACGTTGTTTCAGATCGTTTTTAGTGGAGCGAACACGCCTACGCGTGTCCCAAGGGCTCCCGCACACAATGGGACAGTTCCCTTGTGAATTGGACGAGTTTTCACGCGAGAAAACTCTCCAAACTCGCAATCTTTCGTGATGGAACTGTGCGTACCTGTGGGGGATTAGCAATTAGCTGCTAATCCGGTTCCTGTTCAGAAGGCTCTTGCCTTGGCAAACGCGCATAAACCCCCAGAACTGTACATGTTCATCTGAGTAGCCCAACTAGTGGGGCATTACCATATGTGCCAAAGGGGAGAGAGATGCACGAGAGCAAGTCATCGCGCTACATGAGACAGAGGAGAAGGAAAGCTTTCCATTAAAGCTGTAGACCTGCACCCACTACTCACACACACACTGTAGCTCACTTATGTTCAAAAATCAGCCTCCTCTCTCAAATTGGGCGCCCCCTCTTCATGCTGGAAGTGGCAAAACTGCCTGGAGCCGCCATGTGTCCAGTTTGCCCCTTTTGAGTTAATTCTCTAGTTCCCACTGACTTATAAAGTTATAAGCGACTTTCCGAGTGGCCCATACTTCATTTGGCGCACACAGGCTTCCATACTCATCAGAATTTAGTGTTAACTGGCCCGACCAGTCCCAAACTGACCGACCCAGACTCCCGCTGTGAGAAACCTAGTCGGCCGCAGCCGTTTCACACTGGCCATGCAATGTCCACTTGCACCTTTTCAAGGTTTCCGGGGAAAACAAGTTAAAATAAAAATAAATAAAAATATCTAGTACTTATTTACCGAAGGCAACAGGAAAAATACACCTCCTAGTGATAGGTCTACTTTGATTGCACAAAGGTGTACAATGCGTATGCAATGGGACTATGCCGATGACGACGACGGTGATGACCACGACGACTTGATGGCTGAAATCTGGAATCTTCTATCTGCTGATTTTCGTGGCTGTTTCGGTGGCTGAAAATGGATGTTTTGGCTGCGCTTTCTTGGGCTAAAGATGGGGGGACTTATGCAAGCGACTGGGGGCTGATCTGCTACTGTTCCATATGCTGAAAATCTGCGTTTTTAGGCTGCAAACCAAAAACGCTGACCTGCTGTCCTAGCGTTAGTGATTTGCTGACCTTCTGTTGCCGAATGGCTGGAAACAGGAAACGCTAGGGCTGATATGCATCTGTTGATGAAAACGCTACAAGGTTGATGTCTGCTTTGCTGAATTCAATGAAGAAAAACGCTGAACCTGCTGCTGATGCTAGCGTTAGTACATGGTATGAAAACGCTGATGGTGGTCAGGATAAAAACGCTAGGCTTTGATGCTTTTTGGCGATGGTGGTTGGATAAGGAAACGCCAGGGAATTGGGGGGGGTGGCGATGGCTTGCTATGGAGGAAACGCCAAGTCTGCTAGAGGCAAGGCGATGGTGCTGAGGGGGGTACTGCTGAGAAGCTGCCTGTTGAGCGGGAAGCTCCTGCTGCCTCTTCTGCCAGAAAGTGCTAACTTGGGTTTGCTTATATATTAACTTAGCAAAATTGCCCTACCTACTTTTGTTGGAAAGTCACTTAAAAATAATAAGTGAAAAATGTCAAAAATAGGGAAAATAGGCTAAATGCACCGGAAAATACCCTTGACTGATTCTAATGGATTCTGATGGGAATACTGATGATCATGCTGTGTGCAACCGGAGGATATGCATCTATGCTAAGTGACTGGGCATGCACGGTCTACGAATAGACTCACAAAAGTGCTAGATCACTGCTAATCTAAACTGATTGAACTTACGGGAACCCTGCTATGGTGTAGCTTGTCCACGGACACATAGGGTTGGGATGTGTCACGTGACACTAAGGACCCCCATAGGAGTATTTTGTATGCACATTATTAGTCAGTATGCACTATTCGAGTGTTTCATTCGTGACGGTTTCTTGTATTTGCGTCACCGTCTTTACGATTTCCCTTTCCACAGGCATGCCGTATTGTACGATGCACATGATTCACTCATGAATGAGCATGGATGTATGCGGATTACTCATGAAAAGATGAAATGTTTGCATTCAAGGAATTCACATTCCATGTCTCTTCCTTGGCATGACACAGTATCAAAAGGAGCACAAGAAAAATTGAGCATCAAGCATCGGCATTTCCATTGTGATTTGCCACAATTGATAGATTTAGATAAAAAAGTCAATGTTCCATTCTATTTTTTGCGTGTGTTTGATGAACGGTTTGGCACGCTGTCACTTTGTTCATCTACATTGCATGCACAGTTTTTTCGAAAGAATAGTCTTTTTTCCGTCACTCTATATGGAATGGGTATGTTCATGTTTTTGTGTTGGAAGTGGTTTCAAGAATTTTCCTCCTCGGAGATTCTTGAAGAAGATAGTTCCACGACTATAGCCGAAGTTAGAGGCAGTCACAGATGACTTTGTGTTGCTTTCAGCGCAGCCCAAAGAAGCAAGCATTGCTTATACCTTCCTGAAGTTCAAGTATCGCACGACCCACCCATCAGAGTGGGCCGGCGAAGAGTCCTTCCGAGGATTCCAGACATTGTTGGCGATCTCTCTCGATGCCATACAGTTCGGTACCAGTACCTCACTTTAATGAGGGGATGTCACGTGCACATCTAACCCTATGTGTATGTGGACAAGCTACTTCAGTTCTAGGCTTTAGGTCAGCTTAGGAAGTGTTCTGGCACCTTTGTGAGTCTGTTCGCAGGCCGTGCATGTCCAGGCACTTAGAGTAGTTGCATTTCCTCTGGTTGCGCACAACATGATCATCAGATTACAGTCAATACCCATCAGGAGCATTTTACAGTGCATCGAACCCATTTTCCCTATTTTAGTCATTTTTCACTTATTATTATTAAGTGACTTTGTTGGGAAACTGGGTAGGGCAAATTAGCTAAGTCAATATGTAAGAAAGCTAGTGCTAGCACTTTCTAGCAGAAGAGGCAGCAAAGACCCAGTGTCTGGCAATGTACCTTCTTAGCAAGACCCCCGGCGGAACAACTTAGCGTTTTTTCAGCCATTAAGAAGCCTAGCGTTTTCAGCAATTGCAGATAGCCCCAGCGTTTTGCAGATTGCAGATCAGCTTGGTGTTAGCAGAGATTGTAGCAGACTCCCTAGTGTTTTTGCAGCAGACAACAGATCAGCCTAGCGTTTTTGCAACTTGTAGATCACCTAGCGTTTTGCAGATTCCTGGCGACAAGACCACCTCTAGCATCAACGTTTTCAGTTTTCAGCAGTCAAGACTCCGCACCGCAGCCCCCAAACCTTGCAGATCTCACCTTCCGGCAACAGATCCTCGCCGCACGGTCAGATCAGCAAGAGTTTGCAGATTCAGCCTGCTATTCGCAGATTTCAGCATCTGCGTTTTCGGCACGTCGTCGTCATTGCCGTCGTCACTGACATAGAGTCAGAATTGAGCAGATACCAGATTTACAGATTTCAGCCCCTAGCGTTTTCAGTTTTGAGCAGTCTCGTCGTCGACATCGTCGGCAAGACCATTGCATTTAGACCATTGTACGAGGATTGTGCCATCAATAGCATAGATCTCTCTCGCCACAGAGTGTGGCCCTTGGAGGAGGGTTTGACAACATTCTGGTGTCATATTCTTCTCTCTCTATCTCTCAGTCTTAGCACCTTCATTCACAGTGTTTATCCACTTTGTTTGTGATCATTTGCACTCTCTCACTAAAGGAACGAAAGGCTTTCCGTTTGTAAGTAAAAGGAACCCTTGAGCACAGAGCACTCATCTTGAGCAAAGTTCAACATTCACTTCCGCTGCACCTTACAGAAGCTTTGAGGATATGCTAGATCAATACGCCATAGATCCAGATTTTGCAGATATCTTTTACCGGATACAGAGTGGAGAGACAGTTGTAGGCTATTCCATATAGGACGGCTATTTGATGCAGAAAACGATGTTGTGTGTTACACAGCCTTTGAGGCCCACTTTATTCAGGTAAAGAAGACAAGATTTCCCAATTCACTAGTTTCTTTTGGAGGAAAATCTGGGAAAACATTGGCATGCGGTTGCAGTTCTCGTACTCGTTCCACCCACAGACAGATGGGCAATTTGAGATAGCCAATTCAGTGGTTTTGGATTTGTTAAAGTCTTATATTCCGGATCAGAAAACTCAATGGGAAAAATATTTACTCTTGGTGGAGTTTGCCTACAACAACACAGTGTGAGAGCGAGCAACGGAAAAAGTGTGAGCCACGTGCGTCGAAAACGCTAGAGAGAGAGAGAGAGAGAGAGAGAGAGAGAGAGAGAGAGAGAGAGAGAGAGAGAGAGAGAGAGAGAGAGAGAGAGAGAGAGAGAGAGAGAGAGAGAGAGAGAGAGAGAGAGAGAGAGAGAGAGAGAGAGAGAGAGAGAGAACACAAGTGCTTTGCAAATGATGCTCTCAATACACAATTTGAATGACTACAAGACCATAAGCATTCTATTTATAGAATCTTAGGTTGAGATAGGGCAAAAATGTGTAACTGGTGCCAAAAACATAAAAGCCCAAAAATAGCTAAAAATGTGTGCACCCAGCACCTAGCCAGGCTCAGAAAATGACCAGCTAGACACGTGCTAAAAGTGTCTGCCGATGCAATCTACATGATGTGCAATTGGTGGCCAACCCGAGACAATCACTAGCCACGAAATGGCGAAGCAACGGTGGTGTAACACACCTCCTCTCAGCACCGGATGTTGAGACAACACAAAGGAGTCGAAGGTAAGAAGCCATAGTCCGTTGAGGTGCAGCCTTTGTGAAGATGTCTGCTGCATTGTCCGCTGTAGGAACATACTCCAAGTGAAGATCTCTAGCCAAAACCCGCTCTCGAACATAGCGGTGTTGCACCTCATTGTGCTTTGTGCGAGCGTGAAAGATAGGGTTCTTGGCAATAGCAATGCAACTCCGATTGTCGCACAAAAGACGAGTAGTAGTAGTCTGGGGAAAACACAACTCTCCCAGTAATCTCCGTAGCCTTATGGCCTCACAAGCAGCATAGCAAGTTGATCTGTACTCCGCCTCTGTAGAAGATAGCGCAACAGTGGGTTGCCGCTTATTGCTCCATGAAATGGGTCCCAAGCCGAGTGTGAAAACTACTCCTGTAGTAGAACGCCGAGTATTTGGATTTCCCGCCCAATCTGAATCACACAACCAAGTAAGGTGCAACCCTTGGAGCGACCATAGAACACACCATGGTCCAAGGTGCCGTTGATGTACCGCAAAGTACGCTTGGCACACTACCAATGTCTCTGACGAGGTCAGGTGTTGAAGAAACTGAGGACTGAAACTGTGTAACTGATGTCTGGTCGAGAATAAGTCAGCCATACGAGGCAACCAACAACATTCCTGTATTGCTCCAAGTCAATTCGTGGGGAAGGATCGTGAAGCGATACGTTCTCTCCGGGCTCAAGAGGAGTGCCAATCGGTCTGTAGCCCGTCAGCTGGAATCTCTCCAGAATAGCATTCACATACTTCCGCTGAGAAAAGAAGATGCCGCCAAGTGTTTGAAAAATCTGGAATCCAAGAAAATAGCGAAGAAGCCCAAGATCAGTCATCTCGAAACGCATCTCCATAGCTTTCATGATCGACTTGATCCTGCTGGTCCAAGAGCTTGTGAAAATGAGATCGTCCACATGGACAATCACTATCGCAACCAAAGAGCCATCAGAGACAAACATAACAGTTGGAATCTTATGAGGTACACCGTAACCCCAACTTCACGAGAAACTGGTCAAGTGTGAGGTACCATTGTCGTCCAGCCTGCTTCAGTCCATACAATGCTTTCCACAAGTGATAGACCCAATCCTCCTTGCCCGGTATACGAAACCTAGGAGGTTGCTCGACATAAACTTCTTTATCAAAATCTCTATTCAGAAATGCACTTTTGACATCCATTTGGAAGATAGACCAACCAAAGTTGGCTGCGAGAGCAAACACTGTGCGTATGGTAGTCATGCGAGCGGTGGGAGCAAAGGTCTCGTCAAAGTCGACGCCTGGTCGCTATGTGAAACCCCAAGCAATAAGTCTCGCTGTTTGTCGAGGGAACCATTGGCCTTGTACTTTGTCTTGAAAATCCATTTCGTAGAAACCACCTTCTGCTTGTTGGGCCTGGGAACCAAACTCCAGGTTTTATTCCACTCGATAGCATCCATCTCTGTCTGCATGGCACACTTCCAACAATCATGCTGGAGTGCTTCCTCCACCGAGGAAGGCTCAATTGGTGAAGCCTGAATCTGAGACACGAGTGCAAAGTTCACGAACTCTGCGCCATCATAAGCTTGCTTGTCCTTGAGGCATCTAGAACGTCTAGGCTGTCACGGGTCTTGCGAGTCTGGTAACTTCGTGACTCCAGAGGAAGAATCCGTAGAGTAAAGCCAACCAGGAACTAACTTCTCCTTGTGAGGTGGGACCGCCTCCGCCCAAGGAGAGCCATCATCCATATTAGAATCGGAATCTGACATGGCATGATTGGGTGAAGTAATGGCATGATCCGGTGAAGTAACTGGCTGCGGTGTACAGGAAACAGGAACATGAACAGGAATAGGATCAGGTGTAGGAGGTGAACAAGGAGGAGGTAGGGAAGGTATAGGCTTGGATGCTGCCCCCTCTGCAGGTGTGTTGAAGAGCTTCATGAAAGTCACATCATGGCTAACTGTGGTGGTCTTGGCGTCAGGATTGTAAAGCCGGTATCCGTCAGACTCTTGTGAATAGCCCAAGAAGATGAGCTTCTTCGCCTTGAAGTCTAACTTCTGTCGCTTCTCCTTTGGCACATGGAAAAATGCTAGACACCCAAAAACTTGAAAGTGTGAGACCGAGGGGTTGCGCTTGTAGTAAGCGTGATAAGGAGTCATGTCCTGCACACCTCCATGTTGCACACCTCTGCCCAGTAAACCCGGGGCAAAGAAGCATGTGCAAGCATCGCACGAGCCATCTCCATGATAGTCCGATTCTTTTGCTCAACAACTCCGTTCTGGGAAGGAGTGTAAGGAGTAGTCAATTGGTGCTGGATGCCCTCTAACTTGGACCACTGTGCAAAGTCCTTCAATGTGAACTCACCCCCTTTGTGTGAGCGAATACATTTGACGTGCAAGTCCTCCTCCTTTTCAACCATCGTCTTCCAATTTTGAACGAAATTGAAAGCCTCCGACTTGAGCTTTAGGAACCAAGCCGAATTGTACCTGCTGAAATCATCCACGAGCACAAGCAGAAATTGAGCTAGAAAATGAAGGAGTGCTCATCGGGCCACATAGATCAATGTGAACCAATGCAAGTGGTGCCGATGCCTGCTTCGGAAAGGCAACCCTGTGTTGCTTGCCCAACTGGCAAGCCTCGCATACGCCTTATGAGGAGCGTATCGTTGGTAAACCCTCCACCATAGAGGTCCTAGCAGCCTACTGAACCTGTTGATAAGATAGATGTTCAAATTGTGCATGCCATAGAGAAGAAGACTCCGCGGTCGCAGACAGAAGAGCAGTGAGGCGGTATAGGGAACCTGTCACAAAGTGATGACGTGGCGGACAGCAGAAACCCTAATTTCTGCCAGAAACCCTAAAATTCTTGCAAACCCTAATTTTTGCCAAAAACCCTAAATTCCGGAAATCGCGGAGGCGGATTATTTAAAAAATTTTTTTTTTTTTTTTTGGAAAATGATGAGCGACGCGAATTTTGCTTTTGCTTTTTTTTTTATAAAAAAAAAAGAGAAAAGACTCTCTAAGAGAGAGAGAGAACTGATGCTTTTGATTTTAAAAGCTTTTGGGGCTCTGCTTTTGGGCATCCCTTGTAACCTTTAAATTAGTGGTGAGGGCCTCACTTCTCAGAGCATCTGGACGCAGAGTCTGAGAGTGAAACCCTAACCGCTCTCTTGTACTTTGATGATTGATTAATACAAAAAGAAATACCGAAAGGGGCGCCAGTCTTTGGGGCCAATATCTCTAGGCACGGAACTCCGCCGGGCCAGTGCAAATCTATTGTGATCTGTGAATTGTTTTGAAGTGGTTATTTGGTGTTGTCGCGGTTGATTCTTGACTTGGAGTGTCCAAGTTTGTTACAGTGCTATCAGAGCACGGCCGATTTCTCTTCTACGGGAAATCCGATCCCCGAATTTTTTTTCCGCGGCACCTATGGCTTCAGGCAATGATCAGTCGACTCCCTCTGCATCTGGAGATGCGGGCTGGGATCACAGCGAAGATTCAGACAGAGAGTATGGCCCGCCTCGGCCTACTCAGGCGGAGCAAAGAGAGATGGAGCGTCGTCAATTAATTGGCGATGCAACAAAGATGATGCTCAATTTTGCCAAGGACCCGAAGATGGCAAAATATATGAACCAGACCTCTTTGAAAAAGGTACACATGGAGTGACAGAGAACCACAACACCACTCCCGAAACCCGCTCTCAAGAAACCTTCTACCTCCAAGAAATATACGGAGAAGGAACTGGAGAACGTGGTTGATGCACGGATTGCTCAGCTTTTCGACGTGCAAAAGAAAGGCAAAAATCACGGCAAAAAGCACGGCAAAAAGCAGAACAAAGGTACTGACTTCCCGGGATATTTGGGTCGTCAGTCGACATTCGACAAAGCAAAGAAACGGAAGAAGCGTGTTCGATTTGAAGGAGTACCCAGTTCTTCTTCTTCTTCTTCTGACAGTTCTTCTAGCTCCTCGGATTAGAGCGAAGAAGACAGAAAAAAAAAGCAAAAAGCGAAGCAAGACACAAAGCTTCGGAACGGGCAAGAAAAAGGCAAAGAAGGCTACATCTCGCCCAGAGACTGACAGTTCTACTGAGGACTCGTCTACAGACAGCTCAGATTCCGATGACGGAAAGTTTTATGCGAACAAGAAGAATTTTTACAAAGCCAACCAGTATGACTTTCTCGAAGATAACAGCAAGAAAGTCCGAGAGTTTAAGGAAGGTGGCCACTCGATCAAGTTTGATACTTTTCAGGATACTCAGATGCTTCGAAGGCTTTGTCTCTTATACAGCAGTTTGACATCGCTTTCGCGGGAGGACGCTATTCAGAGCACTCCAAGATTCGGAGAGCTGCCTCTTACTCTGAGGGGAATGCTCCTACTTGGTGGTCCACGCTTCTATTAAGCAAGACTGTGCCAGTTACATGGCTGAAATTCAAGAGGCTTTTTATTTCTTCTTGGTTGACTCAAGAGTTTGAGCGAGATATACGAGCAGCTTGGAACCATCTCCGGATGACCAAGAGCGATACAGTGAATTCTTACTGTGAAAGATTCTGGAGCTCTTTTCTACCCGCCTCTTCATTCAAGAAGATCTCGTTCAGAGAACAGATTGAGCGGTTTACCTTGGGTCTACCTACAGAGATCCGAGACCACTGCTTGGAACAGAAGTCAGCTTCTATTCAGGAGTTGATGAGTCATGCGAAGCGGGGCTTTGCCATTCACTCTGGCAGTCTGACCTACCCCACAGATGAGGCCATGACACAACGAGCCGAACAGACTTTTGGGAATGAAAGTAGAATGAAAAAGAGCAACCTAGAGAAAAAAAAAAAGGATGCACGACCCAAACTTACTCCTGAGGAGAGAGCTCGCTTCATCAGAGAGGGGAAGTGCTTTGGATGCGGGGAACATGGACATATTTCCGCGAAGTGCCCTGATACGGCACAGAAAGAACAACATGATAAAAACGACGACAGGTCTGAGAGTTCGAGAGTAGCTGAGGAATGTGGCAGAAAAGGCAGATAGAAAAGCAGAACTGGTACCACATGGCGTGGGACCTGCATCGAATCTAATGAATGAAAGTACAAACTTTGCCGCTTTCGGGGCAAAGCGAAGGATCAAGAAGCTCTTTTGAAGGAGCCAAGGCCAACTTCTTTTCACTTGGAATTGGCGGCTCGATTTGGAACTACGCCCGACAGACTGACGCCACAGACGGAGGTAGTTCGACTGGCACCCGGATGGGATGTTGCCATTACACCGAGCATTGGCAAACTTCGTTTGCAATGACAGGGGTGTTCAGGGCATGTGAGTGACGTTCTACTCGGGATCCCTTGGTACCACAAGAACTACGCCGTGGTTGACTACCGGGCCGAGAAAGCGACTTTGATAAATGAAGGGCTTAGAGATTGTACTTGATGAACTTCAGTTTTCTTACTCATTCTTTTGGGAGAACTGAACGATGGATAAAGGTTGAATATGTTTTGATCTGAAGAAAAGAACGCCAAGATTTTTTTTTCTCCACGCTCATGCCGATTGCTTTTGAGAGGGCCTGAAGATCATACGATTGATCTGATATCTGGAAGCACGCCACCGAATCGGCCACCTTATCGTGTGAGCCGAGTACAGAATGAAGAGATTATGAACCAAGTGAAAGACCTCTTGGAAAAGGGTCTTGTCCAGCCTAGTACTTCACCGTATTGCTCTCCAGTATTGTTGGTTTTGAAGAAAGACGGATCTTGGAGAATGTGCATCGATTATAGCACTCTCAATGAAATCACCATCAAGAACAGATTTCCGATTCCTAGGATCGATGATATACTCGACAGGTTACAGGGATCCTCGTGCTTTAGCAGGATTGACTTGAAGAGTGGATATCATCAGATCAGGATAGCGCCAGGAGATGTCTACAAGACAGCTTTTCGGACGACTTTTGGGTTATTTGAGTTTTTGGTGATGCCTTTTGGCTTAACCAATGCTCCTGCGACATTTAACCGGATGATGGACAGGATTTTTCGAGAGTACAGGCTATTTGTTGGCACTTTCTTTGACGACATCATTGTTTTCTCGAAGAATGAGGCAGAACACAGAGATCATCTGCTTCAAGTCTTTTAGGCATTACGAGATCACACGCTAGTGATTAATGCAACGAAAAGTGAATTTTTTCCTACCATGGATACACTTTTTGGGACACATTGTGTCAGCAACACAACAGGAGTGCAAATGGACCCGGCCAAGATAGAGACTATCCGTGATTGGCCCGATTTGAGGAATGTCCATGAAGTTAGAAGCTTCTTGGGACTATGTTCATACTACAGGCGGTTCATACGAAAGTTTGCAGAGGTTGCTTCCCCTTTTCATATCTTGACACAGAAAGGAGTACCTTTTTCGTGGGGACCCACAGAGGTGACTGCCTTTCAGACATTGAAAGAGAAATTGACTACGGGACCTATTTTGACTTTGCCGGACTTGCAGAAGTCATTCGAAGTATATTGTGATGCTTGTGGTCGTAGTCTGGGTGCGGTCTTGATGCAAGAAGGCCATGTCATAGCTTACGAGAGCCGTTTGTTCTCTAGGCCGGAGATGACAGCACAGATTTATGAGAAAGAGCTTTTGGCGGTTATCCATGCTCTTACTCAGTGGCGGCATTACCTACTCGGAGCGGATTTTATTGTCTTTACAGACCATCAGAGTTTGCGCTACTTCTTGTCACAGAAGCAGCTTTCGGAAAAGCAGATGCGGTGGGCGAATATCTTGTCATAGTTTCACTTCCAGATTGTCCATGTGCAGGGACAGAAGAATGTGGTGGCAGATGCTTTGTCTCAGAAACCGTTGGTTCTGGCTATTTCCGCGATACATCATAGGAGCTTCGAGGATATGGTTGATCAGTGTGCCACAGATATAGATTTTGCAGATATTTTCACACGGATACGGGATGGGGAGACAGTAGCTGGATACTCCCTTCGGGAAGGCTACTTGATGAAAAAGACTATGTTGTGCGTTACACAGCCGTTGAGGGAAAAGGTTATGACTGATTGCCACTGTCCACCTTTTACGGGTCACCGCAGCATTGCTACCACCATGAAAGGGGTAGAGAGAGATTTCTTTTGGCGGAGACTGAAGAAGGATGTGGAAGAGTTTGTGCGCAGTTGCTTGGTATGCTAGAAGGTCAAGTTTGACAGGCATAAGGCACAGGGATTGTTACAGCCTTTACCCATACCCACCCACCCGCCCCTGGGAAAATATTGAAATGGATTTCATTTTTTTTAATCT
Source organism: Adiantum capillus-veneris (assembly GCF_014529385.1). Classification (NCBI taxonomy): domain Eukaryota; kingdom Viridiplantae; phylum Streptophyta; class Polypodiopsida; order Polypodiales; family Pteridaceae; genus Adiantum; species Adiantum capillus-veneris. The sequence continues at coordinate 114,481,387 of NC_140941.1, forward strand.
CCCGAGAATACAGAATGATCACGATGATTTTCCGATTACATGGCATGCCTGAGACGATTGTCTCCGACAGAGACCCCAGATTTATGAGTTTGTTTTGGAAGGCAATTTGGGAGAACATTGGGACGCGGTTGCAGTTCTCGTCATCGTTCCACTTGCAGACTGACGGGCAATTTGAGATTGCCAATTCAGTGATTTTAGATTTATTGAAGTCTTGTATCTCGCATCAGAAGACTCAATGGGAAAAGAACTTACCTTTGGTGGAATTTGCCTACAATAACACGATACACTCTTCGACGGGGAAGACGCCATGAGAGATTGTTGAAACTACTGCGAAGGTTCCATCCTTCCTGAGCACGAAAGATTAGAAATTTGAAGCGGATGAATATTCGCGAGATTTGGATACGGCTTTTGCCAAGGTTCACGAGACTTTACAGAAGTCTCGAGAACGACAGAAAAAGGCAGCGGATCGCTATCGTCGCGACTGGAAACTGAAGGAGGATGATTGGGTGCTCTTACTTTTGAGAAGGCACGCCTAAGAAAAAAAAAAAAGGGAAAGGAGAGGCTTTTTCCAAAGCTTAGTATGTGATACTACGGACCTTTCCAGATTACTGACAAGATAAATGATGTCTCCTTCCGATTGGACCTGCCAAATACTTGGAGGATTCATAATGCATTGCATGTGAGTCTCTTGAACCCTGTTAAGGGTGATGTGCCTGATGATGGGGAGCCTGATGAGCAACCCGAAGTGGAAGAAAACGAGGAGATCCTTGTTCCTGAACAGATTTTGGCACATAATGATACGAAGAAAGGTAAAGTCCGAAGGCGGTTCTTGGTTAAGGTCAAGAACTTTCCTGCATTTGATGCGAAGTGGATGGAGGAGGAGGACCTAGCAGATACTCCTCGGATTGTGAAACTTTACCTCGATGTTTTGGTTTAGCATAGTCTACTCCAAACGGAACCCAGAAACTCAGCTTGGCCGAAGATCTGGTGCAGTGGGATGCACAAGAGGGGAGTCGCTCCACTCCTTTGTCAACAGATGCCTCGATTTTGATACTAAAGTCACTGATGTCTCTTTGAGCTTCAGGGATACTGAGAGCTGACAGTATTCTGCTCGATGACTTTATGAAATGGAATTCCTGATTATGATACTGATTTGTTCTTGACTTCTTGTGAGTGCAGGAACTGATAGCCGAAATGACTGCAACATTTTGGTCTGATTGATCTCGAATAGACATGGTTGCAATAGGGGTTAGTCAATCGGACATCGATGAGGTCCCGATTGGACCTAGATGTGATTGCTAGCTACATTGCCGATAAATCATGGTCTAAGATCCGAATGAATGTTGAATGTCATGTGATGTCCTGTGATGTCTGGTGATGTCCTGTGATGTCATGTGATGTGACTCTCGATTTTGTACATGTGCTAGATGTGTGGTCTTAGTACGTAGGTACTAACAGTCAGTGTCTGCTAAGACAGTTTATGGCTTTTGTCGGTTTTGCAGGCGTAATCGCGGTCGATTACAATGCTTTCAAGAGGGGGGTATGTCACAAAGTGATGACGTGGCGGACAACAGAAACTCTAATTTCTGCCAGAAACCCTAAAATTCCTCCAAACCCTAATTTTTGCCAAAAACCCTAAATTCCGGAAATCGCGGAGGCGGATTATTAAAAAAAAAATATAAAAAAAATATATATATATATATATATTTTTTTGGAAAATGATGAGCGACGCGAATTTTGCTTTTGCTTTTTTTTTTTAATAAAAAAAAAGAGAAAAGACTCTAAGAGAGAGAGAGAACTGATGCTTTTGATTTTAAAAGCTTTTGGGTCTCTGCTTTTGGGCATCCCTTGTAACCTTTAAATTAGTGGTGAGGGCCTCACTTCTCAGAGCATCTGGACGCAGAGTCTGAGAGTGAAACCCTAACCGCTCTCTTGTACTTTGATGATTGATTAATACAAAAAGAAATACCGAAAGGGGCGCCAGTCTTTGGGGCCAATATCTCTAGGCACGGAACTCCGCCGGGCCAGTGCAAATCTATTGTGATCTGTGAATTGTTTTGAAGTGGTTATTTGGTGCTGTCGCGGTTGATTCTTGACTTGGAGTGTCCAAGTTTGTTACAGAACCATCACGCTCACCGCGTGCAACGATAGTACCTGTCGTAGAATCAGAAATGGTGACTGTGCCACTCCCAAAGTGTATGTAAGCCATAGTCATAGGGGACGCCCATTTTTGGGCTTCCCGTCCCCACTTGCCATCCCGTCCTCTTTTTTACACTAAAAATCCATTTGAGCCTCATCTCCCGTCCCTCGTTCCCACTCCTCGGGACGCGTCCCTTGTGGCTATGATGTTGGCTCCCTGAGAGTCCAAACTCGACACAAAGAGGAGGTTGAAGGCCATGTCCATAACGTAAAGCGCCTCCACTGAACTGAATTGAACTTCGGGTCTGAGGTAGAACGAAAGAGGGTAATCTGGCCTGTGCCAGACACTGGAATCTCATGGTTGCCACCCATTGTGACGGTCTGTCCGCGAGTCTCCCCGAGAGAGCTAAACCATGATTGCTGGGGAGTCATGTGAGTGGTGGCTCCACTGTCAACAACCCAAGTACCGGACTGCGATGTAGCAAGAGCGTGGTCCGTCGTCGCGACAAGAGCGGTCTCCGCTGTCTCGTGAGAGGCTACAACTGCAGTCGAGGCTGTCTGTTTCTCCCTGTTGGCCTCGTCTCGCTTCTTCTTTCTACATTTTGATTCTCTGTGCCCTTTCTTGTGGCAATGGTAACATTCGATGTCCTTGTTCTTCTTCTTCTTCTTACCTTTACCTTTCTTGTTACCTCGTTGAGCTATCAAAGCTCCTTCTGCATCAACAACACCTTCGGCTCGGAATGCGGAGTGCCCCTCAATCTGTCTAAGGGAAGGGAGAATCTTGTTCCAAGTGGGAAAAGAGGTACGTCCAGATGTGAGCAAACTTTGAAAATAGGGATCAAAGCGTGGGGGAAGCTTGAATAGTAAGAGACTAGCCATGCGTGCGGAGGTGATGTCGCCGCCGGCAGAGACAAGATCGTCCTAGAGTTCTTGCATGCGGCGGGTCAACCCATCAAGTGAGTTGAAATTCTTAAATTCGAGGTTGTACAACTCCCATTCAAGTGTGATCTATCTAGCAAACGAGGTCTCCTCAAAGTGGTCAAGAATCTGTCTCCACAATGGATGTGCATGCTCCTCTTTGGAAACTTCCTTCGTGATGCGGTCAGAGAGGTTCATCATAAGAAAGGTGTAGACTCGTATGTCCCGATCTAGCCACTTGTCGATCTGGGCCTAAGTGGCGGTGGGAAGGGAAGATTGAGCAGCCGAATGGGTGAAATCATTCAACCATTCCCAGAGTTGATGGTAGGCAATAATTGTGCGGACTATTTCCTCCACACATAATAGTTGTGTAAATCCAACTTCTTCTCCTCAACAAACTGGGTGAGGGCATAATTGTTGGATGTAGCGTTGGCAGATGCCGACGTAGTCGCAGAAGTGGAAGTGGCCGTAGTTGCAGAAGACATAGTGGCCCCCTTTTGGGATTGTTGTTGCCGTCCCTTCTGCTTCGGAGTCGACATGTCGCGTGCTTAGAGAGAAGTCCCAAAGGTAGATCGATAAGATCGCAAGTCGTCGATGAAGGTACTGTTCCCAAGGTTGTAGCAGTCCAAGATAACCGCCCAAACAACCACCAGATGGTGTCCTGGCGAGCAAGGGATGGTTCAACGGCACAAGAGGTAAAAATTCAGCGTGTTGTCCGCCCAAATAACGCTGCAAAGGGTGCTGAAAATGTTGTTGTAATAGAGATTTCAGCGTGCCTGTACGCCACCGGTCGGTGCAAGAGCGTCGGAGAGTGTCAGAGGAGAGGGTTCTCGCACTTTTTAGCCGTCGAGAGGCTGAAAACAGAGAAAAAACAGCAAGTAATAAGTACCGAAAATGGTGCCAAATTGGGTGTAGATACTTGTGCAAGGTGTAGATCTGCAAGTGCCTGTCGGTAGAAGGGTCTCCCGTGCAAGTCTTGGCCGCTCTCGATCGTGCAAGAGGCTTAACGTTTCCAGAAAACGCTGCAACCTGAGAAAACGCAGCAAGTGCACAAAAAATGCACCAAGATCTGGACAATGCAGAACTGTCCACAAACGCTAGGTGTTGCAAAAACGCTAGCATATTTTTTGGTACCTGTTTGGTGCGATTCTATTGTTGGAGGGAAGCGCTAGGACTTGGAAGTGCAGATCGAGGTTCACAAACCAAAAATGCTGGTTGAATTTGCAAAAGTGCTAGGCTGAAATTGCAGTTTTTCCGTGATGGAAGGGGCCAGAAATGCAAGCGCTAGCGTCTCGAGGAGAGATCGATGCAGATTCTCCACATCTTGGCGATTGATACCATGTGAGAGTGAGCAGTTGGGTTTACTTGTTTCTGTAATAAGCTTGGATACTCCAAGCGAGAAATGAATAGCAACAGGTCAAAACAGCAATACGTAGGTGTACCAAAGTTGTGGCATCACATGTATTGATGTTTGTCGCGACAAATTGAGTGGAAAGCTGAGTACAGGTGCTTGAAATTGCACTTTTCAGCTGAAATTTCAGGTTTGGACAGTTTCATGTAAAGAAATTGTGGTCTATAGTATGCAAAGTCTTGTGGCTGCTCCTATTTTCTGATATTTTCAGCCTATTGCATCTCTCTTGTATACACACTTGTGGTTGAATTAAAATGGCTTCTTCCTCTTCCGCATCTGACACTAAAAGTTTGATGGAAATCAAACGGTTCGATGGTCAAGGCTTCGACCTCTGGCAAGAACGCATGCAAGGTATCCTTTTCTTAAAGGATTGTGAAGATGCATTGGAAGAGAATAAGCCGCCAGGTTTGTCTGACGAAGAGTGGGCCAGGTTGAATAAGAAGGCTATGGCCTACATCAAAATGGCTATCAATGATGACATTTTGATGGACATCAAGCGTTTGGATTCTGCTTATGCAATATGGCAAAAGCTAAAGTCCAATTATGAAAACATCACGCTTGTGAACCAGGTGCATTTGATGCGAAAGTTGGTGAATATGCAGCTTGATGACTCGAAGTCAGCTTTTGAGCATTTGAGTGCTTTTACAGGTGTGTTGAGTCAGTTGTAGGACAGTGGGCTTCAGCAATTCGATGATAAGCTAAAAGCTATTTTCTTGCTTATGACATTGCCAGATACTTGGGAAACCTTGGTTGTCTCCTTGAGCAAGAGTCCCACCCTCACGTATGACAGTGTGAGAGGGTCTATTCTCAATGAAGAGATTAGACGCAAGTCTAGTGGGGAAGTCGATAGTTCTGCCTACATTGCAAGAGGTAGAAATCAAAAGCATGATGCGAGCAACAGGACTCAAAATAGAAGTAAGAGCAAGACAAAGGATAAGGATGTCACTTGTTATCAATGTGGGAGAAAGGGTCACAAGAAATCCGATTGTAGGTATTTTAAGAAAGAGCAGGAAAGGAAGAAGGAAACGCAAGATAAGAAGAAGAAAGATGAGAAGAAAGGGGAAAAATCAGCAAGTGATTCCTCCAGGGATGCTGAGAATGCAAATGTATCCTCTAGTGTGGTCATTGAGGAGTTGTCAGACGTTGAAGAAATCTTGGTTGCGGCTTCATGCCCCTCAGATTTGGTGATAGCTAATGCAGAAGACATGCTTATCTTGAAGAAAGATGTCATTGATGCATTGCTGAATGCTAATGATGGCCTATCCCAGTCATGGATAGTGGATTCTGGTGCTTCATTCCATGTTACTCCATCTTTGAAGTGTTTTGCTACATATGCTGCAGGCAATTATGGCAAGGTGTACCTTGGTGATAATTTTGCTTGCAATATTGAGGGAATGGGTACTATGCGTTTGGCTCTTAACAATGGTCAAGAGCTTGTGTTGAATGATGTCAGGTTTGTACCAGGCATTAAGAAAAGTTTGCTATCTGTTGGCCAGTTAGATGCACATGGTTATACTACCATCTTTGCTGGGGTTTCATGGAAGTTGCTTAAGGGCTCTATGCTTGTTGCAAAAGGGTCTAAAAGAGGAACTTTGAACTATCTTCGATGCAAAGCTTTGCCTGGCAAGTTTCTTGCTGTTGTTGAAGTTGCTTCACACTTGGAATTGTGGCATAAGAGACTTGGCAATATGAGCCAAAAGGGTATTGATGTGCTTTCCTCTCTGAAGAGGGTTAATGTAAAAGGCAAAAACTTGGATTTTTGTAACGCTTGTCTTTATGGAAAGCAAAAGGAATCTTCTTATTACTCTGGTGTCTCTCGCAAAGCTAATCCTCTTGATCTTATTCACTCTGATGTATGCACTATGCCTGTTAAGTCTTTTGGTGGTTGAAACGAACGAGGAGATAGGATCTCCCGACCACACAGACCGCCTACAGATACGCGTCGGACGAACCTCCCGACCATAGCCACCATCCGGCAGCTCCCCCGTGTTGGGGCCAACGTCCGAGGACGTAGGCGTGCACCTGTAAGCCCGGGCGTCCCATACCACTCGGCCTCACCTCCTCGAGGTGACCTCGCGCACTCCTAGCCTCTGGGCTAACCATTGGCACTCTGCCAGTGGGGGTCGATAACTGTAAATGAGGCCTTGGCCTCCCTTTTATAATAATGGCCGGCCACACTGGCCGTGTTCACACTACATCCGCCCGGACATTGGACGCCCATCCCGACGGCATCTGGGCTGGATCCCCTCTCCTGTGAGCGGGACATAACATACTTCCCCCCTAAAGAACCATTGATGTCCTCATCAATGAAGTGGGGATACGGAGCTTTCAAAGCTCTAACGGGTTCCCAAGTAGCAAACCTTTCAGATTGACCCTTCCATTTATTTAAGTACTCGTCATAAGACTTTTGGCGTGAGGATGGATACGATGATCCAAAACTGCTTCTGGTTCTTGAGGAATTTACTCAGTTTGTATATCTTGCCATACATTTTCCTCGATAGGCACCACAACATCAGTTTCGCCCAATTTGACTTTAAGGCGGTTGACATGAAACACTGGATGTACAGTAATATCCGAAGGAAGAGCCAGTTTGTAGGCAACGTGGCCAATTTTCTTTGTGATCAAGAATAGACCACAATATCTAACTAAAAGCTTATAATGCTTTCCTGTTCGCATAGTCTTGGAATCCTTGGGTATCTTCAGATAAACCCATTGTCCCACATCTAGAGTCCTTGGAGATCTCTTTTGATTAGCATAAGTAGTGACTCGATCACGAGCCGTTCTTATACTATCTTTAGCCAATTCGAGCATCTCTTGCATGTCAGACAGGAAATCACGAGCTTGGTGGTCCTTGACTTTCTCTAAGCCAATAGCAATCGGGGATTTAGGCTCGAATCCATACATCAGCATGAACGGGCTAAATCCAGTAGCATAATGCTTGCTACTATTATAGGCAAACTCTAACTGTGGAAGATACCTTTCCCAGTCAGACTGCCTATGAGAGACATAGGCTCTCAACATGTCCTCTAACGTCTGATTCATCCTCTCAGTTTGTCCGTCGGACTCAGGATGGTCAGAAGACGACATACTCAACTTCGTCTGAAGATGAGCGAACACATCTCGCCAAAATCGGCCAGTGAACTTAGCATCTCGATCACTGACGATGTCCTCTGGGAGACCATACAACTTATAAAGCTGATCGACAAATAAAACCGCGAACTCATGGCTTTTTACTGTCGACTTCGTTGGTATAAACTTCGCTATTTTTGTGAGTCTATCGACCACAACCCAAATAGCGTCATTGCCTCGACTAGTATTTAGCAAACCAACGATAAAGTCCATGGAAATACTCTGCCACTTGGCATCTGGGATTTCCAATGGATGTAACAAGCCAGCTTTCTTAAGGCGCTCTGCCTTATTGACCTGAAATTGAGCGCATCTCTTTACATAACTCTCTATGTAAGAGCGCATTCTTGGCCAATAGAAATATCGCTTGACTAAAGCCAAAGTTCTCTGGATGCCTAGGTGCCCAGTGCTAGGAACATCGTGGCATTCACACAAAATCCTTCGTCGAATCTCATCGATTTCCGGCACGCAGACTTTACCATTTCTAAACAATAGTCCACCTCTAATGGAATATTGTCGCTGTCTCGTTTCTCCAGCACGACTCACTTGGGTCTCCGGACCACCCAAGCCTGTATGCGAGTCATGCCCCACTTCGACCTCGTTCCATATCTTGCCAAAATGGCCATCGGAACGACATAGCCCTCGGAGAGAGAGATAGAAATCCGTCTAGATTTCAGCCATAGACAAGGCATTGACCTCAGGAATCCTGCTGAGCGCATCGGCAACTCGATTGCTGGATCCTTTTCTCTAGCGGATCTCAAAGTCAAACTCTTGCATAAGCTCAACCCATCTAGCCTTCCGGCCGTTGAGATCACCCTGATCACAGATATAGCGCAAGGAATGATGATCTGTCCATGCAACAAACGTAGAGCCATACAAGTAGTGCCGCCATTTCCTCAAGGCATAGACTACAACATAAAGCTTCTTCTCGTACGTTGGATAACGCATCTCGGTGTCAGAAAGCTTCTTACTTTCAAACGCGACAGGACGTCCATCCTGATATAATGCCGCACCAATAGCATAATCACTAGCATCCGTTTCAACCACAAACGGTTTGCTAGGATCCACAATGTGCAATATTGGTGCTGTAGTCACCAATTGCTTTAGTGGCCGAAAGCTCTCGTCGAGACGCTCATTCCAGACAATAGGGAGATTACCTTTACGACGAGGACTCGAAGTCTTCGGCCCTTTCACCCCTCCTTTTAAAGTTGCGTAAGCGGAGCAGCAACTTTAGAGTAATCCTTGATGGACTTGCGAAAAAATCCAGTAAAGCCTAAAAAAGACTTTACTTGGCATACATTCTTCAGAATGGGCCAATTTCGCACTTTATCCAATTTTTCAGGGTCGACGCGAATTCCATCGCGAGTAATGATGTGACCCAAGTACAGAAGCTCTTTCTTAAAGAATTCACATTTAGAAGCCTTAGCGTAAAGCTTCTCAGTTCTCAGTACTTCGAGAACAATACGTATATGTACTAGGTGCTCAGACAAACTTCGGCTGTAGATCAAGATATCATCGAGAAATACAACAACGAAGTTGCCTAAAAATGGTCTCAGCAGATCATTCATCATCTGCTGAAACGTAGCTCTAGCATTGGTCAAACCAAAAGGCAAGACCAAAAACTCGTAGTGACCATAACGCCTATGGAAGCCTGTCTTAGGAATATCTTCCAGTTTGATCCGTATCTGATGATAGCTTGATCGCAGGTCTATTTTGGTAAAACAACGCTCCATGGAGCCGATCTATCAGATCGTCCATGCGCGGGAGCGGATACTTGTTCTTGACAGTTAGTTTATTCAACCCCTTGTAATCCACGCAAAAGCGCATACTGTTATCCTTCTTTCGAGAAAGTAGCACTGGCGCTCCCCACGGGGATTTGCTAGGTCGAACAAAACCCCTGTCGAGATAATCCTTCAGCTTTCGGCTGAATCGCGTCCTCCTCGGTTTTACTAAACCGATAGGGTTGCTTTGAGAAGTGCTGACTACCAGCCACCAACTCAATGCCATGATCTACTCCTCTCGAAGGCGGCAAGCTAGGAGGTAGATCATCAAGAAAAACATCCTTGAAATCAATCATGATTTCTCGGATAAGGTTGGATTCGTCGGAATCCCCAAGTTCAACAGAAGAACATGAAACATTTTTACGAAATTCAGTGACAGAAGTACCAAGCACTAATGAATCAAACCAAGCAGACGGTACAGATTGATAAAAGTCAACATCAGAAGACTTTATTTCTTTATACATTTCCAAAGCAGTAACAACTGGTATTGCAAAACCATTATTTACAGACTTCTGATTACAAAGCGACACAGATACATGAGGCATGTTCTGCTTAACAAAAACAAGAGAGTGATGTACATAGTCTATATACAATGAGTTTTGTTTATCATAAAACCATGGAATTCCTAAAATAACATCTGCTCTGTCCAGGCGCATGATGTGGAAGTCCAGGTTCTCTTTGTAATCAGCCAACTCGAGCGACAAGTCTGGAACCATCCGATTCCATACATCCGTATCCATGCCACGAGCCATCTTCACGCGATACTCATGGTCACTGTCCTGCGTCCGCAGGTTCAATTTCTGCACCAATTTTGCATCCACAAAATTGTGTGAGCTTCCATTATCAAGGAGTACGGTCACGTTGTGACCATTGATCTTCTCGGGGAAACGGAGAAGACCGTGCTTACCAAACACTTTGGTGCTAAAAGTATAATTTGTGCATGAACTGTGCGGTAAATGATGGATTTCAACTTGAACAACATCAGAGTTACCTGAGACCTCGTGAACTGAACCGAAGGACGGCCTTGCGGTTTTTGCGTCTTCTTCTTCTTAGGGCATTCCTTGATTTGGTGACCCGTCTGGCCACATCCGAAGCAAGCCCCCTTCTTCACTACATCAGCAACTGAAGCGTTTCTGGCTTTCTTCTTTTCCTGAGAAGATCTTGGCAGTGATTTGGACTTATGCTGGAATCGGGGTCGCTTCCTCGAAGCACCCTCACCGGATTGATGGTCTGCAGTTCTTTTCTTCTCATAATTCGCTCCATTTATCAAATGGAACGTCCTGGCCTTGGCCACTGCATCCTCGACATCAGTCGAGGCTTTGTCCTTGATTAAGGCCCAACGGTAATCTTCATGTAACCCAAGCAAGTACATGTGCACGGTGTGTGTGGAATCCACCTCGCAGAAGGTAAGCGCCTCTTTGAAAGCTGTCGTATATTTATCAAAAGACAGAGTTTTCATCGAAAGACTCTGCAGTTTGGCATACGCTTTCAAAGGGTCCATTTTGGCGAAATCCCTCTTGAATTTCACGCAAAAGTCAGCCCACGTCGTAGGCTTTTCTGACATATCACGCCACCAGGTAAGCGCCTTACTGCGCAGATAAAGAGGAATCGTCTGAATCCTCCATTCATCATGCTCTCCATGGAGATCAAAGTATGTGGTCCACTGGTGTAGCCAGTTATTCACAGCCAATTCCGTACACTCCTTCTCTTCACCTGAGAAATTTGCAGTCTTATACAGAATTGTGGCAGTCGGACCACCTTGTGAATGCCCAAAAGCAGCAATATGCGTCCGCAAATGCTAGAGATGGGTTTCGTCCTCGGAAATATGCGCAGTCGTCGACTGAGCCATATTTTCGAGAGTAGAAAGTCGGGAACTAAGCCCCTGTACGACCCCTTCGAGAGAGGCCAAGCGAAGATTCGTTTGAACATTCGCGTTTTCCAGAGCGGTAACACGCTGGTTGAAGCTCTGGAAAGTGCTTGTAATCCATGTGTAGAGAGCATGCGTAAATGGAATTTGAATGTTACCTGGCGCGTCATCACGCTGCACATCCGAGCTTGAGGAATCCATGGCGAAGTGCGTGAAAAAACTGGAAAATTCACGCGAAACCGAGCCTTTTCTGCACTTTTCGGTCGCGAAAAGTTTAAGTTGCAAAGAGCTCCATGTGTCGGCGTGAGCACCTGAAGGTGAGCAGGTGATGGCGGGAGCGCGAGCGGGTGAGAGGGAGAAGCAACAGAAAGAAGTAGAGAGCTCAAAAATGAGTTTCTCTGCAAACTATAAAGTCTCTGAAAGTGAGCTTTAATAAAAAACTCAGGTTTCAGACTATTATTAAAAAAAAAGTCCAAGCTTGAAAGGGGGCCACCTTGAATTAAAAGGCCCACTTAAATAAACCCTTAAGAACCTGCGTTTTTTAACTCTTTAATGCCAGTGTAAAAAAAAAACCATCAGCGTGGAGTTTTTCGAAGGCAGCGCTGGCCAGAGTCTGACGCGTGGAGAGAGAACCTGCAGGCAACGCATATAGTGAGAGAGGATCTTGGGCTCGTGGAGACTTGTGTCCAGCACGCAAAACAGGCTCTAGCTAGGAGCCAACTCTACAACAAGAATCCATGCTGGCCTCTTAGTTCTCCTCTGCAACACCTCTTCTGCAGGTTGCCACAGAGAGAGGTAACTCTCTCTCTCTCTCTCTCTCTCTCTCTCTCTCTCTCTCTCTCTCTCTCTCTCTCTCTGCTTCGCACAGAGAGAGACTTACAGAGAAATTTGAAAGTACCCCATATGCTGAATTTTAATCTAAAGCAGCAAATTAAAGGTAAATACATTGCATTTCATCGAAAACCAGTAAATTCATCGGAAATCTTTCAATTTCCAACACTCCCATCTGTCAATTTGCTGATTTTTATCAAAAATCAGCATTCGAAGTTTATTATTTACCTACAAACATGCTTTCGAGAAGAAAAGCACTAAAAAATTACGCGAACACGAGGTTTTCGACCCGAACCGTTCCGTAGGTGTGCACACGGTCCTTCGTGCAGCCAAGCCAGCTCTGATACCATGAAACGCACGAGGAGATAGGATCTCCTGGCTACACAGACCGCCTACAGAAGCACGTCGGACGAACCACCCGACCATAGCCACCATCCGGCAGCTCCTCCGTGTTGGGGCCAGCGTCCGAGGACGTAGGCGTGCACCTGTAAGACCGAGCGTCCCATACCACCCGCGGCCTCCCTTTTATAATAATGGCCAGCCACACTGGCCGGGTTCGCACTACGTCCGCCTCGACACTGGACGCCCATCCTGACGGCATCTGGGCTAGATCCCCTCTCCTGTGAGCGGGACATAACAGTGGTGCATTGTATTTTGTTACATTCATTGATGACTGTACTAGGAAAGGATGTGTGCATTTGTTGAAAAGTAAGAGTGAGACTTTTAATGCTTTCAAGAAGTTTCATGCTTTTGTCACTACGCAAAAGAGTACTAAGCTTAAATGTCTCAAATTTGATAATGGAGGAGAGTATGTATCCGCTGAATTTCAGTGTTTTTGTGATGAAAATGGGATTAAAAGTTAGTTGACAGCCCCTTATAATCCGTATTCTAATGGTGTGGCTGAGAGGTATAATCATACTTTATGCGAGAGAGTGCGTTGCATGTTGCATGTTGTCCACCGCTAATCTTTCCCAAGAGTTTTGGGGGGAGGCATTGAAAATTGTAGTTCATATTTGCAATCGCTCTCCTAATAGTACGCTGAAAAATGACATTCCAGAGGAGGTTTGGTCTGGCAAACCTGCCTCTTATGATCATTTGAGAGTATTTGGCTGCGAAGCTTTTGTTCATGTACGCAATGACTTGAGAACAAAGCTTGATATGAAGTCCATTAAGAAGTCTTCCTAGGTTATGGGGAAGAAAAGGTGAAATGGGCTATAGAGTGTGGTTACCACAATTTAGAAAGGTAATACGCAGCCGACATGTAGTGTTCAAACTTTAATGAGGCAAAATTGCTTAAGAACGCTACAAAATCTGATGCTGACAAGAAAACAGTCAGATTTCAGCCTTCCGTGCAACCCATTGATGTTGAAAAAGAGCCTCATGATGCATTACCGCAAGCTGAAATTGATAATCAGCCGGTTAACCTTGAGCCAGAAGAGGTAGGACATGATTTTGATGCTCGTAATGAGGATGGACAGCCACCTGAATTGGCTGAAAATGATTTTCAGCAGCATGATAGAGCTGAAAATGAGGTGCCTTATGATGTAGAGCCGTTGCCTGAGAATGTAGATCATTGGTACGCAGGTCAACTCGTTTGAGAAGGCAATCGTAGAGATTTAACCCCCCTTTGGATCATGTAATGTTGACAGATGAGGGTGAACCTCTTACATATAAAGAGGCCAAATCATGTGAGTCAAGCAGTAAGTGGGAGCTACGATGCAAGAGGAAATGAAATCCTTGTATGCAAATGATACTTGGGATCTTGTGCCATTGCCTAAAGGGAGAAAGGCTCTTCCTAACAAATGGGTATACAAGATTAAGATCGTGGATGAAAAACCCAAGTACAAGGCAAGATTGGTTGCAAAAGGATATGCACAGAAAGAAGGAATTGATTTTCAAGAAATCTTTTCTCCTGTTGTAAAGCTTACAACTTTACGTGTCCTTTTTGCTCTCGTTGCGGTGCTTGATTTGGAATTGAATCAAATGGATGTAACGACAGCGTTTTTGCATGGTGACATTGAAGAGGACATATACATGAAACAACCTGAAGGTTTTGTAGTTCCTACATGCGAGGAACTTGTATGCGAACTGAAAAGGGCTCTGTATGGTTTGAAACAATCATCACGACAGTGGTATAAGAAGTTTGACACTTTTATGCTGTCTCAAAGCTTTAAACGCAGCCATGCAGATCATTGTTTGTATACGAAAAGGGATGAAGATGGTAGTCCCATCATACTTGTTCTCTATGTTGATGACATGTTGCTTGCCGGGAAACATAAGACTAGTCTTGATGCTTTGAAACGTAAGCTAAATTCAGCATTTGCTATGAAGGATTTGGGTGATGCAGAGCATATTTTGGGCATGCGTATTAAAAGAGATAAAAAGATGAAATTGTTGTTTTTATCTCAAGAAAGGTACATTGCAAAAGTACTTGACAGATTTAATATGGTTGATGCTAAGTCTTTTGGGATACCTTTACCTCCATACACTAAGCTTAGCAAAGCAGATTGCCCAAAGGATGACGTGGCATTGAAAGCAATGAAGGGAATCCCTTATGCATCAGCTTGTGGTTCTCTTATGTATGCTATGGTTGCCACTTGTCTTGACATTGCTTATGCAGTGGGAGTGGTTAGTCGATACATGTCGAATCCTGGCAAAGCGCATTGGGAAGCTGTCAAATGCATTTTGAGATATTTGAAAGGTACACAATCAAAGTGTATCTGTTATGGCAAAAGTGACTTAAAGTTGCAGGGATATTGTTGCTAATTGGACTATTTTCTTAAATATTTTTAATGATTAATCTCTTTTTCTAGGATATTTTATTGTGTACACTAAGAACTGTTAAAAGATTGTAGCTACAGGAAGTGCCATCAAGAACGGACAACTTTGATGTGTCATTTGATGGGTGACGGTAAACATCGCGAAGGAGTTTCCGTAAGTTCGGTGGAAAGGGCCGGGTTACGAGTGTCCCTGATGCGTCACATGATGGGTGACGGGTGCATCAGCAAGGGGGCATTCCGTAGGCTAAGGAGGAAATCCGAACTGAGTAAGAAAATACGCGTAAGAACGCAAGCACAAGAATAAAGATGGGTTCAATGAAGCTTTTTACGAAAAGCAGGAACATTCGCGGAAGGGCAGATGCTTTCCTGCGAGGAGTCTATGTCTGCATTGCATCTGTGGCCGTGTTCTGCACCCGGGGACGCCTGGAATGTGTTCGTGTAGCATTGTTTTCACTAACTGAGTGAGTTTTTAAAGTTTAAACAAGTTCACACTTTATTTTATAAAGTGGCGGGTCACTTAAAAGTGACCCGCCCTTTTAAAATAACAAAAAGCAATGCTCTAAAAATCCTACGTTAAAACTCTACAAAAAAAAGCCTACTCAAGGCTGGCTGAATTCAACGATCTCTCTCTCTCCTCTCGCTAGGGGCGCCAGGCTTTTGCTTTTCGGCTCCTATTCCCGCCGGGTGCAAGGGCCTATAAAAGGGCAATTAGCGTTCCAATTTTACACACGCCAGGAGCAGCAGGAGGAGTTAGCGCTGAGAATTTGGAGCAGTCATTGCGAAGGAAATTCAGCAAGTGTTTGTGTGACGACTGAGTAGGGAGGTCGCTTTTCCGAGCAAGGAGCTACAGGTATAATTTGTTGATACGCATTGCGAGCTATTGCTTTGTGTGGTTGTTTTTGCAGGAATCCTCCCTCAAGGGAAGTCCCTCACGGGAAGTATGACCTTTGCGTCTAAGTCCCTCTCGGGAAGTACGGCTTCATGCCTAAGTCCCTTACGGGAAAGTACGGCCTCGTGCCTAAGTCCTTCACGGGAAAAGAATGACCTTCGGGTCTAAGATTACCGAATGGAGGGGTTTCCTCGGATTCTTGTGCTTGTATATGAACTCTCCCTGAATAAAGAATACTCTTGACGGGGGGGGGGGGGGGGGGGGGGGGGGGACCAGCCCATCTTCTAGTCCCCAATACTGTGTCGATCTTCTCCCTTCTCTCACATTTGCAAAGTTTTTTTTTTTTTCAGATTTCTAAGTGCTCGTGTACGCTTCCGTTTTGTGACAGATATTGTGATGCAGACATGGCAGGTGACATGGATACCAGGAAATCTACCAGTGGATATGTATTTGCCATAGCTGGTGGTGCAGTCTCTTTGTGTTCTAGGTTCCAAAAAATTGTGGCGTTGAGTCTAGTGAGGTTGAATATATTTCAGCCACAGAGGCTTCAAAAGAGGCCATTTGGTTGGGCAGACTTGCAAAAGAACTTGGCATGCCTGCTCATAGATCCGTGTTGGGTTGTGATAGCCAGAGTGCGCTATGTTTCATGCGCGTACCAAACACATAGATGTGCGATACCACTTCATACGACAGGTATTGGAGGATGGTCTAGTCACCTTGACTAAGATCCATACACAGGATAACCCTGCAGACGTTCTCACGAAGAGTCTTGCTAAGGCTCAACATGAGCATTGCATACAGCTGGTGGGAGTTGGTTAACTTAAAAGCGTCATTTATGCCTTTAAGTGGGGGGTTGTTGGGTTAAAGGCCTAAATAACCCCTTTTTGTACATTTTTACATTTTTTTAAAGTCACTTATAATAAAAGTGGGAAAACCCAAAACTCACTTATTGAGTTTTCCCCAAAAACGTGAGCTCTCTCTCTCTCCCTGCTTCGATCCCTAGCGCTTCCTCTCTACTGCACTCTGCCTCCTGCTTCTTGCTCCAATCCTGCACTACATCGCGACGCGCACCTACCGGTACCTTCTGCTTCGCGCTTTCACGAGGGTTCACAAACCAAAAACGCTGGCTGAATTTGCAAAAAATGCTAGGCTGAAATTGCAGTTTTTCCGTGGTGGAAAGGGCCAGAAATGCAAGCGCTAGCATTTGGAGGAGAGATTGATGCAGATTCTCCACGTCTTGGCGACTGATACCATGTGAGAGTGAGCAGTTGGGTTTACTTGTTTCTGTAATAGGCTTGGACACTCCAAGCGAGAAATGAATAGCAACACACAAAGAGAAACTTCAAAATCACTTAAACTTTAAAAGAGAGAGAGAGAGAGAGAGAGAGAGAGAGAGAGAGAGAGAGAGAGAGAGAGAGAGAGAGAGAGACACGGCCCGGCGTAGTTCCGTACCCAAAGGTATTGGCCCCAAACTCTGGCGCCCCTTTCGGTATTTCTTTATCATTAATCATTTCAAAATACAACTCCCAAGGGACCTGTGCTCTCAGACTCTGCGTCCATATGCTTTGTAGAGTGAGGCCCCAAGGACTCTTATAAACAGTACAAGGGATCCTCAAGAGCAGAGCCCCAAAAGCATTCAGCTTAAAAGCACTAAACCCAAAAGCATCGGCTCTCAAAAGCTGCCAACGTGAATCATGGAAATCCGTATAGCTTGCCACGTGACATAGCTAGCGCAAAATGCGGAATTTTCGTACAACTTACCACGTCAGTATGACAGCGCGATTTACGGAACCTCTTTCAGAGTGCAATCTTTTGGTCTTTAGGGTTTTAGGCACCTCTACCGGGGTTGAAAGAGATAATCTTTTGGTCTTTAGAGTTTTAGGCCCCTCAACCGGGGTACCATAAGCTGGTACAACTTTGAGCTTCAAGTTCTTTAATTCTTTGTCTTCCTTGGGTCCCATCGGCGGACGAGGATCCCATAAGTTGGAACACTTGTGACATTTTGTCCAGAATCTATCTAGGTGGTCATGGCACGTCATCATTTTGTGAC
The DNA here is from genome assembly GCF_014529385.1 of Adiantum capillus-veneris. Classification (NCBI taxonomy): domain Eukaryota; kingdom Viridiplantae; phylum Streptophyta; class Polypodiopsida; order Polypodiales; family Pteridaceae; genus Adiantum; species Adiantum capillus-veneris. The sequence continues at coordinate 114,499,179 of NC_140941.1, forward strand.
ATACCCTCTTCTTGAAAGAATTGTAATCGCCCTCGATGCTTGCAAAATCAATCATAAGCGAGAAACTAGTTTAGTAGACACTAACTCTTAAGTACCAACGCACTAGACGACACAAAGGGTGGTCATGCCACGTCATCATTTTGTGACATACCCTCTTCTTGAAAGAATTGTAATCGCCCTCGATGCTTGCAAAATCAATCATAAGCTAGAAACTAGTTTAGTAGACACTAACTCTTAAGTACCAACGCACTAAACGACACAAATCTAGCACTAGTACAAAGACGACAGTCACTTGACATCCACATCATATTCAAATCAAATCACATAAAGTCCATCGACATCTCGGACCATGATCTCTCGGCAACGCGTTTAACAATCGCATCTAGATCCACACTGGATCTCACTGATGTGGGATTGACTAATTCTTATTGCTATCATGTCCATCTCATATGGAATCTCAAGACCGAAATGTTACAATCATTTCGTCTTTCAAACATGCACTCGAATACGAATCTCATGAGAGAGCACACGTAAATCAGAATCATTTGGAGAATTCCCATGTCGAAGTAAATCATATAGCAAAATACCATCAGCCCATCAGTATCTGTGAAATCCAAAGGAAAATCAGTGACTTTATTCCATGTGGGTAACCTCTGACAAAGGAGCAGAGTGACTCCCCTCTTGTGCAGTCCCATCTACACCAGATTCAACCTTGCTGATCCACGAGATCTCTTGGAATAGACAAAGCTAGACCAAAAGCCTCATGGTGAAGTTCCAATACCTGGGGAGTATCTGCTAGGTCCTCCTCCTCCATCCACTTCGCATTGAATGCTGGATAGTTTTTGACTAAGAACTGCCGTTAACTTTACCTTTCTCTCTTTCTTTCCTGATGAGCCAGTATCTGTATTAGAACGAGAATCTCCACGCTCTCTTCCACTTCAGGTTGCTCCTCAGGCTCCCTATCGATTCGCACCTCACCCTTGACAAGTTTCAAAGGACTCCCATGAAAAGCACTGTGAATCTTCTAAGTGTCTAGCAACTTCAGTCTGAAGGATACATCATGTATCTTCTCTTGAATCTGAAAGGGCCATAGCACCGGATTCTTAGCTTTGGTAAAAGCCGCTCCTTTCCCTTTCGTCTCCTTAAGCAAGCCTTCTCAAACCGAAAGAGCATCCAATCGTCTTCCTTTAGCTGCAAGTCATGTCGATTCTTGTCGGCTGCCTTCATATGCCATGCTTTGGACTTCTCAAGAGCCTCGTGCACCTTGGCAAAAGCAATATCCAGATCTAGATCATACTAATCTGCGTCAAAAATCTTATCCTTGGTCTGGGGAATTCTCTAATCTACCTGCTGATTCCTTTTTTCCTTTCTTTCCTTGTGCCTTGGGACCTGTGGGTAGCTTCGCTAGCTTCCCCTGCACGTCAGTCTCAATCATCGGAACCTTGAGATGCACTATCATCTATCCCCTTTCTTCGGAATCCTCTGATGAACTTGCATCTGGTTCCCTTAGCTCATCGGAACCTTCGGGGATGTGCTACCATCTAATTCTCCAGAATCTTGTGATGAGTTGTCATCCGGTTCCCCTGATTCATTCTTTTCACTTGCAGACTCTTGCTCTGTTGAGGTGGATACTATTCTGTCCGTAGGATAAAGTCGATGAGCTGGCATGCATTCCAGGTCGTTGCTTAGCATGTTTCATAAGTCTCTGAATAGAGTGAGACTTCTGGTTTAGACAATAGTCTTGAATCTCTTATAGAGAACCACAACAAAACTGCTCAATCTGGTCTCTCAAAGTAATCTTTCGAAACGAAGACATTGGCAAATAAGTATCCCAAAACCTCTTGCAATAATCATCCAATGTATCTTTCTTGATCATTCTCAAGTGATGCCAAGCCATGATGACATTTCTTTCCTATTCATCTGATATCCAAGGTGAGGAGAAAATTCTCTTGAATTTTAACCACGTGGCATGTGCTTCTGTGCATAACAACAGAGTAGACCCCCATGTTTGTGCACTTCCTTTCAAGTAAGATACCGCCCTTCGCACCTTGGAGTGTTTTGTGAACCAAACTGTCAAAAGACGAGCACCACGTGCCAATAGAAAATAACAGACTGAACATACTTTTAGCACTTCAATAATAATTGAAGTGGGAGAGACAGAGAGACGACACGCAACACGGAGTGGCGGAATTCCACCCCAGAGAGTATTAGCCCCAAACCTTGGCTCCCCTTTCGGTATTTCTTTATATTGCATCAACACAGTACAAGCCGGTACTCCAGACTCTACACCTTCTCCAGGAAGCATGCCAGAGAATGAGCCCTAACCTCATATTTAAAGGCCCTAGGCCCCAAAAGCAGTTTACAGTAAAAAGCCTTCAAACTCAAAAGCTCCTGGTCCAAAAGCAATGCCAAAAAGCTGCCAGCGTAATTTACGGAATTCCGTACAGCCTGCCACGTCAATAGTCAGCGCAAAACGCGGAAATCCGTATAGCATGCCACGTCATCATGCCAACGCAATTTTCGGAAATCTACCACGTCATTAGTTACGGTCTTGCTTTATTTTAATCTTTATGTCACTTGGGGACCCACAGACGGGGTCCCCATAAGTTGGTAGGACTTCTTCTTCTGTTACTTGTTCTTCTTAGGGTTTAGGCCCCTCGGTTGTCATCTGTAAGTTGACTTCATTCCTTAGGCTTTGACACGTCAGCAGTTTGTTACATCTCCCCTTCTTGAAAGAGAGTAATTGTCCGCGATTACAGCATATCTGTAAAACAACTCATGTTAGCTTAGAAAAAATTTCCGAGGGGCATTTCGAGGGACAATCAGTTTGCTCTTTTTGTTAAGGAGTTAGCTTCTCTTATCGGCTCTTTTGATCAAGGAGTTAGCTTCTCCTTTCGTCCAGATCGGAACTCTTGATATTCCGGCGTAGTAAAATTAGCCATCACACCTAGACCGTACTGATCTTCCACGGGTGTCTTGAAGCACTAAAATTACATACCTAGGCAATCTCATCCAATTAGGAATATTCAGTGGTTGACACATCACAATGCACCACAAATGCTCACATATGCATGTTACAAGACATAGAAACATAAAGTCGTCGATGAATACTCCTCCCGCGTAACCTAACAAGGTCCGGGCTGGGAGATATTCAACGATTCCCTCATCACTCCTCCCGCATAAGCTAAAAAGGTCCGGGCCGGGAGATATAGAGGCCTTTTACAACCAAACGCCCCCCAAACCGCAGCCTGCGTCGTTTGGAGGTGCTAGGAGTAACCATTGCTCATACTTCTTAATACTCCTCCCGCATAACCATCCAGGTCCGGGCCCGGAGTCGCAACAACAATTATTTTACAAGCATACAACGGAACGCTCCCCAGGCATCGGCCTGCGTCGTTCAGAGGTTTTCTAGCATACAACGGAACGCTCCCCAGGCATCGGCCTGCGTCGTTCAGAGGTTTTCTAGCATACAACGGAACGCTCCCCAGGCATCGGCCTGCGTCGTTCAGAGGTTTTCTAGCATACAACGAAACGCTCCCCAGGCATCGCTTGCGTCGTTCCGAGGTTCAAACAATACCAAAACAGTATTTTTTTTTAAACTTCTTCACTCGGGAGTAAAATCACCAATCATTGAAACCAGTATTAAAACCAGAGTCAAACAGTTCAAATCGGTTCTAAGACAAGTTTAGAACAGATACCATCCATTTCAAACAAGATCACCAAACAGAACTCAAACTTAAAAAAAAAACAATCTCGACATTAGCCGAGCTCGAAAAGTCGACTGGCTTTCCATCCTGGAACCTGCACCAAAAATTAGGGTTAGGTTCATTCCATAAGGTCGTAGCCGAGCACAGCATGGTCCATCAGCTCTTGGACAGACAATGTTCCTCTGGTGGTGATGGTAGTCCTAAGATAGCAATCGCATTGGACCTCCAAGGTAATCTGCTCGTGAAGAGACATCTACTGAGAGATGTCGAGAACTTTCAAGTTATAATCTGCTAGGGTTTCCATGGCAAGCATTTCAGGATACCCACTTTGCCAGAAGTTGCACTTTGAAGGAAGATGTCAGAAACCATATAACTTCGGGCAAAAATTTTCTTGAAAGCTTGCCAAGTACTTGGAGTATGCTGCTTGGTAGCTATCAACATCTGCATAGCATTGCCTCTGAGAAAAGCACTGCCTCGAAACAAATCTTGGATCCTTCTCTTGTAAGTGATCTTTATGGCTTATGCCCTGTAAGACATGAGCGGTGAAGACGGGAGCGGGCTTGATGCGCGATGAAGTAAGGGTGGGAGTGGCTAATAAGTCTGAGTTGGAGAGCGAAGATACCTCAAATAAAATTCCAATAGCTCTGTCTGCTCTTTTGTAGGACCGGTATGCTTTTAGAAAAGCACACGCCTGATGCTTTGATACCATTGTCACAAGATGGGCACCACGTGCCAATAGAAAAGAACAGATTGAACATACTTTTAGCACTTCAATAACAATTGAACTGAGAGAGAGAGAGAGAGAGAGACGACATGCGACACGGAGTGGCGGAATTCCACCCCAGAGAGTATTGGCCCCAAACCTTGGCGCCCCTTTCGGTATTTCTTTATATTGCATCAACAAAGTACAAGCCGGTACTCCAGACTCTGCACCTTCTCTAGGAAGCATGCCAGAGAATGAGCCCTAACCTCATATTTAAAGGCCCTAGGCCCCAAAAGCAGTTTACAGTAAAAAGCCTTCAAACTCAAAAGCTCCTGGTCCAAAAGCAATGCCAAAAAGCTGTCAGCGTAATTTACGAAAATCCGTACAGCCTGCCACGTCAGCAATCATCGCAAAACGCGGAAATCCGCACAGCATGCCACGTCATCATGCCAACGCAATTTCGGAAATCTGCCACGTCATCAATTACGGGTCCTGATTTATTTTAATCTTTATGTCACTTGGGGTCCCATCGGACGGGGTCCCCATAAGTTGGTAGGACTTCTTCTTCTGTTACTTGTTCTTCTTAGGGTTTAGGCCCCTCGGCCGGCATCTGTAAGTTGACTCCATTCTTTGGGCTTTGACACGTCAGCAGTTTGTTACATCAAACTCCAGAGAAGGCGACGTTACTGTTGTACAATTTCAAGGGCTTGATGGGTGTCTTGGTAGCCTGAAAACGTCTCGAACTTGACGGCGTAACCCCCTTCCTTGAACTCCTTGGTCTTCTTGCTCGTCTAGTCACTGTCTATGAGAACAAGCTCTCCTCCTTTGAATTGCTAGATGGCCTTCCATGCCTTCTGACTTTCTCAAAAATCTGCTTTTCTTGCTTTTTCTTCGATTCAAAAATCTTATCTTTGGTGCTCAGAAATGATGGGACCTTCTTAGCACCCTCGACTACCTCAAATGGCACCTTCCCCGAAGAATGAACTGTGAGTTACACCACCGTTGCTTCGCCATTTTCTACGGCTAATGATTGTCCCGGGTTGGCCACCGATCGCACATCATGTAGATTGCATGGGCGAACACTTTTAGCACGTGTCCGGTTGGCCATTAGCCTGGCTAGGTGCACACATTTTTAGCCATTTTTGGGCTTTTATGTTTTTTGCACCAGTTACACATTTTTGCCCTACCTCAACCTAAGATTCTATAAATAGAATGCTTAGGGTCTTGTAGTCATTCAGATTGTGTTTTGAGAGCATCATTTGCAGAGCACTGGTATCTAGCTCTCTCAGTATCTCATCTGAGGTATCATAAAAAATAGTCCGATGATTTCTTGTAATGTGATCTCCTCGTCTTGGGCCGTCATACGATCCTCAAGTGTGTTTATCTTGCTTTTCTGGGCAGACACGCGTTCTTCAAGTATCTTTATTGTGCCCAAGAGGTTGCGGTTAATGGTCTTGCACATTTCTTCTTTGCATTTTTGAATGGCATCCTCCGGAGGATCGCCCTTGCCATTTTGCTTCTTCATGTTGGAGAACTGTAAAAGGAGAGGGAGAGGGAGAAAGTTAGAGAGAGAGAGAGAGAGAGAGAGAGAGAGAGAGAGAGAGAGAGAGAGAGAGAGCACTATGGATATAGGTATTTCCACATTATGTATACATGTTTCTTGCGCATAGGTGTTCCCACATCATGCATGCATGTTTATTCTACACCTAGAAACAGTCTCTGCAATTCTGAATGTTTCTAAAATGCTTCCTGCAATTCCAAAATCTCTGCACTCTAAAATGCTTCCTGCAATTTTGAATTTCCCATAAATTTTCATTTGTAATCCCTCCTCTGGGCTGAATCGCAGTGATTTTTCCGTGTGCATACAATATAGCAGCCAACTGAGCTGAGTTTGTTTTCTTGTTCATGTAATAGACTTGGACACCCCAAGTCATTAATCTGGCACGACACACGAGAAAAATCACTTAAAATACGTCAAATTTTATCACACCTTTAAAACAGAGTTGACACGGCCCGGTGTAATTTCGTGCCCAGAAGTATTGTCCCCAAAATCTGGCGCCCCTTTCGGTATTTACTTTTATATCAATGCTTGAGCAAAGTTAGAACTCCCGCGGGCCCTCTCTGCTCAGATGCTCGTCAGGACACTGAGGGAAAGAGGGGCCTTGGGTTCTTATTTAAAGGCCCTTGGCCTCAAAATCAAAAGCAAGTACATGAAAAGCTGCAAACTCAAAAGCAACTGGCCCAAAAGCAACCAGTGGAAACCGCGGAAATCCGTACAGCCTACCATGTGACATGCCAGCGCAAAACTCGGAGATTTGTATGCTGCCACGTCAGCATTGTCAGTGCAAATTGCAGGCTTGCCGTACAGTTCTGCCACTTCATCAGTTTGTGACAGTTCACGCAACAGCAGCATGCACAAATGGCTGGTCCATTCACCTTCAGCGCACACAGACAGGTGGCTGGTCCACACAACAGCAACACCTACAGTAGCACACACAGGATGCAGCGCAAAGCATAGATGCAGCGCAGTTCTGTTGGCAGCAAGTGCAGGATAGTTTTGGAGGCCTTTATTAACTAAAGCCACATCAGCGAAAGATAAAGGAAGGGGTAAAATCCTGCAGCGGGACAATATTGGGAGCGTACGATATGGGTAGCGTGACAGAGATGCTTGCAGATACAACGCGCAAAAGAGAGAGAGAGAGGAGAGAGAGAGGGAGGGAGGGGGGGGGGGGGCAAAGGGAGAATGGCCCTATAATAACTCAAGAGAGTGCTCATACAATTGGATAGTGAGAACGAGGTTGCCTAGAGGTGTGCAAAATGGGGGTGTTTTAAAAGTAGGACCAGAAATGGGGCAACTGGAGCAAAAGAGGTTCAGCTGACTAATAAAAGGTCTAGGACAAGAGGACTGGAATGGACTAAAATGCATACACAGGACCAATCGGGCTATACAACCATGCCATGCAGCCTATGATGCCACCATTTGGCAATGACATGTCTCCAACAATGACCTCCAAAACTCCTAGCAGTCGCGAAGGTTTTCAAGAGGTTTTCATTTCGTGGTGTCTTCAGTGTCAGCTTTTACTCATTTGTCTCATTCTCAACAGAGGTAGAAGGATCATTCAGCTTTTCACCTCTTCTGCTGCAGCCTCCTACAAATTTTGGTCATGTCAGTATTGTCTGCTTCATCTTATAATCTAACGTTGCCCTCTCTGCCTGCACCATTGCCTTGTCTGCTATGCACTTAGACAGATCACAATCTCAAGACAACCTATTTCATAATCAAAGTTCACTTCATGTACTTCAAATTTTATCCTCGAGGATAATTTCCCTTTTGTGAATCCAAATCTCAACTTGTTTTTGCCTAGGCTTTCGTGACAAACCATTACCTAAGATTAAAGGAAAGCTTTTGCTGTATTTCGGTAATTTGGTGGAAATGATGAAAATGAACTATTGTGTAAGTGCAGTCGGAATTTGTCAGGCAGAGTTAGTGAAGGTCGGGTGTAGAGGTTATTAGACCTGAGAAGTATATCGATTGTACAAAATCCATGTCTTCTTGCAGACCATAAAGGCATTCTGTTTGTTCTTGTGTTATTTTCAGCCAGACAGGAGTGCAGCTCTTCCAAAGTTTGGTGCGTGGGATGAAAATGATCCTTCAGCAGGTGAAGGCTTCACTATAATCTTCAATCAAGCTCGTAATGAAAAGAAACAAGGTGGACCAGTCCGAATACCCCCACTTCAAGGAGAGTCCCCTGCAAACCAAAACTATGGTGATGGATACAGGCGATTTCAGGGAGGACAGCACCATCAAAAGAAGTCCTCAGTAAGTGTTTGCATTTGTCTTCAGCTCTAAATTATTTCTACTCAGAAGCGCTTTTGTCTTTGGCTCTAAAATAATTCTGTATATGTAATTTTCTCTACTGCCACTGATTGCAGTTTTGGAGTTGCTGCCTGGGGTCGTCATCCACACATGATTAGAATCCTATTTTCTGTCTTATGACTAGTGAAGTCGCACGCGTATTCCAGATGATATGTAGCGGGACAACAATTGTTTGCAGCTACAGGATCATGTTGTTGATGTACTTTGCCTTTCTTCATTGTCCCTCTCTTATTAAATATCTCATCTCTGATAAATTGTAAAGTATCTTAGCATCTGTTCTGGGCTCAAGCCTGCATAGCTTACACAAACTAGCTCGACTTCGGTATCATTTGAGATCAGACTTTATCAAGCACAACAATGACCATGGGGTATGACTCCTATTATAATTCATGCAACAATAATCAAGGGACCGTATGCGAGAGTTACTTGCTTACGCCATGTTTGTAATGGGCAAATGCAAGAACTGTTTGCTCTGCTTGTCGATAACAGATTTTTTGGGATTCGGATTTTGAAGAAGAGAGATGGGACTAGAGGGCGGTCCTAATGCAACTGTGAGGTGATTCGAGATCTTCAAAGGGTAGCTTTAAGCTTATGAATATGAGATTTTTGGATATAATGAAGGTCGCAAGCTAGGCATGATTGATCAGCAAGCAAGACCCCCCCATCTGCGATTTCTGCTGAAAATGGAGATTCAGAGAGTAGCATGAATGTTGGCTTTTCCTTTTCTTAGTTCTTTTCATATTTCAGGGTGATTGTGGTGCCTTCTATGAAAGCGGTAGCTCTTGTAATTCAGCTGTCTGTCCATGTTTTATTTCAATGCATATTTTACAGGAGTTTGCATTTTGTGTTACTTCATTACTGAGTGATTTGAGGCTCATTACGATTGATGGAGGACTTGGGCTCATGTAATTTGTCTCTATGGAAGGGTTTCTTGTGATTATGAACAATTGAAAAGATGTCATGAATCAGAATTTGTGGAAAAGGGAATCTCTCCCTTCGGCAAACGAACAGGGCTAGTTTCTAGTACTGGAAACCTTTTGGAGCTGCCCGAGCTTGTATAGAGGGTAGTACGAAGCTGGTGCAACTGTTAGGGCACCTGCATTTTTTATTTGGGTTCTGTCAAGAGACAAATGCTGAGGTTCTGTCGTTTTGCTTGACTAGCTTAGGTGGTGGGTTATCTTGATTGTCCGAGTCTTGTTTGAGATGCTACTTGTATATAAGTCGAGTGATGTAAAAACTAAGCCAAGTCTAAAAAATACTAGAATATTGCAAGTTTTTGGTTGGTGGGTCTTCCTCTTTCTTTCTCATGCCAATTTTAGTCCTCGACTCTCTTTCTCAACACATTGTTTGGCTTTGCAAGCCTTTGATCACAAGTGTTTTGAACATAGTTGTCTGAAATTTTAAATTTGCTCATGTTTCATTTATTAAGTTGCAAAGAACGTCTTTTTGGCTTCATGGTTGAAAGATGCAGCTTGATTTTTGCAATATTCAAGATATCAATTTGGCGTACAGAAGATTGTGAAAGCCTACATGTTTTGCGGGGTATATACACTTCAAAATTGTGGTTTTTTAGGGAATTATGGTGAGATGGTTTAAGGAAACATGTTTTAGGGGATACAATGGTCTGTCTTTCATAGTTCCATTGGATTGTAAATGAAAGTGGTAAAAGAGAGAATGGAGTTTACTTCTCTTCTTGTTGACAAGCGAGACCTAGCGTTAGTGCCATGATTTTCTACTCTTGCTTGAGGGGAGTAAAAGAGATTGGTTTAGGGATAATGAGAAAGAGCTGCAATCAGTCTAGTTTCCTCAAGATATGATGTATAACATAGCAAGATAAGCTTTTTATTACATTGTCAACACGTCACAAAACCCACAAAAGGTATGACAAGCTATACAAAGCTTGGTACAAGGTCAAGGTCATACTGTAGGGGTCTTTGTGAAGACATTCAATGCAATGTGGGCAAAGCGGAGGACAATTTGGGAGGTTGAATTCCTCCCATCAACATGTTTCTTGCAAGTTTGAGAAGTAGATTATGTTTGAAGGTGGAAGACCTTAGTCAGCTTAGAGTTAGTGCTGAGCTAAAGATTGAAGTGAAAGCTATAAAGGAACCAAGGGTTTTCACCAAAGAGCTGATGTACAATGCACACATGATGTAGTTCCTTTCAATAAGAAGATGCAAGAGGTTGTGGATCTCATGAAGAATCTTAGTGTACGTATGATGGGAGGTGAGAGAGGCCAAGGGTATGTATATGGTCGTGGCTATGGAAACAATGAAGGGTTTGGAGGTGATAAAGAAAAATGTTTGGAAGAGGAGATATGTTCTAATGTTATAGTTGTGGTGAATGGGGCCCATAAAGGCCCTTAGTGTGACAACCAAAGAGAATGCGACAAGCCCAAGAGAATGACTAATGATATGTTTCCTTTTCCATCATGGAATACTTCTTGTACTCAACATTATGGTATTAAAATCAAAGGAGAAGCAAGACCAAGTGGGTTGACAACTAAAGAGACAAAGAGAGAAATGCTAAACAAAGGTGGTGAGTATGTGTAAAGGGATTACACTGCATTTGACATTCGATTGGGAGAAATGAAATGAAACTATAATTTAATGATTGATTTGGTGAGTAGAAAGGTTGGTATTACTTTTGATGAGTTAATGGAAATTTGTCCTAAGTTAAAAAGATAGTGTAAGCATGTGGTCAACCCTATGAAGAAACCTGTTATGAAGTTTGTTAGAGTACTAGGGATGAACTACCTTACACATACCCTACTACAGATGGGTGGCATAAGAAGAAGTGCATTGGAAATAATTATATTGATAGATGTGCACATGTATGTGTTATCACTCAAGATTGTGTATCAAAGTCAATACTCAACTTGGTGAAGAATTTAGGTTTTTGTACAAAGCTTGCAAGAAGCCAATCAAAGCTCAATCGTTTGGGTATCATAAAGGACTTGATTGTGAAATTTTTATTATCTTAAAGCAATAGTAAATTTTTATGTTATACCCTTGGGTATTGGTGGTTTTCCTCTCATCCTTGCAAGGCCATGGTTACAGGCAACCAAAGCTATATAGGATTGGGGATGCAGTACTATCACTCTCCACAATAGAAGGGGGAATAAGAAAAGGTTTGACATGGCTGCTAAGCAATTAAGATGCTATTGTAGCTATGCTTCCTCAACAAGGTCATAACTCACTACATGAAACCTATTTATTATGCTAGAAGGGTGAAGCTTGACATGCAAAGAGACTATACAAAGGTAGAGCTCATTATGATGAGCGTGTTTATGTATGTAGAAAGTTTAGGCACTAAGTTCTTCATAAACCTTTCACATTTTTCACCAGTTGATGGATTACCTATGTGAAAAGCCGCATGTTTATTACTCCTTATTATCCTCAATATAATGATAGGTTTAATGAAGAATTCATATGCATGTTCACAAAGATGACTCAAACCAATGTGAAGACTTAGGATTTGGCTCTATGGGCGTACAGATTGCTATGAAGAATTCATATGCATGTTCACAAAGATGACTCAAACAAATGTGAAGACTTAGGATTTGGCTCTATGGGCCTACAGATTGCTATCAAGTCATCCCTTTAGTATCCCTTTCACTATTTTTGGCAAAGAGGCTTTACTTCCTATTGAAGTGGAGATACCACTTTTGAAGCTAATGTTAAAGCCTAAAGAAGAAGGTCATGATGCACTCAAAGAGAGGCTTTTATCTGCAATTATATAGGATGCTTGCTTTTTAGCATTATGAACAGGTGTTGAAGACGAGTCAAACAAAGGAAATTGCTAAGGTCAAAGACAAAGACATCAAGAAGGGTGATATGGTTCTCCGATACAATAGAGAATTGGATAACAATTTTCTCGTTCTCTAACTCTGGAGAGGATATGCTTTCCACAATAATAACAACCTTAACCCCAACTTCAATACAACAGGTTTTCCTTAAAGAATACAAGAGAATTACAGAAATTGAAAGATTATCTAACCATTTTTATAATATGAAATAGTGTGGAGTCCAATCCTTTTCCTTGCATCCTAGATAGATAGGTCTAAACATATTATCACATGTTTGAGTTGTTATCGCATAAGCATCTTGACTTTACAAAAACAAAGTGTCTTTTCTTCATACTTCTTATGCCCTTGAACTATACAAAGGTGATTACGAATTGCACATTTAGGGTAGGAATGAAACTTTATTCATAGTAGAAGGGGTGGATTTGCATTCATTCAGCAAATGAATTTGTACAACAATTGCTCTTGGCAGAAAACGAGGGAGGATCGTCACTTGTATCCATACAACCAATCAAAACATCGTGTTAGGCTTGGATGCGTTTCATAGATGTTAATGGATCCACTCTAGTTGTTATCCATGTCACCTTTTTAACTAGAAGATTTGATCCTCTGCATTGATGGAAAGCATATTTTTTCATAATAATATCTAATAAATTAATCTAATGACCTATAGTTAGGTTAATTCTATTTTACTTTCTCTACTTTCTACTGCTTAGAGAATTTTTTAATGAAGTCCCTATAGAAGTGTAAGTATTATGGTTCACCAAACCTTTGAAGTTGAAGATAGCAACTCCCTGTTCTCTAAAATAGGACCGTACTAGCCATCAAATCAGTCTAGTTTTGATACATGACTTGTTTTGATACATGTCTATCAGAATGGTCATAAAGTGTATCCCATAACTAAAAGATCCAAGAATGCCAAACACATGCTCAATATTGTGAATATGTAGAAAAGACTATAGTTTTTAAAACAACCAACAACATTAGCCCATGAGTACATCCTTACGAACATTGAGATAATATTCTGTGAACTTGCAAAAACCAATCTAGCAAGGATTTTTTGCAAGAACAAATATAAAATTTTTGACATGATCAAACACCTCCAAGATGCCATTTGATAGCCATTAATGAGTTGCAAGCAATGTGAACTAGATTTGCAACCACAACAAGTCCAATATTTTTTTGAAAGTAGTCAGGAGTGCGTGTCAGTACATTAGAGTATCCATGTCTAACAATACTCATCTTGAAAATATCAAGAAACATCTACAAGTATCTTCATACACAAGTTAGGATACCTGAACATATTATCCTCATTTAACGTTTATCAAGAAAATTAGGGTCAACTCAACCAATATGAATATTCTATGTCAATGGGAAACCTCCTCAAATTAGGGTCAACTCAACCAATATGAATATTCTAGGTCAACGGGAAACCTCCTCAAATCCATCTAGAACTTGTTGTCACAAACCATTTTGGCACCTGTCGCTTTGAAATAGTAAAAGAAAAGCGTGCGAATACCCCGACAAGCAAAACATGCAAATATTTCCATTAAAATTGCTACCATGTATGTGGTAGTGATGCGTGTGGATACAGTTAGGACCGTCGATGTAATTTTTTCCCTCTTTAGGAGGTTTTCCCCCCTATGCCTTGCATATACATCCATCACTCTAGGTCTATCTTATCTTGTAGTTGCACACCAAGTGATGCATTCTCTAATGTGTGCCTTGAGATTCTCCTCCATCTCCAAGGTGTGTGTGCATTCGTACAAAACCCTAACTCCAACGATTGGTATTAGAGAAAGTTGCATCGTCCCAAGAATAGTCGCTAGCATCCCCTGCTCACTTTCTCAAAATTTTGATTCAAGCTCATTTTGGTCTCTGTTTCCACTACTACACGCATTATGCAAACAATTTTGTTCCTTTGTACACAAAATTTTCCACTACAAATCTTTGCATAATAGGTCTTTGTTTTATTATGGTTTATGCTATATAGCACGCACACTTTTCCTTCAATTTCTACTCAATTTGGGCATTTTCTACATCATGTTTAGTCTTCCCTATGACTGAGAGGTTTACATGATGAAACGTATTTTTTTCCAAGGGTGTATGGAACATATAGGTTTTGATGTACACTCAAGTTCTATAGAACCAAATTTTGTGGAGGATGTTGCACATTCTTTGTTTTTACTTTAAGGCTTGTTGCATTGAGAAATGAATAAGTTTAATGCGTTGGTCATTTTGCTCTTACAAGAGGCTATGCCAATAAAAAATAATGGCTAAGTAGTGTGCCATTGATCAAGATTTTGTTGTTGCACAAAGAAGACATAGCAATGACAATGTTGCTACTTCAAATGTTTCTTCTTCAAGTAGTAAACCATTTGCGATGATAAATGCCTCCCATAACAACAATGCATCTGATAAATCCACTAAAAGAGGCATGCAATAAAGAAGTGAATCTCCTTCCAATGTATCCATTGCAAAATCTGCAAATTCTCTTATTGATGCAAAATGGGCTTTGTGCACAATGTTAGTATGAACCTTTTTGTCCAACATATCCGTTGCGAAATCTACAAATTCTTTTATTGATGGAGAATGGGTTGTGAGTGCACAATGTCAATATGAACCTTCCATTGTATCCATTGCAAAATCCGCAATCTAGTGCAAAATTAGCAAATTCTTTTATTGATGCAAAATGGGCTTCTAGTGTGCAATGTTAATATGGCCCTTTTGTCCATGATGCATGCATGAATTTGGTTGAAGATTTGCATGTGTGGTATTTTGATAGTGGTGCTACAAAGCACATTACATTTCATAGAAACTTGTTCGCTTATCTTGACATTGTCCTCAATGGGAATATTGTCACTTATGCCAACAATTTCTCTTACCCAATTCAGGTTCAAAAAGATTGTACTCAATGTAGTTAATGGCAATTTCTTCACATTATCTAATGCACTTTTTGTTCTTGGAATCAAGAGAAATCCAGTGACTATTTGTACATTAGAAAAATTTGGTCTTGTAAAGTTTGTGGATGAAATACACACTATTCACAATCTTACTTCGGGTGATACTATTGAGCCATCAGGTACTTTGTTTCATACGCTATACAAGCTCAATTTTTATGAAAAGTATGTGGAAAACTTTGCAACTACAGTTATAGATTTCAAAGTCATTTCAGATGCTAAACTATGGCATACCCATTTTGACAGTTTGATGCGTTTGCAGAAAAATGATATGGTTGCCTCATTGCTCCCTTTGGAGGCACCATTTAAGCATGTTTGTGAAGGTTGTATTTTGGAAAAAATGTAGCGTTCTAGGTTTTTGAAAGATGTTTCAGTGCCAGCTACTTGCAATTTACAGCTTGTTCATAGTGATGTTTGCGGTCGATGCACACTCTTCTTTTAGTAATAATTTGTACTTCATGACTTTCATTGATGATTACTCACGGGATACATGGGTATCTCCACTCAAGGCTAATTTTGAAGTGTTTACGTGCTTCACATAGTTTATGATATCACTAAAAATGTGTCCGGTTGTATGTGGCTACCTCGTGTTCGAGGAGGGGAGTATATGTCAAAAGAATTTGATGCATTTCTGGTTGGTCATGTGTACAATGCTTTATACACCTCAACATGGTGTTGCTGAGAGAAAAAAAAAGTCATAAGCCAAGCTTTGCCACATGCTTTCTAGGTAGAGGTTGTAATCTGTGTTGTCTACAGACATATAGGTGTCCCACCAAAGCTTTGCAGTCTATGACTCCATATGAGACATCACATGATATAAGCCATATATTGGTCACGTGCATGTTTTGCTTGGCTTAAGCTCTAGTGCCGCAACAACAATGCAAAAAATTGGATGATAAGGATTTCAAATGCATCTTTGTTGGTTATAGTATTGAGAGCAAGGGCTATAGATTATATTGTCCATAGTGGAAACATATGTTTACTTCTCAAGATGTTGTTTTTGTGAAAGATGCACTTTCACCCTTGTTTTCATGTACTAAAGGGACAGATGTAAGCTCACATGAAAATTTTGATACCTTGTTGCGTCTTTTCAATGGTGGGAATACAAATGTAAGTCCAAATGAGGGAAATATTCAGTCTATGTAGGTTTCAAGTGATGTCACGATTCAACCTATTTATGATGCGGATGTAAATGATGCACTTGATTAGAATAGGGATGAAAATGAGGAAGCCAAGAGATGCCAAAATGGTTGGTGCATACTTTGAGTGATGATAAACTGAATCCATCTGTCTAGTCATACTTGGTCACACTCTCATCATGAGAATTTTATGCTTTGGTTGTTTCAAGTTTGTGTGACAAGGGGAACTTGTTATGTTTGATGAAACACAAAATCCAAAGAGTTGGATGGTTGCTATGCAAGATGAATACAATGAAGTTGTGAAGAACAATACCTGGTCTTACAAATTGAAACATAAGCTGGTTGATGCAAAAGGTTATGTTGAGCAAAAGAATATTGATTATGAGGACTTTTGCATCTACTTCTTGTATGATTATTGTGTATCGGTAGCTTACATTAAAATCGCTTTTTTGAATGGTGACTTGTATGAGGAAGTGTATGTAATGCATCCTCGTAATTTTGTCAAGAAAGGACGAGGAAAAAAAAGTGTGTAGATACGACAAAGCATTGTATGATTAAAGAGAAATCCTCTTGTGCTTGGTATGAGAAAATAGATAACCATTTGACTACACATGGCTTTGAAAATAGTCCAGCTAAGAGCACTTTGAATGTAAAACGTGTGAATGATGTATATCTTATCGTTGTTGTGTATGTGGATGATTTACTGCTCACTATTCCAAATGCAACACATATTTTTGAGTTTAAGACTGATTTGAATTCCACATTTGAGACATTAGATTTGGAGATTTTGCATCATTATTTGGGCATTCAGTTTAAGCAATGTGATGAGGATATTTCATTATGGCAAGCAAAACGATTGCCACTCCTGTGGGAACAAGTTTGAAGTTAAGTGTAATTGATCTTGGAGGTTTTGCAATATTAATCTCTACTAGACACCTTTGGTTCCTCATTTATGTATGCATTATACGGCTAGATATTCAGTTTGCGGTCTAGCCAGTAAGCATCTAGATTCATGCATAGCCTAGGGTCTAAGCATTAGTAGGAAATTAAGAGGATCTTTCACAACTTCAATGGTACTATACATCTTGGGTTGTTTAGTCCCAAGGGGGGATCATTGCTGCTAGATTTACATGATTTTTTTGACTCGGATTGGGTTGGTTGCTATGGCACACGCCATGATTGGTTTTTGTTTCATGCTTGACAATTCATGCATATGATGGGTGTAAGAAGCAACATAATGTGGACACCACTAGTTGTGAGGTTGAGTATAGGGCAACTTTCACAACTATAGTGAGCGTGTGTGCCTAGATGCCTTGTGGCTAATTTGGGAGTAGGATTGCAGTATGGCACTCTCATATACACTAACACTCAAAGCACATTGACAGTTGGCAAGGACTTGTTCTTTCATGCTTGCATAAAGTACATTGAGGTGCATTAATCACTATGTCGTCAGAGAGAGATTCTTAGCTAGAGAGACCAACTTGGCTTATGTGCCGTGTAATGGAAATGACCTATGAACTTTGAGAATAGCGAAATTAAGAGAATTCTAGTGAGCATTTTTGTGAGAATACTTTGAAAACATAGAGCGTGAACTTAATTGATGGTAGCAACATAAACATAGTACTTAATTAACTTGGCAAGAACAATAATTTTTCAAGAGAGAGTATTAGAGAACATGACAATAGTTGGCTCCAAAAGGTGTTTGTATTATATATTCTCCCATTAAGAGAGACTCGATACAAGATAATCTTTTTGTTCCTTGTGACCTAGGTGATGCAATGAAGATGGAAAGCTTCATGTATCACAAATACCATGAACTTTGCAAAAAACATTAACTATCCCAAGCCTCAATACCAAGGCCTCAAACACCTTCGAAGGTGGAGAGAGCTAGCGGGGAATGAGGGTAGGGAAGAGGAAGAAGAATCATCCCTACTTATCATCACTCTTCTTGCTTAGCATAGCATAGTAATGAAGATGAAGAAGATGGAAAGCTTAAGCATTGAAACATGGCTCTTGGTTTGATTTGCATTACATAGCCAAGAGTCTTTGTGTAGGCTCTCTACTTCTCAACAAGCTTGGAGAAGGAGATGGAGCTCTTGCACTTTGTACTCCACACAATGAGAGATGCATGTGTGTGTGTGTGTGTGTGTGTGTGTGTGTGTGTGTGTGTGTGTGTGTGGGAGAGTATAACCCCCCTCTCATGCTTGGTCTCTCTCTCTCTCTCTCTCTCTCTCTCTCTCTCTCTCTCTCTCTCTCTCATATTATTCAATTATTTCATTTGGACATGTGTCCTCTTTTTTCTCTTTGTGAGAAAGAACTTAATTATTTATAATTATGTATCCAAATTCTCATTGGACCCCTTTAAAACCTTTTAATAGGATTCAAGCACATCATGAGGGCCACATGTGGAGGATCATTTGAACATGTGTCTTTTATGCTTCTTAAGTCATTTGGTTTAAATTGAATACTTCAAGCACTTAGTCAATCCAGCATGGAAACTGTTGATGCCTCTTGATAGTTTATCTTGGAATTCGACACTTCAAGAACCTTAGTCATTTTAAGCATAAAAATCACCTCAAGATTTGGGCAAGGTTTCCATAAACATTTTAGCAAGCCAACAAGCACGTCATGCTTGGGTAGGGTTCCCACCTCAAGCCTCGCTTGACTAATGACTAAGGTCAAATGACTTTTTAACGCTAAATTTTGGAGGTCTTTAATGAAGTTAACCCTAAGGTATTTAAGCTCCATTAGGTAGCATTGCTCTTTAACACACCATCTCTAATATTTGGACCCCTTTAACCTTGGCCCCGTGTTGAGACAGATCCATAATCACATATCTATATTCTAACCCTTGTTCCCTTTTAGTCTCCCACATTAAATGATCAGTTTAATATGAGAGAATCATTTGGATTGGTTAGATATTAGATTTTATGAGACTACCTCTCTCTGGAAATCATAGTCGTCCTCGACTATGAGGTAGAAGAGATAAAGCCTTAGTCATTAGTCTACGTTTCTTACCATGGGCCATATGTTGATGAAGGCTATTTTATGCAAAGAAACACCTATTCACAAATTTTATGATATGGATGTAAAATCTTGTTGGGGACGGGAAGCAACCTCATCTGATCCATGTAAATTGGACCCACATAACTATTCTAATTTAATTGATCCTTGAAACAAATTTTTAAGGGATAAAATAGTAAAAATATGAACCGTTAGTATAAATAAGGAGTCTAAATTTTATTTCAAGGTCTCAGAATTCTCTTTAAGCTTAAGCACAAAAGTAAAAGTTTGAGGAGCCAATGTTTTCAAAGTATATGATTAGCGTATAAGAGGCACTCAAAATTTTGAAATACAAAAGGCATTTTATCCAAATTGGTTAAAAAGAGACCCTCAAGTGTCATCTTTTGGTACCAGACTAGATTTTACAGTCAAACTTAGTGTAAACAACCCCCCCCCCCCCCCCCCCCCCCCCCCCCCAAACACCCCGAGAATGGGAGGACTTAATAGTTTACGTTTTCTTTGTTCTTAGGTTCCATTGACAACACCTTACTCTAATCCAAAAAGCAAAGATACAAGAAATAGAAGTTAGGTTGGCTTCTATTCTTAATGGCCTAAATATAAGGATCCTACGCCACAGGCCATGTTAATAACCCAAAGTAATAATGGAAGCTAAATCCTATTACAACTAGACTAAAGTCTCAACATCTTTAGGATCTATAGACGGCACCCTCTTCCCCACCTTAAGAGACATGACGACCATCTATAAACTTTTAGATATGGTAAGATACTTATCCTTAACTAATAGCTAGTCTTACAAAAAGTGTTCTATTAATCCGACCCAACAATCCATAGATATAATTCCAAGTGGATGCTAGTCTCTTACTTTCCACCAATGTACTTCCCTATTCTTCTTGTTTTTTGATTCATTGTTTCATATATACAAACAAGATATTTTTATTTATTTATGCTACAATTTTCTTCATACAGTCCTTTAAAATTCACCCAAACAATTCTTTTTCAAACAAAGTCCAATAAAAACAATCCCATATTTTAACAAAATGAAATATCTCTTGTTATACGTTTGTCGCCAACCATGGACTTTTTTTAACCAACTTTTTTCCACCTTAAGAGACACAACCACCATCTATAAACTCTTAGATAGAGAAAGATACTTGTCCTTAGCTAGGAGCTAGTTTCATGAAAAGTACTCCACTAATTGGGTCCATCTATCCATACACATAATTCCAATGAGATACTAATCTCACTCTTTTCACCACATCACCCAAATATTTCTCTTGTTTTTCTATTACTACCACATTGAGAAAAATTAATTTATTAATTTATGCTACAATTTTATTTTTACATGAGTAACCCTAGCTTGCTACTCGCTGGATGACCCTTACCTCCTCCCTTATCTTCTCAAAGATCTTGGTCAACTTCTTAACGTGATCATGCAAAGATTCTAGATAGGCTTGGGCTCCTCAAACTCAAAGACCAAATCATTGACTAATTTAGCTGGCGCACCTTTATTAAGAGGTAGAAAACTTTTGAAGTTAAGTCTATGGCCCATCACTGACCAAAAGCAAAATGGGCGAGTGGTTTAAAATGCTTACATTAGAGGCTTTGTGAATTATGTAGTACAAAGGAATCTCATCAACCAATTTTTATCTATGTAGAAGCTTAGTCCCAAAAGCTCGGGTGTTGATCTTTGGAATGGAATCGACAACCCTTCTCATGCAAATCAAACACTTCACTTGTACCAGCATTCAAATTTAAGCTGCTAACAAGAGCTACCCCTCAGTCTTCACTTGTACCAACATTCAAATTTAAGCTGCTAACAAGAGCTACCCCTCAGTCGATTATAAGTGCAAGGTGGGAGCCAAGATGGCACAAACTTTTGAAATTTGTGTTTACTACGCAATACTCTAATGCTTGGAGGCTTGAGTAGCAACATGTGTAACGGAGAGGACTAACAATTGTTTCAATAGCCCTAATCTTTCTACATGTCTGATTGGTGATTCATTCATCATGTATGTCTATTATGCATTTGCCCACATCCATAGGACTTCATATTTGATGATGGTAAGTATATGTGTCAACTTCGGGGATAGCAATCTTTAAGAGCACAATGGCTACGAAAACAAATTGTTGATGCCAGAAAACCAAATGAAGAGCTACAGAATTTGCAAAACATTGATGACAAGAAATCTATACAGTAACAATCTTGCAAGTATGCTTAAATGGAGATATATTAACACCTCAACCTCAGATGCAACTCTCGCATCCAAAGTAGGACTCTTTTTCTTTTCATGGTAGTTTCAGGTTATTAAGTATTCATCTTCAAATAAATAGGTAATCAATGTGCACACAGACTGAATTTGATATCATGCTAGAAAAGTTTGATATGCACTTCACAACTGGTTTTGGTAGCTATAATAGCAGCTACTTTGCACTCACAATTCCTGATTTAAAATTCACATTGTAAAATCTAGTAATTTAACACTTTGTTCATACAAAGAAGCAAACCAATTTTAAAAACTCTACAATACCATTTCCTCATGAACGAAAGGAAAAGCATCAAACCTTTAACCATCCATCGAATGCTGTTGTGAAAGATAATTTTTAAAAAACCAATGTTGAACATCAGTCCATATTGTTTTGATAGAATGTATGCATCTGAGCGCGTAAAAAATGAAATCTTGCTGTCTTCAGCGATTGTCATTCAACCAGCCCTGATACCAATTTTGTTGTTGAGGGTGCCTAATAACTAAATACCAAAGTGTCTACACAACACACAAATAGCGAGAGTGGTAGCCCCACACGTAACAACGAACTTACTTCCACAGATTGAAAGTATGATCATTACCTCATCACAGACTTACACTGAGGAAACTACTTTTTAAGGCATTAACATGCGTATAATGATGCAAGGAGAGACACATCTCCCGATCATATCAGTCCTCAGAACTGAAATAAGAGAAAAGTAGTACATAGTAAACCTTGCTACCAACAATGTAAAAGTCGTGAAATGTATTGAAGCACAGGAGAGACTTCATACTAAAAGACTAGTTAAAATCTGAGAGCAGAAAGGTTCTTGTCCTATCTGTAGCAACCAAATACGTACGGAAGCCCTTTGAAAGATGGAACCCAAGAAAAAAAGAAGACGCAACACATGTCAATGAGGACAAGAGTAGAAGGTTATGTTACTAAAATGACACCTTTAACAACCAAAACTTAACTCAAATCTGCTGTAAAGAACTTCCATGCATCCAAATAAAAAGCAAGAATAAGTCCTCGTCATCTTTAATCAGAACCTTCCTCACCCAAATATCCGAACAACCGACAAGTTCCCAATGATCAAAACAATTCATATCCTAATAATCCAGCAGATACAAATCCTTACCTAAACATTGCTTACAAACACAACCGAGACTATTACGCTTGCCAGATTTACAAAGAATTTGATCACTTAAACCTGATTCAGAATGCTGGAGAAAAGCCTAAGGAAATGAAAGCATGTGCACTGGAAAAAGAACGAACACTAAGAGCTTGTATCAATATTGAAGGATAGAGCAACGTTTTCCTGAAAACTTTTAGTAGATATCACTGCTTCATGCCTGCCTTAACTGTACTCAACTTACAAACAATATCTCCTTCCAAGAAAAAGGACCCACCGTACGATACGGCTGCCAGCTTACACAGTCCAGACGCTCAACCTCTCCTAGAGGTCCCACAATATTTTCCTTACTCTAACCAGATAATCATTCTCACACCAATGATATCAGCGTCTCCATGAATACAAACCAAGTACCCAACCAAAATCAGAAAAATCAACTGCCAGCTGACACAATCCACAAGCTCAAATTCTTCTAAAATCTCCACCATATTCCCCTTTTTCGGGGTGATTATAATCCTCACATAAAAACCCATACGCAAAATCAAACCTGCCAGCTGACACAATCTAGAGGCAGAGTAATCATGACCAGCTTATCATTCTCACACCAATGAAACCGTAGGTGTATGACTTAGGTAGCAACCACGCACTGCGATTTGATTGGCTCCATAAAGATAGAGCACCTCAAGTTTGGATGGCCGCCATCCCCTGCCCAAAACCAACTTGCAGCACCATACGCTCAAACTGTGGACCAGCCCACTACAAGCCAAACCCGCATCCAATAGGCTATGCGGCTTTTGCTGCCAAGGGCCCCACTTTTTTAAACATGTGACTTTAACGAGCAGCTAGTGTGTAAAGCCTTGCCCTGACTATTTTACACATGCCATGGCCGGCGTGCAGTCTGTACCCACCCTAAAAACCAACCCCGAAAATGAAGCCACCCTGCAGAAAAGATTTATTTTTGTTTTTCTTTTATCCTTACTATGATTGAGAACATAATTTCAAAGGCTTCACAAAGCATACTACTTAATCACAACTGAAGGCTACTTGATTTGTGCGTGATGAGTGTGAGCCGCAAGGTGGCAGGTTTGATCCCGCCTCAATGCCGGACATCAAAAAACACATTTGAACAAAAATACCCACTTGACACAAATTACAAGATGAACCTCTGTTATTTTACAAATGGTTACAACTAATTGACAAGACATCATTAGGTTTATGAACTGACCACAAATGCACACACACCATACAAGGATTATACAAACATTCCCACTACCGATACTCATGCTTGATACTAAAGATCCCCCAGCTCGACTATAAATTTACTTGCCTTCCTAGATCCGGCCCCTGTCAAACCTCTCGGCCCTCACTATGTCATGCAGTACCCTTGTACCTGTCCAAGCAGCCATCCACATGCTTTCCACACTCCTCCCTGCACATTCATCCAAGCCTCGGTACAATAGCTGCAAATACAAAACCACTCCCCGCGAATTAGTACTGAGCACAGGAACAAGCTGGTTCCGACGACTTTTCCGTACTAAATCTCAGTAGGTCAGCACAAAAACAAGCCACCCCCGCACCTGTCCTTGAGTGGAACCAAAACGAAGCTGTATGTGCAACATCCCTGAGTAGTATGTCACCTACCTACGTGTCTTGAGACTATATGTCAGTCTGAATTTTAAGACACCCTATGGCATCTCAGAAATATTCACTATTTCGATGAGAGACAGACATGGAAAGACACCTTTGTTTTGAACAAGGTCTTACCATGCTCATTGTTGGTGTCCTACGGCAGCGTGTTTAATGCCAAATTGCCAATAAGCCAATACCTAATGCCCACAAATGAGAAAAAAGGCCAGCATAAGAGTAAGTACACCACTAGAAGAATGGGAAAGACCTAGTCTCATTTTGTGGTTGTGCGTTATTGAAAGAGCAATACACACCTGGCTAAAAGGGAATTGGGAGGGGAGCCCAATACAGACGACACAATCCTCTCGCCTTGATGGGCTGTACTGTGAGACCATGACATGATGCACAGTGATGTTCATGGCATCATCTTGCAGCCCGTGTCTTTAATGGCTCTGCAGCTCATACATCCATGAATTCAGCTTCGCAAAAGCTACTACTCACCCGACATCTATCATCATGAGCCATGTTAAAACTGACATGAGGCATGCATAATAATGTCTGCTTCTACAAACAAGAGATGCAATATACCTTCATAAGGTCAGAAAAGTCTGAACTTACAAATTGTAAGAGAGGCTAAAACACTCACAAAAATATAAAAATAATGTCAGTACTTCTACAAACATGAGATGCAATAATCAATGAACCAATGCAGAGTCCAGGCACAGTCCCCCTCTCAGAATGCAATACGTAATCTGAGGTAGACATATAACAAGAGATCTCATGGCCCAAATACGTTTCAAAAATTTAGACTTACCCTGTCCTCGTCACACTCAAGAGAACCTACAGTCATAGTACTCACTCAACCCCAACTGACAAAACTCATTAAAAGCGGGCAACAGTTGGTCCAACTCAGGCAAACTTGAACCACCTGCAAAACAGACTTGTGCAGAGAAACGAAAACATGTCACAATCAGAAACAAAGGTTAGTAGATGCTAGAATTTAAGCCACCACAATAAACCTTGTTAACAAATAAGTTTCACATGTAATCACCCTAAAACAAGCAGGATCCTTGCTTGACAGCATGTTCCCCACCAAACTCTAAATTCATTAGTTAAATCCTGCAAATGGATCAAGAAGAGAACTGCAGCCGTTAGTTGCACCTGTCAATCCGCCCCATGAAACCATTCAAAACAGATATTAGGCCAATACTCTTCACGAATACAAGAAGAAAATTTCCTAGGCTGAGACAAGCAAGTGAATCACAAAATACTTTGTTCAAACCTCGGTCTATGGTATATTCATGCAGTGCACACCAATTGCATTCCAAAGAAGTTACTTAATGAACAAAATAGTCCACAATTAGTTGCATACCTATCAGCGCCCCATCTCGGAGATAAACTTTTCGTATTCAGACTCCATTCCGCCACTCTGCTGAGCAGTTGGAGGTGCCGAAGAAGTAATTGTATTGATGGCCAGTGCCCAAGGAGGGAGTGCACTACTTTCAGAAGAGGGTGCTGCAGCAGTTGAAGGTGGTGGAGCTCCATAATAGGCTCCAGGCAATGGTGAACTTGAGCTAGAACGTGGTGATTCACCAGTTAAAAGCCCCATTTGTCTGGGCACCATCTTCATGCTACCCTGTGGTCCAGAAATACCTGGAGGTGGACTAGTTATACTGCCTGGCGGACCTTGAGAGCCTACACCAGGGGCAATAGATAAATGCGATTGCTGCAGCACGGCATTCGCATAAGGGCCTCCATGTGGAGGTAAGGGGGCTGACCCTTGAAGTGAGACAAAAGGAACAGGCCCATGCGGTTGATGGGAAAGTGCTTGCTGTGTATTCCAAGGAGGGGGTGGTCCCATAAGACCAAGTGGTGAAGGAAGGAGTAGCTTAGGAAGCTGTTGTTGCTCTTGCTGTGGTTGTTGCTGTTGATGTACACTCATAGCCTGTGCACCAGTAGCACTTGGGGGTTTACCTGCAATTCTCACTGCTAGAGCCTTTCCATCAACCCTATATCCATTCATATGCAGTACTGCCTGTGTAGCAGCAGCAGAGTCGCAAAACTTCACAAATCCATATCCCTTGCTTACTCCAGTTACACGATCTTTGATAAGCTTTAGATCATCAATTTTACCAAAAGGAGAAAATAACCTGATCAAGCCATCATCATCTATGCTGAGAGGTAGATAGCCAACATAAACACTCAAATCATCGCCATCTTTTCTCAATGTAGGAACAACTGCCGTGCCACCTGATCGAGGACCAACTCCACTACTTAACAATAGAGGATTGCCCCCTTGAGAACCAGGCAATGCTAGAATTGTACCTGATTGAACACTTGAGCCGACATCACAGGCACCAACTTTACTTCTAGACCCCTTTCCACCACCTAATTCAGCTAAAAAGCTCTTGTACTCATCATCCATCTTACTGGGACTAGAACTCTTTTTAGGACAATCAATGGTGGGATGGCCACCATCTCCACAAATTCTGCACAACACATCACTTTTGAAAATAGAGTTACGAGCACTACAAGTATACTGGCGGTGACCTGGCTCTCCACAAAGGCGGCAAACCTCATCTTCTCGAACTGTACCATTCAAAGCTGCAAGCTCCCGAAGCTGAGCTTTTTTGTGCTCATTTAGTCCTTCATCAACTGGAACAAGGAGCTTCTCTACCATTCCAACAGCCCTTTCCAAAGAATCAGCATTGTCTGCTTCAACGAGCACGTGTAATTCTTCATTTTCCCCTGGATCTGGCCGCATGTCTCTCTTTTGAGCTAGCCTTCCTTCCTTTGCAGATCCTTTTCCCCTGATCACAATTTTGGCACCAGTCTCCCTCTCCATTCTTTTCTGTGTGTTTCCTCGAGGCCCAATGATCAACCCCATGAAATTGTAACCTGGGTACTCCCTCAAAGGGATAAAAAGCTTTCTGTACAATTTGGGGGGCCTGTAATCAAGGGGCGGCTTATATGCAGGATTTCTTCTTAGCAATTCGGAGATAATCTCTTGCCTCTCTAGAATGAGCCTCTCTCTTCCCCTACACTCTCTAGTATTGAACCTAGTACCAAAGTTGTCATACACAGGTTCAGGGGAAGGCGACCTCATCCCATCCTCTCTTTCCTCAACGACTTGCCCAGTTTGCAACTTTTTACCGACATCCAAAAGCTTTATGTTTAAAGCTTGAACTTCAGGGTCGAGTTCCATGCCACCTGTAAGCTCCTTCACAAAGTCAGGTAACTGAATCAAAGGTTTCCGCTCCTCAGCAGCCCAACGTGATCTTCTTCTCTTTCCGCCTGATTCAGAAGCTTCTTGCCCCTCCCCAGATTCAGGAGTTTGAGGTTCCCATCTGCTACGTCTCCTCCTTGCAGTGCTTGCAACACTGGATGCATGTTTATCAGAGCTGTCCCCAGACGCCTGTAATGGCTGATTGTTGATTTCTGAAGTATCATCCCTCTGCGAGTTAGAAAGCACAGACTCTTCTTTGAAATTCTCCGCTGAATCACTTATCCATCCACCAATACCTGCTCTTTCTTCTCTCAAAAATGTGACATCTTCCTGTTGTCCTTCTTCAGAAAACCAGCCTCCTATCCCCTCTCTTTCTCCTGAAGCATCAACGTTGCTATCAGGGGCCAAGCCAGACACAGCTTCACCATTTGTGCCAGTCACAAACTCCTTCTGGGGGTCGCAATCCTCTCTGCTAATTCTATATTTAGGGTGAAATCCTGAACCAAAATCAATTATACACTGCTGAGGAGTATTATCTATACGTGGATAGAAGCAGGTATGGGCGCTCTCATTATTCAGATCCTCATGTTGAGCATTCGATGCTGCAGATGCATATTCATTGTGGCTATGAGGACCTGAAGCTTCATAAGAGCTATCAGGGTGCGATTCGGCTTCTGAGCGACGGACAGAAGGAGCATACGAGGAGTGATAAGAATGCTGTCGCTTCAAAATGGCGACATTGGCCGGAGGAATGGTAGTTACATCTGCAGCTACAAGAAACTCCTCCATGAAACCTGAGACGTACAGCATGAGGATATTGGCTACTATATAAACAACAAGATTAGGCAAGGCTACAGATACCTTGCTTTTGTTAAGCATGGTTAATCAATTTGGCTTATTTTTGGGGCATTTAGGCCTGTGTCACACACGGTCTGCGCCCATGTTTGGTGGGAAAAACATGTCCGAGTACCCATTCAAACCAGGCGGACGCCAAGAAAATATTTGACGCTGCAGGAAACCGATAAATCAGAGCTGTCAAAACGCTTCTTGGCCGGGTGTAGGTGGAGTGGGCCGGTCACCTAGTTGTGAGAAGTTGGTGCCCATGACATGGCATGCCAGCAGAGCATGGAGGGAGAGGTCCTATGGGCATGTGTGACAGGGAGAAGCTATGGTCGCTGCTTGGATTGGTCCAACAAAGCATCAAGAAGATGCGTCTGGATGCGTTTGACATGGACCTTAGGCCAGTGTCACGCATGAGCGGTTGGAAAGGTGGCGCATGACCTTTCATTTGTAGGCGGACAAGAAACCTTTCAATAATATGAGCCCAATTCAACAATGAATGCGACACAGACACATGGCTAGAGCTCTCATGCTCTCGCAAAGGAGCATGGCTCATGACCTCTGAGCAACCTCCCCACGTAGAGGTTGTTAGATGTCCACTGTGAGCTTGTGTTGGGCTAGCGGGCTACCTACCCCAGCCTGTCCCGCGGCTCTCGCCCCCTCACATATGTCTGACATCCTAATCATATTCGATCGATTCGTGTGTGACAAGGGCCTTAGTAAAGCGTTCCATGTAGCAATTATGGACCATTGGATCAAGCTTGCTTAGTAGTGTGACATGGCAAGCTAATGATGACAAACGTTCTTTTTTACTATTTCTTGTGGGAGGGGCATTAAGTAAGCATTATCTTCGTTTTTTCGTGCCATACTCACAATTGTGAGTGGAGATGTTATATTGACTTAGAACACATATACAATCAATCTTGAGTGCTTGTATAGATACGTTGTAGGAGCTTGACAAAGAGTTGTTACGGCCCGTATCAGACACGGGCGCTGGCCAGTGACGGGCCGATGAGAATTTACGCTCGGTGCTTTTTCCATTTACACAAGGTGGTGCCCAAGCGCACAACCTACCTAGATGGACTGCTGAGTCACGTCCGCCAGGCCCTCAGATTCGTTTGAGGGGTCACCCCCAGCCTCCCTCGCCCATCCTTGCTTGCAACTAATCCGGAAGCGCTAAAACTTAGCAGCCACCTCTTTTGTAGGAAATGGATGCCGCCTACGTCTGATTGGGGAGGAGGTCAAGGCAGTGACGTTCTTGCAAAAGTGGCTGCCCAAGCAAAACTAGATCACCCATGGCTAGCGCTCAGTTGTGACATGGGCCTAAGTATTACCACTTGAGTAGCCAATGCAACCAAGTGCATGTTTGCATTCTTTGATATTAGTGGTTGCCCCTCTCTTTGATCCTACAACATAAATGAGCTCAGTGTTGTCTCACATAACAACATTGAATTGAGCCACGACCTATTTTCCCTCAAAGACGCGAACGTTCTTGGTTCTCCATATCTATTTCAAATAATAGTATCTGGCGATTTCGGTGCAAACCAAAATGGCTTGGTTTTGCGATCTACTTTCTCCCAAGGTCAAGTCGTTTGTATAGAAGATAATCGTCCAGGTCTTTCACACCCATTTGCAATTTTTTGCGGCTAGACCCGCGTGGTAGGGCAGTTTTTGAACAGATGAAAGGGATCCTTTGAAGCTGATCTACAACCAGAGTAAGTGTCATTGCCAATCCCTCTAGCGCAGATCTTATTCCTAGTTGGGATGGCTCCCCATAGCACCTTCCATGTAAACATCTTCATGTAGCTCGACTATTTGATCTCCCTAATTTCTTTAACACTCTTCTGCCAACGCCAATTTTCCTTCCATATCTTTACGAGTGAAGCAAACTAGCCTGCTTTGTATATCAACCTGTTATAGGTATCTTGGGTCTTGGGGAGTGTAAACAATCTACCTTTTGGCCAATGCTAGACTTCCCAATCCAGCTCTGACCCAGTCGTAGGTGTAGGATAGAACTTCCAAGACTCTATTGATCGATATCCTTTTGTAGATAGTTGAAATATGTTGAAGTAATACTTGCTCCACTTCCTTTTAGCAAATGCTAGACTTCCCAATCCAGCTCTGACCAAGTCGTAGGTGTAGGACAGAACTTCCAAGACTCTATTGATCGATATCCTTTTGTAGATAGTCGAAATATGTTGAAAAAATACTTGCTCCACTTCCTTTTAGCAAAGCCTTTTTCTACCATGCCAGAGATGTGAAAGGCTAGAGATCCAAGGGCCATTCGCAATAGTTTTAGTACAATCTTTCCAACTCCCTTGACCGGAAAAGAGGCATTGTTGACACAATTGATCGTATTCACATAAAGGACAACCTTCAGAGAAGTAAACAAGTCACGATGCAAAGTAATGTACTTTGTAGCACCACTATCAAGGTACTAAACATGTTACTCTACAACAATTGACATACATGCATCATGGTCAAAAGGATCATAAGTACACTTTGCACTAAATGCACATTTTGCATCTACACCAATATCACAATCTCCATTTACAAACGATTATGCATTGGTCCAAGATTTGGCCTCTTTCTTCTTGGCTTCATTGGCCTTCAACTTAGGACATTGCTTGATCAAGCGATCATTAGCCTTGGAATAATAGCAACGCATCTTCTTCTTGCCTTTTCCACTAGAATTCCCATACAAGTTGCTACTTGGAGAAGCACTAGACATAGGTGACCTACTACTCATAGAAGAACCTCTAGAAGTGGTTGCATTACGGTTACCACTTCCTCTTTGAGCAACAACCAAAGCTTGTTTAACTGCACAATGTTTGGCCATGTTCTTTCTTGAAAGTGACTTATGTAATAGGATTGTGCATAATGCATCAAACTTGATAGCTTGAGAGTTTCCTTGGGTCATAAGTCTCCAAGCAGAGGCTAACAACGCATCAAGAATAGTCTGTACAAGTGAATTGTCGGAAACAACAAATTATGAAGAAGTGGGTTGCTCATTGATATCCTTGATACCAGTAAGAAAAGTATCCATGTCATCTTCCTCTTGCATAATCGTGGACTCCAACTCTTTAGGCAACAATGCAATTTTTGCCTCATATTGTGACTTGCATAAAGACCAGCGAGAGTATCCCAAGCTTGTTTTGTCGATTGTGATGAGCAAATGTGAGGAGTAATAATGCGCTTCACAAATAGAAAGTTAAGTTAGCCCTAGAGTGATGGGCGTACATACAATGCAGAGGGGGGGGGGGGGGGGGGGGGGGGGGGGGGAGAGAGAGAGAGAGAGAGAGAGAGAGAGAGAGAGAGAGAGAGAGAGAGAGAGAGAGAGAGAGAGAAATTGAGCAAATTCATTGAAAAGGCTCTCTCTATTAACTTTGTGTTGGATCCCCTAATCTTATGCAAAAAGCTCCCTTCGCCAAATGCTTGTTAATGTTGTAG
This sequence comes from Adiantum capillus-veneris, assembly GCF_014529385.1. NCBI lineage: Eukaryota > Viridiplantae > Streptophyta > Polypodiopsida > Polypodiales > Pteridaceae > Adiantum > Adiantum capillus-veneris. The sequence continues at coordinate 114,530,912 of NC_140941.1, forward strand.
CCCATCACCCAAAATAGTTCCGCCACATCAACAGACACCACTATAAAGTGGTGTTTGTGTGGTTGGAGGTCTTATGTGCACTTCTAACAAATGTGCTTGCACACAATCTACATGACATATGAAGGCAAGTGTATAAGTTTCACATGCAAGAGCATTATATGACTCTTGATTCCACAAAATAAGCAATAGATTCTTCACCTTGGAATACAATAGAATTAAAATACGAGCATCAAAGTAAATGGTTCTGGATAGAACTTATATGATACAACATTTGGTAGAGGTTAGCCAAAGACAATGCATGTGGGCATGTTTCAATTATTAAAGGATACAATGCACGCGGTGGGGGGTGGGGAGATGTACTTAACAATTCAACATAGAAAAACACACCTCAATTGGCATGCTGCAGGCAGGTGTGAGTGTCAATAAGACCCTTCATGCTCCATCTGCAATTGTTTTTTTAGTAATTTCTCTAATATCAATTCTCCACAATGACTTAGGGCTAGGTCATGTAACCCTGCTTTATTGCTATCCAACTAGAGCAGTTGCGTACTATTTCGCGATGTTTTACCTTCATCGTTAAGGTCAATAGTAAGTCAGGATAATAGCAGGTCAAACGCATGAAAGATTAGCGACCTAATGGTGGGTAGCAAGAGAAGCAAGGATATTGCTATTGTGATGAGGTAAATGACAAGTGATGCGATTCGTTTCATGGCATTTGGGTTAATGTCACCCAAAATTGTGCCGCCACATGGACATACATCGCTATAGAGTAGTGGTTGGGTGGTTGGAGGTCTTATGTTCTCAACGCACAAAACCGAAGAAGAGCATAGAGAACATATGACATTCACTAAGAGCATAGAGAACATCTGACACGAGAGAGAGAGAGAGAGAGAGAGAGAGAGAGAGAGAGAGAGAGAGAGAGAGAGAGCGATTAGAGGAGAGAGGACGAATCCTGATGTGAGGGTTGCAAACTTGCGAGTGGCAAGCTCAACCACCAAGAAAGGGAACCACAATGAACAACAAGTTAACATTACCAATATTGCCTTTTTAAATATGGCGTTCAGGCGCACATGCCTACAATATATCTCTCTCATAATTTACAGATAGGGTTTTAGGAATACAAAAAAATCCACTTAATTACAAGATTAGACAAGCTCACTTATTTCTCTCATAGTTCACGTAAAGGGTTACAAGAATAGATACATTCCACTTCATTACAAAATCAATCCACTTTAGAACAATCACATCTCTCTATTCAAAGAATGTTGAATGCGATCGTTCATAGCGGTTTACAAAAAATATCAATGTCCACACAATGTGAGGTGTTGTTTGGAATATCCACTCTAAGTAATGGGTTGGCGAATCTAACTCAATGTCTGGATATGGCCCCAACAAAGACGTTGCCTTCAGGCCACGATCCACCTCATATGAATGTTTCTTGTCTCGAACCTGCAACTCTCTCAATCGACGGGTTTGCAACTCTTCGTTGCAACTCTCGTGCAACTCTTCATTGCTCTCAAATATTGTCATCATACGGCCCATCTGGCTCCCCAACAAAGTCAATGCTCCACGATCTCCTCCGTATTGGACGACAACGTCGTTCTCATTTGTATATTGCGTGAGCAATTGCCAAACAAACCAATGTCCACGCTCCATACTCCCTACACAACAAACGAATGTCAAAGCTACCAAAAAAACTTTATTTAGAGACAGTGGGCATCAAAGTCTACCTTGCATTGGTGTCCCATCCTCCTCTTTTGTCCAATCCTCCTCCAATGAATCGAATTAGGCATCGTCCGCTGACGCTATGTCAATGGCCTCTGATGTCCAAGTGTGATCTTTCCTCATTGTGGACACAGACATTATGTGCACACTCCTACTTTACTTTTTGCATACTGGTGTTTTATAGACAACCACGTTTAGGTGGTCTTCACGCCATCCAGCAGCAACAACGATATCACACACCACTCCATAATTATTTAACTAGCAGACAACTACAAACACTCCTTTGTCATCGGCTGTTGCCATTGCGAGTCGAGCGATTTGTCCAAAATGGCATACTTCCATCTTGTTCCAATCTGGCACATCAAAATCGAGCAGCCTATACACAGGAGCATTGGATGGCAAAGACAGAATAGAATCGATCACTACATAATCGACTACCGACCCATCACACAATGGGCGAAGGCATTTCTCCATAGTGTGTGGCCTCACATTGCTTAGCAAAACATTCTTCAAGTCATCCTCTATCTTTTCCAAGCCATAATGCACAATTTGAATATGGTCGCCATTGCTATCTGCAAAAAAACAAATCAAGCATGATCTTGCAAGAAACATACCACAACTTCCATTCAAGAAGGGATTTCCACTTACCGGTTGATGGGTATATAACTAATGGCAGTTCTGAGACCTATAATATTTTTGTTTCTAGACTAGTTGCAAATCAATCACTTCCTTTGCAAACATTCCACTTCTTTTTCCCGAACACCACAAATATAGCTATAAAAAAGTGAATCATGCTTTTTAATCCTATGAACATCAACAACTCTCACGTTTCTCCTTGATACGCGCCGTTTTTTGTGAACTTGACACTTCCTTGGAAAGCTATCTTGTCTCATTCAATCTACATCGGATTGAAGACAAAAAAAATGATAAGATTATTTGATACCAAAGCTAGTTGCAGAAGTGAATAGATTCAAAAGATCTTACTTGTTTATGCACATCACAATGCTCAACATATGGGCCTCATTTGAAGAACCTATTGCTACTAGTTCTACTCAAACTCTTGGGTGCAGATCGACATCTTTTTTGTAGGCAACACCTAAAACCAAAGGGAAGGTCACACACTATTTGCATTTTACAACATGCAATTAAGCTAACATCATTAACAATGACATCGCTTACTTTCTTTAAGAACTCCCATCCAAGCGGCTAGCTTATGGTTGCCATCCCAAGTATACAACGTGTTGTCGCTCAAGCCGCCCCAACATTTTTGCCTCAAATTCCTCGCCATAAGGGATCCCATGTCTACATGATAGCGCCGTCAACATTGGGATGGCCCAGTGCATCAAAAGAGCATATGAAGCATCCATTGGGCTCATAATATCCCTCCGACAAGAATGTATCAGCCAATGGTTGCAGTCGCTTGGGGTCCCAGCTAACTTGTCTTGCTTTCTCCAGCTTCACCAAATGACATAGAGGTACCCAAGGCAATGGAGTTTCATGCTCTACTTGCATTGTTCAAATTATGTTAAAGCTCAAACTTTGCAACAAGCATTGCTTCTTTAAACTCAAACGCTCTCATGTACCTTCAAATTTCCAAGATGTTTCGATAACATATTCTGAGGAACTGTAACATATTAATTAATTGGAAATTCTCCTCCGGCATTCGCCCCTGCTGTCATGTAGGCCTCCATTTCTCTGTCATCGATCTCCTCGTATGAGTTGACATCATCGTCTACAAATCCAGACAGTGCTCTTTCATGCACTTTTGCTTTTCCTTTTGTTGCTTTTTTAGAATTTTATGTTGTCGCTATAAGTGGAGATGGCATAGTACTAACTGTTTTGCTCTTGGAGAGAGACACACTAGCAGATGGAGACATTTCTTGTGGTTGTTTCCTTACAGAAACAAGTTCAAAGCCTTTATCGAGATGAGCCCAAAAATTACCATATCGCTTTTAGGCCATGCAATAAGACTTTTTTCCACCTTCTTCAAAGGAGTCATTTCTTTGTTCATGGAAGGAACATGAGGTAGAGGAGCGTATGGCCATCATATACTTCTAACACCGCAATAGAGGCATCCATGTGGCAATATGCTCCCATGAAGCTTAGCCAAGTTCGATGTCTTGTCTATTTGACCTACACCAATTGCCTCTCCGTTGTAAATGAACTCAATGTAAGTGCCATCATCAAATTTCTTGGCCATCTTTAGTTTAAACTCGTGAATGTAAAGCACAAATGCTCTGACTGATCTGCAAAAAGGAAATAGAAATTTCATCCTTTTTTATCTCTTCTTATTTCTCTTCCTCTCACCCTTGCTCTAGCTCCCACCATCTTCAACCCACTCCCTCTCTCTATCACCACTCTCTCTTTGCTCTTTTTCCTCTATTTCTCTAACTTATTCTCTCCCTCAACTCTTTACCTACCAGCTCCTTCTCTCTCTGTCTCCCACCATCCCCCCCCCCCCCCTCTCTCTCTCTCTCTCTCTCTCTCTCTCTCTCTCTCTCTCTCTCTCTCTCTCTCTCTCTCTCTCTCTCTCTCTCTCTCTCCCCCCCTCTCTCTATCGTTCTCATTATGCATCATGCCCCCTATCACCCTCTCTCTTATTTCCTCATTCAACAAACTGCTTGTCCCTCGCACCCTCCCTTACTCCCTCCTTCATCCACCTTTCTCTCTCTATTCTACTCCCTCTCTCACTTACTCTCTATCTTTCTTCCTCCCCCTATCTGTTTCTCTCTCTCTCCCCCATCATTCTCTCTACACACCGCTCTTTCTTCCTCCCCCTCTCTCTCTCTCAGTCTCTCTCTCCCACCAATTTTCTCTCTATGCACCCTACCCCCTGCTCTCTCTCTCTCTCTCTCTCTCTCTCTCTCTCTCTCTCTCTCTCATGCCTCTTATATCCATCAAGTTAAAAATAACAACTTAACTTCATATTTTTCCTCCTTCTCTCTCGCTCTATCTCTTTGTCTTTGTCTCCCTCCCTCCCTCTCTCTCTCTCTCTCTCTCTCTCTCTCTCTCTCTCTCTCTCTCTCTCTCTCTCTCTCTCATGCACAAGCCAAAGGTGAGTGCTAGCGCTCACAACCAGCGTATGAGAGTGCTTTCATGCACAAGCCAAAGGTGAGCGCTAGTGCTCACAACTAGCGTATGAGAGAGAGAGAGAGAGAGAAGAGTAGAGATAGAGCGAGAGAGAAAAAGATAGAGACATGGCGCTCAACTCAATTACAGTATCGTTAGTATTTCTTGCAAATCAAAAACTTACCTGCTAACTCCTATTTATAGACCCTTCTCAATCAAGCATCTCTTTGACTGTCTCTCTTAATCATCACTTTCACTTTCTCTCTCTCAAAGTGAGCGCTAATGCCAAGTGTATCATGTGCCAATGATTGTAAAAATATCGGGTTAAAGGAGAATCACAACTGAATCCTTTTGATTTTGAAGAGAAATCGATTTTGAAAGGCGACAGTGATAGTAGTTGTTAGCGAAGGAGGGGACTGATGTTGTCAGGGAGCAAGAGCGCCTTCTAGTACTGGGCAAGATGAGGTGAAGAAGCAGGGAGAGCATGGCGCTCCTTAGGGCTTAGGCAAGGGGATTATGGAGTATTTCTGCACAATCTTGGCAGTGTAGAGAAGTTATTTAAACTTTTAGAAAAGCGATAACACACATCATTTTCGTGATCAAGGAGCACAATGCATGCGATCAAGCCGGGGAGCAGGTCGACAGGGAGAGAGAGAGAGATGAAGCAACAAAAGTTGTCGTAGAATGCCAAAAGTTGTAGGAAAGGGTTAAATATAATCTCTTTCACTAACTCTCTCCCACAAAGTGGGCGCTAGTGCTAAGCTAAATATGGAGAGAGAGATAACACATAAGCATTACCTCTTTCACGTCAGAATATTAACATGTAATCACGCAAAGGGGGGGTTGCAAACACACACACACACACAATATCGTCACATTTTTGATAGGGCTGCCTCTTGTAGTGTCCAAACCCTTGTATGCCAACGACACACAAGTTCATAGCCAAAACCACGGGGAGAGACATGTGCCATTGGTTTGCCCACATAGTGCAAAAAGATGATCATCTCGTTTGTTGTTGAGTATATCCATCCCATCATGCTCTGAATCGTTGATTTCAGCTCCTTATCATCATGTTGTGCAAAATATACGCCATCATGTCATGCATATGAAACTCCTGCCTTCCTCAGGATTTGACACATATGAAGGATGTCGTTTACTACTTTGTTGCATTGGTCTTTGCATTTCCCAACAACATTGTGTGGATAGGGGTGATCCCTACAACGAGGAGGCATGCCTACATTACAGCTTGAGAAATTGCGAGCGCATTGGCAGTCAAAAATGTTGTAGACGTCTTCCCCAAAAGTTTGAGAAATGGCACTATATCCATGAGAAGAGTCTCGCACAATTTGATAATCCATCAGTAGCATCACATGCCCTCTAGTGCAAGTAGACTCACCTAAACTATATTACGATTAGTAATCTAAAACAAATAAAAAATTTACCTATTATTTTCTATATATAGGCTCCCCTTTCTCAACCATGTATTTCACTCTTTCTCTCAATTGTTAGATTTTGCTTTTTTAATATATTTTTCGCTTGGGTAAGAAAGTTTACATTAGAAAAATTTACAAAGTGAGAGAGGGCCCTAAAGAGTGATAGAAAAGAGAGAGAGAGAGAGAGAGAGAGAGAGAGAGAGAGAGAGAGAGAGAGAGAGAGAGAGAGAGAGAGAGAGAGGGATAGAGAGATATGGGGGGAGCAGAGATAGATAGTTAGATAGATAGATTTTATTATGGTCCTTGGAGGTCATCTGACCTATGGGACCAAAGTTACATGTGATGTAGTATGCGCGTGGCTGATGAGTGACTCTTGATGCTCCAAAATTGTGGTGATGAGAGTCACAATGGAGAGCCCACATTGTGGTTGGGAGAGGAAAGTGTGTAGGTCTAAAAATATGAGGGAAGCAAGTTCGGATGTGACCAAAAGCTGAGCACTCTAGTAGTGTGTGGTACTCTAACTCTCAAAGTTGCAGTGAGCATAATGTGCACAACCAATTTGACTCTTCTCCATTTCCCTAACGCCCCGTCTCACATTGAAGGGAGTGGGAGCTAAGCTGAATGGCTGCAATAGTGCATATCATTGACAAGGGAATAGGCTCAAGCATGTAAGTGTGAGTACGGTTTCCCTGTTCAGCGAAGAACATGGTTTTGTAGTCGGAGGCAATATGGATGGTGTAATGTATGAAGCGTGACCCATCGGATTCCTCCCAACCCGTAATACATTGGCGTTGTAGAAAAGCTTCATTCACTTGCAAGTCAATTGAGGCATCATGTAGCAAGTGCAATGCATCCCATCTCCCAAACCACTTCTTTATGTCTTGCATTCATCCCGTGCTCAAGATCTTGCTTTTATACGTCTTTTGAACTTTTTTGTTTGCTTCCCATGCAATTGTAGGAAGTCAATGCGACTGGTTTTGACGCATCTTTATCATGTCCCTCCACAACCCCTTTCCATGCCCATAACCTCAATTAGAAGAGATCCCGACTCAAGATGTAGAAGCATATATGGTGTTTGTGTCTTAACTTGGAGAAAGCTTGTAAGAAAACTCTTTTGGACATTCTCAAACTCTTTCCAAGTAGACTTTGAGATCCTCCCACCCCACACTTCAATTCCATAAAGAAGAACCGGTGTAACCAAAGTGTCAAAAAGGTACTTCTTGAGAACCCAACACTTGATGTTTCCCGCATTACATATGTTCTCAAATGCATAGTATGCTCTCTTTCCCGCTTCCAAACAACACATAGCACATTTGTGTCACTTTTGATTGGCCAAAACCTCAAGGACAAGGTACTTAAATCTCTCAACAACAACTTCAAGTGTCTCATTGTTGTACACAATGCATGGCTTCTTCTTCTGGTTGGTTTTCACAAGCATAACCTTTGTTTTGGATTCATTCACAATCAGCCCACTATGCAAGCAAAAGCTCTCAAGGACAACCATAAGTTTTTGTGCATCTTCTAAAGTGCGTGCTAGAAGCACTACATCATCCGCATATAACAAAAGCATGATTATCACATTGCAAATAGTGACCTCTTCAATGCCTTCTTCTTGCATAAAGTCAAGTACCATTTGTTTTAATTGATTGATGCATAGAACAAAGAGAGTTGGTGAAAATGGACATTCTTGTTCAACCCGAATAGTGCTTACATTAATTTCTAAAAGTCCTCTTCCCATGCACAATTGACACATCACCTTCTCATAGATTTGAGAAACCACAAGCATAAACTCACTTGGCACTTGGAGTTCTTTCATCCTTCTCCACAAATTGTTACGTGGAATCATATCAAAGGCTTTCTTAAAGTCCACAAAACAACAATACAATCGTTTGCCTTTCAACCGACTTTACTCCATGAGAACACGAAGAGTGAGATGATCAATGGTGCTATCGCATCGATGGAAAACTTTCCCATAAGAGACCCAATCATTATAATTTGGTAGTTGTTTACATTATTTACATCTCCTCCTTTATACAAAGGCTTGACACAATTAATACTCCAATCATAAGGCATACCATGTTGAAGTGCAAGGTTGAACATACCACACATCCACTCATGTGTAAAATCTCATGTCCATTTGATCGTCTCCGGCTTGATACCTTAAAGATCTCTCGCTTTGCGAGTGGCCAACGTTTCAAGCTCACCGCATACATCCTCAATAGTAAAAAAAGAGGGCATACATGGGAGTAAACCATAAAATGAAAATTTTCAGGATTTAGTTGCTCATATAGTTACATACAATGTGTGTACATATCCACAAGACTCAAGTTACCAAAATTCTCAACCCGCTTGCCCCTCAAGTTTCTTCAAAATCTTCCACATGCATGTGCCTTTTATTGGACTTGAAAAAATTGTTGCTTTACTTTCCATCTTCTTCTCTTCTTTTGAATCAATGCCTTGTATGTATGCAATGACTTTGATAGTTGTATTTGTCCATAGTTGCATCAAGCTTTATCAAGGACTTTCGAGCATCTTGACATTATTTATCAAACCACCTTTTGTGTGATCTATCTTTGTTGATACCATGGATACTCTTTATGGCAAATCATTCTTCAGCACAAGAACAAATAACTTTCTTGAAAGCTTCCCATTTAGTTTCCAATGGCGCGTCATATTGAAGCTTTGTCATCCATAACTTTTGCTCAACCATTTCAATGTACATTGGTACCTGTTTGAAATCCATAAATAGTGATAATGTCTCTTCCCTTTGGGTGAGATTATCATGCTTAGTTGCTTCTCCACATGCAAGGTCAATACATAAGGTTCGATGGTCTGATTCCGGGGTCCATTGGCCAAACATAAAACTCTTTATGCGATACATGATGGCTTTCGAGAGTAGCATATAGTCAATCACACTATCCCCATTATGTTTTCTACATGTAAATCCAGTAGTTCCACTCCACAAAGATAACTATTGGCAATGAGCATACCCATGCTATTACACGTGTGTAAAAGTAGCTTACCACAATGATCCGGATCTTTCTCATCCTTTGAAGTACAATCATGTAAGTGAGCTTCCTCCAACTCCCTTGAAATGTATGGCATATCAAATTGTTGAGTATCATGTTGCAATGTTTTTGTGTGAGCATTCATATTCCCCAAGACAATAACATCACCTTCGCCTTTGAAATAAGCAATGTTCTCTTCTAAATTAAAAAATGGACGATCTCTATCCATGCAGCATTAAAGGGGAATCATGATGAAGAATGTAGCAATCGGCTACAAAAATGGGTGCTCTATATGGTCTCATAATTTTTAGCCATACATAACATTTATACTTGTCATCTTTCACAGTTGATACAAAATCTTCCGATCATTTCTTAACCATACATGCTACCCCTCCTTGCCCTCTTCGTTGCTTGAGATTCTTTGACCACATCAATTGTAATCTTCCAAGCTGTTGATCCTTTGTATATCATGCTCCCAAGTTTCAATAAGAAGTACAACATCTGCTTTGCTTTCAATGCCAACCTTGGAATTCCATGGAGATCCATTGCAATTCCAAAAGCATATTTTTAATTGTAACTCGGCCTCATAGGTCGCACATTCCTATTTGCTCGAGGGACTTGCCTCCTCCTTGGGCACATTTTTTCGTGAGATATCTCCTTGTTTTTCTTATTCCTTTCCTCATATGCCTTGCGATACATATTTTGTTGCTTAATAGTGCGATCTTCACATACAAAACATTTTGTATCCTTCAAATAGATCCAACTATTGTCAAGGATAACCTTTTGTTTGGTCTCATCCGGCATGGTGCATACAACTGGCCGTTCTCCTGAGTGATGAGCTCCTTGCTTATCCACTCTATGTGCTCCATAGACTATAACTCCAGACATGCCAAAGTGGGTTTTGAAGAAATCCTTGATAACAATGGCAAGAGAAGGAGGTGTCTCTAACTTCTCATTGGGAATTCCACGAATAACAATGCTAAAGTGGGTTTTGAAGAAATCTTCGATAAAAATGGTGTTAGCAGCGACTAACACAGGCTACACCGATTGTGCATCAAGCGGGAGATATGCTATGGATGTGACTCACATTGTATAAGGTCTTGGGCTCATTGGGACTTCCAAAGTTATATATGCTAGTTAGAGGGCTAAACTTAAACCCATAGTAGAAGGGATTGTAGTGAAAGCCTTTATAAGGAAGCCTTTATCCAAAGAGGCTTCATTCTTGAGTATCCACTCTTGAGGATCCACTTTTGAGAGCTCTCTCTCTCTCTCTCTCTCTCTCTTGAGTGTTCACTCTATGGATGGCTAGTGCTAATCCATTGTAATTAGAAATGATTTCTTAATCTAATCTCTACTTTCTCATTAGTTTCAATTCTTCTATTCCATTATGTCATGGAGTAGTTTCACCTTTCTCATTATTTTGGATTTGAGTATGTGTGATGACTTCTTACTTATTAACCACTCTTATCCTTCTATGAGCATTCGATTTGTGATATTTAACATCACTAATTAGGTTGATTAAGTTGGTTCTTAATATTGTAATTAGTATATGTGCCCTATTGTTTGTGTGTGGATGGGTTTTATGAAACTCTAGCACCATTCACCTTGTGTGTGTAGCTTTTTTGATGAAGTGTCTTGATTGGCATGTGGTGATTGGAGAGGCCCACACCAAAGCAATTAGTGTCTGCTTGTCATTAGTGCGTTTAGAGATTCTAATCTATGGTAAGTCAGACTTTAGTGGGCTTAATGTGTGTAGGACATGCTTGGTTGATGATGTGATTAGAGTTAGTGATTAATGACTAATCTCTATTGCATTGGATGAGCATACTCTTGAATCCTCTCATTCGATACATCCGATGCTCATGCTTTGATGCCCTATCCGGGTTGCCAATCCTAGGGTTGATAATTTTTTTGGTCTTGGGTTGATTAGGCTATGCTACAATTGCCCCCAACATTTGGCGCTGTTGCCGGGGATCAATAACCTAAGCTAGTGAGTATAGGATGTTTAGAATAGAGTAATTTCACTACCAATTTCATTGGTTTTTGAGTGTGTGTAACTCAATTTTGGTTTTATTGATGATATTGTGCAAGTAATTGAAGCTGATTTTTAAGTTATGAATACCCCAAACCCCCAATTTCACTAATTTCATACTAACCCTTACTAATTTCGCTTCATTTCTATGCTAATTGTACTAATTCCATGCTAACTTTTACTAATTTTTAACTAACTTTACTAACCTAACCGCTAACATTTGAAGTGTAATGTATGTTCAATTCCCTTGTACGAGGTGGAATCAACACTTTTATCAAGTTAATTGTGCTAATCCATGCCTAATTTGATGATTTGAGTGTTTGATTTTTGGCCTATAATGGTCAATTTTTGGGTTAATTTGAAACATCCACACATGTGTGTGCATGATGCGTCTTCGCGTGGAGCAAAGGAAAAGCTTGGAGTGTGATTACGATGTAACTGTACTCACTTGCTCATGTCAATTCTTGATTGATTAATGTGGTTCAATGTTGCTAATTAGTTGCTAAAATTAGGTGTGTAAATCAATTGACCTACACTTTGCACTTAATTTGATTCACTTGGAATGAAATTGATGGTCAACTTCGACTAATCATCATAAAATCTAATATCTAACCAACCCAAATGATTCTTTCATATTAAACTGATCATTTAATGTGGGATAATAAACGGGGACAAGGGTTAGAATATAGACATGTGCTTACGGATCTATCTCAACACGAGGCTAAGGGTAAAGGGGTCCAAATGAGAGATGGTATGTCAAAGAGCAATGCTACCTAATGGAGCTTAGAAGACCTTAGGGTTAGCTTCATTAAAGACCTCCAAAAGTTAGTGTTATAAAGTCCTTTGATGTTACGCAAGCTAGGGCTAACCTCGAGGTGGAAATCGTACCCAAGCATGAGGTGCTAAGACGCTTAAAGTGGTTGTGGGAACCTTGTCCAAAACTTGAGGTGATTTTTATGCTTAAATGACTAAGGTTTTTGAAATGTTAAATTCAGAGATAAATTCTCAAGAGGCATGAACGTCAATGCTTGATTGCCTAAGGCTTGAAGTTTTCAATTCAAAACAAAAGACTTAAGAAGCATAAAAGACACATGCTTGCTTGATTGACTAAGTCCTTGAAGTATTCAATTCAACCAAATGACTTAATAAGCATAAAAGACACATGTTCAAATGATCCTCCACATGTGCCCTCATGACGTGCTTAAATGCTATTGGTTAGGTTTTAAAGGGATCCAATGAGAATTTAGATACATTAAAAAAAAATAAAATCTTTCTCTCAAAGAGGAAAAAGAGGACACATGTCCATATGAAATTATAAAATAATATGAGAGTGAGAGAGAGAGAGAGAGAGAGAGAGAGAGAGAGAGAGGTATGGACCAAGCATGAGAGGGGGTAAATACTCTCTCTCACACACACATACATTCTCTCATTGTGTGGAGTGCAAAGTGCAAGAGCTCCATCTCCTCTCCAAGCTTGTTGAGAAGTGGAGAACCTACACCAACACTCTTGGCTATGGAATGCAAATTCAACCAAGAGCCATGCTTCAATGCTTAAGCTTGCCATCTTCTTCATCTTCATTTCTATGCTATTATGCTATGCTAATCAAGAAGAGTGATGATAAGTGAGGAATTACTTCTTTTTCCTATGGAATGTTTCTTCTTCCTCTTCCCTACCCTCATTCCCTGCTAGCTCTTTCCACCTTCGAAGGTGTTTGAGACCTTGGGACTGAGGCTTGGGAGAGTTTTATGCTTTTGCAAAGTTTATGTTATGCTCGTGATTGATGCTTTCCATCTTCATAGCATCACCAAGGTCACAAGGAACACAAATATTGTATTGTACCAAGTCTCTCTTGATGGGAGAATCTATAATACAAATGCCTTTTGGAGGGGGGACTAGCTCCAAGTAAATCCGGTCATCAACTATTGTCATGTTCTCTAATACTCTCTCTCTTGAAAAAGTTTTGTTTATGCCAAGTGAATTAAGTACTATGTTTATGTTGCTACCATCAATTAAGTTCACCCCTATGTTCTCAACGTAATTTAACATAAATGATCACTCTAACTCTCTTGATTCCGTTATTTTCAAAGTTCATAGGCCATTCCCATTACATTAGTATCAGAGAATTTGGTTTCTCTTTTCTTGCTTAAAAAGAGAGGTCCTTAAGTAACCTATTAATGGTTGATTTTGCTAATTATACTAGGGTAAGTAGGAGTGGGATCTATTATTGGTTTTGTTGAGCCCACTATGTGGGATATGGTGCACACCTTAAGAGCTTTGGTCTTAATATGGAGTCTTCTTAGACTTGCCTACGGCTTTACCATTATTGAGCCGTAAGAAGTCCGAAAGGAGCTATCCCTCGGCAAATTCTCTATGTTAGACTCACTCCACTGCTCTCTATAATTAACCAATTCGACCGTGGGTGTATATACTTAAGTGCCTATTTTCAAAGGCTAAGAGGAGTAGCAACTAAGGTTTTGAATTGCCAAAGCATACACTAAGTAAACACATAAGTTTAATTGACATGGATGACAATAACCAAGAGAGTAGAATGAACATTGATAACTTTGATTTTGCACATGAAGGTGCTAATGATGATGCCCTCATGTTTGTTAATCATCTTGTTTACTAGAGTGCAACAAGCTATGGGCAACCCTGCTTTGCAAGCCGAAGTTAACAACTTCGTGCTTATGGGATTTCCTTTCCTCTCCAAGAGGAGAGAGAGATTAGGAGGCCTCTTGATGAGACCCCCAAAAGAAGACTCTCTCCCATACGAGAGGAGGAATCCAAAGATCAAGAAAGTAATGAATCCCTAAGTTCCTCCGAAGATGTGTCTCCACAAAGAAGGCGGACTAAACTATCTCCAACTCCTCCCAAGAGGGGAGGACATCGCAAATCTTACCCTGCATGGTGAAGGGCACAAAAGCTAAAGAAGTTCAAAGAGGGAGGAAAGAGTATCTCTTTTCTCACCTATGATGGCACCTTTGGTGCTACCGACAAAGTATTGGCCTTCATCCAACAATTTGATGCGGCCTTTGGAGATGAGGGCTTCACGGAGTCCTCCAAGCTACTACGCCATGTAGATATGCAATTCCAAAAATCGGCTCGTCAATGGTGGGCTAGACTTTGTGGCAACGACGAAGCCCCAAAGACATGGAAAACTCTACGAGTTTCCATCATGAAGCAATTCTGCAAGCGATGCAAAGGACAAAGTGCTCCCCGAATGGCGGAGTTTGAGGCTTCTCTCTTATGAGTCTATCCACAAATATGTGGACAAGTTTTGGGATGTACATCTCAAGGCTACTATCTGTCAAAAGATAGACTTCGCCGAGCAAAAGAAACAATTCTGTGCAGGATTACCTAAAGAGATGGCCGAGTATGTCAACTCTCAACGGCATAGTTCTATGAGCGAAGTAATCCACCATACCATGGTTGCTTCGTGCATCAATTTCCAACAAGGTGCTAGACAAAATGTCAAGCCCCTTGTCAAGCCCATGGAAAATAAAGACAAAATTGATGCAAAGGGAAAAATTAATGCCCAAAATTCTTCCCAAGGCCATTCAAACAACAACAACAACAATCGGTCCAAGGAGAAAGAAGTTTACAAAGGTATAAATAAACTCTCTCCTGAAGAGCTTGAAACTTTTCGCAAGGATCACAAATCTTTTAAGTGTGGGGAGCAAGGACATGGTTATCGTTCTTGCCCCAAAAGAAATGATCGCAATGAGACTCCTAGAGCTTCCACTATCGAAGCTCCAAAAGAGGACGCTCATTGCAAAGGATCACCTCTCTCCTATGCTTGGGGAAAGGTAAGGGAGCATGATGCCTTCATCTTGTTTGACCCTGGCTTTACTCACAACTTCATATCAATGGAGTTGGCCACCAAGTTGGGCATTCAAGCTTTTGAGATGGGAGATGCTATAACTGCCGATGCCGCTTTCAAGGGATAGCAAGCCTTTGTTACTCCCTTGATTGGGAAGTTGAGGCTTCAAGTCCAAAGCTATGCCGACAAAGAAGACTTCTTTATCTCTCCTCTCCAACATGAGGATGCTATCCTAGGGGCACCATGGTTCAACCGCATGGCTGCCAACATAAAGTTCCCTGAAAGGAGAATCTACTACAACTATAGGGGAAAGAATAATAGATGCTAATGAGTCTGGTCGTACTATACCACTTGTAAATCCTCTTGCCCTTGATAAATCAATGAAGAGCTCAGTTTCTGCGTAGATGATTTTTGTCAAAGAGTCCCTAAAAGGTCCTAATGTTTCATCAAAGGTGAATGGTAGGAATCAAGAAGAGTTAGACTTGTCGAACTTTCTAAAAGGATTCCAAGATGTGTTCATCGATGATATCCCTATGGACTACCTCCAAAACGAGGGGATGATGACCATCGAGTTGAGCTCCTATCAGGAAGCTCAACGCCTAACAAACCTCCTTATTGAGTTTCCCAAGCTCAACAAGAGGAGATCATGAAGCAAGTACAAGAATTGGTAGACAAAGGGATGGTGAGGCCTAGCTCCTCTCCCTTTTGTTCTCCAGTCCTTTTAGTGCAAAAGAAAGATGGTACATACCGCATGTGTGTGGACTATTGTGCACTAAACCATATCACTATCAAAAATAGATTTCTCGTACCTTGGGTAAAATATCTGTTTGATAAGCTACAAGGCTCTACCTACTTCAATAGGATTGACCTTAAAATTGGCTACCATCAAATAAGGATAGTGAATGAAGATATCCTAAAGACCGCATTTCGTACAACGTTTGGTCTTTATGAATATCTAGTCATGCCTTTTGGCTTGACCAATGCACCTTCCACATTCAATCGTTTGATGGAGAGAATATTTAGACCCTACCACAAGTTCACTGGAGTGTTCTTTGATGATATCATCATCTACTCCAAGTCTTTGGAGGAACACAACCAGCATCTCCAAGTGATTTTTCAAGCATTGAGGGAGAACAAGCTTTTTCTCAACCAAAAGAAAAGCAACTTTTTCCTTCAAGAGATTCAATACTTAGGTCATATTATCTCTCAAGATGGTATTCGTATGGATCCATCTAAGTTAGAGGTAATAAAAGCATGGCCTAATCCAAGGAATCTACATGAGCTAAGAAGCTTTATTGGTATGTTTGCATACTATATACGCTTCATAGCAAAATTTTCTCAAATAGCAGGACCATTACATGACTTAACAAAGAAGAACGTTAAGTATTCATGGATTGATAAGGAGAAAAAAGCTTTTGACAAGCTCAAAGAGAAGCTTACCTCTCAACCAATCCTGATGCTTCCGGATCTCTCAAAACCATTTGAGGTCCAATGTGATGCTTGTGGTGATTGCGTTGGAGCAGTTTTGCTTCAAGAAGGGCATGCCATAGCATATGAGAGCTGAAGGGTCAATACGGATGAACAGGTCTTGGGCATTTATGAGAAAGAGCTTTTAGCTATTCTACATGCCCTAGACACATGGAAGCACTATCTATTGGGGACTCCATTCATTTTACGAGCAGACCATCAAAGTCTCAAGTACTTCATGACGCAAACAAAGCTTTCTGACAAAAAAATGAGGTGGGCAAATTTTGTTTCGCAATTTAATTTCCACATTGCTCACATTGCTGGTAAGCACAATCAAGTGGTTGCCGCACTTTCACGACGACCAAAAGTTAATGCTATGTCTATAGCAACTCACAATGATCTATCTTCTATGATAGATGAGTATGCTACTGACCTTGACTTTCAAGACATAATATCAGCCCTTGCTTTGGTGAAGAAAGAGGAACCATTCACCTTGCAAGATGGTTATCTTCTCCATGGCAATAGGCTATGTGTTACCCACTCCCTTCGTGAGAAAGTCATGTATGAATCCCATGCTCCTCCTGCGGGGCATATTCAACGTACTCTTTGAGGAGTAGAGATGTACTTTTATTGGCCTACCATGAAAGTGGACATACAAGAGTATGTTTCAAAATGTGTGGTATGCCAAAAGACCAAGTATGATAGAGTATGATAGAGGGAAGCAACCTGGATTAGTCTGTTGGAGTATAAAGCCCAATGTGGTCGCCAAGGTAAGTGGGCGGACCGCCAAGTATGTACACACATTCTTTTGTAAAAACCTAATAAGAACTCACTATGCTCTACACATTACAGTAGAGCGAGTTTACCATATCGTGGTGCTCTTCTTCTCGCACTCTCTCTCGCGTCGCACTTTCGCTCGTACTCCTTCAACTGGTATCAGAGCTCAGATCGAGGCTCGGGGCAGCACTACAGGAGGCTAGAGTCACCAGCTCAGATTGGAGTGAAATTCGACAGGCGAAGACACGGCCCAAAATCTTGTGGGAGATCCCTAAGGGCTCGGTGTTTTAATTTAATGATTTTGAATTCTGTGAATATTGTCTGTATGGTAAGCAAACACAGCAGCCACATAAGCATAGAAGCAATAGAAGAGATACACAGTTGGCACTTGTTCATAGTGATTTGTGTGGACCTATGCCTAACCTATCTCTAGGGGGAGCTTCTTACTTTATGACATTTATAGATGATTACTCGAGGAAAGTATGGGTTTACTTTATCAAGCACAAGGATGAAGCGCTTAGTGTTTTCAAAACGTTTGTGACACTTGTGGAGAATCAGAGTGGCAAGAAGCTTAAATGCTTACGCACTGACAATGGTGGAGAGTATGTTTCAAAGGCCTTTCAGGACTTTTGTGAGTCAAAAGGTATAAAACGTGAACTTACTGCTCCTTACAATCCTCCTCAAAATGGTGTTGCTGAGAGGATGAATAGGACCATACAAGAGAAAGTTAGAAGTATGTTGTCTAATGCACTGCTGCCAAATGGGTTTTGGGCTGAAGCTGTATCAACATCTGTTCATCTTGTAAATAGATCTCCTAGCAAGGTTTTGCAGAAGGATTCAGTGCCAGAGATGGTATGGTCAGGCAAAATGCCCTCATACAAGCATCTCAGAGTCTTTGGCTGTGAGGCATATACTCACGTTCCAAAGGAATTTAGGACCAAACTTGAGCCAAAGAGTAGAAAGTGCATCTTTCTAGGCTATGGTAATTCTGGTGAGATGGGGTACAGACTTTGGGATCCCGAATCTAGAAAGGTTGTCCGCAGCAATGATGTTCACTTTAATGAATCCAAATATCATTCTAAACCAGAGAGGGTTGAGGAGATTAGAAGAGTTGTCTTCCAAGAAGATGGACCTGCACGTGCAAGACAAAATGTCAGGGCTCAAGAGGAGCAAGGACAGGATAGAGTGGAACCACAGGTTGTGGTTGAGCCTGAGCCACCTATTGTGCGTAGATCTGGACGTATCACACGACCTCCTTATAGGTTTGTTCCATCTGTGAACTATGTCATGTTGATTGATTGCAATGAGCCTTCATGTTACAAGGAAGCAGTGCAAATGAAGGACTCCGGGAATTGGCAATTGGCCATGCAGTCAGAGATGACAGCTCTGCATAAAAACAAGACATGGAAGCTAGTTAAATTACCATAGGGCCAAAAGGCTCTACCTTGTAAATGGGTTTACAGGTATAAGATCACCGCTCATGATAGTCAGCCAAAGTACAAAGCAAGGCTTGTTGCCAAGGGCTTTAAGCAAGAACAAGGCATTGACTTTGATGAAGTCTTCTCTCCGGTGGTCAAGATGACTACATTGAGATGCTTTCTTGCATTGGTTGCCATATTAGATTTGGTGTTGCACCAAATGGATGTCAAGACAGCGTTCTTGCATGGTGATTTAGATGTGGAAATTTACATGCAACAGCCAAAAGGGTTTGTTGAGAAAGGCAAGGAAGATTCGGTATGCCAGTTGTTAAAAAGTCTTTATGGCTTAAAACAATCACCGAGGGCATGGTACCATAAATTCCACAAGTTTATGCTTTCTCAAGGCTACAAACGTAGTGAGTTCGATCACTGTCTATATACAAAGAAGGCTAAGGATGGTAGTTGGCTGATCCTTATTTTGTATGTGGATGACATGTTGATTGCTGGCAAGCACTTGGAAGAAATTTCAGCTTTGAAGTCAAAGATGGCAAAATCGTTTGACATGAAAGACATGGGTGAGGCAAGTCATATCCTTGGTATGCGCATTGAGAGAGACAGATCAAAGAAGTTGATTTGGTTATCTCAAACAGAGTATATTGACAAGGTTTTGCAACGTTTCAATATGGAGAAGGGAAAGGCACTGAGTGTTCCATTGCCACCATATGTGAAACTTAGAAAACAAGATTGTCATGTGTCTGAGGAAGAACATGCTGAAATGGATAAAATTCCATATGCGTCTGCAGTGGGTAGTTTGATGTATGCAATGATTGCTACTCGCACAGACATTGCATTTGCAGTGGGAGTAGTAAGTCGATACATGTCAAACCCAGGCAAGAAACATTAGGAGGCAGTGAAAGGAAGATTGAGATACCTGAAAGCTACAAAGAGTATGCGTATATGCTATGGGAGTCAGGAGCTAAGTGTAAAGGGTTTTACAGACTCAGATTATGCAGGTGACTTAGACAACCGAAGGTCTACGTCAGGGTATGTCTTTACATTGGCTGGTGGAGCAGTATCATGGCGTTCTAGATTACAAGATTGTGTTACTCAGTCTACTACAGAGGCTGAATATGTTGCAGCATCAGAGGCATGCAAAGAATCAATTTGGCTTAATCAACTAGTAACAGATTTGGGAATCAAAGAAGAGATGCCTGTGTTATATTGTGATAGTCAAAGTGCTATACAATTGGCTCGCAATCCAGTTTATCACTCAAAGACAAAGCATGTGGATTTGAAGTATCATTTCATCAGGAAAATGCTCGAGGATAAGCAACTTCAGCTTGTCAAAGTTCACACCACAGAAAATCCTGCTGATCTACTTACAAAAGGACTTCCCTCCGAGAGCTTTGCGCATTTTAGCAAGCAGTTAGGTGTAGGATAGTACATTACTTCTCTACATCTCTTGTATATTAGCTTGTATAGTAGCTTCTCTCACACTTAAAGTACCACATTGGACTTTAAGTGGGAGGTTGTTGGGGTATAAAGCCCAATGTGGTCGCCCAGGTAAGTGGGCGGGCCGCCAGGTATGTACACATATTCTTTTGTAAAAACCTAATAAGAACTCACTATGCTCTACACATTACAGTAGAGCGAGTTCACCATATCGTCGTGCTCTTCTTCTCGCACTCTCTCTCGTGTCGCACTTCCGCTCGTACTCCTTCATAGTCCAGCCATTACCAATCCCTAATTCACCATGGGAACATGCATGGATTTTATCTTTGGATCACCCAAGTCTATCCATGAAAATACGGGAACATGGACAATAGTTGACGGGTTTAGCAAGCAAGCACACGTTATCCCTGTTAAGAAGACTATTAAGGCACACCAAATGGCAACTCTCCTCATATCCCAGATTTTCAAACACCATGGATTGCCAACGTCCATCGTGTCAGATAGAGATCCTAGAATGACCAGCTAGTTACAAGATTTAAATTCTCTTTGGCCTATCCCCCATAAACAGATGGCCAAAGTGAGATAGCCAATCTTACGATTCTTGATCTACTAAAGACCTATGTTACAGAAGTAGATCAACACTCACAATTGGGAAAGTACTTACCTCTTGTAGAGTATGCGTATAAAAATGATATCCATAATTCTACGGGAAAAGCACCTTTTAAAATCATAGAGGGAAGACCTAAAAGTCCCTTGCTACTTAAAGTACATGGGAAGATCTTGGCTGCCGATGAGTATAGCCGTGACTTGCAAGCATCTTTTCAAAAGATTAAGGAGGCTATATCCATCTCTCAACTAAGGCAAAAAGCTGCTATTGCTGACAAGCATAGAAGGGCCTTACCGTTCAAAGAAATGATTGGGTCTTACTTAAGTTTCCTAAGGCTCGATTGAGGCAAATGACGGGCAAAAATCCTACGGGCCATCAAAAGTATTATGCTAAACTAGAAAAAAGATACTATGGTCCTTTTCAAATTTTGAAGCCAATCAATGGGGTGGCTTATCAACTCAAGATGCCTAATCATTGGCTCATACACAATGCTTTTCATGTGAGCCTACTTAAGCCCTACAAAGGAGAGCCGCCAAATGAACCAATTATTGAGGACCCTCCCGAAATTGAAGACCAAGAACAGGTGCTACAACCCGAAGCTATCTTTCGGCATGAAGACAAGGTACTACGACATGGTAAGATTATCCGATGGTATCTTATTAAGTTCAAAAATTATCCTTTTGAAGATGCTAGATGGATGCAAGGAATCCAACTTAAGGATAGTATGAATCTTGTATTAGAGTAAGCAAATATACATGTTTCTTTTTGTTGGACGGAGCGACTCACACACCCATGAAGTGCATGCAAACACTACGTAGATCAACATAATGTCAATTGAGAACACAGATGACACGATAGGCACACGGAGGAAATCTCTTTAGCTTGTCAGGCTGAGACCATCCTACACATACAACACTCAGGAAGGCCAACTAAACCACAATCAAGAACCTCACTGCTCTCAACTACACCACCTAGCCACATACACACATACGGAAGGTAACTCACCTAATCATGCCAGATTCGTAGGAAACTTAAGGAACACCATCCCCTCACTAGGATACACCTGTCCCTAAGCTTCTACACTCAAAACCCTCACTCAAAACCCATATGCGGAAAACACGTAGGATGACAGAGCAGAATTTTGAAAGTGCCCGAAACTAAAATTTATGAGTACCTATGCGTAGCTTATGTCGCCACGATTCTATAGACTACTAGCATGCAGAAAACAGACATCGTTTGATACACTTACGGCCACAAATAGCTCGTAGATGCGTCGGCGTGTGCGCTTCGTCTCGCGTGCAATGCTTGGCGTTGTCGCGTAGCTCTCCTCAAGCCTACAATAATGGTGCAGTCGGATCTCCAATGTGTTGAGCGAGCCGGGCGTAGCGAAAGGATAAAGCTCACGCTCACCCTCTTTCTCTCTCACACACAGTAGACGGCAGCGCTAAGTTTTGATTATGATAAAAAGTCTCCTTTTACAAAATGACCTAGGTACCTTATTTACTAAGGCTACCTTAGGTTTAACCAAAAATGGGGTTGAAAGGGTCAAATGGCTTTGTATTTACAATCTGGAAGTGCCATTGCACCCCGACTTCTGAAACTAGAATAACTCACTACAAATGACGTTTATAGCCATAATCCGCAGCATTTCATAACTCACAAAAGATAAGACTTTGGACGAAACTTGAGTTATGTTGTGTTGTTGACCCGGCGGTCAACACACCCCCCTTCCGCGTTCATGTCATCCCCGACATGACCTGATTGTCGATGGTGATGTGGTCTTGGCTGTCGTTGTGGCTTCATCTGTTGCACTGCTTGTAACTTTGTCGAACCACAACAAGAACTATGATCCATTAGAGCAAACGTCTATCATCATAACCATTCATCTTTTGAGATCCTTGGATTACTTTCATGTTTGCTCTTCTTCATTGGGGACTTCTTTGTTCCTTTGCAATCATGTTGTTAGTGTTGTTTGCAGCTTTGTCATTGTAGGCCATTCTTCGACTCGCCATTGATGAGAAGTATGCTATGATCTGAAATTGGTGCTCCAATTCATTTGTCAATTGTTTTGAGTAGCATTTCCTTATTGTTGATGTAGAAGGAATATGTACAAGAGGATGGTGATAGGTGTCTTTAGATTAGGGTCTAAAACCTGGATGACTTAAGGGAAAAAACCCGGTGGGAAAAAAAATGCCTTTGGTATACGCTCTTATTGGAGTTGAGCAGTTGAACGTGAAGTAAATGTTCATGAAAGGTGAGTGCTTGGGTGAAACACGGAAAGAGTGCCTGATGCAAGTGCCAATTATGGGACACTCTATATCCCATCGTGGTCGCCACAATGTTGGAGGAGCGACTCACACACCCAGGAAGTGCATGCAAACACTACCTAGATCAACATAATGTCAATCGAGGACACAAATGACACGATAGGCACACAGAGGAAATCTCTTTAGCTTGTCAGGCTGAGACCATCCTACACATACAACACTCTGGAAGGCCAACTAAACCACAATCAAGAACCTCACTGCTCTCAACTACACCACCTAGCCACATACACACATACGGAAGGTAACTCACCTAATCATGCCAGATTCGTACAAAACTTAAGGAACACCATACCCTCACTAGGATACACCTGTTCGTAAGCTTCTATACTCAAAACCCTCACTCTAAACCCATCTGCGGAAAACGTGTAGGATGACAGAGCAGAATTTTGAAAGTGCTCGAAACTAAAATTTATGAGTACCTATGCGTAGCTTATGTCGCCACGATTCTATAGACTAATAGCATGCAGAAAACAGACATCGTTTGATACACTTACGGCCACAAATAGCTCGTAGATGCGTCGGTGTGTGCGCTTCGTCTCGCGTGGAATGCTTGGCGTTGTCGCATAGCTCTCCTCGAGCCTACAACAATGGTGCAGTCGGATCTCCAATGTGTTGAGCGAGCCGGGCGTAGCGAGAGGATAAAGCTCACGCTCACTCTCTTTCTCTCTCACACACAGTAGACGGTAGCGCTAAAGTTTTGATTATGATAAAAAGTCTCCTTTTACAAAATGACCTAGGTACCTTATATACTAAGGCTACCTTAGGTTTAACCAAAAATGGGGTTGAAAGGGTCAAACGGCTTTGTATTTATAATCTCGAAGTGCCATTGCACCCCGGCTTCTGAAACTAGAATAACTACTCATTACAAATGACGTTTATAGCCATAATCCGCAGCATTTCATAACTTGCAAAAGATAAGACTTTGGTACGAAACTTGAGTTATGTTGTGTTGTTGACCCGGTGGTCAACACACCTGCCTTTTGCGTTCCGTTCATGTCGTCCCCGACATGACCTGATTGTCGATGGCGATGTGGTCTTGGCTGTCGTTTTGGCTTCATCTGTTGCACTGCTTGTAACTTTGTCGAACCACAACAAGAACTATGATCCATTAGAGCGGACATCTATCATCATAACCATTCATCTTTTGAGATCCTCGGATTACTTTTATGTCTGCTCTTCTTCATTGGGGACTTCTTTGTTCCTTTGCAATCATGTTGTTAGTGTTGTCTGCAGCTTTGTCATTGTAGGCCATTCTTCGACTCGCCATTGAGGAGAAGTATGCTATGATCTGAAATTGGTGCTCCAATTCATTTGTCAATTGTTTTGAGTAGCATTTCCTTATTGTTGATGTAGAAGGAATATGTACAAGAGGATGGTGATAGGTGTCTTTAGATTAGGGTTTAAAACCTAGATGACCAAAGGGAAAAAACCCGGTGGGAAAAAAAATACCTTTGGTATACGCTCTTATTGGAGTTGAGCAGTTGAACGTGAAGTAAATGTTCATGAAAGATGAGTGCTTGGGTGAAACACGGAAAGAGTGCCTGATGCAAGTGCCAATTATGGGACACTCTATATGCATACGAGAAATTTGTCACCAAAAGCATGCAATGTGAAAGAAGGAGATGATAGGTGTTTCAAGGAATAAATGTAGCACATGTGACATCAAAATATGTCTCAATAGCTTCCACCTTTCCAAGAAGGGTTGTCGATGTAGAAGTTTCTCCACTCGTATCTCACTGTGCTTAGTACGCGAGTGTCTTTTGGACCTTCTCCTTCACTTCACCAGACTTAAGTACTTAGACTTCGACTCTTTTGCTCACCTATACTAGCATGAGCGACACAACGTAAATATGCTCAACTCTTCCAGCTTGAGCAGTACCTAGAATAGCTAAGACGCTTAGACCACATAGAATATTACTTGAAGCTTTGGGACTAACACCTCACTCATTTTGTGGCTAAGCTACTCGTCTCTGACTTGTATGACTTGTCGGTTGCATGTTGACACTGCTTTGTGACAAGTTCTTCGGCTGTTGTAGTGGCTGCTGAGACATACTTCGTGAAGTTTCATCGTTTTCCTGTACCTTCTTCTCTTTGTAGTGCTCAGGCCTCTCATCATTCTTTTCTTCATGTGGATTATGGATTTTTTAATGTTTTTTATTAATAATAAACAAAGAAAATCTTAAAACAACTCAACAAAAGAAAAATCATTCAAATAGAAATCTAAATGCTATGTACACTATACACATGTCCCTAGGGGCTCATATATGGATTTTGTCCCCATACTCCTCTGTAACACTACTATGAGGGCATATACTCTAAATTTCGTCAAAAAATTATCACAATAAAACGCAAAAATTCAATGCCTCTCACAAAACATTGCCCTCTAATAGTCATAATGTTAGGTCCGCATTCAGAATGCCTCCCCCCTTCCTATTTGGAGTCATCCTTTACAACAGGGTATCACAAAGGGTATGTGTTGTGCTTGGGCAATTAAAAGTTGTGCCTATGTAGGCCTTGTAATGTAGCCCTATTATGCATACACATTCAATGCATGGAAAAGATTTATGTTGTGCAAGATGTGGGTATAAGCAATTTTCTTATTGGCATTTGTTGGCGAGGCTTCCTATTCTAAGCAATGTAATGGTCTTTGAAGCTCCTGTATCGTTGCTTGATTGAAGCGACTTGATCTCTTCTAACTGTACTGTAATCGTAGGAAGAATTGTAAGAATTCAAGCGGCAATGCATTGACAACAGTTTTGTTGTTCTTCTTTGGGACCCATTTCTTTGCGATTATTGGCTGTTTTGTTTCTGACGCTCGTTTGGGAACCCATACTTGCTTGTGCTTTGTTTGTGTTTGACGAGACTTCTTTGGGATCCACCTTTTTGTTGTGTGAGTTGACAGTGGTCTTTGCTTCAGCCCTTGTACGCTTGGTTGGGGACGGGATTTAGGCTTTGAAAGTTGATATTGTGGTTGTTTTGGAATCCAAATGAATTCCTGACTTTTTTGTGCTTGATTCAACTTCTTTGGAGCCCAAACCTAAGTTGTGAAAGCTTGCGACTTTGTGATATTCTTACCCGTTCGCGCACGCTTTCCTTGCTTTTGTTTTGGTGTTGGATCTTGTGATTTGTTATTAGAGATCTTTGTCTTCTTGATCCATATTTGTTTTGGCCGATCTGGCTTTTTGGTATCCAGATTTGTCGAGCTTTTTGGCTTTGACTTGTTGTCCTGATCTTTTGACCTGTCATGGTTGTTGCTGAAGGGGTTGGGGATAGTGATGGCCTGAGTTGATGATAGGGGATGTCGTAAGATTCATCACTATCGCTACTATCCTCAGCAAGGTTGACTTCTTGTACTTTCCCTTGATTTTTTGACTGGTAGTGGAAAGTTACTGTCTGTTTTCTCATGGGTGGTAGTTTCTTGGAGGAATTTTCTAGCCCATTGATTAGAGCATTGTTAGCTCGTTGCTCTGGTCGTATTCCTCCTTGCTGAGTCTTTACATCCTTATTAGGAGCCATGTATGAGGATGCTTGTGGTAGCTGTGTCTTCACCGAGGACTTTGGAATCCACTTTTGATGCACTTTATTCGTGTAGCGATGACATTGATTCCCGGGTCGTTGATCTTCTTGAAGCTCGAAGTGTTCTACAGAGTCATAGAACTCGTCGTTTTCTTCATCTTTTGATTCTCCACATTTCTTCGTTTGCTCCTTATGTCGAGAGATTGTTGATGTCTGGTTCTCTTCGTTTTCCTGGATTACACTCACTGCAAAATAAGGAACGACATCATAGACATTTTCATCACAAAACTTTGTTGTGGGAGCATCCTCCACGGCTCACACGTCCAGAGTAGCCAAGATGTGTTCCCATCCAAAAGGCTCTAACTCTTCTTCAGGAAATGGTTCTGGGATATAGTCCCTATCCTCTATAACCCGCTCTAGGATACATTCCTCACGTTTCAAGCTACCACATTGTGAAGCTCCACACATCCACAGTTCTTTAGGCTTACCTAACCAAGCTGGAAGTTCTGATCCTGCTACTGTGGCGGAATCAAACTCCTCAATCGGTGTTCTCGTCACATCCCTATAGCTATGGTCCCTCAAGTTTACCTTTGTTATGGTTTCCATATGTCTCAGGTATATATGGTCAAATCCCCAATCTTGGACCATTTTTAATTGTCGCATGAATGGTCTTCCCAGAATGATGTCATAGTTGTTCTTCTTGCCAAAGTCAACAACAGCAAAAGTGTGTTCATATTCAATGCCACAAGAAGTAACAAGTACTTTTTCTAGCAGTCCTAGGGGATTTTCCTTGTGTCCGTCTGCAAGCTGCAGGGTCATTCGTGTGGATATCAAGGCATGTTTTCCCCATTTTTTCCAAACCTCTTTGGTTGCAATGGCCACACCAGCTCCACTGTCAAGGATTGCCATGGTTTTTACATTATTGAATTCCATAGGAAGGGTGGTGTTTCCCTCTTCTCCCTCGTAATACTCGCCTACCTTGTTTAATGGCACTGGCCTAGTATTTAGTTGAGGCATTTCAAGCTCTTTGATGCCTTCCTTGATTTGAGTCATTGGGGTTTTTATACCAAATTTCTCTAGACATTTACCCACATTAGCCCACATGTTTTGTCTTATTCTGAGCAACTCGGCTAACATTATTGTACAGGTGACTGGGGTAGATAGAATATCTACTAGCCCCTTTGAATCGATGGCCTTGTTGGGAGACAGTCTCTGTGATGGGACTGCAACCACATCTGAATTGGTCTCGTACTCTCCCATGTAGGACGGTAGTGTTCTTAGCGAATGGGGTTGACTATCCATAGATTGTACATATCCTTTGTTGCCCCAATACGATCACACGTCTAGATTCATTTGAGATCCAGTCTCAAATTCCTCTATTGGTGGTAGAAGCACTCCTCATTCATCACCAGTCTTGTCTACTCGTCTTCTTAGGTCATTGGCTTCATTGGCCTCTCTGACTTGTTTCCACAATCTGTCAAGACCATCTATCTCTTTACAATCCTCATGTATAGCTTGGTGAAATCCCTCGGAAGAGTTATCCGTGGTATTCAGTACTATCCTTGGTTCTAATGCTGGGTCTTTGAGGTTTGGTATGTGCTCATGACTAGAATCTGGCACTTTTAGTTCCTGGTTTGGTGGGATTACTCGGTAGGCATGACACGGATCACATCCTCAGGTTTTGCAACTGGTGGTTCTAGTAAAGCTTGGGCTGTTTGAATCATTTTCTGGCACAATTCAAACCTTTTCTTTTCTAGTTCTGCATAGGGATATGTCATCCACCTGTGTTCTTGGGTTCGGTTGTTTTTGAGCCTCACATCATAGGCTTTCAAGAGGGCATCTAATGTCTCATTAACCTTCTCTGCCAACACAGATCCTCCTGAACTAGCACTTCTTGGTTTCTCATCCATGGATGGTTCTTCTAGAGGTTTAACCATCTGTGTAAGAGAAGGTGCCTCCTTTTCCTCATGTTGTTTTATCTTCTCCTCAGCTTTGGTAAGATTCTCAGCTAGGGATTTTTGCTCTCGTTCCCTGCGTGCTTTCATCCTAGTCTTTCTAGCTTTCCAACTCTTTCGTTTGCTCTTGGTTTTCTAACTAAGTGCGCCTGTCTTTGGTCCATCATCTGTCTTTGGACTCGTGTCACTTTTCGTGTTCTTTGTCTTTGGATTCTCATCATCTTTCTTTTGAGCTTGTGCTCTCGTAACCATTTGAGCTGGTACGACGCTTTCATTTTTTGAGCTATTAGGTAGCTGAACAATCCCTAATACATTTGTCGTGATTTTCCTGATTTGGTTTGGGTTTTTCGGGCAATCGGGGATCAAGTGAGTGATGCCACACTCAAGACAATAGGCATTTACTTCAGTGATCTCCGTATGAGGACATTGTTTGACCAAGTGGTTGTCATGACTTTTGTGACAATCTGTCTCTGGTTGAGGAGATTCTTTTAGCATTTTCTCTTGGCTATAAGCAAGCTTTGACCTAGATAAGCCGCTATTTGCAATGAATCGCAATGTCCTTTCGTCCATTTCATACCTTATTTCTTTCGACTGAAACCCAGGAGGTGGAGGTTGTACCGGCCTCACCACTCCATGTGTTTCTCTCACATTTTGTTGCTCCGAAGGGTAGTACTCACTTTGGTTGCTATACCACATTGTAGCTCGTACTGGCGTTGGTTTATTTGATGCTTCCATTATTGGCATGTATCTCATGTCTACCGGCATTCTAGCACCTAGCAGTAGAGGTTGTTGTCCTAAGACAAGTTGTGGCCTTAAAACTCCTACTGGTCCTGGCGCATTCCCCGTAATGTATCTAGGTGGAGTAGTTGCTTCTGGAACAGGTTGTACATACCTCTCCCTAGCATTTTCCATGCTATAATAACACTCTTCCTCTGTATGGTTCGTCCATTTTCTCTCAATTTCACACCACTTTGGCTCTCCCGAATCAGACCTTACAAGAGGAATCAACCTCTTGACCAAGTCGTCGATAAGCTTTTCTTGATCAATAGGTGCCGCTGGCTTGGCAATGGACTCACTTATCTGTGAAACACTGTGCTGAGAGAATGTGTCATCTCCTTCACTCTTTAAGTCCTTTTCTTTGTAAGCCTCACAGTTATCCACTAGATAAAGAGCTTCTTTGATCAACTCGTTTAGCGTCATCCTCCTTAGCATATGCAGATCCTTCTGAAGGCCCGCATGTCTCATTCCCTGGATAAAGATCAGCATCAGTCGTGCTTGCGTAGGTAATTCCGCTCTCGGACAGAGCTTAACATATCTCTTGAGCCGTAATGATGCTTTGCGTACTGATTCATTCTCTTTCTATTTGAATCTATGGATTTGCGAGACCGTGTTGTGAGCAATGCCTTTTGGCGAGAATTCTTCAATAAACTCCTCAAATAGCTCATCTAGGGTCTCAAAATCCCATTTTTCCACCGAGTCGAACCATGTAGCTGCATCATCTTCTAGAGTCAATCCAAATCCCACAAACTGTGTCGCAAAATCTGAAACTTCCTCTGCTCTAATCACTCTTCTAAAAGCCGTTACGTGATCTCTAGGATCTTTATCTTCGGAGTATTTTCTGTTTACCCATTTCTGGACTTGGGATGGTCTAACTCGTCGATTGTCTACAAGTCTAACCGGAGACTCTCCCAATCCTTCTCTCATTATCGCTCTTGAAGGGAATCCTGGTGGCTCTCTTCTTGGAATTCCTATAGGAATTCTCGTGTTTGGTGGAGGCACTTGTGGTCCTTCATTGACAAAATATCCACCTCTTTCTAGTACAGTCTGTGGATTTGTGCTTTCTACAACTCTGTATTCTCGTCCATACT
The DNA here is from genome assembly GCF_014529385.1 of Adiantum capillus-veneris. Lineage (NCBI taxonomy): Eukaryota > Viridiplantae > Streptophyta > Polypodiopsida > Polypodiales > Pteridaceae > Adiantum > Adiantum capillus-veneris. The sequence goes on from NC_140941.1 coordinate 114,561,386, forward strand.
TGTCGACAACTATAGATCGCCATTGACAGTCGACTTCGTATGTGTAGACATATATGAGCTTGTAATACGTTATCTCTTCTAGGTGTGGATCTGAGCACCTATAAAGATTGACCTCATTGTCGTCAATGTATCTATATAGTCCTTCACTCTCATGACCAATCATCCAAACTCTCTCAACAAGATGGATCTTTATCAATTGCACGTTTGGAAGATCCATTGTGGGAGGATATTCCTCTATCGTCGGGATCTCCAAGCTTGTGCAAGCTGCGTTTGAATCTAGGTTAGACATGATTTCTGGGCTTAAGAGCTTTTTCTTGGTTCACGTAGACTTAGTCTACTGTGTTCAAGTGCTTTGGTTAGGGAAAAGTCGAAACTATGTCCAAAACCGCAACCGTTTCGTCACAATTCTCGCAAATTGTCGCTTTTAGACACCCCTAACTTGCGGATGTATTTTGAGGCCTCAAACGACGTTTTTTTCAAAGTTGAACTAAATGGGTTCTGTAGACATGCATTTAGTTCAAGTTTTGCTCTAAGATCTGTAGAGCCGCTCTCAGGCTACGTTTTGATATAAAAACTTTTCCAATCCGATACCGTTTGTGAAAGTTATGGCCAAAACAGTGAAATGCAGTTTAGATTGGTCAAAATGAGTCCAAATTCAATTTTAAAAGAAGATTTGGGATCTCTGTGACACTGTGATCACTCCTGTATGGTCAAAAGTACAATTGGACCCTAAAATTGGCCTGGAGACATCCTACGCGTAGTATGTCTATATGCTCAGAATTTAACAAAGTTTGGTCCAGAGACTCCCCTTGAGTCCAGCAACACAATGGTATGCTCAGAATTTCATTTGGACCTAAAAATGGACTTGAGACATCCTATGCGTAGGATGTCTTTTTGCTCAGAATGACTCGAAATTTTCACCCCAGCTTCTCCTTGATGTGCTGATCACAGTGGTGTGCTCATAGGTTGGTTTGGAGTCCTAAATCAAGCTGGAGACATCCTATGCGTATAATGTCTAACTACTCAGATTTTGTCCAAAATTGATCCCAAGATTCTCCTAGTGCTCAGCAACCCAATGGTATGCTCAAAATTGAATTTGGATGCCAATAGGTCAAGATTTAGGCTGCAAGAGCTTCTAGTGCACTCCAAGAGTAGGATGTCTGACAATTCTTGTCTTTGCTTGGTAAATAGGCCAAACAAGGTCCAAATTCACTTTTGAAAAAAGATATGGAATCCTTGAGACACTTAGAACCTCCCTGTATGGCCAAAGTAGAATTTTGACCACTTTATGACCCTGGAGACATCCTACGCGTAGGATATCTTTTTGCTCTGTTTTAGCTCAAACTTGCACTGTAGCTTCCCCTTGATGTGCTTAACTCACATCTATTTTTACTCTTTGATTCTGACACCTATAGGTTGGTCAAATGATCCAGAATCTGTTCCAAAAGCCTGATGTCCGTATTGATGAATTCCCAAGTCAAATCAACTCCAAATTGGACCAAATTTGCCTAGGAGGCTTATCTAAGGCTATATGACAGCATGGTATGGTCACAGTAGAATTTTGGTTTCAAAATCATGCCTTAGACATCCTACGCGTAGGATGTCTAACTACTCAGAATTGCCCCAAATTTGAACCACAGACTCTCCTTAAGGTGCTGATCACTGTGGTATGTTCAGAATTTTGTTTAGAGTCCAAAATCACACAGAAGACATCCTACGCGTAGGATGTCTTTTTGGCCTGTTTGACCCCAGACTTGTCCCACAGCTTCCCCTTGATGTCAGTAACCCAGTGGTATGCTTAGATTTTAATTTGGATGTCAAAAGACCCCAAAACTAGCTATCCTTGCCTTTTCAGTAAAAAATGCTAAAGTCTGTTCAATCTTCCTTTCACTGACCCAAATGAGATGAAATTTATCACATGCACTCAAAACATCATGTATAACATGCACATGAAGTCACCCTATGGTTTGGTCTCAAAAATTATGCCTTGGGCACAATTTGGGTAGGATGTCTGGCAATGTTCGTCTTTTGGTCTTATCCTGTCAAGATATGGTCAAGTTTCCACTTTCCAAGTGAAAATAGGGTAAAACCTACCTTCTGAACCCACTGGTAACCTTAGATTTTCAAAATTTTCACCAAATCACCCTGTATCCTATGCGTAGGATGTCTACTGCTTATTTTTTGAGACTGAAGTGTCCCTGATGCTTCCTTATACTCTCAGCAAGTGCAAGTATGCTTCATAATTGCAAAAACAGGCAAAAATCACTCAATTTCAACGTTTTCTGAAATTTTACGTTTTCTGACTCCGCCTTTTGGCTTTTGGTCAACAAAAATAGGGAAAAACACCCAAGTCAATATGTTACTAGGGTAAAACCTACCCTTTGAACCCACTGGTGCAGTCAGAATTTTCAAATTTGGTCTCCAGAACCCCCTTGAGACATCCTACGCGTAGGATGTCTATGTTTATAAAATTGCAGGTTTTCTTCACAGAACCCTTACAAATGCTCTTTTATATGCACAGCATCAGTCAGTCATACAAAAATATCCACAAAAGCTTGTTTAATGCATTTTTACCCTCAAAAGCACACTTTTCCGTGATTTCAAATGCAATCAAGCACTTTAGCAAATAATTCAGTGCTGAATAGCTCTAGATCAGAATTGGATCACTTACCTAAAGCTACTCCTACAAATCATATGGGTTTTGCATCTATGAGTAGAAAAACGCTTCACTGCCACACACGGACTAGTAAACGCTTTTATCACCTCACAAATCACTCGACCACCCACAACTACTCTAATCCACAGATCCTAACTAAACCTATCTAGTCGCAGACCCTCGGCAAGACACACGCTTCCTGGCTATCCACTTGATCGCGGAATATCCTCTTCCGGATCCACTTAAGAAAAACGCTTCCTTTAGCCGAAACTAAATCAAGCAACCATCACACGAGTGTTAGTACGAAACCTACTTAGGTCCTTGTGTCCCCGGCAGCGGCGCCAATGTTGGACGGAGCGACTCACACACCCATGAAGTGCATGCAAACACTACCTAGATCAACATAATGTCAATCGAGGACACAGATGACACGATAGTCACACGGAGGAAATCTCTTTAGCTTGTCAGGCTGAGACCATCCTACACATACAACACTCTGGAAGGCCAACTAAACCACAATCAAGAACCTCACTGCTCTCAACTACACCACCTAGCCACATACACACATACAGAAGGTAACTCACCTAATCATGCCAGATTCATAGGAAACTTAAGGAACACCATCCCCTCACTAGGATACACCCGTCCCTAAGCTTCTACACTCAAAACCCTCACTCTAAACCCATCTACGGAAAACGCGTAGGATGGCAGAGCAGAATTTTGAAAGTGCCCGAAACTGAAATTTATGAGTACCTATGTGTAGCTTATGTCGCCACGATTCTATAGACTACTAGCATGCGGAAACAGACATCGTTTGATACACTTACCGCCACAAATAGCTCGTAGATGCGTCGGCGTGTGCGCTTCGTCTCGCGTGGAATGCTTGGCGTTGTCGCGTAGCTCTCCTCGAGCCTACAACAATGGTGCAATTTTGATCTCCAATGTGTTGAGCGAGCCGGGCGTAGCGAGAGGATAAAGCTCACGCTCACTCTCTTTCTCTCTCACACACAGTAGACGACAGCGCTAAGTTTTGATTATGATAAAAAGTCTCCTTTTACAAAATGACCTAGGTACCTTATATACTAAGGCTACCTTAGGTTTAACCAAAAATGGGGTTGAAAGGGTCAAATGGCTTTGTATTTACAATCTGGAAGTGCCATTGCACCCCGGCTTCTGAAACTAGAATAACTACTCATTACAAATGACATTTATAGCCATAATCCGCAACATTTCATAACTCGCAAAAGATAAGACTTTGGTACGAAACTTGAGTTATATTGTGTTGTTGACCCGGCGGTCAACACTTTTAAATGATCAATTTTTTGTCTTATAAGAGTAATTATCTTTTTATTGTGTACAAATTTAAGTAGTATGCATACTAAGAATCATGTTTGTGATGACGACGTCTCTTAAACACCATGTAAAATTTGTCACTCTACTTGGGAGGTTGAAATGGACTAAAGAGGAGACATACTTGCAGCAGCTATGTCTCCCAAGCACCAAATGGATTAGTTATCCATCTTGGAATGATGTTGTAGGGTAAAAAGAGATCCTCTACCCGCTAAGACAAATTGACTAATGACTATGGATTTATCTCTTTAACCTCATATCGAGGACAACTATGATTTCAAGAGAGAGGTAATGTAATAAAATCTAATATCTAACCAACCCAAATGATTTTCTCATATTAAACTAATCATTCAATGTGGCATAATAAACGGGAACAAGGGTTAGAATATAGACATGTGCTTATGGATCTATCTCAACACGGGGCCAATGGTAAAGGGGTCCAAATGAGAGATGGTCTGTCAAAGAGCAATGCTACCTAACAGAGCTTAAAAGACCTTAGGGTTAGCTTCATTAAAGACCTCCAAAAGATAGTGTTATAAAGTCCTTTGACCTTACGCAAGCTAGGGCTAACCTCGAGGTGGGAATTGTACCCAAGCATGAGGTGCTAAGACGCTTGAAGTTGTTGTGGGAACCTTGCCCAAAACTTGAGGTGATTTTTATGCTTAAATGACCAAGGTTGTTGAAATGTTAAATTCAAAGATAAATTCTCAAGAGGCATGAACGTCCATGCTTGATTTGACTAAGGCTTGAAGTATTCAATTCAAAACAAATGACTTAAAAAGCATAAACGACACATGCTTGGTTGATTGTGAAGGAGTACGAGCGGAAGTGCGACGCGAGAGAGAGTGCGAGAAGAAGAGCACGACGATATGGTGAACTCGCTCTACTGTAATGTGTAGAGCATACTGAGTTCTTATTAGGTTTTTACAAAAGAATATGTGTACATACCTGGCGGCCCGCCCACTTACCTGGGCGACCACATTGGGCTTTATACCCCAACAACCTCCCACTTAAAGTCCAATGTGGTACTTTAAATGTGAGAGAAGCTACTATACAAGCTAATATACAAGAGATGTAGAGAAGTGATGTACTACCCTACACCTAACTGCTTGCGAAAATGCGCAAAGCTCTCTGAGGGAAGTCCTTTTGTAAGTAGATCAGCAGGATTTTCTGTGGTGTGAACTTTGACAAGCTGAAGTTGCTTATCCTCGAGCATTTCCCTAATGAAATGATACTTCACATCCACATGCTTTGTCTTTGAGTGATAAACTGGATTGCGAGCCAATTGTATAGCACTTTGACTATCACAATATAACACAGGCATCTCTTCTTTGATTCCCAAATTTGTTACTAGTCGATTAAGCCAAATTGATTCTTTGCATGCCTCTGATGCTGCAACATATTCAGCCTCTATAGTAGACTGAGTAACACAATCTTGTAATCTAGAACGCCATGATACTGCTCCACCAGCCAATGTAAAGACATACCCTGACGTAGACCTTCGGTTGTCTAAGTCACCTGCATAATCTGAGTCTGTAAAACCCTTTACACTTAGCTCTTGACTCCCATAGCATATACGCATACTCTTTGTAGCTTTCAGGTATCTCAATATTCCTTTCACTGCCTCCCAATGTTTCTTGCCTGGGTTTGACATGTATCGACTTACTACTCCCACTGCAAATGCAATGTCTGGGCGAGTAGCAATCATTGCATACATCAAACTACCCACTGCAGACGCATATGGAATCTTATCCATTTCAGCCTGTTCTTCCTCAGACACAGGACAATCTTGTTTTCTAAGTTTCACATATGGTGGCAATGGAACACTCAGTGCCTTTCCCTTCTCCATATTGAAACGTTGCAAAACCTTGTCAATATACTCTGTTTGAGATAACCAAATCAACTTCTTTGATCTGTCTCTCTCAATGCGCATACCAAGTATATGACTTGCCTCACCCATGTCTTTCATGTCAAACGATTTTGCCATCTTTGACTTCAAAGCTGAAATTTCTTCCAAGTGCTTGCCAGCAATCAACATGTCATCCACATACAAAATAAGGATCAACCATCTGCCATCCTTAGCCCTCTTTGTATATAGACAGTGATCGAACTCACTACGTTTGTAGCCTTGAGAAAGCATAAACTTGTGGAATTTATGGTACCATGCCCTCGGTGATTGTTTTAAGCCATAAAGACTCTTTAACAACTGGCATACCCAATCTTCCTTGCCTTTCTCAACAAACCCTTCTGGCTGCTGCATGTAAATTTCCACATCTAAATCACCATGCAAGAACGCTGTCTTGACATCCATTTGGTGCAATACCAAATCTAATATGGCAACCAATGCAAGAAAGCATCTCAATGTAGTCATCTTGACCACCGGAGAGAAGACTTCATCAAAGTCAATGCCTTGTTCTTGCTTAAAGCCCTTGGCAACAAGCCTTGCTTTGTACTTTGGCTGACTATCATGAGCGGTGATCTTATACCTGTAAACCCATTTACAAGGTAGAGCCTTTTTTCCCTGTGGTAATTTAACTAGCTTCCATGTCTTGTTTTTATGTAGAGTTGTCATCTCTGACTGCATGGCCAATTGCCAATTCCCGGAGTCCTTCATTTGCACTGCTTCCTTGTAACATGAAGGCTCATTGCAATCAGTCAACATGACATAGTTCATAGATGGAACAAACCTATCAGGAGGTCGCGTGACACGTCCAGATCTACGCACAATAGGTGGCTCAGGCTCAGCCACAACCTGTGGTTCCAATCTATCCTGTCCTTGCTCCTCTTGAGCCCTGACATTTTGTCTTGCACGTGCAGGTCCATCTTCTTGGAAGACAACTCTTCTAATCTCCTCAACGCTCTCTGGTTTAGAATGATATTTGGATTCATTAAAGTGAACATCATTGCTGCGGACAACCTTTCTGGATTCGGGATCCCAAAGTCTGTACCCCATCTCACCAGAATTACCATAGCCTAGAAAGATGCACTTTCTACTCTTTGGCTCAAGTTTGTTCCTGAATTCCTTTGGAACGTGAGTATATGCCTCACATCCAAAGACTCTGAGATGCTTGTATGAGGGCACCTTGCCTGACCATACCATCTCTGGCACTGAATCCTTCTGCAAAACCTTGCTAGGAGATCTATTTACAAGATGAACAGCTGTTGATACAGCTTCAGCCCAAAACCCATTTGGCAGCTGTGCATTAGACAACATACTTCTGACCTTCTCTTGTATGGTCCTATTCATCCTCTCAGCAACACCATTTTGAGGAGGATTGTAAGGAGCAGTAAGTTCACGTTTTATACCTTTTGACTCACAAAAGTCCTGAAAGGCCTTTGAAACATACTCTTCACCATTGTCAGTGTGTAAGCATTTAAGCTTCCTACCACTCTGATTCTCCACAAGTGTCACAAATGTTTTGAAAACACTAAACGCTTCATCCTTGTGCTTGAGAAAGTAAACCCATACTTTCCTCGAGTAATCATCTATAAATGTCATAAAGTAAGAAGCTCCCCCTAGAGATAGGTTAGGCATAGGTCCACACAAATCACTATGAACAAGTGCCAACTGTGTATCTCTTCTACTGCTTCTATGCTTATGTGGCTGCTGTGTTTGCTTACCATACAGACAATGTTCACATAATTCAAAATCATTAAATGAAAAGCCAGGCAAATAATCAGAACGAGACAAGATTTCCATTCCCTTCTTGGACATATGTCCTAACCGGCTATGCCACAAAGAAACGTTCGGCTGCTCGGTTACATTGATTACATTTTTAGAGACATTTGATACATAAATAATGTAAAGTCCTCCAGACTTTACTCCATGTGCTACTGTCATAGAACCCTTGGATATCTTCCACATGTTCTGTCCAAAAGTGGTGACGTAGCCAGCATCATCAAGTAAACCTGTGCCGATCAAGCTCTTTGTAATTGCGGGAACATGTCTCACATTCTTCAGCGTGAAAGAAGAGCCATTCTGAAACTTCAATTGAACATCTCCAATACCTAAGATCTCACATGTCTGCCCATTGCCTAGCCGAACATGATCTTTAGTGGTCACATAAGAGGTAAACCACTCCTTGTTTGGAGACACATGAAGTGATGCCCCTGAGTCTATAATCCAGTCACTCAGTGCATTTCCATCAGATGCTGTAAGAAGAGCTGAGTCCATTGTATTCTTCAAGAAGTAGATGTCTCCTGACACTAGACTGTCATCCTCTGCAACAGTGTTTGTCACATTTATTTCTTGAATCTTCACTGAGGACTTGTTCTTCTCACCATGGTCTTCAGCTTTCTCTTTGCCTTTTTCTGCTTTCCATTCTCTGCAGTCTCTTTTCATGTGACCCTTCTTGCCACAATGGTAGCATTCTATGTCACTCTTGCCTTTAGCACTGCGGGACTTGCTACGAGACTGATTCCTCTTTCCACCTTTGTACTTTTCTTTGGTCCTTCCCCTGACAACTAAGGCTGTTCCTTTGCCTTTGTCCATTGTCTTTCTATTGGTTTCTTCAGTAAGCAGACTTCCTTCTACACCTGCTATGTTCAAACCATCTGGAGGTGCAGAATTACTCAAAGCTGTGCGAAACGTGTCCCAACTTTCCGGCAATGTGATCAAGAGGAACATAGCTCTAATAGGTTCATCAAACTTGACACCTTGAGCTGACAACTGACTGTAGATTGTGTTGAATTCATTCAGATGATTGGACATAGGTGTCCCTTCTTTCATCTTCAAGTCAACAAGCTTCTTAAGCCAGTATACCTGTGAAGCTGCACTCTGCTTCTCATAAAGATCACTCAGCTTTAACCATGCTTGATAAGCCGACATCTCGTCTGCTACATTGAAGTAAACGCTTTCTGCCAAAGTCAGCATAATGGTAGAAAGTGCCAATTCATCCATTTCGCTCCATTCATCTTCGTCCATATCTTCTGGTTTTATCCCCTTGAGCTTTATAGGCTTTATCTGCTTCTTTTGTACCAACACGTGCCAAATCTGCTTCTTCCACAATGGGAAATTGGTTCCATCCAGCTCCTTGATATTGTAAAGAGCAGTGTCCTGTGATCCAGCCATAGCTATGCTTCACAGTGGTTTACTTTCCTGGGAAAAATTCGGCAGAGTTTCCCCTGTAAATTGACCTCTGAACCAATATCAACCTGTCAAATGAACCACGAAAGCTTCAGATTCTGCATAAATTTTGGCAGAGTCTCCTTTGTAAAATGGCTCTGGTGTACTCAAAAAACAGACCAAAAAACAGCTCAAAAAACACTATCTCTCTGACACTGTAAGTTGCGGGTAAACCTATCCTGCACCTGTACTGTCTCTCACTGTCCTGTCACTGTCCTATAAGCATAGACTGTGACAATGCCTCAACGGCAGCAAAGCAAAGATGCAATCCCAACTGTCTAACTCACAATCAATACATCCTAGCTGCCTATCTAAGGGTGCTCGAGGGATCGCTCCAAGACCTGTATCACCGAAAGGATCTCAACATTCGAGAATCCCCCAGCTCAATAAAACCTCACTCGACCCTCAACAAAGGCTGCAGTAAATCTGACAGTACATAGACTTCCCACAAAGTCATACATCCACAAATTTCCCACTGTATGCTGTAACCGCTGCGGCGGTTGTTTGCTGCGTGACTCACAACCAGCAAACCCTCAACAGACATACATCATCTCTGACAATACATCCCATGTGGAAGTACCTGCAATGTCAGGATGAAATCTGGAATATCAAGCAGCAAACACAAGCTACCTGATGAACTAGTGGATGTCGCCTACAGTCTGTGTGTAGATGCGCCCGTGTCGTATGTGACACGCCTCCAAGAACTGTGAGCCGTCCTTCGATGTGTAGACAGCCACAAATCAACACTCTGGGAGTGTCGATATCCTCAGCACCTGCAGTCGTAGGCCGAAAACCCCAAATTTGCAGAGTTGGATCTGCACCCTCCGAGACCACGTAGTCGAAAATGGCCTGCGCAGACCTTTGTCGAAGCCGAACGACGGCCGAGATGACCTCAGAATGAAATTCTGACAACACTGAGCCCTTTGGAATCTCCCACGAGATTTAGGGCCGTGTCTTCGCCTGTCGAATTTCACTCCAATCTGAGCTGGTGACTCTAGCCTCCTGCAGTGCTGCCCCGAGCCTCGATCTGAGCTCTGATACCAGTTGAAGGAGTACGAGCGAAAGTGCGACGTGAGAGAGAGTGCGAGAAGAAGAGCACGACGATATGGTGAACTCGCTCTACTGTAATGTGTAGAGCATAGTGATTTCTTATTAGGTTTTTACAAAAGAATATGTGTACATACCTGGCGGCCCGCCCACTTACCTGGGCGACCACAGTGGGCTTTATACCCCAACAGATTGACTAAGTCCTTGAAGTATTCAATTCAACCAATGACTTAATAAGCATAAAAGACACATGTTCAAATGATCCTCCACTTGTGGCCCTCATGATGTGCTTGAATGCTATTGGTTAGGTTGTAAAGGGGTCCAATGAGAATTTAGATACACAAAAATAAATAATTAAGTTCTTTCTCTCAAAGAGGAAAAAGAGGACACATGTCCAAATGAAATAATAAAATAATAATAGAGAGAGAGAGAGAGAGAGAGAGAGAGAGATGTGGACCAAGCATGAAAGGACAGGTATACTCTCTCTCTCTCTCTCACACACACACACACATTATCTCATTGTTTGTAGTGCAAAGTGCAAGAGCTCCATTTCCTTCTCCAAGCTTGTTGAGAAGTGGAGAGCCTACACCAACACTCTTGCCTATGGATTGTCAATCCAACCAAGAGCCATGCTTCAATGCTTAAGCTTGCCATCTTCTTCATCTTCATTACTATGCTATTATGTAATGCTAAGCAAGAAGAGTGATGATAAGTGAGGAACTATTTCTTTCTCCTATGGAATGTTTCTTCTTCCTCTTCCCTACCCTAATTCCCTGCTAGCTCATATTAGACCTAATTGTGATGATTATTGGACCTAAAGATTGGTGTGTGCATCATAAATCGATTTGGATTTGAATTGAATGACTCAATTTGTGCATAATTGGGGATGATTGAGGTGCTATGACACTACCATAAGTGCTAAATTAATTGGATATAGCCTATGAGCTTTGCAAACCTAAATGACAAGCCTCATTGGGTTTGAATGATATGGGATATTGGATATGAGCAATTCAAGATTGTAATGATGATAATCGGGAATGCTTATACCAACTTCAAGTTGTTCACCCATTTAGTCAATGTCACACCAAATTGTTATACCATATAACTTAAAATGGGATTCTAAAAGCTCAATGTGGAGGTTTATACATAGTTGATTGAGTTTGAATATCAATTTTGTCAATTTGTTGTGCATTGGATCTCAATTTATTGAAATTTGGAGTGCGGCATGGTGGATGAAAATCAATTTAATGGAAAGAGTCCCAATTTTTGGCATAAAAGTGCATTGAAATTGAATCCATGATCATGATCTATAGAGTTTTCCATCATTTTTTAACCAAAATTATGAAAAACGGGCTTAGTCTGTTTCTTGCCAATCGTTTGTGTGTATGGAAAACAAAGTTACAAAGGCCCATGTTGTTTTTGTCCTTTCCTAATGTATGAAAGTTTTACATATTGTCTAGGGAGCCAACTCCATAGCCTTGTATGCCTCTTGGCCAAAGACTCTCTCCCTCGCTCTCCCACTAGATGGCCACGACCACTATCAATGTTTGCGCTAGTGGCCAAAGGTAAAAATTCAAAACACACCAATACATGGCGTGGGCTCGGGGGATTCACTCCATATACAAAACAAGATGCCACCTGCAAGCAAGCGGTCAACTTTCATAAAACCCCTATATACGACTCATATTAGGGAATATGACCCCCCTTTCTATGCTTATACAAAAGTCAATGCAAAAAACTGTGATACCCTTATCTTACATATAAAATTTAGGTCTCACATGATCTAACTAAGTAAAACTAGTAAAAGAGCGTGTAGCACAGTGACCAGCAATGTACTACGGAACCACTTCTGTTGATAACTAGATGTACCCTCAATGTGTCTTAGTTTGACTTTCAAACTGTGTGCTCGTCCAACATGCATTCTAGCTACTCGTCCAATTCTGGCCCATCTAAATTACTCAAATAACATGGTTATAAAGTTGTGTTAGGTTCTCCGTGCCAATTTTCTTCTATACAAACTCTTTATAGCTTTCATCCCTCAACAAATGAACTATAATAACAAAACAAGCAATTGATACAACGAAGTGTTGGTTCTTGCATGTATCTTGGTAGCTATTGACTCACAAGTTTAAGGGAAGACTCTTTTGGGAAGCGATGATTTTGAAACACAAAAACTTCCTCTCATTTTCCCCTTTTCACACTCCCTCCCCCCCCCCCCCCCCCCCCCGATATAATAACTCCTCCCTTATTTTTTAGCTTAGGAGGAGATAAATTTGCACACTCTTTTGTCCGGTCTGCCATGTTGGATTGAATTGGGCATGCCTTTGTCATCACGTGCACACTCTTTCCTAATTTTGCAAATGGTGCATGCATTAAAATGTCTTCTTCAATCTCTTTTGCTCCCTAATTCTGCGCACCACTTGCCAGGCGCTTATTCTACTTAGCTCGCTAATTGCCTAGGGCCTTGCCAAGTCCAATGAATCCACTTTCACTTCATACTGGCAGCTGTAAACGAGATGTGCACGGACTAGCTTCCAAACAAAAACACACCCATACACTCAGTGCTCACCCGCTTGCTACAGAATTGGAGGGTCAAAACTTACTCCAACTTGCCCAGTTGAATTGGTGGGGTTGTCAAATCTCGCCATCCGTGCATCACACATCCGTGCATCACACACACACATTGTGTAAATAGCCGTTGGTTTGGTGCCAGCTCACCTGGTTGATATGATGCCAGCTTACCATCCATTGCTCGCCAAAGCGTCATGCCTCGAGCCCAAGCATCCTATGTCTCTCGCCTTACTGTCGATCTGGAGAGATAGCCCAGCTGGCACCCAATCAACATAAAGAGACTTTAGTACTGGAAATGGAATTCACTATTGACTGTTGTTAATGCTGCCTGCACACCTATCCGACAGTGCAGACCTTACTAGCCACTCTCCTGCTCCGGGGTCCATCAACCCGCAAGGCATATCTCGCTTTGGCTTCCTCCAAGGTTGGCAAGGTTGTGCCCGCCATTGATATTGTGAGGCAAACATGCAGTGTCGCTCGTGCTACAAGACAACATCTGTCATCACACCATGTGTTGTCGCATAACCAAAAGCTTTGTTGACGGCTTGACACAGCTTTGCTTGTCGTTTGCATTGGCGCTCGTGGTTCTTGGCAAAGTATACCACTATTTTCACTGCTGGAGGTGGCCATGGTCGGCAACATGCACGCAAACTACAAAAAAAAAACCAAGGACAAATCCCTCTCTTCCTTGCGCCCGTCTGCAAAGCTCAACATAGACCGAACTCCCCGTGTTCTTACCCCCCTCGCTGCAGACTGCAAACAGAGTAAGAGAAAAATCCATTTGAAAATATAAATAAATTAAAAAAAAGTCCTTTGGAGGAGGGCATTCCCACTCTAACTCCACACCATTGTGACACTCAATTAGGTGAACAATCCAAGTTCAAGACCTTCGCTTGAGAGAGTAACAAAAAATGTTTTTTTTAAAAATCAAAGCGATTCTTATTCAAACTGTGAACAAGATAGTCATTGGCGTTCCAAGGATATTTTTTCACGTTCTCATTGTTTGTATTGATTGGATCTTTTGCACCATGATGAGATCAATATGCGCTCAAATTTGTTCTTTGCATTATGATAGTTGGGATTTTACACGAATGTTATAAAACTTGCAAGCTTTGTTGATCACAATTTTGTTGGGTGCTTGAATTGTACATCACAATGATTTTTTCACAATGAATCTGGGTGCTTGAATTAAATACAAAACCCCTACATAGCACTAAAATTGAGATTCTTTGAATGACCATGGGAGAGTAATAAAATTTTGGGCTTGTGATTGATTGTGAATTCCTTGAGAGCTTGTGTTGAATTTCCAAATTCTTAAGAGCACTAATGATTGACCTTTTTTTTGAAGGGTTGTGGGCAACAAGAACTTTCATTGATCCTAGAAGGGGTCATCATTGCAAAACATTGCAAAACTTGGCTATTTAGAGCCATTCCAATTCTTTGGATTAAAAGTTGTATACATGCTAGCCCATAGCTTGGTTTAAAGTGAATTTTTTTTCAATTGAGCTAGTGTTTATCCAACCTTTTTGAGAGCTTTCAAATACAAAATTTGGCTATTAAGAGCTATTAAATTTCATTCCATCAATTTGCAGTCATCTCTAGCTCATAGATTTCTCTTAAATGGTAAAATTTCATGTGAGCTAGTTGTTAGCCAAATTCTTTGGAGAGCTTTAGAATTGTAAAATTTGGCTTTCAAGAGCCACTTCAAATTCATTCAAAAATTTCATTATTTCTATCTCATGGCTTGTTTCAAAATCTTCACTTTCATTTGAGCTAGAAATTAATCAACTGTTTATCATGCATGAGAGATTGTAAAGATTATAAAATTTGCTTATTTAGACGCATATTATCTCTCTCATTGTTGATATGTATGCATAAATTTACTATCAAAGAGCACCATGTGCATAACCAAAGGCACTTTTTTCCCTTGGGTTTTTTCCCTTTGGCATATTTGGGTATGCAAGACCTTAGCTTTAGGTTTTCAATAATGTTTTCTATGTGTTTTTTGAGCGGCTTTCAATAAAAGGATTTTGGAACTTGTGTTTACACTTAGCTTCAATAAGCTTGGATTGCAATAAAAAGATAAAGAGACTTCTCTACACAAAGTGGACACATGAAAAGAAAATTTATATGTTATTTTGTGTCTTTGAGAGGCCTAGCGCCTTATTGGCACTTGGCAGGCGAGGGGAATCACCTTGGCTTGCTTGTTCAAGGCCCTAAACTGATGTCTTGGGCTGATAGGGGTTAGCTGTCGCCTTGGTAGGCTAGTAGGATTTTGGAACACCTTCTTGAGGGTTCAAAGAGCCGAGAGTCATACCTAAACTTGCCTTGGGGTGGTAGCCTTGCATTGTGCTTTACTTTTTTCTGTGAATGGCAAAAACAAACTTCCATGAGCTTCAAAAAGTTATGACAATGTACTAATAGATTATGAGCTTTTTTATAGCCTGTAGACATGATAGGCTTGAATGATTTATTAAGATTAGTCACATAGTTTTTAGGCTAATAGGTTTATGACCTTGCATTAGCCTAGGGTCATAATTGATTGCTTGTGTTTCATGCATAAAACTGGAATTTCAAATGGTTTAATCTTCATGATAGTTTGAGCGTTTTTTTTGCTTTATGTTGTTTAGTTTTTTACTATGATTCACCCATCTTTTAGAAGAAAAATAATCACTTTGCATGATTGTTCACTGTACTTCATGTTTTATTTATTCTTGTTGGCCTATGATGCTCATTACTTGTTCTTATTTTTTGCAGCTCAACATTTCTTCCATGGACTTACTTTCTACCATGTCACCTTGTTTTGCTTCATCGGTACACTGGTGGACATGCGCCAAATTAGGAAGGGGGAATGTTAGCAGCGGCTAACACAAGCTACATCGATTGTGCATCAAGCGGGAGATATGCTATGGATGTGACTCACATTGTATAAGGTCTTGGGCTCATTGGGAGTTCCAAAGTTGTATATGCTAGCTAGAGGGCTCAAACTTAAACCCATAGTAGAAGGGATTGTGGTGAAAGCCTTTATGCAAGGAGGATTCATTCTTGAGTATCCACTCTTGAGGATCCATTTTTGAGAGCTCTCTCTCTCTCTCTCTCTCTCTCTCTCTCTCTCGAGTGTTCACTCTATGGATGGGCTAGCCTTGAGCTTAATGCCCATGCTTAAGAGGCTAGTGCTAGTCCATTGTAATTAGAGAGCTTTCTTAATCTAATCTCTACTTTCTCATTAGTCTCAACTTCTATTCCATTATGTCATGAAGTAGTTTTACCTTCCTCATTATTCTAGATTTGAGTATGTGTGATGACTTCTTATTTATTAACCACTCTTATCCTTCTATGAGCATTCGATTTGCGATACTTAACATCACTAATTAGGTTGATTAAGTTGGTTCTTAATCTTGTGATTAGTGTATGCGCCCTATTGTTTGCTTGTGTATGAATGGGTTTTATGAAACTCTAGCACCATTCACCTTGTGTGTATAGCTTTTGATGAAGTGCCTTGATTGGCATGTGGTGATTGGAGAGGCCAACACCAATTAGTGTGTGCTTGTCATTAGTGTGTTTAGAGATTCTAGTCTATGGTAAGTCGGACTTCGTTGGGCTTAATGTGTGTGTAGGAGATGCTTGGTTGATGATGTGATTAGAGATAGTGATTAACGACTAATCTCTATTGCATTAGATGAGCATACTCTTGAATCCTCTCATTTGATACATCCGATGCTCGTGCTTCCATGTCCTAGCTGGGTTGCCGATCCTAGGATTGATAATTTTGTCGGTATTGGGTTGATTAGGCAATGCTACAATTGCCCCAACAAATGGCAAGAGAAAGAGGCATCTCTAACTTCTCTTTGGGAATTCCACGAATAACAATGTTCTTGGAATGTTTTACGCTTTGCCGTACGTGTCGAAGGCTGGGAACTTGCATGTGCACTGTGTGCAAGCCTGAAGAGGTTGCAAATACACAGCTAGAGAATCCTAGCAAGCTCAAAGAACAATGATGTGTTACTCACCTCTCAATGCTGCCGTCATGAAGGATCCTGTGCTGCGAAGAAGCTGCTTTGTTTTCAACATTTTAATTTTGTACCTTTGGGGGGTCATATAACATTGTTACCCTCCCTAGGCTCATCACACTAGTAAACTCCCTTTCCAATACTTAAGCTAAAGGTCAATAGGGACTAAGTCCACTAGAAAGCCCTAGTACATTGCACACAATGCTGCCTAAATCGGATTAAGAACCTAAAGTAACCCCATTGATTATCAAGAAGTCATTCCCCATGGTATTCAGAGAAAATCAACAACTCCTAACTTGGTCAAACTAGCTTAATCAGACTGCTTGATTCTGAAACCTAGACAAGGGATTATGAGGAACCCTAACCTAAGGAACCCTAACCTAATTATTTGCACTCCCCCGAGAGAGTCAAGAGAATAGGATATTGTAGAGATTAGGGGGGAACCCTAAGGCGTTTAATAACCCCTATCCTCATCATCATCAAGAAAAATGAAGTCATCATCCATGAGATCATATGTGCCATCCGTGTAATCATGTAACTCTTCCTCATCATTAGAGGCACAAATGTTCACTAAGAACATCACTAGTTCTGTATGGTCCTTTTCCCGCATATTTCAACTTTTTTTTTCTCGTTACGTACTCCATACATGAGGAATTTATCTCCAACATTGATATCTTTTTCCTTTAGATGACGGTCAAACCATTTCTTCCTCCTATCTTTCTCCACAAGTGCGTTTTGCACAACCAATTGCCTTTCTTCATCTAACCTCTCAAGGATATATAAGCGCTCAACTAAAGTGTTACCATCCCAACCTTGTTGTGAAGCTACACGCAGACTAGGAATTACAAACTCCCATGGCATAACTGCTCCTTGGCCATATACCATTTTGAATGGTGTACAATTAATAGACACTTTGTAAGAAGTACAATAAGCCCATAGGGCTGAAGTCAGCTTTAAATCCCAATCTGTGCAATGAGCTTCCACCATTTTGGTCAAGATAGAGATTAAGGTCTTGTTGGTACTCTCAACTTGGCCATTTGCTTGTGGATAATAAGGTGTGGACTTATGGGGAGCTATCATGAAGTTGGTAGTGAGTTCTTTTATCACTCCATTTATATAATGAGTGCCATTGTCACACACAATCTCAAAGGGACAACCAAATCTTGTATTAATGTTCTCAAAGAGAAACTTGGCAGTTGACCTTGTATTAGCCCCGAGGGATTCACCATCGAAAACTTATAGCACCACGTAAGTGCAAGAGAGGGGTTTTTTTAATGAAGATACATAAGCATATAAGTTAGGGTAAGCCCCCAATAATTTATCTCCCAAGGTTAAAAATAATGAAGGGGGGTATCATATTTATCAGGGGGGGGGGAGGCTGACTTGAGTTGATTACTTGTAACAATTGGTCATTGGTGTGCACTAGAACTCGAATGGATTTAGGGGAATTTTTTTCAGGTCACACATCAAATTTTGCATCAAGCTGATCATAGATAAGGGTTGATTAAGGGCAGATTTACACCAGCTTTGGATATGTCAAAATTGGATGAGTAGCCAGAGTGTAGGTTGATTAGGCACATAGATTGAAAGTCAAACTAAGACACATTGAGGGTACATCTAGTTATCAATAGAAGTGGTTCCTTAGTACATTGCCAGTCACTATGCTACACACTCTTTGACTAGTTTTACTCAGTTAGATCATGTGAGACCAAAATTTTATATGTAAGATAGGGGTATGATAGTTTTCTTCATTGATTATCATATAAGCGTAGAAAGGGGGTCATATTCCCTAATATGATTCTTATATAGGGGTTTTATCAAAGTTGTTCGATCGCACATGGAATCCCATTTTAAATATAGAGTGAATCCCCTGGGGCATCAACCTTACGTGTTGCCTTGGATTTCGTCCACTTTGTCACATACTTAGTGGCAATGATAATATATGGAGATTGAGTGCTACGAGCTGCCGGACTAATTGGGCCTACAAAGTCCAAACCCCATTTTTCAAATGGTTGAGTCACTTTAATAGAATGTAAGGGCATCTTATCCTTTCGTTGTGTGATCTTGTAACATTGATATTCATCACATCCTTTTGCAAAAAGTGATCCATCCTTGAATAAAGTAGGCCACCAATGGCCTGATTGCAACACCTTTCTAGCAGTTAGCTCCCCTAAGAAATTTCCTCCGGCTATACCCATGTGGGCTTCTTGCAGTATGTATAAATACTCATCCTCACATGCACAACGTCTAAGAATATTGTCCTTCCCTAGCTTGTAGAGAGTTCCTGCAACGATGAGAGAATAAGGTTCACATTCTTTTAACAGTTTTCGAGTTATGTCCTTACGAAGCTCTTTGGGTGGAAAACCATTAACTAGAAAGTTTACAATCTTCTCACTCCATTCATGCATGGTCTTGACTAGAAATAAGAAAGTATCAGGGCAATTCATCATCGACTCCAGTAGGGGCTTCAACATTGGGTATGCAAGACAAATGATCTGCCATGACATGTCTTTTACTAGGTCTCACCACAACGATAAAATCAAACTCAAGAAGAATTAACAACCATCGTGTAACTCTTCCCGTGGAACAAGGTTTATTTACTAGATACAACAAGTCTTGATGATCAACATAGAAAACAAACTTGCTGGTCAGAAGGTAGTAGAAAAATTTCTTTATTGCATAGATCATAGCTAAACCTTCCCTCTCTATAGTGGTGTAGTTTCTCTTGGCATCATTTAATTGACGACTTTCAAAGCTAATGGGGTAGTCCAATTTATGTTCTCTTGGTTGAGCTAGAACACACCCAATAGCAAAGTTTGATGCATCAATATGCACATGGAAAATTATATTCCAATCGGGCACTCATAGAATGGGAGCCCTTGTCAATGTCTTTTTCAAAATGACACATAAGCATGGTCACACTCCGCGGTCCAGTGGAACTCAATAAGAAGCTTGTACAAAGGACAAGCTATCTCAGCAAAGTTTAAAATAAACCGTCGGTAATAACCAACATGACCCATGAACCTCCTTTGAACTCCTTTATAGTTCGTAGGCGGTGGCAATTCAGCAATGGCTTTAATTTTGCTCTCATCTGTGGAAATCCTATTTTTGGACACTATATGCCCTAAAATGACTCTATGTTTAACCCAAAATTAGCATTTGAAAGGGTTTAAGGAGATGCGATACAATGTGCACTTCTCAAACACCTTTCATAAACATGATAGATGTTATTTCCAAGAGGAATAAACACAAAGTTCATCTAAAAAAGCTTCGCAAAACTCCCTCAAATATTCTCTAAAAGTAGTGTTTATTAATCTTTGAAAGGTAGCAGGGGCATTGGTTAAGCCAAAAGCCATAACACAAAATGTGAACACTCCAAATTCGATTATAAAAGCTGTTTTAGCTTGGTCCTCTAGCACAATTGTGATTTGATTGTAGCCAGAGTACCCATCTAAAAAGCTATAAGCTTCCTTCCCTGCAACTCTTTCAAGCACATGTTTTGAATATGGCAAGGGGTAATGATCCCTCCTAGTGGCGGCATTGACCTTCTTGAGATCCACGCACACTCTAAGTTTCCCATTATTTTTCGGCACAATCACTATCGGAGACACCCATTCTGAGTGCTCAATAGGATATATGAATTCGTATTTCACAAGCTTTTCAATCTCTTCTTGAACGATCTTTGCATAATTAGGATTCATTGGGTAGGGTTGTTGCTGAAATGGTTTAGCCATGCTATTTATGGGGATTGTGTGTTGCACCACAGAAGGTAGAACACCTTTCATATCATGACATGTTTAAGAAAATATATCCCTGAATTCCTTGAGAAGTTCTTTAAGTACATACTCCTCAGTCTCTATTAGATCTTGGGCAATGAAGACATGTTTGGACTCCTCACCTGGGTATGCTAACTCTATTTCCTTAACTATTGTTGGACCATCATAGACTCCATTGCTTCAATTAATAGTTTTTCTTTGAGCCTTTGTATACACAACCTTACACTCCTCTGTGGTGCAGGATTTGAAATGATAAGGTGGAGGGTGTAAGTCTGTGGGGTCTTGTTGTTCTGTGGACCGCGATTTCACTTCTGCTTCCTTTTGTTGTTGAGCTAACTCTCGATTTTGTCATCTCCTTACGGTATGGATCAACTTTGGCTTCTTTGTAGCCTCTAGTTGTGTGATGTCAATGGATTGTGGACTACACCACATAATGCTTTGAAGGTATTCACCCCAGTTATCTACCAACTTTCGATGAGCATCACATGCCCCTATATAATTAAGCCATTCTGCGATAGATTTCTTTTCATTTATTTTAGCACGCACATTTGCTCGATATAGTCACCTCTTATATCTCTTTCTCTTCTTGTCTAATTTTTTTAACGGCCGATCTCTAGTGAAGAGTCACTAGATGAATCGCTACTTGTGTCTTCTCCTCCCTTGGATAGATTGTCATCTTGGGTACCATTGGGCCCTGAATGGTTTGTCCCTACATTTGCACTAAGATTTAACTTAGATTATTCGTTCTCAGAGTCAATTTCAATTGATGATTTTGACCTCGAATCGTGTGGGCTATAGTCTTGTGAGACGCTACTGGTTCCAATGCGAACCTTCATCTTGTAGGTCATCAGAAGCTATATGCATTGCTTCTAGCATATTTAAGGGTACGAGTGGTGGCATTTCATCCCCCTCAGGTGTTACCCAAGTCGTTCCTCTCTTTCCCCAAGTGTCTATGGTTGCTGCTAAGTGGACCCAATCCACATTGTCCGACTCAATCATCCACATAGTACATCCATATAAGGAGAATCTTCCCCAACATTAGTGTCCACTTTCCATGTGTAACAATTGCAATGGGGCCGAGTGAACTGTGGTGTCAGATCTATGATCAATTATAAATGTGTTTCCTAGAGGATGTGCTCGACCAGTTACAAGATCCACTCAAATGACAGAATCTTGGAACTTTAAGTAGACATGGTTTTTAGACCATTCATGCACCATTTTTGCTTCCCTCATGAAAGGACGTCCTAAGATCATTTCAGATGTCATAATGTGCTTGGAGAAATCCATAACAATGAAGGTATTTCTTATTTTGTGTCCAAAGACCTTGATCTTGAGATCTTCTAGCATCCCAATAGGTTTAGCAATAGACCCATTGACCACCTTCACTACTATGGTTGTGGTCCCAAGGTGAGGTCTTCCCATAGTTTCCCAACAATTTTTAGTCACAATGCTAACCCCAGTGCCACCATCAAAGATTCCATTCACAGTTAATCCCTTGGTAGTGATTGGTATGGTCGCATTGGATTCATCACTCTCAAAGTATTGTCCCAACTTGTTAACATGCATTTCTACAACAGAGTTCTCATCTAGGTTGGGTTGTGGATCTAAGTGTTCGTCCTCTATTGGCATCTCCCTAGCTCCATCCATCTGTGCAAATTGTGGTAGCCCGGCTTTCAGTTCTCCATTGAGGAAAGCTCAAAGAGCTAAGAATAGCTCGGGGTCTCCATATAGTTTGGACATGATGGTGGTTCTGACTTCTGAAGCCATGAAATCCATCAATTTGGCAATGTTTAACGACACCTTTTGGGCTTCAGTCCCTTGACATGGGGAAGATGGGATCTCCATTTCTTCGATAGGGTCAGGTAGTTCCTCTGTAAATATTCTTTCCAACAAGAAGTGAGTACGCCCACTTTCCCATGACTTTAAGTCACTTTCTTCTTGGATGACACTAGGTATGGCTAGGGGTCTATGGACTTTGTGAGGTTGTTGTTGCGTAGGGAACACTGTGTCTGTAATCTGGATCTGCCTAGGTGCTAGCTCTAGATCCCTTTTGGTATCTTGTGCCAAACTCCTTAATTGCTTGACTCGCTCGATCTCCTCTTGAGGGTTTGGGTAAGTCCTATCTTCTTCTTAGATCCTGGCCATTGTGGCTCATGACGATCTTCCTTGTTGGTTTCTTTATTAGTGGTCGTTTTGGCCTCCATGGTTTCACCTAAATCAAAATCCTCTTCAGCATCATTCATATATACGGGGTCGTCACCAGTCCCTATGTTGGTCCTTGAATTGGGGTCTGACTTCGCTGCTTTTTCCGATCTCTTCCTTCATGTTTTCTTCTTTTTTTGAGATTGGGCAATTGATGCCGTGTCTCTTTCTTCAAGAATATAATTTTGTTTTTGGAGCATCGATTATCTAAGTACATTTACTGGTACCACATGTGTACTTTGTGATGGCTCCTCGATAACCTCAATCAAGTTTAATAGCGTGATCTTCGACACATTTGGATTATTTGAACATTGGGCAATCAAATGATCTATGCCACATCGATTACACATGAATATCCGCATTGTAGACATGCTCGCTTGATTGGTTTGCATTAGTGTGGTGTTCTTTTGTAGCCTAATAGGACACTCGGCCACACGATGTGGACCTCCACACTCATAGCATTGAAGAGGTGGTCTCTTGGCAGTGTAATTGATATTTTGACCTCTTGCAGTAAGAGCAGCTACTTGATAGACAGATTTGACGTGTCCCCAATAGTCCTCCATGTAGTATTGTGGACTTTCTTCAAGCGCATCAATCTTATAGGCAATATTAGGGTCTATATCTTCCTCACAACCCACTTGATTCACAAAAGTGATTCTCGGATGCGGTGGTTGCGGTCCTAGCACTGGATGTGGTAAGGGTGTTGTTTGAATAACATTTTGGGCCCTAGGGACCATGTCTTGTGACATTTGTTCAAGAGGTGGGGCCGGCATCAATGCATGCACTCGAGGTGTGTCCGTTCATGCTAAGGTTGATCTATTGGCCATCGCGCGCTTAAATACTATGCAATCCTTAGCTTAATGACCATACCTCCCACATGCATTGCTATTCCCATTGACTTTTACTCTAAAAGTAGGGCATTCATTGGTACTATGGGGACCATGGCTAATTGAGCACCATTGTTGCTCCCTTCTTGGATACATATGATTGTTTTATGGGGCACGATTGTCTCTAAGACTCTCTTGAATGGCCTTGGTGAGATCTGCTAAAGTCATTTCAGGTATCTTTAGCTCCTTAGCAATAGGCTTTAGGGTCATTGGTTGATGCCTCGATACTTGCGAGCTAGTAGATTTAGGCTCAACCGACACTCTTTCTTCGTGAATCATTAAGTTATCCTCCAATTGAATCGCATTGGTGGTGACTGCTTCCTAGGTGGTGATACCTCTAATGACTAGGCCATTGTAGATATCCTCATGTCGTAATCCCCTATGAATCTATCAAGCAATTTGTTATTATTGAAGTACTCATTTGGATTACAACGGGAATTTAAATGCTTCAAGCAACTAATAAAGTCTCTCACGGACTCTCCTTCCTCTTGTTGGGCTTTCAGGAGCTGAGATGCTACACCCCAAAGCACTCCCTCTCGTATGTATTCTTTCAAGAACAATCTCCTAAGAGTAGGGTAAATCGTTTTGTCTTCCATCCTTAGGGTTCTATACCAATCCGCAACCTTCCCACTTAAGGTTAGGCTTAAAGCATTACTCTTATGCAGGTCATTATGTTCTCCTAGAGAATCGCATATTTGTTCAATCACTTTGATATGCTTTCTCACATCCTCATCTCCACTATATTTTTGTGTGAGCTTGGCTATTTGTACCGCCTTACTTCTAGGCTCTCTATGAGGCGTGTTACACATATTCTCAGCAATAGATCGACCGATAGCATGAGCAAATGTTGCCAAGTCACCTAAGTGAGTAGGCATCCTGGGTGAAGGCGCTCCATAGGCTACATGTGGAGTAAGTATTGGCATTGGGCTTGGCGTATAGGAAGCCCTTGGGTTCCAAGTTTGGTACAGTGTTGTGCCATGTGGCGGCCCAAAGTTCATATGTGTGGCCCTAGGCATGGCAGAGTCGGATATGACATGCTAATGCTAGCCAGTATGGTCCCATTGAAATAAAATCTTGGGTGTTGTGGTTGTGGAGCATAGGTTGTTGAAACAATGGGAGGGGTAGGAGCTACATGAGTACGAAGACCCATAGCTGTATATGATTGGTACACACTTGTAGGTACTGTTGCAGGCATTGAGCTACCATGTAGTGGTGCTTTACTAACAAAAGAGGTCCATGGCATGTTTCTTGGCATGCCCATACCTGGGGTAGGCATGGTAGCCGTGGTGTCATCAAGGGAAAGATGAGCTAGACTGCAAAGAATCTGGGTTTTCTTTGATCACGTACGTAGGGTAGTGGGGTGGACAAGAGTCTTACCATACATCGAGCGACATTTTTTTTAGCAAACCAAAATTTGAGCAAATAATTATGCAGAACGGGCCTATGTTGTCCTATATGTAGTAGTTTGACTGGGCAACTTCTCTACTCAACATTATTCTCTCAACTTCTCTTCTATATTCTCTCTCTCTCTCTCTCTCTCTCTCTCTCTCTCTCTCTCTCTCTCTCATGCAAAACCGCCTTCAAAGCCTAATAGAGTAGTGATCTATGTGTGTCAATTCTTATCTTCATGTCCTCATTCAAGAGACGTGATTCGTGAGTCTTTGACTCTAAGAGCTATAGGGCACAAACATGAAACATGCTCTTTGTCCCTCCTCTTGCATGCCCTCGCTTGTTTTCTCCCACTGCAAATTCTCTCTCTTTCTCTCTCTAACCATAGTGCAAAAGATTGTGTCTCCTCTCTGTCTCTCTCCCTCTCTCTCTCTCTCTCTCTCTCTCTCTCTCTCTCTTTCATACTACACATGTGCTCATGAATGTAGGCTAAGGTGGAAGCTACTAGGGGATTAGGGCAAGGCCCAAGGTGTAGTGCTACACAGGCTAGGCAAGGTGTACATGTGGGTGAGGGTTTTTTGTTAAGAAAACACATGAGGGAGGGAGAGAATGTTTATAATATGTATAGTATCTAGCTCTTATAATTGAGAGAGACAGGTAATGAGGGTGTTGAGAAGAGGGAGATTGAGGGCTCGAGAAGTGGCATCTTTTAGAAGCCAAACTATTGAGTGATATTGAATTTTAAAATTCACAAAATGGTAACATTCCTCGGGATGGTGTCTATTCATCTCTCAAACTCTTAAAATTTCCAAAAGCCTAATTGTTCAGTGAAGTTGACTTTTAAAATTCACAAAAGGGTTACGTTCCTTGGGATGGCAACCATTCACAAAAGGGTAATGTTCCTTGATGGCAATCAAATCACATCCCTGAGACTCTCTCTCTCTCTCTCTCTCTCTCTATCCCTATTTGCAAAGCAAACACAAAAATAACCATAACTCCAAAATGAATTAATCAATTAAATTTTTCCTCCATTGGATGTTTTTCTAAAAGTACGTGTGTCTAGGTGACGTGTGCGTGTGAGAGAGAGTGTTGTTTGAAGAGAGTCTTGAATGAGCTTGGTACTAGTTACTATCCTCATATCAACTTGATAAGGGAGAATACCACCAAAACCCTTGCAAAATTGTGAGCCCTCTTGAGAATTATTGATAACGAACTCAAGGGTGCGGCCAAACCTCCTCTCTCTCCCTCTCTCTTTTCATGCAATCAAGAGAACTCTCACAAAGGCTCTATGCTGGTGCAAACCCTTTGAGGGAGTTGTTTTTTGAACTTTTCTTAACTCGTTGATGGAGTTCTTTGTTTTTAATTTTTTTCAAAAGAGATTTTTACTTCTACTAAACTTTCAAAAAATTTTTACCTTGGAAGATTCCTATTCCAAGGTCTTATACTATTCCAAGGCATCTTGCCTTTTGCGATCTAAGCCTAAAGTGACTAAGCCGGTAACAAGGAAACATAGTGAGGATGAGAGACATAGATAGATGTGGTGAGAGTTGCATAATAGAGGCAATTGCATCAAGGGCAAGCAACACAAAGCAAGGTGCAACACGCCTATAGAGAACAAAAGAGAATTGAAGAGTGATCAAGAGAGAGGAACACAATGTAGTCCTCTTCTTTATTAGAGCCCTCTTCTCCATCAGGAAGAGAGAGAGAGAGAGAGAGAGAGAGAGAGAGAGAGAGATTTAAATAAAAAACTCCCTCAAAGGATCTACATCGGTGCAGATCCTTTGAGGGAAGGCTTAGAGGTTTAAATAAAAGACTCCCTCAAAGGATCTACGTCGGTGCAGATCCTTTGAGGGAGTTTTTTATTTAAATCTATAAGCCTTCCCTCAAAGGATCTGCACCGGCGTAGATCCTTTGAAGGATTTTTTTATTTAAATCTCTCTCTCTCTCTCTCTCTCTCTCTCTCTCTCTCTCTCTCTCTCTCTCAAGTAGATACAAAAGTCATCATTTTTTCCTATTGTGAGAGCACTTAGCAATTCATGAATAGGACATAGCCAAAAGATTCTCTTCTGCATTGTTGTAGCTTAGGCCCTTCTTGCTTCTCCTTGTCCTCCTTCGCTTATCACCATGCTTGAGATGTTGCACGACCAAGGAGGCCACTACGACAACCAGATTGGAGCTAAGTTATGGGAGGCTATCTACAGAGAAAACAACATCGACCCCTGTGGTAACTCTAGTGGCTCGAGTGTGTCGATGTCTACGACAACAAAGCTAATTGTGGCCTCTATGTTTCACTGATCATGCAACTCATGGATAGTGTGTGTAGTATTTTATGCAGACACATCTTTTGCCTTGACAAATTCATCCTCAGCCAACATCGAATGATTAATTTTGTGTCTACCTTAACGAGAGAGAGAGAGAGAGAGAGAGAGAGAGAGAGAGAGATTTAAAAAAAAATCTCCCTCAAAGGATCTGTGCCAGAAGATCTATCTGTCTCTCTCTCTCTCTCTCTCTCTCTCTTAAAGTAGATACAAAAGCTCTCAATTTTACTTCTTTAAAGTAGATACAAAAGGTCTCTCTCTCGAAGTAGATACAAAAGCTCTCATACAAAATTGACCTTTTGTATCTACTTCAAAGAAGTAAAATTGAAATTGAGAGCTTTTGTATCTACTTTAAAAGACCTTTTGTATCTACTTCAAAGAAGTAAAATTGAAATTGAGAGCTTTTGTATCTACTTTAAAAGAGAGAGCTTTTGTATCTACTTTGAGAGAGAGAGAGAGAGAGAGAGATTTTTTATAAAAAGACCTCCCTCAAAGGATCTGCAGTGGCGTAGATCCTTTGAGGGAGGCTTTTTTAAAAATCTCTCTTTCTCTCTCTAAAGTAGATATAAAAGTCATCATGCATTTGTTTGAGTTTCTCTTGTTAGTATTTCATTAGAGGTGTAAGAAGTATAGTTTGGGAGATGGCACCCACACCCTTGCAGACTGTAGGGTGCAAGCGGGCTGGAATGTCCAAAATTGGCTTGTGGCAAGGCGACGATGTTGCAGTGGAGTTGATCGTGTGACGATTGGCTTGGTAGATCTTCCCTTGTATGATTGAGTGTTGCTTTGGGGTGAGGGATCGACAGTCTTGACCAAGTCTACATTTGATTGTCCCTCACTTCCACTCTCATTTTTTGGATACAGTGGCAGTTTCCCCTCCATGCGTGATTCGGTGCAGAGATGGTCATGTCTCGAAGTTGGGGTCACCCTAGGAAGGACCGGGAGCTTATGACAAAGCCTCCTAGCCCTGTGGAATCCTGGGGATTCACCATTTCGCCTTTGTGGGTGCTTGGATCACCTTGGAAAGCCCGGATAGTATGGTGGCTTGCGTTTTCTTGTAGTCTTGTTTTGCCTTGGCTATCGCTCAGCTTCGCCTTTGCAGTCTCTCTTGGTGGTGTGAAGGCTTGGTTGTTTCTGGCAGTGTGGATCTCCTATGGCTTATTTTTGAGGTGGCTCTCTTGTGTGCATATAGATCTAATGCATCTTCATTTGGAAAATTTTGAAGCTATTGATATGGTTCGAGTTTCCTTGAGCCAATGAGCTATCTAACGGGAGCGGCTGCTTATTGGTGACAACTCGGGTGATCTCATGGTGATGGGGACCTTGGGCCCCACCCTATCAACTTTATTGGATATATATAGGAGTGATTGGGTTATCAAGGATGGCCTCCCCTATTCGGCCAGTGATTTTAAAGATTTCGGATTGTGTATGTTTTGATGATGTCTTGGTTTGTTGTATGGTTGTCCTATGCATCTGATGCATATATGGTCCGTTTGGCTCTCATAGCACATGATGTGCATGAGATTATCTTGTAATTTTTTTGATGTTTAATTTTATTTCCAACTAACCTATTGGTGAGTACTGCAAAAAAAAAACTAGACACAAAAGTCAATATACCTTTTTTAAACTCTGTGTGTGTGTGTGTGCGTGCGTGCGCGCACGCTAAATGCAAACGTGAAAGAGTTTTGCTTTTTATAAGTCTTCAATGTGATAGTTAAAAAATATCCCTCAAAGGGTTTGCACCGATGCGATGCACCGACATAGACCCTTTGAGGGAGATTTGGCATTACAGAGGCTCTTACCTAGCATTGGGACCATAAAACTGCAAACTAGAGGGTCTTGAAGTGAGGGAGTTTCCCAAGGGTGCCACCATGCAAAGTAGACTTCCACCCCACCCTTGCATGCTCAACGAGCAACTGAATCTTAATCCGAGGAACGAACCCAACCCACTAGAACTGCAATAGAACACCACTGCATGTGGGAACACCATGACACAATTGGACCAACCATGCAGTACCACAACTTGACAGTAGAGAACTCTCCACATCCCACACACCTCAAAATTGCCAACAAACCTTGGATCCCAATAGTAGCACCAAACCACAACATGAAGCCACACTAATAAAAAGCACAAGAACCTTTGACATACACCGTACAAGCAGGGGAGGAAGCCCTTTGACAAAATACAGCAGGCCCTGTATCCTGCCCAACCGGCTACAACGGCCACAAAAAGAAATGCCAATAGTGGAAGCCCCCAAACTCCATAAGCTTTTCCTGCTCCTGACTGCAAGTATTCCCCTTCACGGTGAGCACCATCTAGCACTCCCGAGCTCCCTCTCAGCCGAAGAAGAGTTGAAGTTTCCAGGGCAAGTAAGGAGGCCCCCAAGGTGCCTTGCATGCAAAAATTTAGGATGTAGACCAGCAACACAAAGGAAAAGAAGCTACCCAGCCAAGGCTCCCCCCCGGGAGAACCCTTGTAGCAAAGGCATCTCCCCACCTCATTACCATCCCTCACACTATAGAGCCCAACAAACCCTAAGCAGAGGCATCTTCATGCATCACTCTTATCCTCGTATAACTACAAGGTTTCTTTTACTTGCTAGCAAAAAACACAAGAGAGAAAGCTCAAGAGTTATCCAATGTCAAGCTTGCTAGCACCTACCTCTCCAATTGGGAGTCGCTGTGAGTGCACGAATGTGGTGCGTGTGCAGAAAGTAAGAAGGAGAGAGAGGGAGAGAATGCAGGATGTGGGTGGAGCAAGACTCTACTATGAGCTACCCCTTATTCTTTGTATATGTACACAAGAATAAGGTATTAATGGGCGGGCGCCCATAGCCTGGGCAATCGGGCAAGGCACAAATGCCTATATCCCAAAAATCTCTCACTTAAAGAAAAATGTGCCGATAAGTGGGTCCTACTAGTTAGACTACTAGTATGTACAAGAAAATGGGTGTGAGACTCTCTCAACCTACACCCACTGGCTCGCTCAGCCAATCTACACACAATCGTATCGGCTTTGGTAGGCGAGCATATGTACCCATGCTAGAGCCTACATGTAAATCCCGTAAAGTACTTTGTATGGTCCACAAAACTCCACTATGCATCATGCTAGTGTCATCCATCGCACGACTGACAACCCTTGCTGCAAATGCTCCATTGCAGCTACTAGATCGGGCATCAACACTAGTAAGTCAAACATGAGACGTTTGAATGCTAAAAAAATTTGCACAAACTTGGCTGTACTTGCCTCCCCTGCGCTATCTACAATCACTATATCATCACGACTACTCATCACGTATGGATTTGTCAACACTGACAATGGAAAACCTATATCCCTGTCACCCATAGGCAAAATTGTGCATCCTAGTACCAACTCATCAGCCTATAACATGAGCATATTATAGAACTCCATGTCTGTCAGCTCTGTCTGTGTCTCTGTGGAGCACACCTACTCTACCTTTGCCTGCACAAACTCTGAGAACACCTGTCGTGTCTCACTAGAGCACTGCTGCTCTACCTCTCTCTTTATAGAGTCTACTATGATTGACACCTCCCACACACCTAAACGCTCTATCTCGTGAGCTTGGTGGAGATCACTCGCGAAGGAGACACGTGTCGAACCTCAGACACATGCATAGGATATATTAAGCCACTACGGGCTCCCCTCGCAATCACTAGTGAACCACAATGCATCTGGAAAGACTGCTCTCTAAGCAGTATTCGAAAAACCAAAGTTTGCTAACTGTTTCACTGAGATCAAGCTCTATCTCAGCTAAGGAACATAATGCACATGTTTTAGCATGTATGACGCACCACTGGGCAAAGAAAAACAAATGTCTCCTGCACACTCTATGTCAAACGCTGAACCATCAGCCAAGTGTAGACAACCAAAAATCACTAGAGAAGGTGCTAAACAAGTCACGATGCGGTGTGACATCAAAAACTGCATCCTCATCTAGCAACCAACGTGGAGAAAGTGTGCTATCCATAGACATATCTACAAGAGGTACACTCGAGGCAAGCATGACATCACCATAACTGACATATGAAGTCACTGCTCTAGCATGTGTCAAAACCTCATGTGCACGTTGCATAGACCTCCGCTTCTATCTCATAATCCTGAAACAACGATGTCTAACGTGCCATGTGTGACCATAATGCCAGCATCCTACGTATCAGCAAGAATGAGACCGTCGTCTCTCAATGTTACACATATCTGTTGCCATAAGTGAATGCCAAAATGGCAGCAAAGTGAGAGATAACTTGACCACTACGCAATCACAAAAACCATGACCAATTGTATCAAAAGCGATGCTCAAATATGCATAAAACAACTCCACAATCTGCTATCTGCAAGCATAAACTCGGACAAACTGCTCAACCAAGCGTAAAGTGCATAACCATATACGCAAGTAGAGAGCAAATGTCATAAAATATAATATCTAACTTTACCGAATGATTTTCCCATATTAAACTGATCATTTAATATGGGAAGATAAAAGGGGAACAAGAGTTAAAACATAGATATGTGCTTCTAAACCTATCTCAATAGGGGACCAAAAGGAGAAATGGCTGCATCTCAATAGGGGTCCAAAAGGAGACAGTCTACCAAAGAGCAATGTGCAATAAGTACTTCTAGATTTACCTCAGCAAGGGACCAAGAGGAGAGATGGTTACATCTCAATAGGGGTCCAAAAGGAGGTAGTCTATCAAAGAGCAACATGCATCTAATGGAGCTTAAAAGACCTTAGGGTTAGCTTCATTAAAGACCTCCAAAAGTTAGTGTTAAAAAGCCCTTTGACCTTAGGCAAGCTAGGGTTGACCTTGAGGTGGGAACCCTACCCAAGCATGAGGTGCTTGTCGGCTTGCCAACTAAAGTTCTTAAAATGTTTGTGGGAACCTTGCCCAAAGCTTGAGGTGATTTCTATGCCTAACATTACTAATGTTCTTGGAGTGTTCAATTCAAAGATAAACTCTCAAGAGGCATCAACCGTTTCCATGCTTGATTGACTAAGTGCTTATAGCATTCAATTCAAACCACATGACTTAAGAAGCATAAAAGACACATGTTCAAATGATCCTCCACATGTGGCCCTCATAATGTGCTTGAATCCTATTGGATAGGTTTTAAAGGGGTCCAATGAGAATTTAAATGCATAAAAACAAATAATTAAGTTCTTTCACTCAAAGAGGAAAACGAGTACACATGTCTAAATGAAATAATTAAATAATACGAGAGAGAGAGAGAGAGAGAGAGAGAGAGAGAGAGAGAGAGAGAGAGATGTGGACCAAGCATGAGAGGGGGATATACTCTCACACACACACACACACACACACACACACACACACACACACATTATCTCATTGTGTGGAGTGCAAAGTGCAAGAGCTCCATCTCCTTCTCCAAGTCTATTGAGAAGTGGAGAGCCTACACCAACAATCTTGGCTATGGATGCAAATCCAACCAAGAGCCATGATTCAATGCTTAAGCTTGCCATCTTCTTCATCTTCATTACTATGCTTTTATGCTATGCTAAGCAAGAAGAGAGAGAGAGAGAGAGAGAGAGAGAGAGAGAGAGATGTGGACCAAGCATGAGAGGGGGATATACTCTCCCACACACACACACACACACACACACACACACACACATTATCTCATTGTGTGGAGTGCAAAGTGCAAGAGCTCCATCTCCTTCTCCAAGTCTATTGAGAAGTGGAGAGCCTACACCAACAATCTTGGCTATGGATGCAAATCCAACCAAGAGCCATGATTCAATGCTTAAGCTTGCCATCTTCTTCATCTTCATTACTATGCTTTTATGCTATGCTAAGCAAGAAGAGTGATGATAAGTGAGGAACTATTTCTTTCTCCTATGGATGATACTTCTTCCTCTTCCCTACCCTCATTCCCCGATAGCTCTCTCCACCTTCGAAGGTGTTTGAGGCCTTGGGACTGAGGCTTGCGATAGTTAATCCTTTTGCCAAAGTTTATGTTATGCTTGTGATGCATGAAGCTTTCCATCTTCATGGCATTACCAAGGTCACAAGGAACACAAAGATTGTATTGTACCAAGTCTCTCTTGATGGGAGAATCTATAATACAAACGCATTTTGGAGGGCTCTATAATTAACCAATTCAAGCCGTGTGTGTAGATACTTAAGTGCTTATTTTCAAAGGCTAAGAGGAGTAGCAACTAAGGTTTTGAATTACCAAAGGATACACTAAGTAAACACATAAGTATAATTAGCATGGTTGACAATAACCAAGAGAGTAGAATGAACATTGATAACTTTAATTTTGCACATGAAGGTGCTAATGATGATGCCCCCATGTTTATCAATTATCTTGTTACTAGGTTGCATCAAGCTATGGGAAACCCTACTTTGCAAGCTGAAGTTAACCAACAACTTCGTCTTATGGGATTTCCCTTCTTCTCCAAGAGGAGAGAGAGTTTAGGAGGCCTCTTGATGAGACTCCCAAAAGAAGACTCTCTCCCATAAGAGAGAAGGAATCCAAAGAATGAGAAAGAAGTGAATCCCTAAGATCCTCTAAAGATATGGCTCCATGAAGACGGTGGTCTAGACTATCACCAACTCCTCCCAAGAGGAAACAATCAACCCATAGTCCTTCTCCTCGTGTAAGGTCTCCGACCCCGAGCTAAAAGAACACCATTGTACCATGAAACAATCATAATGGAATAAGTTACTATTTTTTATCGATTTTCCAAAATCTGTCGATGCCATGATGTTTAGAATGTCATATAGCTTCCAAAAGTGAATTAAAATAATTTTTGTAGAAAAATTCCAAAAATAGTAAGTTTTTGGTCTCCCGACCCGTCTAGTTTTGACCGTCTCGACAAACTGCACCCGTAACCCAAATTTGAAAAAAATGCATTTTCGGACGTCCGGGGCTGCTAAATATGGTAGGTACTCGGGATTATTCACCTTAGTTCTAGCTTAGCATAGCAAGTTCCGGCATCAAAATCTGATTAGAATTGCCAGTCTAGGATTAAAAACAATTTTTCCTAAGGTTGTGCGGGGAGGCACCGGGGCTCGAGAGCTGTGTCGGAACCGGCTCCAGGCCACTGCTGAGTTGATATGACAGGTAGAGAGCGCCCTCACACATAGATAGGGCTCGTGGGCTACTTTCCCAGCTTGAGAGATAGTGAGTGAGTGAGTTAGAATAGCAAATGGGACACTTTGCATCCCATGCACCCCATGCAAGTAACCCTGCCCATGAAGGCTTGAGTGGACTCCAGACCAGCATAGCAGGTGATTTTGAAATTTTGAGCTTGTGAGTCTATATAAGAGCATGATCATACACACACACAAGCACATATATACTCACACACACATTCAGTATACACACACACACATACACACACACACACACACCTTGGGGAGGTGCTACCGACACACATAGCCTTTGGAGAAGGAGAAAAAGACGGAAGTGCTGCCCAATTCTTGCCATAAGAAGCTCCTTTGGATCAGCAAATTGATTCAAATTCAGCCCAAACTACGGTAACATAAAGCTAATTTCACGTTATGTTATAATTCCTTCTATGGTTCTCATAATTCCGCCCGCTAGTATGCATAATCATAGTTAAATTTCTCATTAGACACTCTTTAAATTGCTATGTGATTATTCCATTGCACATTTTTAATTATAATGGTCAATTATGCAAACAATTAACCTCTCCTAATCATAGATTAATGTATGATTAGCAATAAGAGAATTATCCACTAAGTCATTATAGTTAATGAATGATAGAATCAAGCCACCAATGTGATAAGGTTAGTATTTTTCATTCTATTACCACACAATGTTTATATAGCTATGTTTAGATTCAATTTTTTCAAATATTATGATGTAATTAGTGTAATTAATTCCACAATTAATCCACTAGGAAAAAGGAATCCTCTCACCTATGCATGCGGTAAATCTGCAAATCTCTACTTGCATTAGAAAGTGATTAAGCATGCATAATTCATCTCTAGTAAATAGATCAAGTAGAAATCTGAAATTCTTAATTACCTAGGCCAAATAATTAACCTTAGGGCCAATTTCCATAGAACAAGTAAGGGGCTATCAAAAATCTTTATGTCTTGAAGTAATCAAACCTCTCGTATAAAGGAGTTTGCTTATTGAAACTAATCCGTCATTTTGGTCGTATGTGCTCTCGAATATTAGTTCTCTTTTTCCAAGTTGTCAATTAAGTAGTGAGTATAAAATGGCGCCAGTGAAGAGAACTCGTTTCGGTGGTTCCCACGACCGTGAGGCGGGGACAAGCAACACTAATGGAAAGGGAAAAGCTCCCATGGTCGACCAAGTACCGGCCATCTCACGGAGCAGTGACGAGGAATTGTGGACGTAGGTCACATTTTTAATTCAAGTTTTGCTCAATTTAACATTGCATTCGATACGTTAGGAAAGAACATATCCCTAAACATGTTGGAGAAATGCAACGGAGATCACGGCATTTGAATTGAAATATATTTTAATTTCCAAGTAGGAAAGAATGATTGTTGGTTATACTGTTTGAGATAGGAAAGAATGTTTGTTAGGGAAAATTTAGCTCGGCCTATTCATTTCTATTTCCAATGTTGATACTAGTCCGAACCCCCTTCTGATCTCACAGGGGGCAGAGTTCCTGGTTAAGGGCTCTTGAATCCACGACTGCTGGTTAAGCGTGGATACCCATGTCTACTGGTTAAGCGGTGGGAACCCACGTCTTGGTTTCTATGTGGTGGAAATGTCTACGTTTGTTGGTTAAGCGGTGGACATACCTAGTTGTATGGGCAACTAGGCAATAACAGGAGGAGTAAACTCTCGCTGGAGGAGGGATGTTGTACCTCTAGAGCATTGGAATTTTAATGAATAAGTTTGAGTAGAATTTTTACTAGAATTACTGTCTTGGTGCCGCTTTGCAATACTGGTTGAAGGGCTGTCTTAACGAACCCTGTGAATCGAAATCTAATCAAGGAACTTATATGTTGAACAACCATTGTGGTAGTAATTAGGAAACACGAAGAAGTGTGAGTAAGTGGGGGCTTGGTTCAAGTTGCCAATGCCTATGAGAAGGGTGGTCCCGATTGGTCGGGAACTCTCCGTCCCCATAGTGTTATAAATCGACACTAGTATTACTCATTGCCCCTAGAGCGGCGAAGTCTCAAGTGTACGTGCCTCTGAAAGCTATGGGGAAAAAGGCACTTGGGATTTCTCTCCTCTCGGAAGGTGGGTCTTAGGATCGCTCGATAAGTTAAACACGCTTCCCCTGCGAGGTGGAGCTAGATCTCGTTGCTAGTAGGCTCGAACTCGACTCACTTTGTAATGAGAGATCGTCCGCTAGATGAACCTTGAACCACTTTGTTTGCTTCCGCTATAGATCTAGTGGCCACCGGGTTTACCATCAGTTCTGTCGTTTGAGAAGACGGGGTAGGGACTTCACACCTGGTATTAGAGCTATAGGCTTACGAACTGGAAAATGATGTTGTTTGAAATTTTAAAAAAATAAGGGATAGTAGGATAGCTCGTACTCAAAGCTTGAGCATGATGTTTCCCAAAATAATGACATTGGATTTGTCTAGTGGATTGTCTCCTGAGTGATGTTAAAGAGTTTTACCTGTTGAGCTTGTTGGGATTCAGTAGGTTACACATGATGTTTTTTGAGAAGTCGTTGGTGTGACTAGTGTTGTGGGCAGGTAGCGTGTTGATGCACATAAAGTTATAAGTATGGATCAAAGCTCTCGAGTAAAGTTTTTTGAGAAGTCGTTGGTGCGACTAGTGTTGTGGGCAGGTAGCGTGTTGATGCACATAAAGTTATAAGTATGGATCAAAGCTCTCGAGTAAAGTTTTTACCATTATTTATCAGACAATTTTGGATGTATTCAATAGAATTTAAACTAATGGTGGAATGGTTAAATCCTTTGTGATAGCTGTACAGATTAAGTAGGCTGGTTAAGCCCAAAAAGTTAAATTTCTTCTTGAGTATGAAAAAGCCTAGGTTCATTTGAGAAGAGTGCTATAGTAATGAGTTTTATACCATTGGATAGGTGCCGTCTACTGAGCTATATACCGCCGTTCAGGAGAAAAAGCTTCTCCTTAAGCAAGCTCAGCCTCCAGCCTTTAAAGGCGAAGGGGTTAATGTGGAGAGAGATGCGGAAGTATGGATGGAAGCAATGGACGACTATTTCGAAGCTGCGGGAACTCAACCCGAGAACCAAACCATGCTTGGGATGTTCCGCTTGTCTGGTGATGCCAAGATATGGTGGAAACAACATTGCGGGGACTTGGATATCAAGGGATCTTCCTAGTCATGGGAAGACATCAACGCTGCTGTGATGGAGCGATACTTACCACCTGCTCACAAAGCCTTGAAGATAAATGAGTTTTTCTCACTTCGGCAACTCACTTTTTTCGTTGAAGAA
Source organism: Adiantum capillus-veneris (assembly GCF_014529385.1). Lineage (NCBI taxonomy): Eukaryota > Viridiplantae > Streptophyta > Polypodiopsida > Polypodiales > Pteridaceae > Adiantum > Adiantum capillus-veneris. The sequence continues at coordinate 114,599,145 of NC_140941.1, forward strand.
TACTACTCGAAGTTCGTCACACTTCGGAGATATGCTCCTAGGATGACATTGGACCAGCAAGTAGCACAGTTCTGCCAAGGACTCATCGACCCCTTGAACAACCGACTAGAAGCTCTCAGGCCAGCAACTCTGCAAGATGCCTTGCTAAGGGCCAAACCGTTAGCTAAAGAGATTCAGAGGACTACCCAAGATAGTCAATACTATTTGTCAAAGAGGGCCAGGCCAGACAACTGGAGTAATAGACCAATCAACCCTGCATACGACCATCGTCCGGTAGTAGCTACTACGGCAGCTACCAAGTTTCCCAATATAAGATGCTTTGAGTGCCAAGAGTATGGACATTACAAAATCCGATGTCCAAAAAGGATTTCCCAAACATCCGGTGCTAATAATGTACCTCTGAACGTCAACGGGCGAGGTCAACCAAACGGAAGAGGAGGCCGAGGAAGAGGAAACATAGGACAAGGAAGCGGAGCTTTCGCTAATGCCGCAGTGAAACAACCAATTGTGGGTGATGAAGCTAATGAGAGAGCAGCTTTGTATGCTACAACTGCTAATCCTAGTGAGAAATAAATCAAGCACCAGGATCTCATCAAAGTTCAGCAGAATAAGACACATAAAGCTAAAGACTATTCTATTATCAAAGGATGTCTTTACTTTAGACAAAGGATATATGTACCTAATTAGTTAGCATAGAGTTTATCCAGATGTATTCTTGAGATGAGGACATCTCAAAATTTTCACGTTGGGGAGGATGTAAGGTCTCTGACGCCAAGCTAAAAGAACACCATTGTACCATGAAACAATCATAATGGAAAAAGTTACTATTTTTAGTAATTTTTCAAAATCTGTCGATGCCATGATGTTTAGAATGTCATAAAGCTTCCAAAAGTGAATTAAAATAATTTTTGTAGAAAAATTTCAAAAATAGTAAGTTTTGGTCACCCGACCCGTTTAGTTTTGATCGTCTCGACAAACTGCACCCGTAACCCAAATTTGAAAAAAATGCATTTTTGGACGTCGAGGGCTGCTAAATATGGCAGGTACTCGGGATTATGCACCTTAGTTCTAGCTTAGCATAGCAAGTTCCGCCATCAAATTCTAGATTAGAATTGCCCATCTAGGATTAAAAACAATTTTTCCTAAGGTTGTGCGAGGAGGCACCGGGGCTCGGGAGCTGTGTGGGAATCGGCTCCAGGCCACTGCTGAGCTGATATGACAGGTAGAGAGCGCCCTCACACACAGATAGGGCTCGTGGGCTACTTTCCCAGCTTGAGAGATAGTGAGTGAGTGAGTTAGAATAGCAAATGGGACACTTTGCAGCCTATGCACCCCATGCAAGTAACCCTACCCATGAAGGCTTGAGTGGACTCCAGACCAGCATAGCAGGTGATTTCGAAATTTTGAGCTTGTGAGCCTATATAAGAGCATGCTCACACACACACAAGCACATATATACTCACACACACATTCAGTATACACACACACACATACACACACACACCTTGGGGAGGTGCTGCCGCCGACACACATAGCCTTTGGAGAAGGAGCAAAAGACGGAAGTGCTGCCCAATTCTTGCCACAAGAAGCTCCTTTGGATCAGAAAATTGATTCAAATTCAGCCCAAACTACGGTAACATAAAGCTAATTTCACGTTATGTTATAATTCCTTCTATGGTTCTCATAAATCCGCTGCTAGTATGCATAATCACAGTTAAATTTCTCATTAGATACTGTCTAAATTGCTATATGATTATTCCATTGCAGATTCTTAATTCTAATTGTCAATTATGCAAACAATTAACCTCTCCTAATCATAGATTAATGTATGATTAGCAATAAGAAAATTATCCACTAAGTCATTATAGTTAATGAATGATAGAATCAAGCCAGCAATGTGATAAGGTTAGTCTATTTCATTCTATTACCGCACAATGTTTATATAGCTATGTTTAGATTCAATTTTTTCAAATATTATGATGTAATTAGTGTAATTAATTCCACAATTAATCCACTAGGAAAAAGGAATCCTCTCACCTATGCATGCGGTAAATCTGCAAATCTCTACTTACATTAGGAAGTGATTAAGCATGCCTAATTCATCTCTAGTAAATAGATCAAGTAGAAATATGAAATTCTTAATTACCTAGGCCAAATAATTAACCTTAGGGCCAATTTCCATAGAACAAGTAAGGGGCTATAAAAAATCTCTATGTCTTGAAGTAATCAAACCTCTCGTATAAAGTAGTCTGCTTATTGAAACTAATCCGTCATTTTGGTCGTATGTGCTCTCGAATATTAGTTCTCTTTTTCCAAGTTGTCAATTAAGTAGTGAGTATAAAATGGCGCCGGTAAAGAGAACTCGTTTCGGTGGTTCCCACGACCGCGAGACGGAGACAAGCAACACTAATGGAAAGGGAAAAGCTCCCATGGTCGACCAAGTACCGGCCATCTCACGGAGCAGTGACGAGGAAATTGTGGAGGTAGGTCACATTTTTAATTCAAGTTTTGATCAATTTAACATTGCATTCGATAAGTTAGGAAAGAACATATCCCTAAACATGTTGGGAGAAATCCAATGGAGATCACGGCATTTGAATTAAAATATATTTTAATTTCAAAGTAGGAAAGAATGATTGTTGGATATACTGTTTGAGATAGGAAAGAATGTTTGCTAGGAAAAATTTAGCTCGGCCTATTCATTTCTATTTCCAATGTTGATACTAGTCCGAACCCCCTCCTGATCAGGGGACAGAGTTCCTGGTTAAGGGCTCTTGAATCCACGACTACTGGTTAAGCGGTGGATACCCACGTCTTGCGTTCTATGTGGTGGGAATGTCCACGTCTACTGGTTAAGCGGTGGACATACCTAGTTGTATGGGCAGCTAGGCGATAACGGGAGGAGTAAACTCTCGCTGGAGGAGGGATGTTGTACCTCCAGAGCATTGGAATTTTAATGAATAAGTATGAGTAGAATTTTTACTAGAATTACTCTCTTGGTGCCGCTTTGCAATACTGGTTGAAGGGATGTCTTAACGAACCTTGTGAATCGGAATCTAATCAAGGAACTTATATGTTGAACAACCATTGTGGTAGTAATTAGGACACACGAAGAAGTGTGAGTAAGTGGGGGCTTGGCTCAGGTTGCCAATGCCTATGAGAAGGGTGGTCCCGATAGTGTTATAAATTGACACTAGTATTACTCATTGCGAAGTCTCAAGTGTATGTGCCTCTGAAAGCTATGGGGAAAAAGGCACTCGGGATCTCTCTCCTCTTGGAAGGTGGGTCTTAGGATCGCTAGATAAGTTAAACACGCTTCCCCTGCGAGGTGGAGCTAGATCTCTTTGCTAGTAGGCTCGAACTCGACTCACTTTGTGATGAGAGATTGTTTGCTGGATGAACCCTGAACCACTTTGTTTGCTTCCGCTATAGATCTAGTGGCCACCGGGTTTACCCATCAGATCCGTCATTTGAGACGTCGGGGTGGGGACCTCACACCTCGTCACTCGAAAATGGAAGAGAGGAAACAAAGGAAGAGAAGGGCAAGAAAGAGGTCACCCTCTTCTCCTTCTTCTTCACCTCGCTCCTCTACCGATGAAAGCTGTGGCTATTCTCCTAAAGAATACAAGAGGGGAGGACATCGCAAATCTTACCGTGCATGGTGAAGGTCACAAAAGCTAAAGAAGTTCAAAGAGTAAGCTTTTCATTAATCAAAAGAAAAGTTGATTTTTTCTACAAGAGATTCAATATTTAGGTCACATTATCTCTCAAGATGATATATGTATGAATCCATCAAAGTTGGGGGTAATAAAAGCATGGCATAATCCAAGGAATCTACATGAGCTAAGAAGCTTACCTCCCAACCAGTCCTTATGCTTCCGGATCTCTCAAAGCCATTTGAGGTCCAATGTGATGCTTGTGGTGATTGCCTTGGAGCAGTTTTGCTTCAAGAAGGGCATGCCATAGCATATGAGAGCCGAAGGCTCAATGCCAATGAACGGGTCTTTGGCATATACGAAAAAGAGATTTTAGCTATTCAACATGCCCTAGACACATGGAAGCACTATCTCTTGGGGGCTCCTTTCATCCTACGAATGGATCACAAAGCCTCAAGAAATTCATGACGCAAACCAAGCTCTTCGACAAACAAATTGCGTGAGAATTTTGTTAGTCTACCATGAAAAGTAAACATACAAGAGTATGTTTCAAAATGCGTGGTATATCAAAAATTGAAATTTGATCGAGGGAAGCAACCTGGATTGTTTTAGTCGACAAGCTTAGCAAGAAAACACACTCTATGCCTGTCAAAAAGACTATGAAGGCACATCAAACAGCAACCCTCTTTAGATCTCAAATTTTCAAGTATCATGGCTTGCCAACATCCATAGTGTCGGATAGAGATCCTAGAATGACAAGTAGTTTCTAGAAGGGTCTCTTTGAGAATCTAGGAAGTAGATTAAATTTCTCTTTCGGCCTATCATCCACAAACGGATGACCAAAGTGAAATAACTAATCTAGTGATTCTTGAAACTACTAAAAGCGTATGTCATGGAAGTAGATCAACGTTCTCAATGAGAGAAGTACCTACCTCTTATAGAGTATGCATACAATGACATTGTACATACTTTCGAGGTTAAGAAGGAAGATCCAAAAGTCCCTTACTACTTAAATTATATAAGAAGATCTTGGCTGCTAATGAATACAGTCAAGACTTACAAGAATCTTTTCCAAAAATTAAAAAGATTATATCCATCTCATAGCAAAGTTAAAAAGGGATGCCGCTAATAAACATAGAAGAGCCTTAGCCTTTAAGAAAAATGATTGGGTCTTGCTAAAGTTTCTCAAGGCTCATCTAAGGCATACTACGGGCAAGAATCCTATGAGCAACCAAGAGTATTATGCTAAACTAGCAAAAGGATACTATGGTCCTTTCTTTTGAAATTCTTAAGCCAATCAATGAGATGGCTTATTAGTTAAAGTTGCCAAACCATTGACTCATTCACAATGCTAACCATGTGAGCCTACTCAAGCCTTACAAAGGAGAGCCATCAAAAGAACCAATAATGGAGGACCCGCTAGAGATCGAAGATCAAGAAGAGGTGTTGCAACCCGAATCGATTCTTCGACACTAAGACAAGGTACTAAGAAATGGTAACGTTATCCAATGATATCTTGTTGAGTTTAAGAATTATCCTTTTAAAGATGCTAGATGGATGCAAGGAACCTAGCTTAAGGATATATGAACCTTTTCAATGCTTACAATGGTACACTAGAGTAAGCAAATGAAAATACATTTCAAATTTAAGAAGTATGCATGCTTAGGATCATGTTTGTGGTGACGACGTCTCCCAAACACCAAGTAGAACTTGTCACTCTACTTTGGAAGTATGATACTAAAGAGCAGACATGCTTGCGGAAGCTAAGTCTATCGAGAACCAAATGGATTAGTCATCCATTCTGGAATGATGTTGTAGGGTAAAAACGGATCCTCTACCCGCTCAGAAACATGGACTAATGACTAGGCTTTAACTTCTCTATCTCATAGTCGAGGACGAGTATGATTTCAAGAGAGAGGTAATGTCATAAAATATAATATCTAACTTTACCGAATGATTTTTTCATATTAAACTAATCATTTAATATGGAAATATGAAGGGGAAACAAGAGCTAGGATATAGATATGTGCTTCTAGACCTATCTCAATAGGGGACCAAAATGAGAAATGATTGCATCTCAATAGGGGTCCAAAAGGAGACAGTCTATCAAAGAGCAATCTGCAATAAGATCTTCTAGATTTACCTCAGCAAGGGACTAAGAGGAGAGATGGTTACATCTCAATAGGGGTCCAAAAGGAGGTAGTCTATCAAAGAGCAACGTGCATCTAATGGAGCTTAAAAGACCTTAGGGTTAGCTTCATTAAAGACCTCCAAAAGTTAGTGTTAAAAATTCCTTTGACCTTAGGCAAGCTAGGGCTGATCTTGAGGTGGGAACCCTACCCAAGCATGAGGTGCTTGTCGGCTTGCCAACTAAAGTGCTTAAAATGTTTGTGGGAACCTTGCCCAAAGCTTGAGGTGATTTTTATGCTTAAAATTACTAAGGTTCTTGAAGTGTTCAATTCAAAGATAAACTCTCAAGAGGCATCAACGGTTTCCATGTTTGATTGACTAAGCGCTTGAAGTATTCAATTCAAACCAAATGATTTAAGAAGCATAAAAGACACATGTTCAAATGATCCTCCACATGTGGCCCTCATGATGTGCTAGAATCTTATTGGATAGGTTTTAAAGGGGTCCAATGAGAATTTAAATGCATAAAAATATATAATTAAGTTCTTTCTCTCAAAGAGGAAAAAGAGGACACATGTCCAAATGAAATAATTAAATAATAAGAGAGAGAGAGAGAGGTGTGGACCAAGCATGAGAGGGGGGTATACTCTCCCACACACACACACACACACACATTCTCTCATTGTGTGGAGTGCAAAGTGCAAGAGCTCCATCTCCTTCTCCAAGTTTATTGAGAAGTGGAGAGCCTACACCAACAATCTTGGCTATAGATTGCAAATCCAACCAAGATCCATGCTTCAATCCTTAACACTAGGTTGGTAACCTAACAGGACATAAAAGTGTCCTTTCAGGGTTTTGAAAAAAACCTCCAAAACCATAGTAGATCTACTCATTTTGTAAAATCCTTTCATGAGGTTATAGTTCAAGGCCTACTACACATGGAAAAAATAATAAACTTGTAAAATTTCTCATCTTTTGGTCATACCAAGCCTCCAAAGTTGATGGACCAGTACATTTTCATCAAAACAGTCATTTCTTACGTTTTGTTGCATAAAAATAAGATTAGGGATTTTTGCAGGACTTGAGATAAATTCCCTAGTTAACTTCAATGGGTTGGTGATCAGAACATATGATTACTTCTCACTCACTATTTTTTGTTTTGCCAAAAGAAATAGGTACAAAAAAGTTGAATTTTTACCATTCTGCAAACCCATCATCAAAGTTTCTATAGCCACGCTCAATACAAATAATATATGGATGTTTTCTTAGTTCCCTATTGTCCTTTAGGTTCATAAGGAGCCATGGAGCATGTCAAAAGAATAATACATCTCTTACCAAGGGGAATCTTGGGGACAAAGATGAAGTACTAAATACAGCAAACATGAAAAAACTGGGTTCAACATTATGAGTTGTCGAATCCCATAGAAACAATTCAATATCTAGCCAAATTTGATCCGTATGACTAGATATGGTTACTACCTATAAAATGCATGTAGTTGTCACAAGAAACTAACAATATTGAAAAAGCTATACTTGATATACTAGAATGTTTCGTTTTCTTCTATAATTGAAAAAATCAACCATCGTTGTCTACTATGCAAAATCGGGTATTAGGTGCCCCACAACTCAAGGAATATTAGCTATATGTTACAATATGCAACATAGAAAATCAAAACTGCATTTGGATATCATGAAAGCCACCAAAAAAATCATAGAAGAGCTAAAATTGGCTAAAAAATAGGATTTGACAATTTTTGTAATTTCGTCATAACTTACAACTTCAACATTTATTTCTCCCTAGAAGCATCAAGACATGTTGAGGACTACTAAAAACAGTTCTCTAGCATTATAGACCTCACAAACATGAATTCTAGAGTGGTATAGTTGCAAAAAGTTGAAAAAAGCCAAAAACAAGACCCGTTTTTTCACACAGTTTAGGTTGTGAAATGCTGTGCAAGGACAATGTTAAAGATGGAATTGATATTCCAAAAAAATGTCGAGTTTTTTTCAGCTCATGAGACAACTTTCTAGACAAATAGCACCTCAAAATCCATTTTGAAACTCTTGACATAATTCAAGGAAAATGGTCACTTAATAGGACATAAAAGTGTCCCAGGACATAAAAGTGTCCCATTACCAACCTAGTGTTAAGCTTGCCATCTTCTTCATCTTCATTACTATGCTATTATCCTATGCTAAGCAAGAAGAGTGATGATAAGTGAGAAACTATTTCTTTCTCCTATGGATGATTCTTCTTCCTCTTCCCTACTCTCATTCCTCGCTAGCTCTCTCCACCTTCGAAGGTGTTTGAGGCCTTGGGACTGAGGCTTGGGATAGTTAATGCTCTTTGCAAAGTTTATGTTATGCTTGTGATGCATGAAGCTTTCCATTTTCATAGCATTACCAAGGTCACAAGGAACACAAAGATTGTATTGTACCAAGTCTCTCTTGATGGGAGAATCTATAATACAAATGCCTTTTGGAGGGGGGACCTCTCCAAGTAAATCCGGTCCTCAACTATTGTCATGTTCTCTAAAACTCTCTCTCTTGCAAAGTTATTATTCATGCAAGTTAATTAGGTACCATGTTCATGTTGCTACCATCAATTAAGTTCACCCTCTATGTGGTCTCATGTTGCTACCATCAATTATTGTCCGCTATTCTCAAAGTTCATAAGCCATTTCCATTAGAACAAACTAGCTCAAAACGCATCCCACAAGAGAAAATGCCTTCAAAAAACATGTGAAACATGTGGCTGGCAAAGTCTGTATCCACACAAGCATACGCAATTCCTCACTTCTGCGAGAGTGGGTACAAGAACACCAAACTATGTCCAAGCTGACAAAAGTTGTCAAAGTGAGAGTAAACACTCGACCACTGTCAGAGTGGGAATATATTGACCATTGTACAAGATTGCATAACACTGCAAACTTTTATGGCAAGAAGACGGGGAAAAATGAACAAAATTTCCTTTGCAAAATGAGTCAAAACTCAACACAAACTGCTAGCCAAAAAATTGCATATAACGGCCAGAGTGGGTGTAAACTCGATCACCAAACCATCAGAGAGAAAACTGCGGATACGCATAAACCATGGCGACAATCTGGGAAAATTTTGGCAGAGTTTTCCATGAAAACTAAGCAAAAACTCAAGTACACTCTCTACCATAAACCATAACACTATTGAATGCCAATGAGTAGAAATGCCAAAATGGCTCCACATTTTCACATACAATGGCAATTTGCACTCAACATACATCAATGGAGTGAGCACGCATAAGCAAGAGCCAAAAGAGTTGCGATCTAAGAACTTGATCAATGCAAAAACAATGCTCTCAAGAGAGCTCATTGGCGCTTGAAAGTGCTCACCAAAATGCATGTACAATGGGTATCAACCATGTGCCATTTCCATATGCAAACCATCTCCAAAGACCATGAATCCAAGCACAAAATCACTACCAAAGTATCCTGAGAAAACCTGTGAAAGAAGTTCCACATGTGTGCTCCAAAAATCGTGTCTCTCAAGAGACCGCTTTGATGGTGTGTAAATGCCTCTGTGACTCTTTGCCCAAATCTACCAAAAATCCTCAAACCACAAGCTTTGCACAAGCTAAAATTTCAATCTGCAGCTCAGAATTTATGCACCTACTTAGAGCATCTGTTGTGCTTCCAAAAGTGCATCGAACTCGCACAATATGCAAAGTTGAAACAAATGGTCCTTGGAGCTAGAATATTCATATATGTCTTCTACAAGAAGAAAAACGAGTCTAAAAACAGTGCTGCTGCACACACAGTTTTTAGACAACACCTTCACTTACACACAATCTTCCACACTCCATTCTGAGCTTCCAGAAGAGCATACATCACTCTCAACTGAGCTCACAAGCTCCCATTGCATTCTCACAAAGCTTTTAAGCGTTCTTGATCTCTCCACCGCCAAGAGCGAGCGAGCTATTGCCTTGAAGATCTTAAAGTCATTGTGCTCTCCGCAATCACCATGCTCTCTGATACCAATTGTGAGTGCGAAAATGCGGTGTGTGTGCGCGAAGAGAGAGAGAGAGAGAGAGAGAGAGAGAGAGAGAGAGAGAGAGAGAGAGAGAGAGAGAGAGAACACACGATGTCGGTGGAGCAAGACTCTACTATTAGCTGCCCCTTATTCTTTGTATATGTACACAAGAATAAGGTATCAGTGGACGGGCGTCCGCCCATAGCCTGGGCGGCGGATGGGCAAGGCACAAATGCCTATACCCCAACAACCACATCATCACATGGTTTCATATACCACATCATTCATGACATCGTGGCTGATGGGCAATAGTAAAAAAAGGGGATGCATAGCATAAGGAAGGAGGATAGCGTATAAAAGGAGAGGAGGTGTGAAGGTTACAAAGGGGAGGATGGAGCTTGATAGCAAGGAAGCTCGCTTGCTCTCTCACTCTCTCTCTCTCTCTTGACTAAGCTCTCTCTCTCTCTCTCTCTCTCTCTCTCTCTCTCTCTCTCTCTCTCTCTCTCTCTCTCTCAACTTAGCAAAGCAAAGGGGGAAGAAATCGGCTCCGAGCTTGGCTATTCTCTCTCTCTCTCTCTCTCTCTCTCTCTCTCTCTCTCTCTCTCTCTCTCTCTCAATTTTGGGGGAAGCAAGCCATCAAGGAGGGCTTGAGGAAGGCTACAATCTCTCTCTAAATCAATCTATGGAAGCAAGGAAAGGAGGCTCGGTCTCAAGCTCTTTCTGTCTCTCTCTCTTGCCTTCATATGCGGGAGCTATCACTCTCAATTTTGAATGCATTCTATGGCATCTGTTAACTGAGTCAACATCAGTTAACAGAAGCTGTTAAAGATGAAAGACGTATGGATGCACTTCAAAGATGAATACAAAGAAGCAGTGAAGATTGGAGCTCCACACTTTTCACGTTTTCCCAAAATACTCACGTATTATAAATTCGCGAATTATTTCAAGCCATTGTAATATTTTAATGTGTTATGGGCTTAATGAGAGTTCCAAGCTATAAAGAATAGGTCAGTTATTGTGCTTAGATAGCAGATTCAGTAAGTGGTGGAGCCCTAAAGGCCTTGGGTGCCCGGACATTGCATATTTTTACCTTAGGTATATAAGGCAGTGTGTAAAAGAAATTATGGTTCTCAAGCTCATTTGTTGAGAGCACTCTTTGGTGAGAGCTCTTGAGGTGTGTGGCTATGGAATCCTTGAGCTTCTCCTTGCTCATGAGACTTGATTAACACTAATCAATGATTCATTCTCTTTCACTATGCCTCTCTCATGCTTCTTACGATTGCCTATGATGCTTAGATTAGCTAGATCTTAACTAATTAGTGGTTAATCCCTCTCTAATCTTGTGTTATTCCCCTCTTTTGCTTGTGTGTGCATGTAGGTTTGATTGGAGTGTGGTGCTCGATAGATCTATGTGTTTGTGCTTGCGATTAGTGTGTTGCATGATAGGATTAGTGTTGTGTGCATCTTGCAATCATAGTGTGTGTGATTGGGTTGATTAGAGGTGAAGAGAAGTGGATATGGAGATTGCCCTTCATTGTGGCTTAGCTCCTCCATAGGCAGAAAAGCTCACCTTGTAGAGTTAACCATTTGTGTTGCCACGATTAGCTCACTAACTGTGTGAGTGTTTCCATGCCCTAGCCGGGTAGCTCATCCCTCCGTATTGACAATGTTGTTGGTCATTGGAGCTATTGCAACGATGGAACCCCCAACATTTGGCACCGCTGTCGGGGACGATGGCCTACTCTAGTGTAATTGTGGCTTAATCGAATGCGTTCCCTCATTAATTTCACTTGCATGTTTATGTTTTTGTGGATTTTGGATGTGTGTGCATGAAGAAATGTGTTCATAATTCCCTAATTTGTCACTGTATCTTCCCAATTGTGTGTTTACACACTCTAATTTCACACTAACCTCTTGCTAATTTGACTAATTTTTGCTAACTTACTAACTTTCTATGAAGGATTGGAGCATTCGACCATTCAATTGATCTTCAATGGAAAGGTAATCAAGGTGGTATTCTCAACCTCCCTAAAATATAAAGATGTGTAGAGATATAACCATGATGATGCAATGTAATGCTATGCTATGTTGATGCAATGCAATGTGATGCTATGCTGGATTGAAAATTTTGCAATTATTCATTTTCATGCCGTCGTAATGCCGAAATTTTTAAGATTTGGTGGAGTATGAATTTGACAAGTTTCAATTGCTAATTGGTGATTATAGATTGCTAATTTGGTGCCTAATTGAGTTAATTGCATGCTTGGATGGTCAATTTCAAGTGTGTGTGCACTAAAATCAAGTGTGTGCATTCTAATTGAGTGTGTGTGCACTATTTTTCCCATGTTTGTGCACCTAAAAATCAATGTGTGCATAATGATTTTTCAATTGTGATGATTGATTTGTGTTGTGCTCATGCCCAACTAATGATATGTGAAGTCACATTGCAATTTCGATAAAATTTGCCCTTTTGTGTGTGCACCTAAAGATTGGTAAAAACTGTTAATTTTATTAGTGTGTGTGTGTGCCTTAAAAGTGTTAAATTTACATGATTGATTCGAATTTTGATTGCAAATTGGATGCATGTAATGATTAATTGTTGCGTTTTTGTGCTCAAATCTGTTAAGTATGGAGCCTGATTTACCCTTGTAATTTTCTGTGGTAAAAGCGCACATTTGTAAGGCCCCCATTATGAGGAGAAGCCATCGTGCGTGAAGGAAAATCACTCACCGGAAACCAAAATTTTCACGGACAAGAATCAGGGGCAACTTCAAAGGCTCCGCCCCCGAGACTTTTTTTTCGCCGGAATATTCTTTTTCGCCGGAATATTATGGCCGGACGGCGGCCGGAAAGTGGTCGGAAAACAACCGGTGGGTTGGCCGGTGGTCGGTAGTCAATGGCTGATGGCCGGTGGTCGGAAGTCAATGGCCGGTGGCCGAATTCAAAAGCGGACTTGTCTTCTCAAGGGCGGCCACACATGGGCGGATTGGAGGGTCCGATTTGGACTTATTCGCACAAGGGCGGCTACACATGGCTGTCTCTCATAAGAGAGGGCAGCCCTTTTGGCCTATAAAAGGAGGCCATTTCTACACACATTTCATAGTGTGAAGTTGATGCAACAAGGTGAGTGTGAGGTGGTGAGAGTGAAGCAAGGCGGGAGCTCCATTAAGGGTATAATCCCTTTGTAAACTACTTCTTGTTTTGAAGTACTAAAGCCATTGAGTGGCTGCTTTCCCGTGGACGTAGCCCACATTGGGTGAACCACGTATATCGTGTGTACTCTCTCTCTCTCTACTCTATAATCTCGTGTATATAAATCTGTCTCTCTCCATTAAGTAATCTACTCAATTATCTATTTAGCTACGTCTTATTTCCTAACAACTGGTATCAGAGCAAGGTTTTCTCGTAGCTAAATTATCTCAAGGAAAGGATTCCTTGAATTGAGTGGGAGTTATGGCGGAGGAAGGGAAGCTCAAGATTGAGAAGTTCAACGGCAAAAACTACCAACATTGGAAGATGCAGATTGAAGACTATCTCTACCAGAAGGACCTCTATTTGCCACTAGGCGGTCTTGCGAAGAAGCCCGCAACAATGGCAGATGAAGCATGGATTGTCCTTGATCGAAAGGCATTGGGAACAATCCGGTTAAGCTTGGCGTCGACGGTGGCCTTCAATGTTTCGGAGATGAAGACAACGGAGGACTTGATGAAGTCACTTGACGACTTCTACGAGAAACCATCGGCATCCAATAAGGTATTTCTTATGAAGCGCTTGTTCAATCTAAAGATGGCAGAGAATGGTTCAGTTGCAGAACACCTAAATGACTTTAACACAAACATAAGTCAACTTCGATCAGTGAAAATCAATTTCGATGACGAAGTGCGAGCTCTCCTTATACTATCATCTCTACCGGATAGTTGGGACAGCCTTGTGATGGCTGTAAGTAATTCTATCTCTGGCACAAATACTCTTAAGTTTGATGATGTTGTGGGTGTTCTCCTAAGCGAGGAAATGCGAAGGAGAAGCACAGGAGAATCATCAAGTGCTGCACTATCAGTGGAAACAAGAGGAAGGCTTAAGGAGAGGTTCAAAAACCAAAAGGGTCGTGATCGCTCAAGGCGGAGCAAGTCACGCACAAAGTCAGTTCTTGAATGTTGGAACTGCGGCAAGAAGGGCCACGTCAAGAAGGATTGCTGGTCCAAGAAGAAGAAGGAGACAGAGTCTCAAGACAACAAGCCAACATCGGAGGCCAATGTGGCAGGTAAAGTAGAGCAAGATGCTCTAATTCTCTCATTAGACAATGTGTCTAATTCCTGGATAGTAGATTCCGGGGCTTCATTCCATGCGACACCACACAAGCAACATTTCCAAGACTACACCAAAGGTAATTTTGGGTATGTATACTTGGGAGATGATGAAGCTTGTGAGATTGTCGGCAAAGGTACAGTTTCTGTCAAAACTGCTAACGGAAATGAATGGAAGCTTAAAGATGTTAGGCATGTTCCTTCTCTTCGCAAAAAATTGATCTCTACAGGACAATTGGACGATGAAGGTCACAACATTGCATTCGGAAACAAACGGTGGAAGATCTCAAAGGGATCTTTGGTGGTTGCCAAGGGTGAAAAAGTCGGTACACTTTACTTGTGTATTGTTAGCACGCAACCTTCAGCTTGTGCAGCGACTACAGAAGTTGACAGTGCGGTGTGGCACTACCGACTTGGGCATATGAGTGCTAAAGGAATGAAAATCCTTCAAACAAAGAAGCTTCTACCAGGTTTGAAAGAAGTGGACTTAGAGTTCTGTGAAGATTGTGTTTATGGTAAACAAAAGAGGGTAAAATTTCAAAAATCAGGAAATGAAAGAAAAAATAAAAAACTTGAGTTGGTTCATTCTGATGTTTGGGGTCCTGCAAGTACACCATCACTTGGTGGCTCATTGTACTATGTAACATTCATAGACGATGCGACTAGAAAAACATGGGTTTATGTCATGAAGAATAAATACGATGTATTTTCCATATTTCAAAGGTGGAAAGCCTTTGTGGAGAATGAAACATGTACCAAGGTTAAATGCCTCAGATCCGACAATGGAGGCGAATATTGCAGCCAAGCTTTTGAAAGCTTTTGTGCTAGCAATGGCATTCGGAGGCAAAGGACAACCCCAAGGACACCTCAACAAAATGGGATTTCGGAAAGGATGAACAGGACAATAATGGAGCGAGCACGAAGCATGCGGCTACATGCAGGCCTACCGCTTGAGTTTTGGGCGGAAGCTGTAAGTACGTCTGTGTACTTAATCAACCGGTCACCCTCAACAGCATTGGATGGGGGAGTTCCAGAAGAGGCATGGACAGGTAAACCGGTGAATTATACATTTCTCAAAGTGTTTGGGTGTGAGGCTTTCATGCACATAGATAGAAGCCTAAGATCAAAGCTAGATGCAAAGTCCAAAAAGTGTTTCTTCATTGGCTATGGAGAAGGTGACTTTGGGTATCGCCTATGGAATCCTGAAGATGGTAAAATCTTAAGGAGTAGGGATGTAATTTTTAACGAACAAAATATGTACAAAGATTACTTGGAAAGAAAACAAACAAAAGAAACAGGTGATGAGTACATGGAGCTTGAGGACGGTGAAGACTCAAGGACTGCAAACGGTGACAATGTGCAACAACGTCAACCAAATGAGGAGACTCAACCTATTCCCCGAAGATCTACAAGAGCAAGTAGACCTCCAGAAAGGTTTGTTCCTTCCTTCAACCATCTCTTGATCTCAGATTCTGGAGAGCCGGAATCATATGAAGAAGCTATGCAACATGAATCCAAAGAAGAATGGACGAAGAGCATGCAAGTGGAGATGGACTCACTACATCGCAACCAAACATGGGAGTTGGTTGAGTTACCTAAAGGTAAGCGGGCACTTCAAAACAAATGGGTGTACAAGTTGAAGGAAGAAGAAGGTGGGAAGAAAAGGTACAAGTCTAGGCTTGTGGTAAAAGGGTTTTCTCAAAAGAAAGGTATTGACTTCAATGAAATATTTTCTCCTGTTGTAAAAATGAACTCAATTAGGCTTGTCTTAAGCCTTGTGGCTGCTCATGATTTAAATCTCGAGCAAATGGATGTAAATACGGCATTCCCTCACGGTGACTTAGAGGAGGAAATCTACATGCTTCAACCAAAGGGGTATGAAGTAAAAGGTAAGGAGAAAATGGTTTGCAGATTAAAGAAGAGCTTGTATGGTTTAAAGCAAGCATCAAGACAATGGTACTTGAAGTTTGATCGATGGATGTTGGATCATGGATTCACAAGATGCAACTCGGATCACTGTGTCTACACGAAGAATTTGGGAGATGGTAAATTCATCATCCTAATGTTGTATGTTGATGACATGTTGATTGCAAGTGCTAACATGCAGGACATCAAAGACCTAAAAGAGGAGTTGTCTAAATCTTTTTCAATGAAAGATTTAGGTGCTGCAAAGAGGATACTTGGTATGAAAATATCAAGGGACAGGACGAAGAAGACAATAAAGCTATCTCAAGAAGATTACATCAAGAAGGTACTAGAAAGGTTTGCAATGCAAAATGCAAAACCAGTTTCTACACCTTTGGCTGGTCATTTTAAACTAACGAAGGATATGTGTCCAAAGACACAAGAGGAGATAGCCTATATGTCTAAAGTTCCATATGCTGCAGCGGTAGGTTCTCTAATGTATGCTATGGTCTGGACAAGGCCAGACATTGCACATGCAGTGGGAGTTGTGAGTAGGTTCATGGACAACCCAGGTAAAGAGCATTGGCAAGCTGTGAAGTGGATACTTAGGTATCTAAAAGGGACAACAACAAATGCTTTGTATTTTGGAGGAAATGATATTTTTCTAGAAGGGTATGCTGATGCAGATATGGCAGGTGACAAAGATACTCGAAGGAGCACTACTGGCTATGTGTTCACAGTTGGAGGCACAGCAGTAAGCTGGGCTTCAAAGCTGCAGAAAGTGGTTTCACTTTCTACCACGGAAGCAGAGTATGTAGCAATGACGGAGGCAAGCAAAGAAATTCTGTGGCTTCACAGATTCTTAGAAGAGCTTGGATTCAAACAAGACAATTGTGTCTTGTACAGTGATAGCCAAAGCGCTATCCATCTTACGAAGAACTCAGCCTTTCATTCAAGGACAAAGCACATTGAGGTGAGATATCACTTCATACGCACTCTTTTGGAAGAGGGACAACTAAAGCTAGGAAAGGTGCATACAAGTGAAAATCCTGCAGACATGTTTACAAAGGTGGTCAACAAGGAGAAGTTGAGCTTCTGCTCATCTTCAATCGGCATTCAAGGATAAGAAGCCAGAATGGAAAGCAGTCATAGGTTTGGTTTGGAGATCAGTCTCCAAGTGGGAGATTGTTAAGTATGGAGCCTGATTTACCCTTGTAATTTTCTGTGGTAAAAGCGCACATTTGTAAGGCCCCCATTATGAGGAGAAGCCATCGTGCGTGAAGGAAAATCACTCACCGGAAACCAAAATTTTCACGGACAAGAATCAGGGGCAACTTCAAAGGCCTCGGGGGCGGAGGCCCTCGAGACTTTTTTTTCGCCGGAATATTCTTTTTCGCCGGAATATTATGGCCGGACGGCGGCCGGAAAGTGGTCGGAAAACAACCGGTGGGTTGGCCGGTGGTCGGTAGTCATTGGCCGATGGCCGGTGGTCGGAAGTCAATGGCCGGTGGCCGAATTCAAAAGCGGACTTGTCTTCTCAAGGGCGGCCACACATGGGCGGATTGGAGGGTCCGATTTGGACTTATTCGCACAAGGGCGGCTACACATGGCTGTCTCTCATAAGAGAGGGCAGCCCTTTTGGCCTATAAAAGGAGGCCATTTCTACACACATTTCATAGTGTGAAGTTGATGCAACAAGGTGAGTGTGAGGTGGTGAGAGTGAAGCAAGGCGGGAGCTCCATTAAGGGTATAATCCCTTTGTAAACTACTTCTTGTTTTGAAGTACTAAAGCCATTGAGTGGCTGCTTTCCCGTGGACGTAGCCCACATTGGGTGAACCACGTATATCGTGTGTACTCTCTCTCTCTCTACTCTATAATCTCGTGTATATAAATCTGTCTTTCTCCATTAAGTAATCTACTCAATTATCTATTTAGCTACGTCTTATTTCCTAACAACTGGTATCAGAGCAAGGTTTTCTCGTAGCTAAATTATCTCAAGGAAAGGATTCCTTGAATTGAGTGGGAGTTATGGCGGAGGAAGGGAAGCTCAAGATTGAGAAGTTCAACGGCAAAAACTACCAACATTGGAAGATGCAGATTGAAGACTATCTCTACCAGAAGGACCTCTATTTGCCACTAGGCGGTCTTGCGAAGAAGCCCGCAACAATGGCAGATGAAGCATGGAACATAGATAATTCACAAAAAATATAAAAAAATTATAAAAACTCACAAAAAAACTCATATAAATTCATAAATTGATTGAAAAAAATCACAATAAATCACACAAATTTGATAAAACCTTCAAAAATTCCACAAAAATTCAAAAAATACTAAAAAATAGAACATTCACAATTTTTTGTATAAAAATCAAAACTTTTCCAAAAAAATCATAAAAATATCAAAAAATAAAATAAAAATAAAAATTTAGAAATATTTAAAAAAACGTCGAAAGTGCCAAAAATACCGCACACCAAACAAACCACGAAAAAGCCAGATCAACCGAAAAAAGCGAGCGAAACGATCAATTCGAAGCAGTAGAGGGGCAAATAAATTTCAAAAAATTTGCATGCGAGTAACGAGTAGGTGCAAGTATAGCATTGCAAATTGAGCTTCCAGATTAAACGAACAGGGCCACTCACATGTGATTGCAGATTAGGCTAGTACAAGCAGCAAAAATTTTGCTAATCGATACCAAAATCTGCTAGGAGACAGTTTTTACAGAACTAGTCAACATGGACTCAAGCGGACCCGAGAGTTCAAGTACAATAGGGCAAGCCAGTAGCAATGGCAACATCAATACAATTGCAACAGAGTAGATTTTACAGCTATATGGCTACAATGGGGATAAATTTTTGTACACAGATACGGAAGGTCATATGTATCTTATGAGTAGTAAAAGCAACACAGGAGCCAAGATCCTATTGATCAGAGTAAGACCAGATTCATAAAACTCCCAGATGTTCACAGACTTCAGAAGAGCCAGGTATTGCAAGCTTAAAGGTGAAGTGTAGATAGAAGTTCAGAAAGTCAACCCAAGTGGTTATCTATAAATTTGCACAAGCCAACAAAACATACAGTTGGTGCATATGCAATCAGGATCGTTGTACATGGATTACAATGGTCAGATCTATAATAGAGAACCACAATTGTAAGATCCAACATATCAACCAATAGAAGCCAGTCTAATTGGAGAACCAAGCCAAAGACGATACAAAGTTCAAGATGGAGCAATCTACAGCTTGATGCTCAGTGTTTTAAAAGAAAATGCTGACAACTTGGCAAGCGTAGAAGCAAAAACTTCTCAACTAGAGCTTGACATGACAGAGCCAATTGAAATACCACTAGTCATGGCGTATTGCTCAAAGTGTGGACACAAAGGTGGACATTTTTCTAGAGATTGTCCAAGAAATCCTAACAACAGGGATACATCAACTGCCAAGCAAGGTATAGAGTAAATTGGAAATGCGAATCTCGATGTAAGTGCATCTAACTCGTTACTTTTAATGCAATCGGATGATTCTGCATTACCATTAGAAGCACCAATAAAAGCACTGCAAGTTCAGAATCAGCATAAAGATGCACATGCACCTGAAAAGCTTAAAATTGATTCTTTGAACAACAAGTTTCTACATGAATTTGGTCAAGGTGCCCGGATATCTTGAAAGACTGTTAGGTTTGCAAATGATTATGCATCCATTGCCACAAGTGTGTAATCATTTACGAGTCTAAGGGACACATCAAACGGAATGATGTTAGCTTTGTATGGTACACATAATTCATATGCACACTATGTGGACCAAAAAGGAAAAATGTACAAAAAGGATCAACCAGTGTTTGAACGACCCACATACCAGCTCATAGAAGTGCGTCCAGTGATAGATCAGAAAGGATGGTTCATTTCAGAGGAAAGAATATATTATAGCCCATACTCTCTAGAGCTGAAGGATATTACTCGAGTAAACCCAGAAATCTCTTCAGAGCCAAACACTCCTCCATCGGAAATCAAGCTTCGATGTTGTGACCAAACAAGCATATACTTTGACCAAAACAGTCGTAGATATAGATGAGAGCCTAGCATCTATGATGCCTTGGGTCTTGAAACCACAGAAGCTCATATCATAGGAGACCCATGGGATACACAATATCAGGGCAAAGATAATGTTATCTACAGCTTGACTTGGGGAATAATTTGTCATGTTTCTCGAAGATACATAGAAAACTATGCAGAAGGTTTACAGATGCCAAACATCAACAGTGCTAGCCAAAGTGTACCTTCACAGTCCCAAAAGGTGAGACTAAACCAGAGCCAAACAATTTTGAACTCTTACAATGAAGCAAGCTATAGTGATCACCCTAGGAAGGGGGGAGCTGTAAATCCATCAAGCTCAGCTTATGTACCAGGAAATGCTACACCAATGAGAAGCCCTAGAGCTTCTAGCCAACTGACCCCTTCAAGACAAAAACCATTGAAAGATCATATGGTTGTTGGAAGTTTCCAATTGACCCAAATTCCATCAGAGTCTATAGATAAATGCCTCTATGAAGATCATCAGGGACAAAAGTTTCAGCTAATCTCCACAAATCAGAGTCAAAAGCCGACAAATCCAATAGTGTGCAAATAGTTACATGTGATCAAGCTCACATATGCATATCAAGATGCACATGGTAACAAATATAAGCAATATCAAAACCTTGTACAAACCCCTATGGATAGCCCGACTGAAGTCAAAGACTAACTGAAGATGATGCAAAGCTTCAAGTTGCCAGAACAGGTGATAGAAAATTCAATATCAATGAAAGATAAAGTTTAGAAATCTACACAAAGGTCACCACCTCCGAAGAGACAAATTCTACCAAAAAGTACAATGGATCTATTAAGACCAAAGGTTACTCAGATGCAGGTGGAAAATGCTCAACAATTGCAAAAACTGCAATATTATAGTCAATGGAGTCAACATCGATTGAAGCAGGTGATCAAAGCAAAGAAAATGCAGATAAAGTTCAACCAAAGGATGCTGCCACAACAAAAGAAGTCAATTCAGACACAAATCCTGAGACGATCAAATGCAACATTGTTGGTGAAAACAAAGAGAATTTGTCAAGAGAACTAAAGCTAGATTTTCAACTGGACAAAAACCTCATGTCCTTTTGCACTTGGAAAAGATGTGGCCAACCACAACTAGAAGATGCTCCTGAATTTGTGAGCATATCTGGAGATAAACAAGCAAAATGCTGGGAAACCATCTCCACCACCATTGAAGTAAGTTCACAGATCATCATAGCTCAATTTCATGTGATCACAGCAAAAGATATGCCATACGACATCGTAATGGGAATGCCAATGACCCAGAAGATGTTAGAGATATATAATGCAAACAAGATGCAGTCTTCAGAGACAACAAAGAATGGAGATCAGGAATGGTCATCCGCGGATGACAACACAAAGTCCTCAAGCACAGTTAAAATGGAGAGCGCTATCAAAGCAGATCTCATTGAAGATGATTCATCTCCAACAATCAGAACTTCAGAAGAGCTTAAAGAAAATTAGGCAATAGCAAGTGCAAATCAAACAGAGCAAAGAGCAACCATGATAGCTATTGAGCAGAGAATGCCACCAAAGCCAGAAGTTAAGAAGAACGAGGTTGCAAAAAATCAAAAAGCAATAGGAAGTCCAACGATCAATCAGTCATTGCCAGTCAAATAAACCGATGAAATTCGAATTGGAAAACAAAGTCTCAAGTCACCCTTCATAAAGACACAGTTAGATCAAGATGAGACCATGGCAAGAGGAGGACAAAGATCTTCAATAGAACCAAAAATTCCAGATTCAAAGTTGCAAAAATAAAAAAAATTGAAGACAAATCTTGCAGACAAAGGTAAAGCTAAAGTGGACCTTCCGCCATTTAGCAAAGAAGTCGTGACAGCATATGCCTCTACATCAAAGAATCCTCGTGGATCAGATGCTTCTAGCAAAATCAGGCTTTCAAATCTTCAAGTCAATTGCGGACTCAACTAAAACCTCTAAGGAGACACCCAGAAAAGCAAAGATATATCAACCAAAGTACTCAAGAAAGCAAAAAAAAGCAAGTGTTTGTTTTGAGCAGTTTAGTCAAAGTCAATGATCCAATTTGGATTAAAGACGGGAGATCAACACAGAAAGACAAACACATGGGATGGATAGCATCACAATGGAGCTTGAAAGAACATGAGTATTGTAAAGGTAACATACAGATATGGGTACCAAACCGTAGGTTAGGGCATATGAAGTGAATTCAAGTCCCTCCCAAGAAAGAAGTCCCACAAGGTATCAACCTCGACAACATCCTAGGATACCTAAGAAATAGGTATACAATAGAACCACATTAAAAGATGCTAAAGTCTACCATAACTCTCAAGAGGATACAGAACAAAGATGGATCTCAAAGAATCTTCCTCTTAGACAAGGGTTCTACACAGGTTATACAAAATTTGGCTACTAGCCAACCACAAGCCAACTGCAACTACACCAAACTTGCATGAAGATCTCAAGAACTCAACAAGAGCTAGAGTGAAGCAAATTCAACAAAGGAGTTACAAAGGTCCTCAAAAG
Source organism: Adiantum capillus-veneris (assembly GCF_014529385.1). NCBI lineage: Eukaryota > Viridiplantae > Streptophyta > Polypodiopsida > Polypodiales > Pteridaceae > Adiantum > Adiantum capillus-veneris. Next base: position 114,621,735 of record NC_140941.1, read on the forward strand.
ATTTGGATTCCTTAGTCTTCCAATGCTTCTATTTAAAAGCCAAATGTCAACAGTGAACAGAGGCCTACAACAACATCAAAGTCTCCTATTCTTTTTCTAGCGGGTAGAGGATGCCTATGTTACCCTATGACATCGTTCCAGAATGGATGAGTAGTCCGTTTGGCGCTTGAGAGTCTAATCTTCCGCAAGCATGTCTGCACATTAGTCCTATCAATCTTCCACAGTAGAGTGACAAGATCTACTTGGTATTTGGGAGACGTCGTCTCCGCAAACTTGATCTAAGCATGCATACTACTTCACATTTCTACACAATAAAGAAAAAGAGAGTCTTATAAGACAAAAAATTTGTTCATGTTAAACATTTGTACATTTGCTTACTCTAGGGAAGCATTGTCAGCATTGACAAGGTTTAGGTTATCCTTTTGTTGTATGCCTTGCATCCATCTAGCATCTTCAAAAGGATAATTCTTAAACTTAATAAGATATCATTGGATAGTCTTACCGCCTCTTAGTACCTTGTCTTCATATCGGAGAATGGACTTGGGCTGCAACACCTCTTCTTGGTCGTCGATCTCCAGATGGCCTTCATTAGTTGGTTCTTGAGGTGGCTCTTCTTTGTAAGGCTTTAGTAGGCTCACATGAAAAGCATTGTGCATGAGCCAATGGCTGGGAAACTTGAGTTGATAGACCATCTTATTGATTGGCCTAAGAATCTGGAAAGGCCCATAGTACCTTTTTGCTAACTTAGCATAGTACCTTTGGTGTCACGTAGGATTCTTGCCCGTCGTGTGCCTTAATCGAGCCTTGGGAAATTTGAGTAAGACACAATCATTTTCTTTAAAGGCTTGGGCTCTTCTATGCTTGTTAGCAGCAGCCTTTTGCCTTTGCTGTGAGATAGAGATAACATCCTTAATCTTTTGGAAATATTCTTGTAGGTCTTGGCTATACTCATCTGCAGCGAAGATCTTCCCGTGTACCTTAAGTAGCAGGGGACTTTTTGATCTTCCCTCAATTACCTCAGAAGGTGCTTTTCCCGTGGAAGTATGTGCAGTGTTATTGTAGGCATACTCCACTAAGGGTAAGTACTTCTCCGATTGGGATCTTTGATCTACTTTCGTTACATAGGCTTTTAGTAGATCAAGAATTGTTAGGTTAGCTATTTCACTTTGGCCATCCGTTTGTGGGTGATAGGCCGAATAAAAATTTAGCCTTGTTCCTAAATTCTCAAAGAGACCCTTCCAAAAATTACTGGTCATTCTAGGATCTCTATTCGACACTATGGACATTGGCAAGCCATGGTACTTGAAGATTTGTCAAATGAAGAGGGTTGCCATTTGATGGGCTTTGATAGTCTTTTTGACAGGTATAAAATGAGCTTGTTTACTGAACTTGTCTACTATCATCCATATTCATGTATTTCCATGGATAGACTTAGGTAATCCAAAGATAAAATCCATGGATATGCTCTCCCATGGTGAATTAGGGATTGGCAAAGTTGAAGCAATCTAGGTTGCTTCCCTCTATCAAACTTCATCTTTTGGCATACCACACATTTAGAAACATACTCTTGTATGTTTTCTTTCATGGTAGGCCAATAGAAATATGTTTCAATCCCTTTTAGGGTAGACTGAATCCCTCTATGCCCTGCATAAGGAGGAGCATGAGATTCATAGATTACTTTCTCATGTAGTGAGCTAGTAATGCATAGTCTATTGCCATAGACAAGATTACCATCTTGTAAAGTAAATGGTTCCTCTTTCTTCCCTAATGCAAGGGATGAAATCACATCTCTAAAACTGGGATCAATACAATACTCATCTATTATAGAAGATAGATCATTGTGAGTTGCTATGGAAACCGCATTCACTCTCAGTCGTCTTGAGAGTGCATCGGCTATTGATTATGCTTGCCAGCAACGTGAGCAATATGAAAATGAAATTGCGATAGAAATTTGTCCACCTCATTTGTTTGTCGGAGAGTTTGGTCTGCGTCATGAAGTACTTTATACTTTGGTAATCCGTTCACAGAATGAAAGGAGTCCCCAATAAATAGTGCTTTCATGAGTCTAAGGCATGTAGAATTGCGAGGAGTTCCTTTTCATATATGCCTAGAGCTTGCTCAACAGGGTCGAGCTTTCTACTTTCATAGGGTATGGTGTGCCCTTCTTGGAGCAAAACAAATCCAAGGCAATCACCACAAGCATCACATTGGACCTCAAATGGCTTTGAGAGATCTGGTAGTGTAAGCACATGTTGAGAGATAAGCTTTTTGAAAGCATTGTTCTCTTGGCAGACCATGTATACCTAACGTTTTTCTTTGTTAGGTCATGTAATGGTCCTGCGATTTGTGAGAACTTTTCTATGAAGCATCTATAGTATGCACACATACCTATAAAGCTTCTTAGTTCATGAAGATTCCTTGGTTTAGGCCATCCTTTTATTACCTCTAATTTTGATGAATCCATTTGGATGCCATCTTGAGAGATAATGTGACCTAAATACTGACTCTCTTGTAAGAAAAATTCACTTTTCTTTCGATTAATATAAAGTTTATTCTCTCTTAGAACTTGAAATATACCTGGAGGTGTTGCTTATGTTTGTCTAATGAATTAGAGTAAATGATGATATCATTAAAGAACACTCCAGTAAAGGTTCGGTGAGGCCTGAATAGCTTCTCCATCAAGTGATTGAATGTGGCTGGTGCATTGGTCAAGCCAAAAGGCATGACAATATATTTGTACAGACTAAACATAGTGCAAAATGCGGTCTTTACAATGTCTTGATCAACTATCCTTATTTGATGATAGCCACTTTTTAGGTCGATCCTACTGAAGTAGGTGGACCCTTGTAGCTTATCAAATAGGTCTTCTACCCATGGAATGGGAAACTTATTCTTGATAGTGATCCTATTTAGTGTTCTATAGTCGACACACATACAATATATGCCATCTTTCTTTTGCACTAATAGCATAGGAGAACAAATTGGAGATGAGCTAGGCCTAACCATGCCCTGCTCAACTAACTCATGCACTTGCCGCATAATCTCCTCTTGTTGAGCTTGAGAAACTCTATAAGAAGGTTTATTAGGCGGTGAACTTCCTGGAAGAAGTTCAATTGCATGGTCATCATTGCCTCGTTTAGGAGGTGGCTCACAATGGATGTCGTCAATAAAGACATCTTGAAACCCCTTGAGAAAATTGGATAACTCTAATTCCTTGTGAGTGTGTATATTTACTTTTGCTAAAACATTAGGTTCATTTTGAGAATCTTTAACAAAAATCATGTACATGGAATAGATCTCTTTATTGACTTATTGAAAGCTTGCGTATGTACAATGGGTATGGTGTTACCCATTAGCATCTATGTACATATCTTTTTCCCTAAACCTAAAGTAGGTTTTTCTTTCACGGAATTTAACATTGGCAGCCATGCGATCAAACCATGGTGCCCCTAGGATTACATCCTCATGCTTGAGAGGAGAGATAAACATATTTGCTTAGCATCTATGTACACATCTTTTTCCCTAAACCTATATTTTCTTTTGCTAAAACATTAGGTTCATTTTGAGAATCTTTAACAAAAATCATGTACACGGAAATAGAGCTCTTTATTGACTTGTTGAAAGCTAGTGTATGTACAATGGGTATGGTGTTACCCATTTGCTTAGCATCTATGTACATATCTTTTTCCCTAAACCTAAAGTAGATTTTCCTTTCACGGAATTTAACATTGGCAGCCATGCGATCAAACCATGGTGCCCCTAGGATTACATCCTCATCCTTGAGAGGAGAGATAAAAAAGTTCTCTTTGTCCACATAGCTTTGGACATGGAGCCTCAATTTCTCAATTAAGGAAGTGGCTGAAGCTTCTTGCCCCTTGAAAGCGCCATCTGTGGGTAGGACATCTCCCATCTCGTAAGCTTGTATGCCTAACTTGGTGGCCAACTCCGTGGATATGAAATTGTGAGTAGAACCAAGTTCAAAGAGAATAAAAACATCATGTTCTCTTACCTTTCCCCAAGCATGGAATAGAGGAGATCCTTTGTGGTGAGTTTCCTCCTCTTGGATTTTGACCAAGGTAGCTCTAGGAGGTTCATGGCGGGTGTTCTTTTGGGGACAAGTGCGGTACGCATGCCCTTGCTTGCCGCACTTGAAACAACGGTTATCCTTGCGATAACACTCAAGCTCTTCAGGAGAGAGTTTGTTTTATCCTTTGTAAACTCCCTTCTCCTTAGCTTTGTTGGAATTGCCCTTACGAGACTTTTGGACATTGTCCTTCCCCTTAGGCTCATTGGAACCCTTGTTTTTCGTGGGCTTATAATTTCTTTTAGCCCCTGTTTGAAAATTGATTGAAGAAGCTACCATAGTATGGTGTACAACCACCGATATGGTGCGTGGCCTTTGGGAGTTGACATATTCCTCCATTTCTTCACTTAAGCCAACACAAAATTGTTGCTTTTGCTCTCCAAAATCCAACTTTTTGAAGACATTAGCTTTGAGTTGTAGGTCCAAAACTTGTCTACATATTTGTGAATGGATTTGTAAGGGAGAAAGCTTCAAGATTCACCATTCGGTGAGTACTTTGTCTTTGGCATCGATGGCCAAAAACTGCTTCATAATGGAAGCTCTTAAAGCTTTCCATGTTCATGGAGCTTCACCGTTGGCCCGTAGGCTAGACCACCATTGTTTGGCGGACTTTTGAAAGTGCATAGCTACATGGTGTAGATTAGAGGACTCCGTGAAGCCCTCATCTCCAAACGTCACATCGAAATGTTGGATAAAGGCCAAGACTTTGTCTGTAGCACCAAAGGTGCCATCGTAGGTAAGCAAAGAGATGCTCTTCCCTCCCTCTTTGAACTTCTTGAGCCTGGACGACCTCTTCCATGCGGCATAGGATTTCCTATGGCCTCTTATTTTTGATGGTTCAAAAGTTGCACATCACTTTCTTCAGAAGAAGAATTTGAGGAAGATGGAGAAGAGGGTGACCTCTTTTCGCCTTTTTCTTACCTTGATCTTCTTTGTCTGCACCATCACTTTCATAAGAGGAAGAGGATGAAGAAAATGGAGAAGAGGGTGTCCTCTTTGTCATCTTTTTCTTCTCTTTGATTTTTGTCATCCCTCTTTGAGTTATGGTGAGAAGAAGTGTGCGATGGTCTTCTCTATTTTGGAGGTGATGGATAGTGTTTAGCTAGCCATCTTCGTGGAGCCATCTCCATTGAGGTAGCAGGAGACTCACTTATTTCTCGTTCCTTCGATGCAGGCTCTCGAGTTCTCCTTTGAGAAGGAGATGCGTCATCAAGAAGCAAATTTTTGAGCCCTTCGTATGGATCCTCTTCTTCTTCCCGAATCGGAGAGAGGCCTCTTTTGGGAGTCTCACAAGGAGGCTTCCTAGGTACTCTCTCGTCATGGTGGGGAGCTTGGAGAATCCCAGAAGCATGAAGCTGCCATTGCACTTCACTTTGGAGGGATGGATTGCCCATGGCTTGTTGAAGCCTAGAAACAAAGTAGCTAACAAGCATAGGGGCATCATTAGTAGCCTGCTCATTAGCAAAATCAAAGTTATCAACATTAATTTCACTCTCTTTACTATTGTCAGCCATTCTAACAACTTTTAGGTGTAAACTTTTTAGGTGTACTTTGGCACTTCAAGCCCTAGTTGCTACTCCTATTTACCCCTTTAGAAAAAGCACTCAAGCTACTATAACGGTGGCTCAAATACCATTAACTGCAAGGAATAGAAGAGAGGGTCGTTCAACACCAAAACAGTATCGGCTCCTGTCAAGCTTCTAATAGCTCAATAGTGGTTAAGCCGTAGGCAAGCCCTGTAGGACTCCATTATTAAGACCATAGCTCTCGACGGTGATGCCCCGTTATCTGAACGAAGGCAAGTGCACTGCAAGGCTGAAAAATCCCTATTCTACTTATTCAAATGCAATTAATATCATTTATAGCTAGCTTGAGGACCTCCCTTCTTGAGCAAGAAAAGAGAAACCTTGTGCTCTGATACCAATGTAACATTTAATGTCCTAGTAACTTGTGTGTAGCGGAAAATAGCATGAACATAGTGAGCATCTTATTAGAATAGATTCCTAATGAGAATAACAAGAGTGCTTGGGTGGAGAGAGCAACAAAAAGTGTAACACCTACTTAGATAGCATGAACAATACTTCAAAAGAGAGAGAAATTAAGCTATTGACAACAGTTGAGGACCCCCTTCAAAAGGCTTTGTATTATGGTTTCTCCCATCAAGAGAGGCATTTTACAATACAATTCTTTGTGTTCCTTCAATACTAGCTAGTGCAATGAAGATGGAAGCTTCAAGCACTAAGCAAAACACTTATTAAACACAACATCAATTCCCTCACGGTCTCAGACCCAAGAACCTCACACACCTTCAAAGATGGTGAGAGCTAGCGGGGTATGAGAGTAGATTGAGAGGAAGGAGTAGTAGTCGTACGAGAAAGATGCACATCTCCTCACATAATCACTCATATTAGCATAGCTTAGCTTAGTAATTAGCATGGTTGAGGAGATGAGAATGCACTGAAGCTTGTCTCTTGGTTGGATTTGCATCACAAAGCCAAGAGTTGTTGGTGTAGGCCTCTCTTCTCACAAGCTTGGAGTAGGTGATAAGATTTCCATTAAAGCTTGAGCAAGAGAGAGAGAGTCTTTCTACTCCACACATGGACTAGTGTGAGTGTGTATGCAATAATGCCTTTGAAAAATCAGCCCCCTCTCTCTCTTGGTCGACCCCTCTTGCTATTTGCTCATGCTCACACCCTATTGGACCTCTCTAGGCTTAGCCAATGGAATTTCAAGAGCATAAGTGATAGCCTTCTGACATGTGTCCCCCTTTACCCTTTTGTGAGAGCTTTAGGTTTTAATTAATGCAACTAAACTCTCATTGAACCCCTTTGTCTCCTGGCCAATAGGAATCAGGCAAGCCATTGGGCTGCTGAATGCTCATTGGACCCCTTGGGAGACTGTCCAATAGTCTTCTAGAGAGCTTAATTCTTATTGGTTCTTTTTTTAAGCGTTTTTAAATTAATTAAACTAGATTTACTTTAGCCTAATTCTCATTGGTCCACCTCCATGGCCATCCAATAGGATTTGAGTACACCTTGTGGGTATCTGGGCTAGGGAGCTGACATGTGTCCCTCATTCCCTTTGTGTAAAGGGAGCTTGTGTGTGTGTGTGTATGTGTTTCTCTCTCCTCCCCTACTTGCAAGGCTCTCCCCCTCCTATGTAGGAGCCTTGAAGACTTTTTGGTACACACACAAAGCATCCAATTTTACTAGTGTTTGACCTTTGGACAAAACCTTTGAATTTTGGAACCTTAGCATTTTGGAAGTCTTAATGGGATGAACCTTAGGGTCTTTAAAGCCCATTTGTTGCACCTTGCTCTTTTGCAGATGGACCCCCCTTTGGATCCCTATTTTCCCTCCTTTGATCCCTAATGTGGCTGGTCTGCCAGCTTAACCAATATTCTAGCTTTTTCTCCCTTGGCACTTCTCCATATTAAATGATCATTTTAACATGAGAAAATCATTTAGGAGAATTAGATATTAGTTATTATGATAGGGCTCACCTCACAAATACTTATCCCCATCTTTAGGAAACTAGGGACAATTTATTTAGTCTCTCAAGTGAATAAATAAGTGACTTATATAAGAACTCTTGGGTATGTGTGTTTTGATAAAGTGCCTCTCATTAACTTGCTTGATTTTATCATCACTCAAAAAAGTTCACTCTGTGTTTGGGATTCCTGAGTGGACAATAATGATAGCACATGTATACGGTCCTACGCATAAGGCCAAATGAGACAATTTTCTAATTTTTCCTTGCTCATTTGTAGCATTGTTAATGATTAATCTTTGTAGGATTCAAGAAATGCAAACAATTTCCATCTGCGAGATGAAGGAAAAGACACATAGGTGCAGATCATGTTCTAGGAAATGACAAATTCGTTGCTACTGGACAGTGGACATCGTCCATATGATTTTAGAGGATTCATGGCAGATGAGATTGGAGAAAATTAGAAAGCTATTCAAATTGTATTCAACGAAGGACCTGACAATGTTATGGAAGGAAAAGAACACTCATGCTTGTTTCATTGGGAGCAAAGATTGCACATTCATTATGTGCAATATGTGCATAAAAATTTCCAAGATGAGCACAAGCGTATGTGTGAATTGTGGCACTGTGCAAGGACCGAGGAAGAGGCAACCAGTTTGTATAGGACTATACAAGCTTGGCTAAATTCATTAGGAACACACACATATTTCTTAGACTCCTTGACAAAAACCATGTAACAAAAAAGAGTGCTTTTCATTACTCTCTCTAAAGTTTGAGCCGTACAAGTGGTATAGTGTTACCCGCACTACTCACATCAAGTGAAACATCCTTTCCTCTATAGGAAAAGAGTACTTTTCTCTCTGGAAACTTCATAGTGGTAGCCATGCAATCAAACCATGGTGCCCCTAGGGTAACATCTTCTTGCTTGTGTGGAGAGATGAAGAAATCTCATTAGTCGAAATAACTTTGCACATGGAGCCTTAGCTTCATAATCAACGGAAGACTGAGGCCTCTTGTCCTTTGAAATCTCCATCGTATTTTACCACATCCACCATCTTGAAGTCATGGAATCCTAGCTTAGTAGCTAGCTCAAGAAAAGTAAATTTGTGGGTGAGCCAGAATCAAATAGTAAAAAAGCATCATGCTCTCTTACTTTTCCCCAAGCATAAGAGAGTGGTGCCCCTTTACAATGGCCTTCCTGTTCTAGAGCTTCCACCATGGTGGCTCTAGGAGAGTCATTTTTTGCTTGGGACATCATGCTTGGGAAACATGACCTTGCTCCCTACACTTGAAACACTTGTTATCTTTACGATAATGCTCAACCTCTTCATGAAAAAGTTTGTTTTTACCTTGTAGCCTTTTTCCTTTGCCTTTATTTATTGTTGTTCTTGTTGTTATTTCTAGTCTTGAGAGAATTTGGTGCTCCATTGTTCTTTCCCTTTGGCTCAACTAGTTCCTTAGCTTTTGTTGGCTTGGAGCCTTTCTTACTCCCTTGTTGGAAAGGAATCCTTGAGGTGACCATAGTGTGATGTATGACTGCCAAAATCCTTTTAGGTCTTTGTGAATTGGCATACTCACTCATCTTCTCAGATATGACATCAAAGAAATGTTGCTTTTGTTTTGCAAAGTCTATCTTCTTGTAGACAGTGGTAACAAGATGTAGCTCCCAAAACATATCCACATACTTTTGAATGGAGTTGGATGGGGCTATCTTCAAGCTTTTCCATTCCATGAGGAAATTTATCTTTGGCATCACTTGCATGGAACTACTTCATAATAGCTATCCTCAAAGATTTTTATGTCTTTGGAGCTTCATCTTGAGCATGTAGACTTGCCCACCATTGACGAATTGAATGAAAACATTTCAGATCTATGAAGATTCTGAAAAAATCTTTATCTCCAAAAGCCACGTTAAACTATTGAATAATAGCCAACACTTTATTAGTTGTTCCAAAGGTTCCATCATAGGTAAGAAACGTGATGTTCTTTTCTATCTTGTTGAAAATTTTCAGCTTTTGTGATAGCTTCCATGCTGTGTAACTGCTCTATTTACCCCTTCTCTATTCTCTCTTGGGTGGAAAGTCACTATTCTTTGTGTGGAAAGATGGTGACGAGACGAAGAGGAAGAGGAAGAAGAAGGCGAGGATGGTGACCGCTTTCTTAGCTTCCTCTTGCTTGGATTTCTTTCTCCATTCTTTGGATTTGTATGGGAGGGAGTGCTTGATGACTTCCTCTTCTTTTTGGGAGGGCTAGGTAACCATTGTGTCTATCGTCGTCTTGGGGCAACATCACTTTTGGAGGTAGTAAGGGTGTCACTTTCATACCTCTCCCTTGGAATTTCAGGATGCACTTCTTCTTCTTGAACAGTTTGCCTTGGAGGTCCTCTGGTATCTTCTCTTAATTACCCAAAGAGATTCATCTTTTAGAGGTCTCACTAGGAGGCCTTGTAGCAACTCTCTCTTCTTGGTTACTTGGGGGAACTTGAAGGGTTTGAATTTGTCTTTGAACCTCCACTTGCAAAGTGGGGTTTCCCATTGCTTCTTGTAGCTTGTCAACAAGATGTTGAAAAATCTATGACCATCATCAAATGTTATACCATGAGCCAGATCTAAGTTGTCAGTATGAATTATATTCTCTTGATTATGTTGTGCCATGATTAAATTTCCTTGTATGTATATATTAGCTCTTTCCTTGACACTTCCAAAACTTTGGCTACTCTCCTCTTAACCCTAAAAAATAAGCACTTGAGTAACTACACCAGTGGTATAGAATATTGTTAATTGCAAAGAGTAGTGGAGTGGGTTTAACAGTGCTAAGTTGGCAGCGGTTCCTATCGAGTGGTTAATAGCTCACTAATGGTTAAGCCATAAGAAAGTCCTGAAAGATTCCATTATTAAGACCATAATTCCCGATGGTGTCCACATGTAGCCTATAAACATGCATGCCAACCAAAATAATCTATCTCAGTCCCACTTGTTAGACGTATCTTTTTTGGCAATCATTTCACGGCGAGCGCTTTTTGTTATTCGGCGAGCAAATTCTAAAGACTTCTTTTGTCAAAGTGGGATACTATCCACTATGCAACACATATACGGTATAAAGTAAATGACACTCCTTATTGAAAATAAATTTGACAACATTCAATATATGGAAAAATGCATGAACAAAATTGAGAGATAGGTGAAACATACCCATATACTGATACTGAAAGGCTTTAAAGTAAACATTTTACTTGAAATAACAATGGCAAAAAGATAAATATGGAGTGAAATAAAACAATACAGTATTGCCAGATGGCTACATGGTTTAAAGTATTGCCAAATGGCTACATGGTTTATGGGTTTATTGTTCTAATACTAGCTTACAATGGGAAAACCTAGTTGTCATCATCACTGTTGTCATTGTCATTGTCCTCATTGTTTCCATTGTTAGCTCCACTAGCTTGTCCCTGTGAAGCAATGTACGTCATTTACACTTGTACCCATGCCTCCACATGCCTTTTGAAGGCTGCACACTCATGTGGGCTTGATATCCAAGATCTCCCCAGTTCATTACTGCATTGTGGACAATAACAAAACGTGCTCTACATACTCTTCAATTGGGTGTGCATTACCATCTAGCTCATATATGGCATTGAATAGGGACTTGGTGGCTTCATTGTTTTCATGAAAATCCTCTGTGTTTCTACGTGCACTTTGAGTTTCACTCAAGATACCCATTGCATACACAGTGTTCATAATATAATTAGCGTGCACATTGTCGATGGGGTCGACATGGGGGATTGGTGAACCACATTGAGACCCACGCCCACCTTGCCCATGCTCATTGCATTGTCCCATAGTTACCATCGTCATGATGAATGTGTGGATGCAAGAAGATTGAAAGAGAAGCTTGTGAATAAGTGCAACGAGAAAATTGCAAATGAATGATACATGTGAATTTTTGGACTTTTATAAAAAACCCAAAGTCGCTTCATTTTTTAAGGCCATTCACACCATATCTTCTGACTGCATTTTGAATTAAAAATAACATTAAATAAGATGTCACTTCAAGATTAAATACCATCGGTTAAATTACATATAAACCAAGGATTATTTAACATCACAAATGCAAACGTATCAAAAAATAGAAAGCAATCCTTTGCAGAATTTAAATATGGTGAGCAGGAAAAATACAAAGTTTGAAGGTGACAATACATACAAAACAAGCTCATATGAAATAAACAATACCTTTTTTTATAGGTTCCTTGTGGTGGTAGTTCTTGTGATGGCTGTGCTGGTGGAGGCCCCATGGATAGTGAGGGAAAGAGTGGCATGTGGAACAGTTGGCCATGGTATAGCCAACCATGTACTATATATGGACGTTCACTCGGGGGTGCAATAAACAACACCATGGGCTCATGGGGATGTGATGTAGGTAGTTGTGTATGCATTGATTGTGAAACATTGTCAAAATCAAGAGTGAACTCTAGCCCACTTGGAAGTTGCTACTATGGTAACACACTGTGCCATAAACACACTACAATCTCGCTTGATCCTGATGCAATGTCATTGTACATGCTCAGACTCCGTCACAAAGCCACCGCATCCAACAAGACAATCCAAAACTGCGTTGCCAACCTTTGTGAATGTACTCAACAACCAGTGTAGAATATCACATATATTATTTGACACTGCAATGAAAACTATAGTTTGTAACTTCAACCATTCCTTAACTTATCAAGCAAAGAATTCACTCTGCTCCACACCAGGGTGCTCCAATGTGTTCTAGAGTCCATGGTGCCTCTTGGAATGGTTCTCGGATCATATAACCATCATCATCAAAACCATCACAATCGGCTCTCACATCTCTGACTTGGCGATCGTGCAATGGAATAACTAGGATCCCGTCAAATCTACGTGTAAACATGGCTAGCACCAATGTCTCAACCTGCAACATTGTTTATGATTAAAATGAAAATAATACCATTGCTATCATGAAACTCATAAACAAATGGTTTAAGACTTACTGAATGTGTCACGATAACAATATATGTGTATGACAATATCCGAAGGAAAATGGTACCTTGATGGCAAAAATCACACACGTGATCCTCCTTGGTGACCAATGCTAGGTGGTCCGTTCGACACCCCACCACAATTACACTATTTGGCAACAAGAACTCTGCAGCTAAGGTTAACACATTGGCATCAATATTAATAAAGAATACATTCCAATGGGGAATGCTACCAATGCCAATGCTAAGTTTGTAATGTGTTGGTAAGTTTTCCCAGACATGTTGCATCCCTCTAAGCCACTAATCAAGATCCATTTGGCCGGTGTGAGAGAGGGACCCCACAAAATACGAATCACTTGGAGGGTCTTATGATACATAAGACCATACACAAGAAGATGGAATGAGTGTGTAATGAATTAGGTATAGAAATTAGATACTAAAGCATCATAAAATCACTCAAGGCTACTTTTTGGGTCCATAAGCACTCCGTAGATGGTCTACATCAACAAGGACTACAAGATGTACGGGAACTACTCCAACAACCCCAATTTCTACCATGTCCATGTTTGAGTGTGCCGAGACTGCCTCAAATGCCAAATGTAATCAATTGTTGGAAACCACTTTGATTTAAACATCATCATTGACTTCTACTCGTATTTTTTATCTAGTGGAAAGAAACCAAGTTGTTATGAAGGCCTCGCATGATGATTTGAAAGTGGGTGGATGCCCTTGCTTTGACCAATTGCAATAGAGGTGGTGCGTATCGAGCCCCTAGATCTTGAACCCCATGATGGACTTGATCTACGTGATTCCAAGTGTTGCTCAGAGTCACCCTACTTGGAATCTAAACCACCACCTTGTTGTTCACTCCTTTCAATTTGCTGCTCTTATGATGACTCCTCCAATTCTTCAATGACTACTCGAACTCTCTTTTTTCCACTTGATGGTCTTGCAACTTCTGTGTTTAGGCTTGCCATGCTAGGAGAAAGGGTATCAGGAGGCTAATCGATGGTGACACTTGCACTCTTGCCCATCTCCCTAATGTTCCTGTGTAATGTTGTAAGTTAAAACAATAGTGAGGACACTATACACCAATGAGTATCACATTTTTTGCATAAGAAGGAAATAACTTACCATTACATGCTTTCGTTTTGTTTTTAGGGAACTCGCCATCAACATAGTCCGAAAAGCATGGATAGTCTCTCCATGCATCCTTACCATGGAGCTTGTCTTTCCACTCATTCGGGTAGATCCCACTCACCTCTCTCTCAGAACCCACCCATGCATCGCTAGGATGGTTGGGGTATGGACTACCCAAACCTTTCTTGAGGGCGCCCATCCCTATCTACAATTTACAATATTGACTCCATTGATCAAAACATACAATATGAATTATATACAATAATAAAACTTAATAGTTAAATACATGTACAATATGCATTGCACTGTGCATGCAAAATGTGTCTACTCCTCTCCATTGTGTGTGGTTTGTATGGTTGTCTTCCACCACACAAATGATTTGTCAAAGTGATCTTGTCAAAAATCTTGCATTGCCTCTCCAACAGATAGGCCATGATCACGTGTAGCATGTGCGTGGAGCTTCTTCATCTCACTGAGTTCTTGGCCTTCATCTTCTTTGCCAATCTCAATACACCCATGTACTTCAAGCATTAGCAACATTTCACTCATATATATGATCCCTTTCTCTAATGTTACTATACTCACCTTTTCAGCTACCATAATAGATGTGCATTCTTAGCCACTGTGAGAATGGCTTCTCTTGTGTTGGAATAGAGGCCTCAGTCATGGAAACATTCCCTTGGCCAATTTGTCCACCAAACAACATTTCTTACAATATTTCATTGTATATAATGTTAGATAATCATCCAAAAAGCCAATACATTCAAAAGCAAAGAATACTCAATCTGCAAGGCTGATGCGTACATGTGCAACCTCAAACACGTTGAAGGGGGTTAATTTGCATCCCTTACTATCCTCTATAGGAAAATTTTGTGTTTTTTGCTGATACATTGCATTTAAAATCTTCCTATAGTACACATGATAAAGATAAATTGATTTTTAAACAAAATATAGTCAAGTCATCCAATGTATGTGTATTATAAATCGCAGTCACCTTCCACAGTAGCTATGCTAGAAAAGACATCATTAGTCTAAGCCATCTTGAGTGATTCATTGTTGTGCCATGAAGTGCCCTCTCATCTTTTGCCCTATCCTACTCATTGAACTTGTCCAACAAGGATTGTGGGTCCGTAAGTTCCAACTTCTGTATCATGAAGAAGACGTGGGAAGTGATGTGAGGCATGTGGACTCGTGCGACTCTACTTTTTTTTGTAACAATTTAGCAACAATTTAAAATTCAAGTGCAATAATTTAAAATTCAATTTAGCAACAATTTAAAATTCAAGTGATTGTATGGCACAATATGGGTATCAAACCACCTTGATGAAATGTGACTATCAACCAAAGAGATCACTCAATGTGTCCTTACCAATATTTTGTTGCTCTATGGTCATCGAAGTGGTTGCACCCATCAATAGAGCTCTCATAGAGTTACATGTGCAATCCACAGATGCAACAATTGCAAATGTCATTGAAGGGATGAACCGCCTTCTTGAATCATGTTGACTGGAATTTCTTCCTGATGATTGACTCCTTTGGATTGGTTTCTTATAAGAATTGACTTTTTTTTTGGCAATGAAAGTGAGAACGAGTGAGTGAGAATGGCTGGGTGAGAGAGAGAGAGAGAGAGAGAGAGAGAGAGAGAGAGAGAGAGAGAGAGAGAGAGAGAGAGAGAGAGAGAGAGAGAGAGAGAGAGAAGGTGGGTGTGAGAGATAGAGGTAGAGAGGGAAGAGTGGATGAAGGAGATGGTGAAAGAGGGAGAGAAAAGGCAGGTGAGAGAGAGACAAGAGGATAGAGATAGAGAAATAGAATGGATGAGTGAGAGAAAGAGTGATAGAAGGTGAATGCGAGGGATGAGAAGAGAGGAATGGGAGGGAAGATAAGAAACATGGATAGAGGGTAATGGGAGGGAAGGAAATGGAAGGGGGACCTTAGACCGTGAGAGTGAGAGGGAGAGCCTCTTGAGAGAGTATGAGTGAGAGAGAGAGAGAGAGTGAGAGAGTGTCGATTGAGAGACAAAGTGATAAAAGAGGAGGAAGGTTTCCTTTTATAAGGGGGGTCCCCCCCTCTCAAATTCTATCAAATGGCTTTGTGTTCACATCTTCTTTTGTTCACCACTCAAAAACTAATGTTGTGCACTACTCTCTCTCATCACAATGTTTCACACTCTTGAGACCTCCATAAAATTTTCTTGGGATGCCCTAGAGGCCATATCCAACTCAAAATGCGCTCATTTTGCAAAGCTTGAAACAAAAGGGTAGATTCTCCATCACTTGTTGGAAGAGAACTGGGATGATCAGAGAGGCAGATGAAGAGAAACTGAAGAAGTAGCTAGGGCACGTGGTGAATAGTCTCTTACTCTTATAGAAGAGCAGCACTACTAAACCAAGGACTTTAAGCAACTGATTGCAGGGGCAACATATAAAGTGATATCATATGTACCACAAGTGATGTGAAATTTAATGCTTTCTATGAATAATGAATGTTCATCTTTTTTATTTTTTGATCAAATTGTACAATGGATATTGATTGGAGAGTTATGAAAGAAATGAAAAGTATGCGCATGTCTTATCAAATCTACTGTTATTTTATCCAAGGCTTGTCCACATGCCTCTCTGTCTTTGTCTTTGTCTTTGTCTCTCTCTTTCTCTCCCATTTTCTCTCAATGAAGAGAGTGGGATACACATGAAACCAAATTAGGTAGGCCTTTGTGAAATGAATTCCCTCTCCTCCCATCCTCCTCTATCACATATCCTCTCTCTCTCTCTCTCTCTCTCTCTCTCTCTCTCTCTCTCTCTCTCTCTCTCTCTCTCTCTCTCTCTCTCTCTCTCATTCTTTCTCTATAATTTTTAAGGAATCTGCTTGCAAGATTCCAAAAAGCGCTTGCTAGAACATGCTTGCCTGAAAAAAAATCCCCCACTTACCCTATTGCAATAAACAACTCCAAACTTTTATAGATTACTCAAGGATTTCTCTTCTTAGGCAAGAAAAGAGAAACCTTAGCTTTGATACCAATGTCAGAGAATATAATACTTACTTTAGATTCAACGGAATTTTAACTTGTGAAAAGAGAGATTTTTCCTTAAGAGAGTTTTAAAGAGGAGGGTAGAGGTTGTGTAACATTTAATGCACTAGTAACTTGTGTGTAGTGGAAATTGATAACATAGTGAGCATTTCATTTAGAACAAGTTCCTAATGAGCATAGAGAGAGTACTTAATTTGAGAAAGCAACCTAGCAATTTACACCTAGCTATTTGCATTGATAATACTTGAAAAGAGAGAGAAATAGAACAATTGACAACAATTGACAACCGGATTTACATGGAGCTGGTCCCCCCTCCATAAAGGCTTTGTATTATAGCTTCTCCCATCAAAGGAGACTTTTTACAATACAGTTTTTGTGTTTCTTGACAAAACTCGTTGATGCAATGAAGATGGAAGCTTCATGCACCAAATTATGCTTGAAAAACACACCTAGTGTCCCTAGCCTCATTCCCAAGACCTCACATGCCTTCAAAAATGGTGAGAGCTAGCAGGGAATGAGGATAGATTGAGAGGAAGAAGAGGTATCTTATGAGAAAGAAGTATTTTTCTCACATAATCACTCTAATAGCATAGCTTATCTTAGTAATTAGCATGGTAGAGGAGATGAGCATGCCATTGAAGCTTGGCTCTTGGTTGGATTTGCATCCCATAGCCAAGAGTTGTTGGTGTAGGCCTCTACTTCTCAATGCTTGGAGAAGGAGATGGAGTTCCTCTTGCACACATAAGTTGTGTGTGTGTGTGTGGTTGGGTTAGTGTAAAATGCAACCTTTTCTCTCATCTTGGTTGACCCCTCTTGCTATTTTCTCATGCTGGCATCCTATTGGCTCCTGCAAAGCTTGGCCAATGACAATTTAGAAGCATAATTGCTAGCCTTGTGACATGTGTCACCCTTTCCCCTTTTGTGAGAGCTTTAGGTAATTAAATAATTCAATTAAATTCTCGTTGGACCTCTTAGTCTTCTGGCCAATAGGAATCAGGCAAGCCATTGGGCTGCTGATGCTCATTGGACCCCTTGGTAGACTGTCCAATAGTCTTCTAGGGAGCTTAATTTCTATTGGTTCTTTTATCAAGCATTTTTAAATTGATTAGACTAATTTTACTCTAGCTTAATTCTCATTGGTCCACCTCTATCACCATCCAATAGGATTTGAGGGGGGGTTGGGGACAACTGACCTAGGAGCTTGACATGTGTCCAATATTCCCTTTGTGTAAAGGGGGAGCCTTGGAGTGTGTGTGTGTGTGTGTGTGTGTGTGTGAGTGAGTGTGTGTGTTTCTCTCTCATCCCCTACAATATGGGCTTGCCCCCTCCTTCCTAGGGATGTGGGAAGACTTTTTAGTCTTCCCATGACCATCCAATTTCCCCTTGCTTTGGCCATTGGATAAAAGATTTAACTTTTGGAACCTTAGCCTATGGAAGTCTTAATGGAGCTGAACCTTAGGTTTTTTAAGCCCCATTGAAGCACATTGCTCTTTTGCAGTCTGTCCCCCTTTGGATCCCTATTTTCCCTCCTTTGGATCCCTGACAGAGAGCCTTACCAATATTCTAGATTTTACTCCCCTAGTACTTCCCCATATTAAATGATCAGTTCAACATGAGAAAATCATTTGGGAGTATCAGATATTAGTTTTTATGACAGCTTATGCCGGGTTGATTTCTTTACACAATTACACATTAGTGCATTAAAATCATGCACATAATTCAAAGAGAATACCACAATTAATTTTGACAACTTGATGAGGACCAGATATGCTTGGAGTTGGCCCCCCCTCCAAACGGTCTTTGTATTATAATTCTCTTTCAAAGAGAGTTTTGATTACAACACAACTTGTGCTCTTAAAGCACTTATATCAAACCAAGAAGATGGTGTTATTCAAGATTCCATGGTGTAACCCTCCTTCCCAAGCCCTAAACACCCCAACGGGGAGAAAGAACTTCGGGCTAAGAGGTAGATGAGGGTGAAAGAAGTATTTTTATAGCAAGAGAATTTTTACATTGTGTTCGCTTACTCCATGGGCAATAAGGTTAGTTTGTGGAAATTTTCAGAATTTTGAAACTAATTTTCATGTAGTTGCATCGAGTGTTTGCCAAGCTAGAAAAAGAGAAAGAATATGGTTAATGGTGCCAAAACTTATGGTCGCACAAGCCATGCCCAAGCTTCGCAATATGCATGGTATCAGATAAAGAAAATTGACCAAGGAACGATCATAAGGGTAAATTTCTCCCTTCCAAGAGGGGCCAAGGGCCAAAACTGTGCAAGAGATATTCAGTTGATCATTGGAGAAGTTGTGAGAGGACTTCATAACCAAGGTATATTTCATTCTCCTCATTTTCTTTGCACTTTAGGATTTTGCAGGATAAAATATAGCTTGAAGAGGTTTCTAAAACCTTTGAAGCTTGTGTTTGGGTTAGCAATGAAAGCAAGGCAAGTTCAACATAGTATGGTTATTATGGCTTAACCCTTGCAACTTTTATCATGCATGGTACGTGTGTCTGAAGCACGTCAAAACACTCCAATCCACTTTCAATTGTGTGCTATTTCTACGTTCATTTGTGAATTATCATTATGTGAAGCAAGGCTTTAGTTTTATGTACCTATCATAATGGCTTCCCAAGTTTGAGATATGCTATCAGGATACGGACTTCACAACACTTGGCGAGCGTATATGAATGGTCTTTCCTGGGGTGATGGCATGAACAAAGGCGAGGAGATTATTTGGTACATACGATCATTTTAAGTATTAAAATCCATGGCTATGAGCTGGATTTCAACAAGATTGCAAAATTACACTAAAAATTCCACTCAAGCGAGCATTTGTTTTTGGATTTTGAGACAATTGGCGGCAGATGGGCGACAAGGTTAGATAATTTCAAGTTCTTCTTGTTTTTCAATGTTTTTAAATTAAATTTGGAAAGATCCCCTACTTTGCAAAGCACAGTTCTTTGAAGGCCATAACGAGCAACAAGGCCTCTACCTTGTGCGAAGGTACTGCTCATTGATTTTGGATCAACGACAAAGCACACAAGATTGGGGAATTGATCATATTGGGGTATAAGCTCACAATTTACGTAATGTAGCATCAAATTGTGATGTATCTGGGCTAGTATAGATCATGCAAGGCATTTATTGTATCGGCTCAAACTGTTGAGGCCATCATTGTGGCAAAGGACCTATTGAGACCTTCATTGTAGCCAAGATCTTATCACTCTATTTTTTTTGAGTTGCATGCATTGTGTGCCAACAAGGTGGAATTAAGTCCACTCAATCACTATTTATGCTTCCACTATAATACCAGCTATTCTATGAAGGACATTATTATCCACCTACTGATCATGGTGGATTCCATTCGATGAGTTACCATAGTTGTGACCTTCTACTCAATAGAAATCGAGGTTGGTAGCTTAGCTTGTGTTTGTTACTTATGCATCGACATACATTATATATCATTGGTTGTATGCACAGGGTGCATGCACTATAGTTGATGATTTTTGTCTAGGCATGGCCTTGCTATCAAGAAACTAGCTCTTGTGATAATATGAATCTGCTAAGAGAGCCTCACGGCAAGTAATATCTTGTCTTTAAAAACCAAGGAATATCTAGTATGACCGCCTTCTTTTTGGCCTGCTTTGTCTATAGCACTGATTGTGTCTATATGAGTGGTATTTTCAAGGGTATGAACTAGCTAATGACAAATCACTCCTTAAGTGTTGATGGTAATTGATTGGCCTCTTCACTTGTACTTTCAAGGAAACAACTTCTCAACTACCAAGGGATAGTAGCTAAATCACTTTACCAAGTTGCTTACAATCACTATTGGTGGGAGGGTAGCCTATGGTGGTCGTAGCTACTTAGCGGTTTAAATAGTTTCCTTTTAAAATATGACCAAGGGGTTCAAATTTCCAAGGCAACACCAAGGTTTCTTAGCTAAATATTTGTTTATCTTCACTAATCTCTATTTTTAGTGTTTAGTAGGTCAAAAAAATATTGAAATTTTGGTAATGTACCTTTGAGGCTTGAAAGTTATCCTTGATCTTTGGTGGTACGTTTCAACTCATAGTAAGTATATAATTTGGTTTTATTCCTTTTATGCATATGTTTTGATTGAGCTTTACAAGGAGGATGCATATGCTGCAATGCTTTCATCCACTTAACTCTTCAGACACATGACAAGGTCATGTGTGAGCAAAGGCCTTTGAGAAATAGTGTACTAGGTACCATTTTTGCAATCTGTTACTTTCTCTCTTAACTAATACAATAGAGGGTTCACTCCCTATTGAAATGGTTATATGCCTACATGGCAGGGTTTTGTTTGGTACATGTTATTAGTCACAAGGTATGCAACAAGATCTAAGAAGTCATGGAGTTTCGTTTAGCTAGTGTGGAGCAAGTTTTATGAGGGTCCCTCTCACTCATGTCGATGAGTCTTTCCAGTTGCCTCTTGTGTGGCAGATGCAGCTTACAAGCACCCTCCTAGCCGACCACACCTTGCCCCAGTCTAAAGTTATTCACGAAAAGACTTGTAAAAGAGACATTATGAATTTTGAGCCGAATGTTGTATATTCAAACATGTATTCTTTTGTCATGAGCTTAAAAGCAATGTAAGCTGGCCATTGGCCATATGAAAAGCCCTAGCTATAAAGCTCAAAAACCCTTAATCTAAAAGGATCATTGTAACATTATTTGAAAGTTTTGGAAGAGCTTTTGTACGTCCAATTGTGAGTGGCTACTTAGCAACAACTTGTAAGCTGATAATCAAAATTCTATTCCAAGAAGTGTATCGTGTTCCTTTTCTCATGCCATTTCATTTTAGTAAAATCATTCTCAATTTTACTATGATTCATGACTACCCGTCTATGAGCTAAATTTGTAGATTTGAGTGCCAAAATGGTTTTTTTGGACATTTTGACCATATAGGAGTGTTACCAGACCATAGGGCAACCTATCTAGACTGTTCTGTTTCAGGTTTCAAGACCTAAACCATGATGGACTGAGATTTTAGTACCTTGTCGGATGACCTCCAAACTTTGTAGATTAGTGCCCTTAAGACTAATACATCTTCTTCTAAAGTTTCCTTTGCAATCCAAGCTCGTTTGATCGAAGAAATGGTGTGATGACCTAGAGCAACAAGATAGGACATATGTGGATTTCCCAGATTAGAGAGTGATGGTTTGCTGGTCGTGTTGACAGCTTAGTTCACTAGGTTCACTTCTTGAGGTTGACACCCTCAAAGAGTCTACGTGCCCCATCCAAGTCACTTCTCTGAATATTGATATTATGTTAGTGTCAGATAGCTATGCTACAAACATCTGATCGTGGCGACCCGCTAACATCGATGCCGTTGTTGCAAAGTTTTATGATCTGGAGTGACCTAGTTTTATTCATAGCCTTCTTTTCTAGATATTTTGTTAATACTGATTCCGTTTACACCTTAGTAGTGAAGCAACTAGACATGGAGCTTAGTGCTTGGTAGAGGCTAGAAGTCGGGGACTTACTAGATCTACTCTTTAGAGGAAAAGAGAGTTGTGAGTGAGATACATCTCAATATTTGATTTTTTTGATGATTTGAAAGTATTGTTTCATATTCCATTTCACTTTCAATTTGCATTGTTTTGTTTGTTTTTGCTCAAAGATTCATTTCAGTACCTAGGAGTAGGGCATCTAGCAACTACCACTATCAAATTTGGGCTAAAAGGTCAGGGCAAAAACTATTGAAAACCAAAAATAGAAAATGTATGGTCAGAGATCAAAATCTAATCAAAACTTAAAAATTTCTTACTAAAGGGTATCAATAAACTCACAAGAAGCAATCTAAGAAGTTTTCTCTAGATTTGTGGAGGTACATGGATCACTATTCATGTACCTCTAAGGCTGTTTGAACAAAAACTTGTATCATTTGATAGAGGTTGCTTCCAGGAAACAAAACCAAAATTTGGGATCAAATACATAAAACACACACTCAAATTAAAGAAAGTGGAGAAAACCTTCAAACGCTTGGAAAATTCACCAATATTTGGGGCTTTTCACTTTTTAGTGAACCAAACTCAAAAAGTTTTGGGAATTAGTATCAATAGGGCATAGACAACCAGTTGACCAAGTTTCATGCCAAAATAATGTCAAACATGGATCACAATCCATGTACTTTGTCATGAGTTTTGGCTGAGAATTGGGCAGCAAGTAGCTGAGACCATTTCAAAAGCTTGGAAAAGTCATTCAAATTTGGGGCTTTTCACTTTTTAGTGAACCAAACTCGAAAAGTTTTAAGGATTAGCATCTACAGGGCATAGACAACTAGTTGACCAAGTTCCATGCCAAAATGATGTCAAACATGGATCGCGATCCATGTACCTTATCATGATTTTTGGCTGAGATTTGAGCAGGAGCTAGCTGAGACCATTTGAAGTATTGCTTCCAAAAAGAACCTTGGCAAAAAATTCGAAAAAGTTTACCAAAAGAGCAAAAATCAGAAACTAGTCAAAAATCGTAAAACAAACACAAAAATTCACTTTTGATTGGAAAAAAGTGATCCAAATCCAAAAAGTTTTTGGGAGTAGGCTATTGACAACATAAGTAACCAGCATGCCAAATTCTAAATTCATATCTAATGGAACATGGATCGCTATCCGTGCACTTTTTCTGAGTTTAATTATACTAGCCTATAGCAGAGGTCAGTGTGAGCAATACTTCCCAATGCTAGGTAGCCAAAAGAGTTCAAAAAGTGGGTCAAAAGGGGCAAAAACACCTCAAGGTCAAAAATCGCTAGAATAGACCTAGGGTTTGACTTTTGGCTAACTTAAACTAGTCCAAATTACACAAAAAGCATATATCTAGGGTCAGGGTACCAAGGGCAAGCTGTGTGTCATTTTTCATCACATCTTGCCATAAAGGTACATGGATTGTGATCCATGTTCCTTTGTAACAGACTGAGACTAGACTTATCCCATAGCTAGAACTAGTCACAAGGAGCCTAGTGGATTTTTCAAAACTGAATTTGGACTTGATTTGAGGATTCTGCAAGCAAAATTAACGTTTTGCCAAAAGCACGATAAAGTTTTGTCAAGATTTTTGACTAACTGAGCGACTAAACTCATAGTCACAAAAAACAAGTTTTTTTTGTACAAATTACTAGGGCTAGAGTGGGCAACTTGAAGTGATTCCGAATCAAAGGTTTGTAAGTAACCAAAGAGGTAACATGTCAATAGTGTTTTTCTTGATGTATTTGCAATCAGGCAGATTATATTAGAGTAGAAACCCTATTGTAGGAGACCAAGTTAGCCACACTTCCATGGAAGAGAGTGTGAATCAAGGGCCGTTGCCAACCTTAGAGCCAATTCTCGAGGAAAGTCTGTCTAATTCTTCTTCAGAGAGATCTTACACCTACATGGCTGAGGGTTTTAAAAGTGTGAGTTTTAAAGAGGGGACTAATATTATGGGTACAAGACCATACCAACTCGCACCACAACCATGAAATTATTGCACTTTGTATATCAATTTAAGAATGAACAACGTGCAAAAATTTACATTGACGGTATGGATCACTACTGTGTAAAGTTAGAGGAAAGACATAGTGAGCTCAATGACATAGCGCATGTGGACTACAATGGTGATCAATACTTTGATGAGACGAGGGTATAATATATCTAGTTGTGCAAAATCCCAACATTGTGGACAAATGGGGATTTAACGGGATCCAAGGACAAAGTTGGCGTAGAGCCTGAAGACAAGCCACCAAAGCTGGACATTCCTAATGCGAATCTAAGGAATGAATGAGGCAACTCAATTCAACATGGATAATACTCATCTAGGGTTGTACAAAAAGGTAGGGATACCCATGTAATCATGCTTGATAAGTATGGATGATGATACTTTGTGGTGAAGTGTAAGGAGCTAGAGAGAATACATACTTTGGAGGACCACTCCATTAGTGTTATGTCAATCCTAGCACGATTAGATCTACTATCTCAGAGACGAGACCAAAAACAATGAGAGTGAGTGCTGTTAAAACCAAGGTGGAAGACTCATTCAATTGACAACAATATTCTGTACCAAGATTGATGGGATCATTGAGATCAAGGGCTCCAATGAACACACATTGAGATGAAGCTCCAAGCTCAATCCATACTACGAGAGTCCAAGAAACCCGGACTGATGCAAGGGATTTGCGTGACCAGATGAGAGAGCTACCAAGAGAACAACAACTAGAGTTCCTAGTGAGGGATATGAAGCTAGAGATGTTGTTTGAGGAGAATCTAGAGTTATGATGATGGTTGCTAAAACATGATGAATGTGACCATCTCAAGTGGTAACAAGTGTTGCCAAAAAGTACCATGGGTCAAGGGATCCATATGCGCATGTTTCACTCTTTAAGCAAAAACAGATTATCATGCTCAGTACGAGGGATTTGGGTTAACTTTGGAAGGAATGTCATTGACATGGTTCCAGCCATTGAATAGCACAGATTTCCCAAACATGGAACAACTCCTACGAGAGTTTGCTGAGAAATTCTAACTAAGGGAAATTCTAACTAAGGAAAATCAAGCATAACACAATTTCCCAATTCTATTTGTTTAAGCAAAAAAGGTGAATGAAGCTTTTCTTTGCTTCAAGCAATACATCAAGAGATGTCCTATTAGAGAGATACTGCAAGATGAAAGACTATCAGTTCTCTTTATTGAGGGCTTCAGAAACGAGACTCTAAAAAAGAACCTGCACTTAAAAGCATGCACCATATTTGAGCAAGTCACAAGAGAAGCATTGTATCGGGTTGACAATTGCAAGGTTTATGGAGAGGTATCAAAAGATGCAGACAATACAACGAGCAGAGCCTCTTTAGCCACAAGCAAACCTTCACTAAAGAGGAGTACTTAGACTTCAAATGCAGCAAATGTTGATCAAATGGTCGAGGAAGTGATCAGGAGAATGAACCAGAGCTATTGACAAAATCCAAACCTACGACAACAACTACCACTAGCAACAAATGTACTACGAGCCTTGAAGTGGTGTGCGATTGAGCACAAGTATACCAATCATGAGACAAATGAGTGTTTTTAAAACATAAATTATGTGAGGGAAAGGCCATATGGACCTCTAGGGTGCAACCTTTGCCAATATCACCAAGGTACCAAATAGGGCCAAATAATGCAGCACAAGGGGGAGATAAGCCTTAACATGTGTTGGGTCAACAACCTCCCTTACCTCAAGACAACAAGGCAATTGTTCAATATACACAACCTATGGAAGCACTCACAAATCAACAAATTATACCACGAAATTTGTATTATGAAGAGCCATTGGAGACTTATGGAAGAGAACATGAGGGTATTGTGTATGCTGAATGAGGGTTACCCTTCCTAGGTAAGCTCAAATGAGGCTGCAGAACTTTCATACATTACTCAGCCAACAAAGAATCATTCTATGATGGACCAAACATGCTCATGTTCATAGAAAATCAGAACTACGAACCTAGAGGGTACCCACTGAGGACAAGACAGCCAATGGGGGCACAACAATCTGCTCAACCTTGCTATGAATGTGGAAGTAATCATTGGGCATGAGTTTGTCCACACAAGGGTGAGCGCTCAAATATTTTTGGATTTTGTGGTTGTGCAATAGACCATTTACTTCCAAATTGCCCCAAGAATCCTGAAAACAAGGTAAAAGCAACTTTGAATGTGATTACAGTTCTGCCTTGTTCGAGTGGATTAGAGACCGAGCCAAAAATTCCTATCAATGTGGTAACAAGAGCTCAGGCTCAAGAATCTGCAAGAAACATGCCAATTGAGGATGAGCAAAACTGGCAAATTAAACTGAATTTGAGAGCCTAATAATAAGGACTCGGAGAAAATCTTGGAAGGCAAAAAGAGACAAGATGAAAGCTAAGAGGCTAAAAGAAAAGATTTCCTTGGAGACAGAGCTACAACAAACAAGGAAGCATCTCAAACGCAAAAAAATAAAAACAAGGAAAGGGTAGAAGGAGCGGTGTATTTCAAAATATCATCACGTGGTTTGTGTTACAATATACATGTGGTAGTGATGTGTGTGAACACACTTAGGACCATCGGGGCATTTTTTTGCTCACTAGAAGGGTTTTTCCCCCGTGCATTCTACATATGCCCATGACTTTAGAGCTAACTTATCTTTCCATTGCACACTAAGTAATACTAATCTCTATTGTGTGCCTTGAGCTTCTTCATCTTCTACAAGTTGCATGTGTTTCCCTGCAACCCTATTTCCAACAATTGGTATCAAAGTAGGTTGCACCATCCCGGGCATAGTCGCCAGTATTGCCAGCACATGCCTACTCACTCTCATTTAAGATGAGCTTTGGTGATCATCAGTAGGTTGAAAAATACTTCGAGGATACTTGTAGAACTTAGTCTATTGAGATTTTCCATTTGGGCTCATGTCGGGCCTCCGTTTCCACTACAGGAAATATTGCACGAGCAATTTTTTTCCTTTTGTGTAGAACTTTTGTCAGTGCTATTTTTTGGATAATAGTCCCTTACAATCTTCTTTGGGTTGTGCTATATAACACGTAGTAGTCCTACTTTGTTTCTCCTCTTTTTGGGAAGTTTTCACATCAAGTGCAGGCACTCACCATGGCTGACAACAACACAGCTGTGTTCAAGATGTTTGCAACTGGGATAGATTGGACAGGGAAAATTACCCAATGTGGGCTTAGATGATGCAACATGTGCGTCAAAAGGCATTTGGAATGTCATGCAAGGCATTGATGTACATCCTAGTTATATGGATACATGCGATGTTGAGGATGTTGCAGGTTTTGGTGATAGGGTTACTATTGCCATAGTTGTTTTGCCTACGGCTGAGTAGGCTCGTTGGGATGTTAGAGATGCGTAGGCATTGATTGCATTATCTATGAAGTGCACTATTACTCCTCACATTTGCTCAGGTAAGTTTGCAAAACAGGCTTGGGATATTCTGGTTGGTCTTTATGCAAGTCACAATGAGGCTAAAGTTGCATTGCTACATAAACAGCTAGAATCAAAGATATGCATGAGGAACATGACATGGAAACTTTCCTTGCTGGTATCAAGAAAATAAATGAGCAACTCATTTTTGCAGGCAAAGTCATTTCAGACAGCTCCCTTGTGCAGATTGCTCTTGATGCTTTGCCAGATTCTTACCAGACTTTTGATAGTACTTGGAGACTTACGACCCAAGGAAATCTTGATGTTATCAATCAATTTTGATGCATTATGCACATTGCTGTTGTCCAAGAGTCACTTAGAAGAAAGAATAGGGCTAAACAACATGCAGTTGAATAGGCCTTTATTGCTGCTCAAAGGAAAAAGTGGTAACAGGAATGTAGCCACTTCTCATGGTTCTTCCGTGAGTGGAAAATCACCTATTCCTAATGCTTCTACCCGAAACACTTCATCTAGGAATTTTGGTGAAAAGGGAAAAGAGAAGATGCCATCATTGCGAAGCTAATGATCACTTGATCAAGCAGTGCCCTAAATTGAAGGCAAAAGAGAGGCCAAGAAGAAAGAGGCTAGTTCTACTACAAGTGCATCTATTGTAAGGTCTTATGTGAAAGGAAATTGTGATGATGATGTAGATGCACAGCAGGAATTTAGTGCAGAGTGCACTTTGATCCTTCCCCTCATGATGCATGTATGTTAGTTGTTGCTGCAGATTCTCATGTGTAGTACTTTGTTAGTGGTTCTACAAAGCAGATTACCTCTCATCATGACTTGTTTGTTGCATTTGGCATTTTATGCCATGGGCTGTATAAGCTTACTTTGTATGACAAGTGTGGAAAGAATTTTGCAAATGTTTTATGAGGATTCAAAGACTGTTCCAGGTGTAGAACTTTGGCATGCACGTTTTGGGCATCTGAATTTTTCCAGGTTGCTGTGTTTGCAAAAATTTGATATGGTTTCTTTTTTGCCGCCTCTTGAAGCTCCTTTGAAGCATGTTTGTGAAGGCTATATTTTGGGTAAGATGCAATGTTCAAAGTTTCCAAAGGATGGCTTATTAAGGGCTACATGCAGGTTGCAGCTTGTGCATAGTGATGTTTGTTGCCTATGCAAACTCCGCCCTTAGGAAATTACCTGTAATTCGTGACTTTGATTGATAATTACTCCAGGCATGCGTGGGTGTATCTGCTTAAAGCGAAGTCCAAAGTGTTTATGTGCTTTAAGCAATTTTTGGCTATGGATGAAAATGTCTCTAAATGTACTATGGGCACCCTCCGTTCAAAAGGGGGGGGGGGGGGGAGTATATGTCTCATGAGTTTAATGTATTTCTGGCTAGTCGTGGGATAAAACACAAATGTACAATTCCATATATACCTCAACAAAATGGTGTTGCTAAAAGAAGAAACAAGCTGCTTATACACAGATGGCACGATGTATGGTCAAGAGTCAAACTTTACCACATTCATTTTGGCTTGAGGCCATCATGTGTGCTACGTATGTACTCAACAAGTGTCCTACAAAATCTTTGCTATTGATGACTCCATATGAAGCATGTCATGATACAAAGCCTTCTATTGGTCACATGCATGTTTTTGGTTGTTTAGCTTATGCTTTGGTGCCACAAACACAATGCAGAAAATTGGATGATAAGGCTGCCAAATGCATTTTTGTTGGTTACAGTACGAAAATCAAAGGTTACATGTTGTACCATTCACAAACAAATCGTATCTTGGTTTCACAAGATGTGTTTGTGGAAGATTTTGTTTAGCCCTTGTTGTCATGTACTAGAGACAGTCATGTAAGCTCACATGATATTTATGATAGTTTATTATCTCTTTTTGGTGGTGGAAATTTGAATGTAAATTCAAATGAGGCAAATGTAAAATCTATGGGGCTTTTGGAAAATGCTACAAATCGTCCTATTACTAATGTTGATGTACACGATGTACTTGATGTGAAAAGGGTTCAGAATGAGCAGGCTAGAGGTATGACAAAATGGTTGGTGCATACTTTGCGTGACAATAAATTGGATGCACCTTTGTCTAGTTGTACTCATTCACATTCTCACCATGCATCTTATGCATCAGGTTGTGCTTCTTTGGTTGCTTCTAGCTTATGTGATGTAGAGGAACCTCTGTCTTTTGATGAAGCACAAATTTCTGAGAATTGGATGGCTACCATGCGATTAGAATATGATGCACTTATAGAAAATGACACATGGACTTTATGTGAGGCCATTAGTACAAAGTGGGTTTACAAGTTGAAATGTAAGCCGAATGGTGAGATTGATTGCTATAAGGCTTAACTTGTTGCAAAAGGTTATGCACATCAAAAAGGAAAAGATTATGAACAGACTTTTTCTCCCACTTGTTGTATGACCAATGTGCGTTTTCAATGTGCATTGCCAGCTCATTTTGGATGGGATGTACATCAATCAAATATTGTTATTTATTTCTTGAATGGTGATATATTTGAGTAAGTTTATGTAACATAGCCTCACGGTTTTGTCATTAAAGTGTAGGAAGATAAAGTGTCAAATGTAAGAAAGCTTTGTATGGATTGAAGCAATCTTCTTGTGCTTGGTATGAGAAAGCTAACACTCATTTGGTTAAACAAGGCTTTTGTAATAGTCCAATAGAAAGCACTTTGTATGTAAAGCATGAGGGTGATGTACTTCTTATCGTAGTTTTTTATGTTAATGATTTGTTGATCACTAGACCCAATGAGACACATATTTCTGAATTTAAGGCTGATTTGAATGCTATTTTCAAGATGAAAGATTTGCAGTTGTTGCATCATTACTTGGGCATAACATTTAAGCAGTGTGATGGTCGTATTGCCTTGTGTAAACAAGTTACATAGAGACATTGCTATGTAAGTTTGGACTCGAGGACTGCAAACCTATTGCTACTCCCAAGGAAAATAGGCTTGAAATTGAGTCTTCATGATGCTAGTGATCTTGCCAATGTCACTCTTTACCAAGCTAATGTTGGATGCCTTATGTATGTATGCAATATAAGGCCGTATATTCATTTTTCACTCTCACCAATCATCAAATTTATGCATAGCCCAAGGTCTAATCATCGGCAATTTGTCAAGAGGATTTTTTGCTACTTGAGTGGCACTTTGCATCTAAGCTTCTTTTATCCCAAGGGGGGATCATTGTCACCGCCAGATTTACATGCTTTTTCGGACTCAGATTGGGCTAGTTGTTTTGAAATGCGTGTGTCCACAAGTGGTTTTCTTTTCATGCTTGGTTGTTCATGCATATCATGGTTGAGAAAGAAGAAACCTACCATGGCCACATTCCATTTGTGAGGCTGAGTACATTATAGTCTTTACATATATGGTTCAATGTGTATGGCTCAGATGCCTTATGGTTGATTTGGGTGTTGGACATGCCACTGCCAACATCATCTACACTGATAATCAGAGCGCATTGGCAGTTGCAAGGAATCATGTTTTTCATGCTCACACAAAGCACATTGAGGTGCATTACCACTATGTCAGGGAAAGATTCTCAACAAGAGAGATTAGCTTGGCTTATGTGCCAACACAGGACAACTCTGCAAATCTGTTCACAAAGGCATTGCCTTCTAAGAAGTTCAAAGCTTTCTGCAAAGCTTTGGGCTTACTTCCCTTTGTGGATTGATCAAGCACTCAGGGCATTGCACTTCCCTTTACATTATGTGCTATCTCTTATTAACCGCATCACTCTCACAAGGGATTTGTTACCATATACATGTGGTAGTGATGTGTGTGAACACACTTAGGACCATAGGCTCTATTGTAAGCATAGGAGGCTAGACTAAAAACTAGCCAAACTTTGGAGCAAAAATGATTGACATATCCGCATCTTGAATTAAAACGCAAAGATTGGAAATGTACAAACGACTCATAGAGACTGCTCAATCTCTAAAAAATTATAAACACCAAACATCCCTAGCCAAGAAGTGATGATGCACCAAAAGGAGAGGGAAAGTGAGAACTAGGAAAATGAAGTGATTGATCAAATAAGACCTGAAATTGAAACACCATTGATGATTGGATACTAGGGTAGTGGAAACACCACTAATGATGCCAACTCACAAGGGATGATGCCCATTCTAGAAGTGGAGGAGACATGGCCACAAGCTTTATGGAAAACGATCAAGAACCACAAAGATGGTTTCCATCCAATATTTGAGTTGTGAAAGCGATGAAGAGTTTCAATATTCATGAGACGATGCACTAGAGGTTGATTGTGAGGATGAGCTATCAAGTGGCTTTGATGAAAAAATAAAACCAAACCAGAACAAGGTAATCTTCTATGATTTTTCCAACAAGAAGTCTAGAAGACAAAAGAGGTATCGAGTAAATGAGTGAAGAAACATAAAAACATGCAAGGAAAACCTATGGCCTTTTGAAGATCAAGACACAATATTTGATGCTAGTAGGAGCAAATGATTGTGTGAGGGACAAATTAGACGAAAATAAATGAAACCAACTTTGACAAAGGATAATCCAAAGAAACAAAGCAAGGGGGAAGCCAAAGACACAACTGAAACATCTTTAAAAATGACAAAGACTGAGGAAAATGTAAATACCAAAAGTTGAAGCAAACCTTAAAAGAGATTTGGACGATTGAAATGGAGAGTGAAGAGGGATTGGACTCTGACAAATTGGATTCACCCTCTCACTACAAAAATTATACGATACAAGACCAAAATATCATAGTTCAGGAGCCGATGAGGGAACTTAAGGAATGAGGGACATCCTATGATGGACTTGAAAATACCAAGCACATTGACCTAGCTGAATCGTGAGAATAACCAAAGCATATACTTCCACAGACCTCACTAAGGAGGAAGAGCAACTATTAATTTCTACTCTCAAACACTATAGAGATGTGTTTGCATAGTCATACAAGGACCTTAAGGGAGAGGATCTGAGAATTGTCCAACACGCAATGCCCCTTGAGAGTAATGCAAAACCCCATAGACAACGTCACTATACATACAATGAAACATTCACCAAAAAGATCAGAGGAGATACACAAGCTTATGGAGTCGAGGTTATCTATGAGATTGAAGACACAAACTGGGTGTCGCCGATCGTGGTAGTGCCCAAAAAGAACAAAAAATTGCGAGTTTATGTAAATCTCAAATAGGTAAATGCTGCCACCATTAGAGATAACTACTACAAATCATGTGATTGAGTATAGAGTGATGCAGTTTGGCTTGACCAATGCACCTATCACATTCAAGAGGTTGATGAGTCATGCATTAAAAGAATATCTAAGAGAATTGTTAGAAATATACACGGATGACTTATGCGTGCATTCTATACTGAGAAACAAACATATGGAACATATGAAGAAGATCTTTGAGAAATGCAAGACCTATCACATCGTCTTAAGTTTGGATAAATATGTCCTCATTATAAGAAATGGGAAGTTTTTAGGACACATTGTGTCCAAGAATGACATTTTCACAGACCTTGAAAAGATACATGTGATTGTTTCTCTTCCAAGACCAAAAAAAGTTGAGAGGTACAAGATTTTGTGGGCTATTTTTGTTACTATAGAATATTCATCTATATGTACACAATCATTGCCAAGTCTCTCTATGCTCTCATTACAAAGTTTGAGTGGACTGACAAATGCAAAGAACCATTCTAGCAATTGAAGTAGAGATTGAATTCTGGTTCGACTTTAAAAGCTCTTGACTAGACTAAGATCTTTTCTGTCCATGTCAATGCATTGGAATCTGCTATCAAATACATCCTAGCACAGCTTGGAGAGAACAACATGGATTTTTCCATATGTTACTCCAACATACAATCTAATAGTGCATAAAAGAATTACATGACCACGGAAAGAGAAGGGTTATGAATGGTCTATGAAGTGAAAAATTTTAGACACTACCTTCTCACAAATAAATTTTTGATCTTTGTGGATCATCAAGCACTATTATACTTGGTGAACAAACCCTACAATACGGGATGCATTGTTCTATGGTTTATCATATTGCTTGAGTTTGATTTCACCATAGTAGTCAAAAAACACGTCAGAGGACTGACCATTCGTCTAGATTAACTCATGGAGAAGCACCGAAGAGAGTTGAAAATAACCTGCTGACTCTTATCTATTCAATATTGAGATGGTGTTGAGGTGGAGAGAACATGCCATACCTTTGCTCGCCATTGGTGCACTTCAAATTGAGAGGCAGTCATCTCTCATTGAGCAGACACAAACACTTGTGCTACCGGAAGGGTATATAAGCAAGGAAATGGTGGACTATTGAGACTATGTATAGATCCAATAGAAATGAATGTGTACTTGAGCCAAGCTCATGTGCAAACCACAAGACTTCACAATGAAAAGCGCACACATTTTAGCGATTAATGAGACTTGGTGTGTACTGTCCTTATGTGCAACAGACTATTCATGACTACATTAGTTTATTTGACATTTGCACAAATCGAAAACTTGTAGAATATGCAATACTATTCCAAGTAGGACTTGCACCTAAGTGGAGTTCACACATTGTGGATAACCTGAACAAAGGCATCTAACCAGAGGGGTTGAGTAAATAAAGGATGAAATTCATTCATACCAAATTCAAAAGCTACGTGTTGATTGAGGACCACCTCTGTAAGCGAGAAAAGGACAACCAATTACAAATGTGGGCCACAAAAAGTAAATATATACCAATTCTTAAGCAAGCTCGTACTCAACAAGCCGACATACATTTTTCTATCGATAAAACTACTAGAGAAATCTTTGTTGCAGGAATTTGGTGGCCAACCTTGTTCATGGATGCCAAAGAATTGTGATTAATGTCAATGTGCTAAAACACTTATAAGGTGTGACAAAATGCCGTTACAACCTATGATGGGAGCAAGAGCTTTAACCAAATGGGGACTTGACTTTTGACTTATCACACCTCCCGCATATAGAACACATGCTCAATATATCATTGTGGCCATGAACTATTTAACCAAACGGGTTGAAGCTAAAGTGACACAAAGAAATGATGCAAAAGCCAGAGTGAAGTTCTTGTATGAGAACGTTTTTACAAGATATGGGCTACCAATTAAAATAGTGAGTGACAGAGAGACTTGTTCCATAAACCAAAAGATTGAATTCTTGCTGGAAGAGTTCATGGTAATTCATCATAAATCCGCACAATATCACCCTCAAGCTAATGGAAAAGTAGAGAGCACAAACAAAATTTTGTGCACATTGCTTACAAAGATAGTAAACAAATAAAGACCAAACTAGGAACTAAAGCTACACTCAGCTCTTTGGGCATATCGAGTTGCATACAAAACACTAGGATATGAGCTATCTGAAAGGATCAACAAACTAGAAAAGATAGATGAAATACTCTTATGAGCTATCGCTACTATTTAAGTGCAAAAACGGCTCATGAAGGAATTCCATTATCAACATGTGATCAACAAGGAGTTTACAAAATGTAACTATATACTAATCTACACCTTGGAAGTTGCAAAAACGAGGTAATGGCCATTTGTGATTGTTGGCATATCATCTAGTGGGACCATAAAACTTGTAACATTAGAGGGAGAAGAGATGCCCAACTAGATTAATGGCTACAAGTTGAAGAAATATCATCTACCACTAACCACCAAAAAGATGAAAAAGATTCATAAAGTAGTAAAGTGGAAGCAAAATGCTCAAGCTAATCAAGCACGTGCATAGTAGGAAGCAAAGTTACAAATTTTAAATCAAAGGGAACAACTAAACAACATCCAATGTCAGCAACCTGCAACACCAGCTCCTCCTATCAAAGCTATTCAAACAGAGCCAAATTGGCTTAGAGGTATGGATGTATGCATCTGTATAAAGCTTGTAGATGGATAAACTAAGAGAGCACTTGCTGATACTAGAGCACGAGCCAATGTCATGAAGTATTCAACATACCTAAAGATGTCGGACGTACTATTGACAACAAATCAAATCAAACTCAAAGATGCAAACAAAGGGACGATAGTCACTTTAGGTCAAGCCAATGTGTCAATCAACATAGACGGCCATCAATGCCCACACCAATTACATGTAATGGAAAATATTGATGTTACTAAGGCAATCATCTTAGGTGTCTCATGGATGTGCATGCACAAAGCAGTTCCAAATTGGCAAGAGGAAAAGTCCAACCTTAATGGCACCTCTTATGTCACTCCTTTGACACAAAATGATCATATTTGTGATGTACAATCCATTAATACAAAAGTGCAACCAAAATTGTATCCTAAACCTAATTGGCAATACAATGCCCAACCAATTAGGCATGTATGGGTGAAGAAATCCATCATGGAAAACAAACCAAAGTATATTTGGCTACCAAAGCAACAAACTCTATAAGTGCACCAAACCTTCCACAAGAAACCAAAGGCAAACTCTCAAAACCCTTGAAGAAGTTCTACTTGGAAGTGGTAGCCCAAACAACTGACCAAACCTACTCCAAGCCAGCCCAAGTATAAGTGGATTCACAAAATCCCAAACTCCAAAACCAAACTGGCAATGGAGACCAAAGCCCCTAACATGATCACCAGGTCATTTGTCTCCATAGCCAAAGTACAAATGGGTACCAAAGCAAACACCAACCACATACATCGAGCCAGTGGTACTCACCAAACTAACAATCCAGGATTAAGCGCACCATCTTCAAAAGCTTTTATTTGGACCACGTAGTCTTGATGGAGCCTTGCCAATTACAGCCACTGAAAAATTTGTTCAGTACCTGCATCTTGCACAACATATTGTTACCCCTTGTATCTTTTTTGTTAGCATTATAGGACCACATTACATCTTAAGATCCTATACTTGCCGTGCATAATCATACGACAAGTGGGAGAAAAAGTCTCTTCATAATCTTTTCCTTTGCCGTGTTTGTGTATTATCATTGTGAGAATTTTTGTGTAAATTGTATTTTTCGTTTAAAGTTTTGCTTTTTAGGCGCTTTTTATGAGGATTTACCTCTTATCAGGGATAATAATGAGTAGTATCGACAATTTTTTACAAACATGATGCCTAGAGTGAGAATATGTATGTATAAGTGTGTGGAATAATTTTGGCTAATTTTTGGCAAAATAATAACAATTTTTAATAGTTTTCTTTAATTTTAGCTAATAAGGATAAAAATTTAATTTTGGCAAAATAAAAAAAAATTAATAGTTTTCTTTAATTTTAGCTAATAAGGATAAAAATTTAATAAAGTGAGCAAAAAAAGTTGGAATGCAGTTTTGAAAGCAAACACCAGATTAACAAAGCAAGAGCTTCAAGCATGTCAAGTTTGGAAGGATTTGGCACAAGTCAAATTTTGGGCCAACTTACGATGGATCAAAATTGCAAAATCAAGGAGAATCACCAACCAAGTCTACAAATGATAAGCTCTATGAGTTGCAGGTGATATACTATGGGAAATTGGGGCAAGCAAGCTAAGTATGCACTTGTCACTCGGGGTAGGTTGGGCACATACAGGAAAATTAGGGCAAGTACGGCTCATTTCCATTTGTAATAGCTAGAGAAAGAGAGAGAGAGAGAGAGAGAGAGAGAGAGAGAGAGAGAGAGAGAGAGAGAGAGAGAGAGAGAGAGCTTTGTGACCTAGAGCTGTGCTACCGCATTTATTCCTATCTCGAACATTCAAAGCCACCACACACCACCACATTCGACAGCTATGATCCTCTACTACCCATGAACAAATGTATGTAGCTCACACTACACAAAAAACATTGAATTGATGGTACATCGGATACCTAGTGCATTTATGGAAAACATACTAGGGTTACCACTTCACCATCAAATAGAGAGTTAGGGAATCCCCTAAAATTGGTACATAGTGATCTATGTGGGCCTATACTACATACATCTCTAGGGGGGCATTATATTTTATAACATTCATATATGATTCCACTTGAAAGGTGTGCGTCTACCTCTTAAATTCCTTGCAAAACTTCCTTGCAATGGTAGAGAGCTATCCAAGCAAGAACTCGAAGGATTTGCGCACTAACAATAGGGGAGAGTACATCTCCATTGAGTTCAAGAATTTTTGTAGAGGTATTAGACCATAGTTTAATATGCCATACACATATGCTTAGAATGGGATTACTGAGCATATGAATAGAACAATCCAAGAGAGAGTCATATCCATGCTTCTATGGAGAACTTACCTCTAGAGTTTTGGGAAGAGACTGTCATGCCCATAACATACATAATTAATCGATCGCCTAGTATGCCATTGAACTATAAGATTTTTTAGGGGATGTGGACTAGCAAGAAGCCAAACTACAACAGATTACGTGTATATTGGTGTGCATAATTCTCACATATCCTTAAAGAGCTATGTAAAAAGCTAGATCCCAAATCACACAAATGCATCTTTATTGGATATGGTGCAGATGGAGAGAGGGGCTATCATCTCTGGCACCCAAAATCTAAAAAAATCCTTCATAGCTCACAAAGTTATTTTTAATGAGTCAAAGATGCATAAAAAACTATAAAAGAGGTTGAGTATTGCAAGGTCAGATTCAAGGATGTAGCCTCAAGTGAGATCAAACAAACAACTCAGTATACTATTGACGTTCCTACCACTAGAAATGCTCCAAAGAGAGCAGTCCAACAGTCAGGTAGTGAGGAGATATATGCAAGTCTCTCATGCCCCTGAGAATTTTCAGTCAAGGCTATACTATTTGATTGTCATTGAGTGCAGAGAGCCTACCTACTACCAAGAGGCTATTCAAATGGAAGATAGGGTGTGGGAGTAGGCAATGCAATCAAAATATAACTCAATTATGGAAAATGAG
The DNA here is from genome assembly GCF_014529385.1 of Adiantum capillus-veneris. NCBI lineage: Eukaryota > Viridiplantae > Streptophyta > Polypodiopsida > Polypodiales > Pteridaceae > Adiantum > Adiantum capillus-veneris. The sequence continues at coordinate 114,660,237 of NC_140941.1, forward strand.
ACTTGGGAACTGATAGAGTTGCCAGAAGGGGAAAATCCTTGCTTTGCAAATGGATGTATAAGAAGAAATACACAACAGAAGATCTTGAGCCTAAGTATAAGGCTAGATTGGTTGCTAAGGGATTCAAGCAGAAGAAATGCATGAACTTTGATGAAATTTGTGGCATCTTGTGCTTGGATTAGTATCCACTGAGGTGGCCAGATCGATGTGAAAATGGATTTCCTTCATGGGGATTTTGAACAAGATGTCTACATGAAATAGCCAGATGGTTTTGATATTGAACTTGAAATGCCTACGAGGGTTGAATTGGTGTTTAGATTCCATAAGGCATTGTATGGCCTAAAGCAAGGCTCAAGGTAGTGGTACCAACAATTTGACAAGTACATGCAGTCCCAAGGTTATGTACAAAGCAAAGAAGATCACTTCTTGTATACTTGGAAGTTGAATAATGGTTCACTTATCATCTTGATACTTTTTGTCAATGATATGCTCATTGCTAGGAGGTCTAAAGAAGAGACTTCCATCTTGAAAAATTCACTTAGCACACAGTTTGTTATGAAGGATTTGAGAGATGCAAGTCACTTTCTTGGTATGCGTATCAAGAGGGATAGGAAACGTGGAATACTATATTTATCTCAAAAAACATATATCCACAAGGTCTTGCAAAGTTTTAATATGTAGAGGAGGAAAGCTACATTGAGTACGCCAATGCAAGCATATGCAAAAATTAGGAAGAATGATGCTCCCAAATCTTATGCTGAGAAAGAAAAATGGCAAAGGTGCAATATTCTTGAGCAATAGACACTCTTATGTATGCCATGGTAGCCACCAAACTAGATGTTGCATTTGCAATGGGAGCAATTTGCAGTTTTATGGAAAATCCTTGCAGAAAGCATTGGGAAGCATTGAAGCACATTCTGAGATACCTTAAGGGTACACCAAGAAAGTGCTTATGCTTTGGGAATAGTAATGCATCCATAGTGGGTTACACAAATGCAGACTATGCGGGTTGTGTGGATATTCAAAGATCCATGTTTGGCTATGTATTCTTATTTGTTGGAGCACCCGCATCGTGGAAATCATGTCTACAGGATTGCACTTTGTCTTTCACCACAGAGACATAGTATGTTGTAGTTTTTGGTGCTAGCAAGGAAGCTATATGGTTATCTCATCTAGTGGGAGACCTTGGCATTTATGAGACTCTAGTGTTGCATTGTGATAGTTAGAGTGCCATTACGTTAGGAAAGAACCCCATGTTTCACTTGAAGTCAGAACTAGTAGAGGTTATTTATCATGTGATATGAGACATATTGGCTAGCAACCACATCGAGATAGTCAAGGTTCGTACAGATGACAACCATGAAAATGCTCTCAGGATGAGCCTAGCCTAACCTTAGAGTGGTTTTCACATTGCATTGAGATGATGGGCATGTTAAAGTTATAGCATCTCAAGTGAATAGCCCAATGTGATCCCAATATTAATTTTGGCTTTAGGTATTTATTTTACTTATTTGTCAAAGTCTAAGTAGGGAAATTTGCTAAGGGGACTATATAAGCACCACCTTGTCTCCATTTTAAATCATCAATCCATTGCCAAGGTTGGTTGGTTCAATAGTCTCTCTCTCTCTCTCTCTCTCTCTCTCTCTCTCTCTCTCTCTCTCTCTCTCTCTCTCTCTCTCTCTCTCTCTCTCTCTCTCTCTCTCTCTCCCCATGTACTCTCCCCATGCTCTACACTTCCGCATTGTTGAATTTCACATGGTATCAAATCTTGGAAGGAGAACCAACACACGTTGAAGGAAAGAAGCTGCATGGACTTAGCCCAGGCTAGAGGTTTTGTTATTGATGTATTGATCGTCACTGATTTTTGTAGTTTCTCCGTTAGTAGCATTTTTGGCTTGCTACTACCATGGTATATTGACACGTCTTGAAGTCAAAGCTCTCCTGCATCAAGGACCTTCTTTCGTGTTTTTAAAATGCAGCTGAAATAGGCGCTTCATAAGGTGACAATTTTGCAAGCATTTTGAAAAGCAAGCATTTGTGTGACAAAGTGGAATCCTCCCCTACGAACAGCATTTTGCAACGCTGCTTGAATTGGGTAGTTTGAGGCCTTTTATGTCATGCATCATCTTGATAGGTGGGCCTACAATAAGAGTGGTTTGAAACACCTAGGCTAAGGCCACTTCTTTGGAGCCAAAGTGCAACGATTTTGCATGGGGTTCGACTAGCATCTCAAAACACCTGTGAGGGGGCTACTTGAATGGAAGCTTATGTAGCATTATGAGAACAAAAAAAAGTGCATGTGTGGCTTCAAATTTGTAGTTACTTTTTTAATGCTATCAACTTGAGCTTTCGATAGTTTTCATGTCCCCTTTGGGTTTAATCACGTGGTTTTCTCCAATGATTTTGATAGTTTGAACCAAGAAGAAGTATTGGCTATGGATAGTGACTTAGCCTACACCCAGTTAGTGGACTCAACAAAGGTGTGACCTTGAAAAAGGTACAAAATCAGCATTGATGACAAAGGTATGACCTCCAATTCAATGACAACAAAGGTCTTTGATCAACTATTACTCTATCAGCCATGGATATGGCCTCGACCAGCACTATGCACGGGTGAAGTTCTCAAGGAAGTCGTCAATTTTTTTGGCTCAAATTTGTGAAGCTAAAGAAAATGCATAACTTTGTTGTAGGAAAGTGGCAAAGGAAAGCTTGAGAAGGACAGCAAGGTGAGTGCTCAATTAGACACCTCCATACCCACAAGGTCCAAGAGTCATTGCTATAAATGCGAGAAGATGCTTTGTTTGGCTCTAGAATGCAAAGCAAAAGGAAAAATCAAGAACTCACAACAGTACAAAGGCAAAGGTAAGATCGACACAGATAACAATGATAAAGATTTGATAGAGAAGATAGGCATGGAACATGTGGTGGTGGCCATTGTGGACACTAGTCAGTTGGTAGTTGTTATAACAACTAGCTTCAACCAAGGAGAGGCTTGTGAGCAGTAGAGAGGGGAAAATTAAGCTTCCTACAAATGATTTGGACCCATGTGTTGGAGTTCAAGTTATCTATGTTTGAACTCGTGTGTTGGAGTTCAAGGCACGTGCATTTTGAAGGAGCCAACATGACATATAAAAACACTATGGATGTGCATGCCAATCCGTTGTTGTTGGCTGGGTTATGGAAAAGATGTGTTTCAAAGTTCACTATCTAGGAAAGTTTGGACGTGATGTGTTCACAGCTCACAAATGGGGATTCTTGGACGTAGTGTGGTCTACTATTCAATTTTCTATGAGGTAAATGGTGCTCAAGTTGGCATACTTCTAAGGTAAAAAGTTGGAGGTTGCATGACCAAGGTGTATCCAATGGAAAAGATCCTCTGCTCGGGTGTCCATGGTAGCTTCTACATTGACTTGGTCTTCCTACATATTTCCATTATGAGTTGTGGAGAGGGTGTTAAAGTTATAGCATTTCAAGTGAATAGCCCAATGTAATCCCAATATTTACTTTGGCTTTAGGTATTTATTTTACTTATTTGTCAAAGTTTGGGTATGGCAATTTTCTAGGGTGATTATATAAGCCCCACCTTGCCCCCATTGTAAATCATCAATTCATTGCCAAGGTTGGTTGGTTCAATACTCTCTCTCTCTCTCTCTCTCTCTCTCTCTCTCTCTCTCTCTCTCTCTCTCTCTCTCTCTCTCTCTCTCTCTCGTATTCTCCCCATTGCTCTACACTTTTGCATCATCAACTCTTTGATAGGGTGTAGGGTGAAGCGACTAAAATGATTCATGGTTGTACACGTTGTACATACATAGGCCAATTGGTCCACGTTGGCCTTAAGTAGGATATTGTTGGGGTTCAGACCAACTGGCCAAAGGCTCACTACTAACCCTAATCTTATTCTTTTATAGACTAAAGAATAAGGATTTGTGAGTGTATTATCCTCACATTGAGCTCCACCCAACTCTATGCTCTCCATTCTCGCACAACACTTTGAGGATGCACGCATTTGCACACGTGCACTTCACACCAAAGAAAGTCTAAATTTATCTTGTCTAAATTTAGAAAGTTTTAGGACTAGCTTTTTGATGCCTCCCAATGACTATGCTAAGGCTTTTCAAAAGAGGTGAAGCTCCAAATCCCAAGGATAAGTTTCATTTTACTAGAGTCCATCCTAATGTAGCAGGTTCAAAATTAGTAGGTAGACTCTAGCCCAGGTTAGCTCCATAGAGCATCCAAAGGATCATGCAAAGATCTAGTTGAATTGAAGGTAATTTTTTGGTTTTTTATTAACAAAAGGTAAAATCAAAAGACTAAGGTTAGACCAACCCTTCCCTATTTAGAGGTTGACTCTTGTCCTTCTCTTCCAAGTTTGGCTAGGCCACATGTCCAAAGTACCTCACAATTTCTTTATGGTAATTTGGATAAGTGTGTGTGTGTGTGTGTGTGTGTGTGTGTGTGTGTGTGTGTGTGTGTGTGTGTGTGTGTGTGTGTGTGTGTGTGTGTGTGTGTGTGTGTGTGCACGTGCGTGTGTGTATACTTACCAAATATAAGTCAAAAAGGAGGATGGAACAAGTTCTTTCAAGAATAGCAAGGGAGGGGACATCTATTACCATATGCATCAAGCTGCACATTAAGTATTCACTCTTGGTCCATAGCATTCCACTTTGAGAATTTGGGCAAGTGAGAAAGAACAAAAGAGGGGTCTTGTGGGATTTTGGCGCTCTCTCTCATTCTCTCACACACTCTCATGTGCCTATCATGGCCAAGCAAGTCCTCTGTCTCTTTCTCTCTCTCTCTCTCTCTCTCTCTCTCTCTCTCTCTCTCTCTCTCTCTCTCTCTCACACACACACACACACACACACACACACACACACACAAGAGATGGTCTCTATGCTCAAGAACTTGGGTATGGATGAAAATCCAAGCATGTAAGCTCATCTTCTTCTCATCCTTCTCTATTTTTCTAGCTAGGCTAAGAGATTTCTCATGAAGTAACCACATAAGAAATTACTACTTCTTTGCTTAAGAAATACTTCTCTTTACCCTCATCTACCTCCATCCCTACAATTATTTCTCCTTGATGGGGTGTTTAGGGCTTGGGAAGGAGGGTTACACCATGGAATCATGAAGTTCATCAACTCTATGTGTTTTGACTTGGAGTGAAACATGGGGTTCTTTGCTAGAACAATAACACACTGACTATCACAATGCAACAATGGAGTCCGAGAAGTGCCAAAGTCTCCGACTAGAGAAGCTAACCATACAACTTCTTTTCTAGAACCAAAAATTGTAACATACTTTGTCTCTGTGGTGGAAGACAAAGTGCAATCCTAAAGACATGATCTCCATGAAATGGTTGCTCTAGCAAATAGAAATACATAGCAAGACGTGGATCTTTGACTATCCATACAATTCATATAATCTGCATACATGTAACCCACTATCAATGCATCACTATTCCCAATGTGTAAGCACTTATCATACCCTTAAGGTATCTCCAAATGTGCTTCACTACTCCCGAGTGCTTCTTGCTAGGATTTTCCATAAATATGCTAACCACTCCCACTACAAATGCAATGTCCAATTTGGTAGCTACCATGGCATACATAAGAGTGCCTACTACTAAATAATATGGCACTTTTGTCAATTCCACTTTTTCAACGTCAAATTCAGGAGCATCATTCTTGCTAAGTTTTACATATGCCTGCATTGGGATACTCAATGTAGCTTTTTCTCCCTTGCATATCAAAATGTTGCAGGACCTTGTAAATATATGTTTTCGAAGACAACTCCAATATTTGACGTTCTCTATTCATCTTGATACGCGTACCAAGAACGTGACTTTCATGCCCCCAATCCTTCATTGAAACTACATGGTAAGTGACTTCTTTAAGAAGTCATATTGTTGACATAAGTATCAAGATGATAAGTGACCCATCATTCAACTTTTGGGCATACAAGCAGTGGTCTTCTTGGATCCATACATAACCTTGGGACTGCATGTACTTGTAAAATTTTTGGTACCATTGCCTTGAACCTTGACTTTGGCCATACAATGCCTTATGCAATATATACACTAGTTCTACCCTTGTAGGCTTTTCAGGTTCAACTTCAAAACCCTCTAGCTATTTCATGTAGACATCTTCGTCTAGATCTCTGTGAAGGAAACTCATCTCCATGTACATTTGGACAAGTTCCATGTCTTCAATGGCTACTAGTCCAAACACAAGACACAATGTAGTCATCTTGACTAATAGAGAGAAAATCTCATCAAAGGCCATGCCTTTCTTCTGCTTGAATCTCTTAGCAGCCAATCTAACCTTATACTTAGGCTCAGGATCTTCTGTCGTGTATTTCTTCTTATACATCCATTTGCAAGATATGGCTTGTTTTCCCTCTAGAAACTCTGACAGTTCCCAAGTTTCATTTGCCATAATTGAGCTATACTCAGATTTCATTGCCTCTACTATCTTCCATCTAAATAGCCTATTGATAGAAAATAGGCTCTATGTGACCAACAAGTAGTCTAACCCTAGCTGAAAATGCTCAGGGGCATGAGAGACTTGTGTAAATCTCCTCACTGCTTGACTGCTAGACTCTGCTCTTTTCGGAGCATGAGTAATGGTAGGAAGATCACTAGTAGATTGGGCTTTTGGTTTAATTTTACTCAAGGCTATGTCCTCAAATCTGAGCTTGTGATACTCAACCTCTTTGATAGGCTGTTTGTGCATCTGCGACTCATTGAAGATAACTTGTGAGTTGCAAATGACCTTTCTAGATTCTAGGTGCCAGAGATGATAGCCCATCCCATAGACGATGAAGATGCATTTGTCTGAATTGGGATCTTGCTTCTTGCGTAGTTGTTTAGAGACTTGTGAGAATGTCTCACACCCATATACACGTAACCTACTGTAGTTTGGCTTCTTGTCAATACACATCTTCACGAAATCTCATATTTCAATGTCATACTAGGCAATTGGTTCATGATGTATACTGCTATCATAATAGCCTCTCCTTAAAAATCTAGAGGTAAGTTGGCCATAGAAAACATGGCTCTGATTCTCTTTTGGATTGTCCTATTTATATGCTAAAAAATGCCAATATGAGCAGGTGTGTACCACGTAGTAAACTATCGTATAATGCCTCTTTTGTTATAAAAATTCTTGAATTTAGTGAAGATGTACTCTCCTCCATTTTCAGTGCACAAAGCCTTCAACTTATTGCCCTAACTAGTTCTCTACATTGCAAGGAATTTTGAAATGTAGCAAAAACTTCATCTTTTCTCTTTAGGAGGTAGATCCACAAATTCCCTAACTTTGTGTTCAATGGAAAAATGGTAACCCTAGTTTGTTTGCATAAATGCAATGCTTACACAAACTTAAATCAAAATAATTGAAGACAGGTAAGTAGTCTAAACAATGAAGTTGTTTCATTTCTTTTTGAATCATATGACCAAGCCGGCTATACCACAACTCAGTAGAAGGCAGCTCGGCAACATAAATGGAATTCTCTTTCACACTAGAGACATACAAAGAGTACAATGAGTCAAACTTTTGGCCTTTCAAGATGACCAAATTCCCCTTGCGAATCATCCAAGAACCATTGCGAAAATGGTAGTATAGCCTAAATCCTCAAGCTGATCTGTTGTTGCTGACACTAAGCTTTTTTTCAACTTTAGCACATGTGTGACACCTTGAAGCATAAATTCGGTGTCATTATGCATGCATAGCTTCACATCCTCAATTCCACAAAATGTCAACTTGATGTCACCAAGCTTGATGAAACCATGCAGAGAACCATTTCATATGAGGAGCAACATGGAAATTGACACCTGAATCTGTGATCCAAGGACTCAAATCAATAGAGAATATCAGTACATCTGACAGTTATGGCATGTTAGGAGAACCTCAACTAGTAGAGACTCATCGACATTGAGCTCCTCAATTGTCACACTACTCTTAGGAGGGTCAGACTTCACTATGGAGTTACCCTTTTCACGTTGCAAAATGCAACAATCTTTCCTCAAAGGAACTTTCTTGTGGCAACAATAGCATTCCACATTGTGAAGGTCATATCCATGACCCTTGCTACGAGCATTATTGCGATCATGTGATTGATTGTGACTATGATTGTGACCACTTTGCCTAAGAGGACCATCACCAGTCATATATGTATCACCATGCCCACTAGTGTCAACAGACTAACATCAAAATGTCTTTCATTTCATCATCGAAATTGAGTCCCTTGGATGTGAGCTATTAAAACAAGGTGTTGAACTCATTCAAATGTGAACTGACACCGCTTTCCTCTTCCTTGTTCAAATGCATGAGTTTTTTTCATATAAGCAAAACTTTATTTGATGCATTGTTGCCATCCCACACTGAGCATAATGGCTCCCATATTCCTTTGCAATAGTCATGTCGAAGAAAATAGACTCATCAAGTTGCAAGAGAATGATTTCCATACCACAAGCAACAAGCTCTTTCCACTCATCTTCATTGTAAACACCCTCTTTACTCTCTTTCAATGGTGTTGCAAGGCCCCTATTGACCAAAACATCATGCTTACGTTGTCGTACCGTGGCACGGGCATCATGGAAACAAATGCTATGACTCCATTTTTAGAAACATTATAGCATTTCTAATAATATACATAAGTAGATATGTATTATTTATTTAAATAAAATTCAAATTAACTTTCTAAAGTTTACTTTTGAGCTTTACAAGAATAAAAAGCCTTAATTGTTGTGAGTTTTATTTATCTATTTTTATCTCATATCTATACCCTATAGCTATCATAATTATCTAGATCCTATAGCTATCATGATTATACTATATTTATTTTATTTTATTTTTCTATTTTAAATTAATATTGATTTTCTATTGGGACGCATACAAACTCTTGGACACTCTATTCAAAGATCATGATCAAGCTTGCATGCACCATGATGTGTGTATCCTTGGAGCCATAAGGAAATTCAAGGTTCAAGGTCGTGCTTACATACACCATGATGTGTGTATTCTTGGAGCCATAAGGAATTTCAATGCAAAGGGGCTCACTTGAAGACTTTTGCAGAGAGAGAAAAAAAGACATGTTTTAATAGAACTTTTGGCGTCCACTTCCCATTCAAATTTAAAAAAGTGTTCTTCACAAAAGTTATATCTTGTGAGCTGAATAATATGCTCAAATTTTTCATAATTTTTGAAGATAAGATATGATCAAACCGGTGGACCTTAGTCTACTTGTCCACACCACAAAAGAATAGACCATTTTCAACACTCCTCATCTTCTGTACACATTGCATCCAATGGAACTCTTGAGGGTTCTCCATAAAGGACCCTCTTCTCCCTTGTAAGGAATCAAGAGTTAGGGTGTGAAGTGATGTTAGTGGGAGGGAGTAAGAATAGAGAGGATCATTTTCTATGTATGCCTTGAGAAAGCTCTAGCTAAATTGGCAAGCACACACACATTTTGGCAAGCCTATGATCATCTGGTATACAAATATTCTACTCATCAAGAAAGGTTTTTGATTGACTGACGAAGGTGTTAAAGGTTACTAATTGTTTTCTTTTGCAACAAATCAACAACATACTTCTTATAGGCTAAAAGCATGGTTTGGTGGTACAATATGCAATGTCAAGGACACTACTTTTTTTTTGGTAGAAAATTAGCCTTTTTTGGGGGTCTTTTTTTCCATTCTATTGAGAAATTCGTTTTTATCTTTCTTGGGAGGAATTCTTTTATGTCCAAAAACATTGACCTTGCATTAGCCTTGTGTGTCGCTCTAGCTTTCGTCCACTTTGTCATATAGTTAGTGGCAACAATAATATATTGAGATTGAGTGTTACGACTTGCCAAACTAATTGGGACTACAAAGTCTAAAACCCACTTTTCAAATGGTCGAGTCACTTTAGTAGGATGTAAGGGCATCTTATCCTTTCCTTGTGTGATCTTGTAACATTGCCATTCAGCACACCCTTTTGCAAAAAGTGATGCATCTTTGGATAACGTAGGCCACCAATAGCCTAATTGCAACACCTTTCTAGCAATTAGCTCCCTTGAGAAATGTCCTCCGGATATACCCATGTGAGCTTCTTGTAGTATGTATAAATACTCATCCTCACAAGCACAACGTCTAAGAATATCATCCTTTCCTAGCTTGTAGAGAGTTCCTGCAATTAGAGAATAATTCTCACATTCCTTTAACAGTTTTTGAGCTATTTCCTTACGAAGCTCTTTGGGTGGAAAACCGTTAACTAAAAATTTCACAATCTTCTCACTCCATTCAGGCACGGTCTCGATTAGGAATAGAGAAGTATCGGGCAATTCATCATCAATTCCAATAGGGGGCTTCACCATTGGGTATGTGAGACAAATGATTTTCCATGACATGTCTTTTATCGAATCTCACCACAACGATAAAATCAAACTCAATAAAAATTAATAACCATCGTGTAATTCTTCCCGTGGAACAAGGTTTTTTTACTAGATACAACAATGCTTGATGATCAACATAGAAAACAAACTTGTTGGCAAGAAGGTAGTAGCAAAATTTCTTCACTGCATAAATCATAGCTAACCTTCTCACTTTGTAGTGGTGTAGTTCCTCTCAACATCATTTAATTGACCACTTGCAAAGCTAATGAGGTAGGCCAATTTATGTTATCCGGGTTGAGCTAGAACACACCCAATAGCAAAGTTCGATGCATCAATATGCACATGGAAAATTACATTCCAATTGGGCGCTCATAGAATGGGAGCACTTGTCAAGGTCTTTTTACATGACTCATAAGCATGGTCACACTCCGCGGTCCCCAATGGAACATATTAAGAAGTTTGTGCAATGGACGAGCTATCTCGGCAAAGTTCAAAATAAACCGCCGGTAATAACCAACATGACCCATGCACCTTTGAACTCCTTTATATTTTGTAGGTGGTGGCAAATCAATAATGGCCTTAATTTTTCTCTCATCTATGGAAATCCCATTTTTGGACTCTATATGCCCTAAAATGACTCCATATTTAATCCAAAATTGGCATTTGAAAGGGTTTAAGGAGATGCAATACATTCTGCACTTCTTCAAACACTTTTCGTAAACATGATAGATGTTCCCTCCAAGAGGAATAAACACAAAAGTCATCTAAGAAATCTTCCCAAAACTCCCTCAAATATTCTCTAAAAGCAGTGTTTATCAATCTTTGAAAGGTAGCATGGGCATTAGTTAAGCCAAAATCCATAACACGAAATGCGAACACTCGAAATTCGGTTATAAAAGCCGTGTTAGCTTGGTCCTCTAGTGCAATTGTGATTTGGTTGTATCCAGAGTACCCATCTAAAAAGCTATAAGATTCCTTTCTTGCAACTCTTTCAAGCACATGTTCTGAATATGGCAAGGGGTAATGGTCCCTCCTAGTGGGGCTGCAGTAACCTTCTTGAGATCCATGCACACTCTGAGTTTCCCATTATTTTTTGGCACGATAACTATTGGAGACACCCGTATTCAATAGGGTATATGAATCCACATTTGACAAGCTTTCCAATCTCTTCTTGAAAAATATTTGCATACTTAGGATTCATTGGGTAGGGCCATTGCTGGACTAGTTTAGCTATGTTATTCATGGGAATCGTGTGTTGCACCATGGAAGGTGGAACACCTTTCATATCTTGATATGTCCAAGCAAATATATCCTTGAATTCCTCGAGAAGTTCTTTAAGTACATGCTCCTCAGTCTCTGTCAGATCTTGGGCAATGAAAATAGGTTTCAACTCCTCACCAAGGTCTACTAACTCTATTTCCTTAACTCTCATTGGACCATCATAAAATCCATTACTTCCATCGACATGTGTCCTCTGTGCCTTTGTATACACAACGTTATGTTCCTCTATGGTGTAGGATTTGAAATGTCAAGTGCAGGGTGTAAGTATGTGGGGTCTTGTTGTTCTGTGGACTGTGATTTCTCATCCGCTTCCTTTTCTTCTTGAGCTAACTCTTGATTTTGTCGTCTCCTTATGGTACGGCTCAACTTTGGCTTCTCTGTAGACTCTAGTTGTGTGATGTCAATGGGTTGTGAACTACATCACATAACACTTTGAAGCTATTCACCCCAGTCATCTACCAAATTCCGATGAGCATCACATGCCCCTATATAATTAAGCCATTCTGTGGTAGATATCTTTTTATTTATTCTAGCATGCACATTTGCTCGATATAGCTGCCTCTTATATCTCTTACTCTTCTTGTCTAATTTTTTATTACGGTCAATCTCTATTGAAGAGTCACTAGATGAATCTCTACTTGTGTCTTCGGCTCTCATGGATAGATTGTCATCTAGGGTACCACTAGGCCCTGAATGGTTTGTCCCAGCATTTGCACCAAGATTTAACTCAAATTCTTTGTCTTCACTGTCAATTTCAATTGATGATTTTGACTCCAAATTGTGTGAACTATAGTATTGTGAGATGCTACACGTTCCAATGTCAGTCAAGCCCTCATTTTGTAGGTCATTAGAAGCTATATGCATTGCTCCTATCAGATTTAAGGGTACGAGTTGTGGCATTTCATCCTCCTCGGGTGTTACCCAAGTCGTCACCCTATTTCCCCAAGCGTCTATGGTTGTTGCTAGCTGAACCTAATCCACATTGTCAAACTCCGTTATCCCAGGTAGAACATCCATATACGGAGAATCTTCCCCAACATCAGTGTCCATTTTACACGTGTAACAATACTGCAATGGGGCCGAGCAAATTGTGGTGCCTGATCTATGATTAATTTTAAATTAGTTTCCTAAAGGATGTGTCCGACCAGTTATAAGATCAACTCGAGTGACAGAATCTTGGAACTGCAAGTAAACATGGTTTTTAGACCAGTCATGCACCATTTTTACTTCCCTCATGAAAGGACGTCCTAAGATCATCTCAGATGACATAGTATGCTTGGAAAAATCCATAACAATGAAGGTATTCCTTATTTTGTGTCCAAAGACCTTGATCTTGGGATCTTCTAGCATCCAATAGGTTGAATAATAGTCCCATTGGCCATCTTTACTACTATGTATGTAGTCCCAAGGTGAGGTCTTCCAGTAATTTTTAGTCACAATGCTAACCCAACGCCACCATCAAGGATTCCCTTCACATTCAATCCCTTGGTAGTGATTGGTATGGTCACATGGATTCATCGCCTTCAAAGTATTGTCCCAACTTGATATCATGTATTTCAACAACAGAGTTCTCATCTAGGTTGGGTTGTGGATCTAAGTGTTCCTCCTCTATTGGCATCTCCCTAGCTCCATCCATCTCTGCAAATTGTGGTAGCCTAACTTTCAGTTCTCCATTGAGGAAAGCTCAAAAAGCTAAGAATAGCTCGGGGTCTCCATATAGTTTGGACATGATGGTGGTTCTAATTTTTGAAGCCATGAAATCCATCAATTTGGCAATAATTAACGGCACTTTTTTGGCTTCAATCCTTTGACGTGGGGAAGATGGGATCTCCATTTCTTCAATAGGGTCAGGTAATCCCTCTGTACACATTCTCTCCAACAAGAAGGGAGTACGCCCACTTTCCCATGACTTAAAGTCACTTTCTTCTTGGATAACACTAGGTATGGCTAGTGGTCTATGGACTTTGTGAGGTTTCTTTGGCGTAGGGAACATTGTGTTTGTAATCTGGATCTACCTAGGTGCTGGCTCTAGATCCCTTTAGGTCTCTTCTATCAAGACCATTAATTGCTTGACTCACTCGATCTCCTCTGTAGGGTTTGGGTACTTTCCTATGTTTTTCTTGGGTCCTAGCCATTGTGGCTCATGACAGTCTTCCTTGTTTTTTTCTTTTCTAGTGGTCGTTTTAGTCTCCATGGTTTCACCTGAATCAGAATCCTCTTCAGCGTCGTTCATATATACGATGTCGTCACCTGTCCCTATGTTGGTCTTTGAACTAAGATCTGACTTTTCTGCTTCTTGCAATCTTTTCCTCCGTTTTTTCTTCTTCTTTTGAGATTGGGCAATTGATGATGTGTCTCTTTCTTCAAGAATATCAATTGTGTGAGTACATTTACTAGTACCACAGGTGTACTTTGTGTTGGCTCCTCAGTAACCTCAATTAGATTCAATGGCATTATCTTTGGTGCATTTGGATTATTAGGACATTGGGCAATCAATGATGTATTCCACATCGAGTACACATGAGTATCAGCATTGTAGATGTGCTCGCTTAATTAGCTTGCATTAGTGTAGCATTATTTTGTAGTCTTCTGGGACATTTGGCTACATGATGTGGATCTCCACACTCATAGCATTGAAGAGGTGGTCTCTTGGTAGTGTAATTGATAATTTGGCCTCTTGCCGCAAGAGCAGCTACTTGATAGATAGCTTTGACTTGTCCCCAATAGTCCACCATGTATTATTGTGGACTTTCTTCAAGTGCATCAATCCCATAGGCAATATTACGGTCTATATCTTCCTCACAGCCTTCCAAACCAACAATAGATGTCTCTTAATCCACTTGATTCACAAACATAATTCTCGAATGTGGTGATTGCGGTCCTAGCAATGGAGGTGATAAGTGTGTTGTTTCAACAACATTTTGGGCCCCCGGGGACCATGTGTTGTGACGTTTGTTCAAGAGGTGAAGCCGGCATCAATGTAAGCACTCGAGGTGTATCCGTCCATGCTAAGGTTGGTCTATTGGCCAAACTTAGCATGCACATTTAAATACTATCCAATCCTTAGCTTGATGACCATACCTCCCACAGGCATTGCAATTCTCATTCAATATTACTCTAAAAGCAAGGCATTCACTGGTACTATGCGGACCATCGCAAATTGAGCACCATTGTTGCTCCCTTCTTGGATACATATCATTGTTTTGCAGGGCACGATTGTCTCTAAGACTTTCTTGAATGGCCTTGATGAGATTTGCTAGAGTCATCTCAGATATCTTTGGCTCCTTAGCAATAGGCTTTGGGTCATTGGCTAATGCCCAGATGCTTGCAAGCTAGTAGATTTAGGTTCAATAGACACTCTTTCTCCTTGAATCATTAAATTATCCTCCAATTGGATCTCATTGGTGGTGATTGCTTCCCAAGCGGTGATTCCTCTAATGACTAGACCATTGTAGATATCCTCATCTCGTAGTCCCCTAATGAATCTATCAAGCAATTGGTTATTATTGAAGTGCTCATTTGGATTACAATGAGAATACAAATGCTTCAAGCGACTAATAAAATCTCTCATGGACTCTCCTTTCTCTCGTTGGGCTTTCTTGAGCTGAGATGCTACGTCCCAAAGCACTCCCTCTCGTATATATTCTTTCAAGGACAGTCTCCTAAGAGTAGGGTAAATCGTTTCTTCTTCCATCCTTAGGGCTCGATACAAATCCCCAACCTTCCCACTCAAGCTCAGGCTTAAAGCATTACTCTTATGTAGGTCATTGTGTTCTCCTAGTGAATCGCATATTTATTCAAACACTTCAATATGATTTCTCACATTCCTATCTCCAATAAATTTTTGTGTGAGCTTGGCTATTTGCACTGCCTTACTTCTAGGCTCTCTATCCGGTGTGTTACACGTATTTTTAGCAATGAATCGAACAATAGCTTGAGAAAAGGTTGCCAAGTCACCTAAGTGAGCAAGTATAGTGGGGACAAGTGCTCTCGAGACTGCATGTGGAATGGGGGTTGGCATTGGGCTTGGCGTATAGGAAGCCCTTGGGTTCCAAGTTTGGTACGGTGTTGTGCCGCCATGTGGTGGCCCAAAGTTCATATGTGTGGCCATAGGCATAGCAGACGTGGTAGTTGGTATGGCCTCATTGAAATAAGATCTTGGATGTTGTGTTCTTGGAGCATAAGTTGTTGAAACAATGGGAGGGCTAGGAGCTACATGAGCACGAGGACCCATAGGTGTATATGATTGATACACACTTGTAGATATTGTTGCAGGCATTGAGCTACCATGTAATGATGCTTTACTAACAAATGAGGTCCATGGCGTGTTTCTTGCCATGCCCATCACTGGGGTAGGCATGGTGTCATCAAGAGAAAGATGGGCTAGACTTGGAATGGTAAAGCTATCACTTGTGAGCTCAGATTGTACTGAGACCCTTGGCAAAACAACATATGGAGGATCCCTCAGGCTTACCGAGGGAGTCTCCATTTGTGATAAAGTTGGTTGCTTAGCCTTCCATGTATCCAATAATCTCATGAGACCCGTTGAAGGCATGTGTATCCCTTTGTTCTACCTCTCTAGCTCAATAACCCTATGGATGATATCACAAACTCTTTGTTGTTGCTCCTCTACGCTAGTAGCACCCTATGTTGATTGTAGGACATCTAACCAACCCACGTGATAGGTGTGACCTGTGTAAAGGTCGTTTAAAGTCTTTGTTTGTAGTTCATACTCCCAGTTTTTATTTAAAAATGCTCCATCTAGGATTGAGGTGCTAGGGGTGTCCTTTGAACTAGATGCAATGTGGCTCTCTAGGGGTTGACCCTTAGTGGTTGCTAATTTTGAAGCACTCGATGGCTCAACTAACATGGATGTTGACATAAGGGCCTTTTTCTTTAGCCCTCTCCTTTGCTCTGCCCTGCGTACGCTCTTGATTTCCTTTTCCCTAGCCGCAATGCTATATCGCTCAACCTCTTGTACTTCGGCAAGGCTTCGATTATCAGGTAACATAACCTCGAAGGGGAATAGCTCTGAAGAGTCATGGGGGGTAGTGAATGGAGTATTCACATGCAAACTCTCCAAGAGCATGGGGTCTACGTTGGTCATAAATGGTGAATTTACTTCCCCACCCCCCTCATTTACATCGTTAGCTCCATGTTCGGAGAGAGTGACTCTACTAAAAGTTTCCTTCAAGCGGCTAAGCATGCTCGGCCCGGACTGTGGGCCCATGGCATGCATGTCCATGCTTGAATTATCGGGATTAGGCATCGAGTAACCCTCCATGACATCGTAGTCAAAGAAAGAGTCACCAGACAAAATCTGTGGGTCCTGAGTGGTACTAGTACCTTGGGTTCTCGCTGAGGGCCTAAAGCATAAGGTGGAGGAATAATGAGTGCCCACATAAACGGAGACACTCTCTACGTGCCAATCCTCTAGCACACGACTAGAGTGTAGGTGCATGTGACCTCAACACTCTAGAAGTGTTGGTGCTATGTGAAGGCCGCTCACCTAGTTTTTTAGGTGTTTACAACCCATTTTTTTGGTTATTTTTTGTCCTTTTTTCTAACCAAGCCACGGAATAGCTCAAAATGAACTTCTTGGCTAGAGGGACGTGCCGTGTTTTACAGCCCCCGATTTGATTACGTAAAGCCCTCGAAATCCTAAAACTTGTCTTTTCCTAGGTGGGGAGAGGGCTAGAATTAGTAAGTCCAAAGGATGAGGGTGAAGGGAATGGTGGAGGACTTGAGGAACTTGTCCCACATTCCCTCCCTTCACTTGAGGTCCGGCTCAAGCTTGGGCTTGTAGCTCGGGCTCGCAGCTCGCAACTTGGGAAAATGATCTCAATCCTTCCTTTTAAGATGAAGTTTTTTTAAATTCTTTTTGTTTTTAAATTTTCTTTTTGGTCTCAATACTTTTGAGCGTTTGTTTTAAATAACTTTTATTCAAAAAATATTCTTATGAGGATAAGGTTGTTGTGTGGGCACCGAGCTCACGTGTACGTACAGAGCAGCTCCTAGCAGCTCTCTCTAACCTCCTTGTAGCTAACATAGCTAATTAATAATTAATTAACACTAATTACCTCTGCTCACACACTGTCTAACACAGTACACTGCACACTCACACTACAGTCAACCTTCTCATTGTTTACTCTACTGCTCACTGTGTACACTAACTAACGGAGCACCTGCACATTATAGATCTTAGCAAATCTAACAAAAAACCTGCACATTTCAACTCTAACAGATTCTAGCAAACCTACTAAACTTGCGCGTTACAACCACTTAGCATATCTACACAAACTCAGACAAAAGCTGAAAACAGGTGGAAGAAAGGCTTCCAGAGGTAGCATTGAGTGTTCCTCAACCTTAGTACAAGGCAGTCCCCGGCAGCGGTGCCAAAAATGTACGCTTTACCACACGTGTCGGAGGCTAGGAACTTGCCTATGCACTGTGTGTGAGCTTCAAAAGGCTGCAAGCACACAACTAGACAGTCCTATCAAGCCCAAAGAAACAATGGCGTGTCACTCACCACTCAATGCTTCCGTTGTGAAGGATCCTGTGTTGCAAAGAAGAAGGATCCGTCATCAATGTTGTGCTCAACTGCCTCGCCACCTTCGATTCCGCCACAATGCTCTCTCTCTCTCTCTCTCTCTCTCTCTCTCTCTCTCTCTCTCTCTCTCTCTCAAGCATACACACACACATACACATGTGAGCACACGAAGGAGAAGGAGACAGAGATGGAGCAAGAGCACTTCTTAACTTGCAGTTCAAAGAATGAGGATTTTTAGGTCAAAGGGACCTTTTATAAGAGTTTGATCCATTCACACCACAGTGGCCGGTTGTTGCAAAACTACTGTAAAAATAAGATAAGTGGTGCACCTCTCATTAGAAATCACCTACACACCTATTGATCCACAAGCCCAGTCCATGACACAATCAAATAAATAATAAGGCATCCATCAAAGGTGATAGGGTGTCAGCAGTGAGGGTTAACACAATACATTGGTAATTTTGTAACTTTGGGGGGTCAATAGGGACTAAGCCCACTAAAAAGCCATAGTTCATTGCACACAATGCTGCATAAATCAGATTAAGAACCTAAAGTAACCATTGATTATTAGGAAGACATTCCCCATGGTATTAAGAGAAGATCTCTATCGCCTAACTTGGTCAAACTAGCTTTGTCAGACTGCTTGATTCTTAAACCTAGACAAAGGGATTATGACAGAAAATTATATGAAATCTAATGTTTCATCTAAGAAAATGTGTTGAATATTGTGCTACCAATCACATTTAAAGCAGACAAATGTGGATGCTAAAAAGAAGACAAGAGGAAATGCTAATGGACAAGAAACACCTGTTATGTTGATGATCGCGCTCGATTCGAAGAGTGAACGGGACAAAGATTCCATGAAGGTCAAAATCGCAATTCTGTAATGTATTCATGTACACACTAGAAAACAAAGGAATACCCCTAGGAGGCACATCAGTGGGAAGAGGCACCAACCTTTATTGAACACAATCAAACAACGTAAGAAACCCTAACCTAATTATTTGCACCCCCCTAGAGAGTCAAGGAACACGATATTGAATAGATGGGCGGGTAGCCCTAGGTCTAAACCCCTATCCTCATCATCATCAAGAAAAAAAAAGTCATCATTAGTGAGACCATATGTGTCATCCGTGTAATCATGTAACTCTTCCTCATCATTAGAGGCACAAATGTTCACTAAGAACGTCACTAGACGTCTATATTCTTCTTGGTCAAATGGGTAAGTTTGTGCAATAGGAGACACGCTCTCTGCTAAGTAGGGATCAATCATGGTCAAGAGACGTGTCAACCATTCTAGCTCCGCAAAATTCTTCTCACACGCTAGCGTATCTACAAAATCCCATTCATAGGCAATCACCGGGTACACAATGTGAAACACTTGTGAAAAGTAAAGAGGGTACCTGTCACCCAAGGTAGGAGTGGATGACTCTAACATTCTAGCCATATCTCTACACAAAGATAGATGATGGTTAGATTACAAATAGTACAAGGGTCATGTTAAAAGTTCATCTCCTTGTGCATAATGTAAACATGAATTTGTAGGTTCCCAAATTTTTATTTGGGGGCTCTTGCTCTTTTACGTTTTTAATTTTTGTTTTCTTGAGTATAGGGCTATATATATACATTCCCTAAGGTTGGGAGATTGAGAGATTAGGGAGGAAGGTTAAGAGGGGAGCAAGTGATGATAGATGTCAGAAAACACTCCCCCCTTCCTTGGGTAGATCATACCTTTTGGAATGATGTCGTCACCTTTTGAAACCACTTGTTCCAAGTTGTTATGGGTGAAGCTTTGACCAATAGTTTTCAACCACCATAGGCATTTCATCTAGTTGCAAGGGTGGTAAGGTACTCTCCCATGATTTTATTTGCAACGTTGTTGTAGGTGGTGAACTTACAATGGGAGGTGCAAATTCTTTCTTGTTTGTATGGACATGTACAATGGTAGGTGGAGGTTGTGTCGAAGCTTCTATTTCCGTACATGAACTACATAAAGAGCAAGAAGCTTCATTTGTTTTTTCTATTTTTGAGCTGAGAGAAACAAGCCTTTCTCGCTTGGGTACCCATACTAGCTTTGGATCTAGTGTATAGTGTTCTGTGACCTTTCCTTCCCACAATCTTCAATCGGGTTTGTCGTTACAGGATTTGACTCACATGGGTCACGTGATAGGTAAGAACACAATTTACGTTTTGGCACCCAAATTTGATCATTTCCTTGATAGTATCCTTGGGCTTCCAATAGTTTTTTAGGAATCCAACGCAACATTTTTGGGAGCGAGTGGGGCGTTTCTTACAAGGATTCTATTTTTTAGCATCAAAAATTATCACTAAAGAAGCTTTAGGGACCCATTTGTATGTTTTCTTTGTTATATTAGGATGGGTTTTGTGTGTCTCACGCTTTGTTTCAACTACTTAAGTTGAAGCTCTAGAGAGTTGGGCTATAGGGACATATGGTTCAACCTCCTGGACATGCACTGTTTTGGGTTTTATATTTTATATCCTTATGAGGTAATATCTCAGGGACTATGGCTTGAGTGGCAAGGCTAAGAGTTGGTTTCTACATTGTGACACTTCCACTCCCCCAATCGATAGTGCATTTGGTTGCTATCATCCACGTGCATTTGGTCGCTATCATCTACGTGCGTCCTACATTTATATTACCTCCCATAGTTCCAGCAGGCATGACCAAAAAGTCTTGAGCTACAACCCTATTGTCATAACTGGCAGAAGTGTGCCAGATTCCAAAAATCGTAGTTTTTTTCTTGTTGACACCCTTGACTTGGATAGTACTCTCAGATAGAGACGGCTTTCCTAACTACACCACACCCCATATGACAACATATTATATTAGCATCCGTGTCCAACGAGGCATTATATAGCACTTTCCCATAGGTGCTATTTAACTCAATAGGGCTTTGTAGAGGTGTGTCAAGGTCCAACCAATCATCCTTTGTTTCAACGTGAAATACATGTGTAACTCCAAGGTTGGCCTCTCGTTGGTGTCTTATGCGTTGTTGTCGCTCCTTAGCCTCAACTTGAGCTTGTATCTTCTTCAATTCTGCTTGTGCCTTGGTTGCCTTTTTTTTATGTATGGCAAGTAGCTCCTCTTGGCTTAAAGGATCATAGTATCTTTTAAATTTTCTCCCATTGAGGAATCCAATGGTTTCAACTCCATCAAGAGTTTCCACACAAATGGTACATTGTGGGGTCATTTTGCATACTCTATATGGTCCTTTTCCCACATATTTCAACTTTTTCTTTTTGTTACACACTCCATACATAAGGACTTTATCACGAACATTGATATCTTTGTTCTTTAGATGACGGTCAAACTATTTCTTTCTCCTATCTTTCTCCACAAGTGCATTTTGCATAGCCAATTCCATTTCTTTATCTGACCTCTCAAGGATATATAAACCCTCAACTAAAGGGTTACCATCCTAACCTTCTTGTGAATCTACACGTAGACTAGGAATTACAAACTCCCATGGCATAACTGCTTCTTGGCCATATACCATTTTGAATGGTATGCAATTAATAGCCATTTTGTAAGAAGTACGGTAAGCCCATAGAGCCGATGTCAGCTTCAAACCCCAATTTGTGCGATGAGCTTCCACTATTTTGTTCAAGATAGAAATTAAGGTCTTGTTAGTTCTCTCAACTTGGCCATTTGCTTGTGGATAATAAGGCATGGACTTATGGTGGGCTATCATGAAGTTTGTCGTGAGTTCCTTTATCACCCCATTTGTAAAACGAGTACCATTGTCACTCACAATATCAAGGGGACAACCAAATCACATAATAATGTTCTCAAAGAGAAACTTGGTCGTTGACCTTGCATCAACCTTGCGTGTTAGCCCTAGCTTCTGTCCACTTTGTCACATAGTCAGTGGCAACAATAATATATCAAGATTGAGTGTTACAAGCTACCGGACTAATTGGGCCTACAAAGTCTAAACCCCACTTTTCAAATGGCCGAGTCACTTTAATAGGATGTAAGGGCATCTTATCCTTTTGTTGTGTGATCTTGTAATGTTGGCATTCATCACACCCTTTTGCAAAAAGTGATGCATCTTTGAAAAAGGTAGGCCACCAATAGCCTTATTGCAACACCTTTCTAGCAGTTAGCTCCCCTGAGAAATGTCCTCCGGCTATACCCACGTGGGCTTCCTGCGGTATGTATAAATACTCATCCTCACAAGCACAACATCTAAGAATATCATCCTTCCCTAGATTGTAAATAGTTCCTGCAATTAGAGAATAAGGTTCGCATTCCTTTAACAGTTTTTGAGCTTTATCCTTACGAAGCTCTTTGGGTGGAAAATCATTAACTAAAAAGTTCACAATCTTCTAACTCCATTCAGTCATGGTCTCGACTAGGAATAGGGAAGTATCATGCAATTCATCATTAGTTCCAGTAGGGGCTTCACCATTGGGTATGCGAGACAAATGATCCACCATGACATGTCTTTTATCGGATCTCACCACAACGGTAAAATCAAACTCAAGAACATTTAACAACCATCGTGTAATTCTTCCTATGGAACAAGGTTTATTTACTAGATACAACAATGCTTGATGATCAGCATAGAAAACAAACTTGTTGGCAAGAAGGTAGTAGCAAAATTTCTTCACTGCATAAATCATATCTAAACCTTCCCGCTCTGTAGTGGTGTAGTTCCTCTCAACGTCATTTAATTGACAACTTGCAAAGCTATTGGGGTAGGCCAATTTATGTTCGCCTGGTTGAGCTAAAACACACCCAATAGAAAAGTTCGATGCATCAATATGCACATGGAAAATTACATTTTAATCGAACACTCGTAGAATGGGAGCTCTTGTCAAGGTCTTCTTCAATGACTCATAAGCATGGTCACACTCCGCGATCCAGTGGAACTATCTCGGTAAAGTTTAAAATAAACCACCGATAATAACTAACATGGACCAGAACTCCTTTATAGTTTGTAGGTGGTGGCAAATCAGTAATGGCCCTAATTTTTCTCTCATGTATGGAAATCCCATTTTTGGACACTATATACCCTAAAATGACTCCATGTTTAATCCAAAATTGGCATTTGAAAGGGTTTAAGGAGATGCGATACAATCTGCACTTCTCAAACACTTTTCGTAAACATCATAGATATTCCTTCCAAGAGGAATAACACAAAGGTCATCTAAGAAAGCTTCGCAAAACTCCCTCCAATATTCTCTAAAAGTAGTGTTTATCAATATTTGGAAGGTAGGAGCAACAGTGGTTAAGCCAAAAGCCATAACACAAAATGTGAACATTCCAAATTCGGTTATGAAAGCCGTGTTAGCTTGGTCCTCTAGTGAAATTGTGATTTGATTGTATCCAAAGTACCCATCTAAAAAGCTATAAGCTTCCTTTCCTGCAACTCTTTCAAGAACATGTTCTGGATATAGCAAGGGGTAATGGTCCCTCCTAGTGGCGGCATTGACCTTCTTGAGATGCACACACACTCTCAATTTCCCATTCTTTTTCGGAAAAATAACTATTAGAGACACCAATTCTGAGTGCTCAATAGGGTATATGAATCCACATTTGAAAAGCTTTTCAATCTCTTCTTGAACAATCTTTGCATACTTAGGATCCATTGGGTAGGGTCATTGCTAGGCTTGTTTAGCCATGCTATTCATGGGAATTGTGTGTTGCAACACGGAAGGTGGAACACCTTTCATATCATGATATGTCCAAGAAAATATTTCCTTGAATTCCTTAAGAAGTTCTTTAAATACATACTCCTCAATCTCTGTCGGATCTTGGGCAATCGATAGGTGTCCTCTGTGCCTTTGTATACACAACCTTATGTTCCTCTGTGGTGTAGGATTTGAAATTTTTGGGTGCAAGGTGTAAGTCTATGGGGTCTTGTTGTTTTGTGGACTGTGATTTCTCATCTGCTTCCTTTTCTTGTTGGTCTAACTCTCGATTTTGTCGTCTCCTTATGGTATGGCTCAACTTTGGATTCTCTGTAGCCTCTAGCTGTGCAATGTCAATGGGTTGTGGACTACACCACATAACATTTTGAAGGTATTCACCCCATTTATATACCAAATTCCGATGAGCATCACATTCCCCTATATAAATAAGCCATTATGCGGAAGATTTCTTTTCATTTATTCTAGCACGCACATTTGCTCGATATTGCCACCTCTTATAGCTCTTACTCGTCTTGTCTAATTTTCGATTACGGCCAGTCTCTAGTGAAGAGTCACTAGATGAATCGCTACTTGTGTCTTCTGCTCTCTTGGATAAATTGTCATCTAGGGTACCACTAGGCCCTAAATGGTTTGTCCCAACATTTGCACCAAGATTTAACTCAGATTCTTTGTCTTCAGACTCAATTTCATTTGATGATTTTGACTCCAAATCGTGTGGGCTGTAGTCTTGTGAGATGCTACTGGTTCCAATGTTAGTCAAGCCATCATCTTGTAGGTCATCAGAAGCTATATGCATTGCTCGTATCATATTTAAGGGTACGAGTTGTGGCATTTCATCCTCCTCGGGTGTTACCCAAGTCGTCCCCCTATTTCCCCAAGTATCTATGGTTGTTGCTAGTTGAACCCAATACACATTGTCAAACTCAGTCATTCCAGGTAGAACATCCATATAAGGAGAATCTTCCTCAACATCAGTGTGCATTTTACACGTGTAACAATACTGCAATGGGGCCGAGTGAACTTTGATGTCAGATCTATGATCAACTATAAATCTGTTTCCTAGAGGATGTGCCCGACCAGTTACAAGATCAACTCGAATGACAGAACCTTGGAATTGCAAGTAGACATGATTTTTAGACCAATCATGCACCATTTTTGCTTCCCTCATGAAAGGACATCCTAAGATTGTCTCAGATGACATAGCGTGCTTGGAAAAATCCATAACAATGAAGGTATTCCTTATTATGTGTCCAAAGACCTTGATCTTGAGATCTTCTAGCATCCCAATAGGTTTACCAATAGTCCCATTGGCCATCTTTACTCTATGTTTGTAGTCCCAAGGTGAGGTCTTCCCATAGATTCCCATTAATTTTTAGTTACAATGCTAACCCCAACGCCACCATCAAGGATTCCCTTCATAGTTAATTCCTTGGTAGTGATTGGTATGGTTGCATTGGATTCATCGCCTTCAAAGTATTGTCCCATCTTGTTAACAGGTATTTCAACAACAGAGTTCTCATCTAGGTTAAGGTGTGGATCTAAGTGCTCCTCCTCTATTGGCATCTCCCTAGCTCCATCCATCTGTGCAAATTGTGGTAGCCCGACTTTCACTTCTCCATTAAGGAAAGCTCAAAGAGCTAAGAATAGATCGGGGTCTCCATATAGTTTGGACATGATGGTAGTTCTAACTTCTGAAGCCATGAAATCCATCAATTTGGCAATATTTAACGACACTTTTTGGGCTTCAGTCCCTTGACGTGGGGAAGATGGGATCTCCATTTCTTCAATAGGGTCAGGTAATCCCTCTGTAAACATTCTCTCCAACAAGAAGGGAGTACACCCACTTTCCCATGACTTAAAGTCACTTTCTTCTTTGATAACACTAGGTATGGCTAGTGGTCTATGGACTTTGTGAGGTTGCTTTTGTGTAGGGAACACTGTGTCTATAATCCAGATCTACCTAGGTGCTGGCTCTAGATCCCTTTGGGTCTCTTCCATCAAACCCATTATATGCTTGACTCGTTCGATCTCCTCTGTAGGGTTTGGGTACGTTCCTATCTTTTTCTTGGGTTCTGGTTATTGTGGCTCATGACAATCTTCCTTGTTTTTTTATTTTCTAATGGTCGTTTTAGTCTCCATGGTTTCACCTCAATCAGAATCCTCTTCAATGTCATTCATATATACGGTGTAGTCACCAATCCCTATGTTGGTCTTTGAACTGGGGTCGGACTTCACTACTTTTTGCGATCTCTTCCTCCGTGTTTTCTTCTTCTTCTAAGATTGGGCGATTGATGTTGTGTCTCTTTCTTCAAGAATATAACTTTGTTTTTGGAGCATCGATTGTGTGAGTACATTTACTGGTACCACATGAGTACTTTGTGTTGGCTCCTCAGTAACCTCAATTAAATTCAATGGCATTATCTTTGGTGCATTTGGATTATTACGAAATTGGGCAATCAAATGATCTATGCCATATCAATTATACGTGAGTATCGGCATTATAGACGTGCTCGCTTGATTGGTTTGCATTAGTGTGGCATTCTTTTGTAGTCTAATGGGACATTCGGCTACATGATGTGGACCTCCACACTCATACCATTGAAGAGGTGGTCTCTTGGCAATGTAAATGATATTTTGGTCTCTTTCCGCAAGAGAAGCTACTTTATAGACATATTTGACTTGTCCCCAATAGTTGTCCATGTAGTATTGTGGACTTTCTTCAAGTGCATCAATCCCATAGGCAGTATTAGGGTCTATATCTTCCTCACAGCCTTCCAAACCAGCAATAGATGTCTCACTACCCACTTGATTCACAAAAGTGATTCTCAAATGTGGTGGTTGTGTTCCTAGCACTAAAGGTAGTAAGGGTGTTGTTTGAACAACATTTTGGGCCCTAGGGAGCATATATTGTGACGTTTGTTCAAGAGGTGGGGACGACATCAATGCAGGAACTCAAGGTGTATCCGTCTATACTAAGGTTGGTCTATTGGCCATCATGCATTTAAATAATATGCAATCCTTAGCTTGATGACCATACCTCCCACAGGCATTTCAATTCCCATTAAATTTTACTCTAAAAGTAGGGCATTTGCTAGTACTATGTGGACCATCGTATATTGAGCACCATTGTTGCTCCCTTCTTGGATACATGTGATTGTTTTGCGGAGCACGATTGTCTCTAAGACTTTCTTGAATGGCCTTGATGAGATCTGCTAAAGTCATCTCAAATATCTTTGGCTCCTTAGCAATAGGATTTTGGTTCATTGGCTGATGCCCAGATGCTTGCGAGCTAGTAGATTTAGGCTCAACAGACACTCTTTCTCCTTGAATCATTAAATTATCCTCCAATTGGATCACATTGGTGGTGACTGCTTCCCAAGTGGTGATTCTTCTAATGACTAGACCATTTTAGATATCCTCATGTCGTCTTGGCTAGCGGGATGTGCCATGCTTTACAAACCCCGATTTGGTTATGTAAAGCCCTCGGAATCCTAAAACTAGTCTTTTCCTAGGTGGGGAGAGGGCTAGAATTAGTAAGTCCAAAGGGTGAGTGTAAAGGGAATGGTGGAGGACTTGAGGAACTTGTCCCACATGCCCTCCCTTCACTTGAGGTCCTAGTCTTTATATATAAAGTAGTGTGTATAGTATATCATAAGACTGAGGACTGAGGCTTGGGCCGGGGCTCGAGCTCGGACCTCGCAGCTTGCAGCTTGCAACTCTTGGCTTGGGAAAATGATCCCGATTTTTCCTTTTAAGATACGGTTTTCTTTAATTCTTTTTGTTTTTGAATTTTCTTTTTGGTCTCAATATCTTCAAGCATTTTTTAATTATTTTTTAAAAATAAATTTTTTCAAAGAATCTTTTTTGAGGATAATGTTGTCGTGTGGACATCGAGCTCACGCGTGCACAAAGCAGCTCCTAGCAGGTCTATCTAACCTCCTTGCAGCTAACACATCTAATTAACACTAATTACCTCTTATCACACACTGTCTAACAGAGTACACTACACACTCACAATACAGTCAACCTTCTCACTGTCTACTCTATTGCTCACTGTCTACATTAACCAATAGATCTACTAACACCTGCACATTATTGATCTTAGAAAATCTAACAAAAAACCTGCATATTTCAACTCTAATAGATTCTAACAAACCTGCTAAACCTGCGCATTACAGCCACTAAGCAGATCTACACAAAGTCAAATAAAAGCTGAAAACAAATGGAAGAAAGTCTTCCAGAGGTAGCATTGAGTGCTCCTCAAGCTTAGTGCAAGGTGGTCCCCGGCAGCGATGCCAAAAATGTGCGCTTTACCACACATGTTGGAGGCTGGGAACTTGCCTGTGCACTATGTGTGAGCTTCAAAAGGCTTGAAGCACACAACTAGACAGTCCTAGCAAGCTCAAAGAAATAATGGCGTGTCACTCACCACTCAATGTTTTCGTCATGAAGGATCGTGTGCTGCGAATAAGAAGGAGTCGTTGTCAATGCCACGCTCAACCGCCTCGCCATCATTGATTCTGCCGCAATGCTCTCTCTCTCTCTCTCTCTCTCTCTCTCTCTCTCTCTCTCTCTCTCTCTCTCTCTCAAGCATACACACACACACACACATACACACGTGAGCACATGAAGGAGAAGGAGACAGAGATGGAGCAAGAGCACTTCTTAGCTTGCACCTCCAAAAATGAGGATGTTTAGGTCAAAGGGATCTTTTATAATAGTTTGACCCAGTCACACATGGACGCCCACAGTGGGGCCGGTCGTTGCAAAACTACTGTAGAAATAAGATAAGTGGTGCACCTCTCATTGGCTATCACCTACATACCTATTGGTCCGACAAGCCCGATCCATGAGTCAATCAAATAAATAATAAGGCATCCATCGAAGGTGATAGGCTGTCCCCGTGAGGGTTAACACAATACAATGGTAGATATTCTTTCAAGGTCAAGGTATGATGATGAGTAGAGTGTAGAGTGCCAATAAGGGGAGCACAAGCATTATATGTACATCATCAATTCCAATAGTATGGTCTAGGTTGTCAATTGAGGCAACATTTTTACCTTGTGTGGAGTACTAATGGAGGTAGTACTATCAAGGATAATTGTTTAAAACTTGGGGGTACATAATAAATATATTGAAAAAATATAATTATTTTTAATCCACCTCAAATATTTTGTTGGTGAGAACTATGATCTGATCTGTGATTGGTTGTGTTTGTAGATAAGCAAATGAAGGTTATAAGGATTCATTCACTTCAAGTGGCCTCCACAATCAAATGAAAAAGGATAATTTTGATATTTTAGGAATGATAATAAGATTTTCTAATAAAAAACTTTCATCATCATGTTTTTTCTTAAAAATCAAGAAACCTAGAGAATGATTGTACATTTTGTTGCTGTTTATGCCAGTTTAGGATCGATTGTTTGAAAGCATTTTACTATGTGAACATTTTTATAGACAAAATGCAAAGAAGTGCTTATTTGGTTTCTTGTTGTTTTGTAGTAATATACATACACATAGAGATGCAAGCCTTTATGGAAAATTAGAGATTGAATTGGGCATACAATCAATTGTGGTAGTCATCTTACATGTCCATATATTTTTTTCTCTAAAAATATGAGTTAAGTAGTGATTTTTATTTTGAATCCACCTCATATATTTTATCCATGAGAATATGATCTCATGTGTGACTTATGCGTGTTGGTGAATGAAAATATGTGGATTATCAAGACTCGTTCACTTCAGGTGGCCTCTACTTTTACAATAGAAAGGAAAGTCTATTTACCTCTCAATTCCAAAGAAACCTCTCTTAAACCACAAACATTGTATTTTCAATAAAGTTACTTTTTATCAAAAGGGGAATGTACCTCTCCTTTTAAGCTCACATTTTGAATTTAAATAATACAAACAAAGATATGCTCAAGGGAGGAGATCACTCATGCACGGAGGCAAATTGGACCAAAAATGTGCACATCATCTTCTTCACTCTCATTTTTGTTTATGTGTGTGTTATCTATGTATAGGTATAATGAATTATGAGTGCCTATCCCCGCATGTAGCAATAATAAAATACTTCCTTTATATTTCACTCCATTTTTCATAATGCAACAACATACAATGTAGACTTATCTCCATATCTTCCAAGGTGTGATGGAATTGCCCATCGATAATCCTAGGTGATTAATTATTGTTAGGGGTAGGCCTAAAGACCTTGGGTTCTTGGACACTTGTAAGTGAAAGTTGTTGGAAATACAGTTCGGAGGACATGTAAGCGAATATGATGAAGAATCTCAAGATCATACAACATAGAAAGAAATAGTATTGTGTGCATAATGATCTAATACATGCAAGGCATGCTAAGAACTTTAATAAGTATAGCTAGACAAAGGGGCACCCATTTATTGTCAAAACGTATGCACTAGAAAATTTGGAATATTTTAGCTTGCTCACTTTTAGCCCTATGCTCATCAATTACATCTTGTACATCAACATAAAAATTTGGATAATCTACATGTGGCTCATTAGGAATTGCATTCATAATCCCACCATTAAACAAAGGTAACAATGTATGGTATACATTTTGTGAGCTCACATATGTTTCCTTGTAACAAAGGTTGAACTACATCTATCATAAAACATCTTGATTGATCAACATATGATTCAATTGTGGATGATACAATCTATAACCTTTGATTCCTAGACTCTTACCAACAGAAATACATTTCAAAGCCTTATCGTCCATTTTTTTTCATTGTTGCTTAGGCATCAAAGTAGAAGACAAGTAACCAAAGACACACAAGTGACCAGCAAGTGACTAATATATGGCTTGTTGCTATGCCAAGCCTCACCTGGAATGAAAAATTGCCATGCTTTAGTAGGACATCTATTTAGTACATACACATCACAAACAATAGCCTCAAGCCTAAATGTGTGTGGCATTCCAGACCATACATTGTGTCATAACTATAAGTAAATTGTTTTTCCTCTTAGCAACACCATTTTGATAAGGGGTATACAACACTATACATTGGTGTTTTGTACCACCACTTTCTAAACATGCATTGAAGCCTTTAAACATATACTCCTTGAAAGAGTAGGCTATGTGCTCATGCTTGAGTGTGGGAAGGGGGAAGAAGAAGAGCTTAATTTGGGGGAAACAACACACTAAGGGATGTAGTGCATGTATCCTTTATTAGTATATGTATGAGACGTAGATGAGTTAATATGTAGGATGTTAGTAATGTGAGCGGCCACAAGCATTTACCCCAACAATCTCCCACTTAAATGCCAATGTGGTCATAAGTGGATATGGATAAAGCTAGTGTGTACAACCGTGAAGTGTGTAGCTTCACCTTTGTACAACTATATTCACCCTACACCCATAAACTCAATGCAATGTGCAAACTGCTCCATAGCCAAGCTCTTTGTAAGATCATCCATTGGGTTGTCATCAATGTGGACCTTGACAAGCTCCAATTTTTTATCCGTCAATGTATCCCAAATGAGCTGATACCTTACCTCAATGTGTTTCAACTTAGAGTGAAACACGAGATTTCTTGCCAAATAAATGGCACTCTATCTATCACAATGCAAAACTAGAACTTGCTAAATGTCTAAATCTCTTACTAAACATGTCAATCATATAGCTTCCTTGTTGGCATCTAACCCTACAATGTACTCAACCTCTGTAGTGAAAGAGGAATACAATCTTGGAGAGATGATCTCCAAGAAATGGCCCCTCCTACAACTATGAAAATGTAGCCAAGGGTAGATCTCCTATTGTCTTTGCAATCCTCATAATTTGCATCTCTATAACCAATAATAGATGTATCTCTATTGCCAAAGCATAACTTGCTCAATATACCCTTCAACCATCTGAGGATGTGTTTCACTGCTATCCAATCTGCTTGCCAAGATTAGCCATATACCAACTAACCACTCCCGCTGCAAAATCAATGCTTGGCCTTGTAGCTACCATAACATACATAAGATTGCCTACAACTGGAGAATGTGACACACTTGCAATTTTTGCTCTCTTTACATTTAAATTGAGAGTATCTTCCTTGCTTAGTTTTAAATATGATGGTAGTGGGGTATTCACTGACTTCCCCTTGTATATTGAAACGCTACAAGATCTTGTGGATATAAGATTCATGAGACAACTCAAGAATGCCCTTTTTTCGTCTCTCTTAATACACATACCAAGAAAATGATTGGCTTCGCTCATTCCAGAGCTCACCATTGGAGCTTGGTGCAAGTGAGATCACTCAGATCTAGAGTAGATTGTAGTGGAAAAGCATTAGGTGAGCTTCATTTTAGCTCACAGTGAGTATAGAAGTAAGTATGAGCTTGCATTTGGTTCACATGAGCATTTGGGAGTGTATGTGCAAAAAAGTTTACAGCATAAATTTCAAACCCTATTTGCATATATGTTTTGCCCTGTGTAAAGAGCTCCTTTATGCAAACTTTGCAATTTTTGGACCGATGTTTAAGGGCTACATCTTTACAGAAGAAAATTTTCCCAAATTCCTCACCGATTTTGTTGTAGACTGTTCAAAATGTCTACATGTCATGAGTGCGTAGCATTAGATTTTGCAGCTCAAACTTCTCACACTTAGAAGCGGATTCAATGCTTGTATTTGAATTCCTAACCAATTTTTTGTGCTCTTCAACTTTGTAGAAGGAATATTTTGCAAATTTTGAGCAGATTTAGGAAATATTTTCAGCAGACTGTAAGGTGCTCTACTTTTGTAGGTTCATTGACACTTGACGCATAGAGCTCTTCACATTGGAATGCACGATCAACATCGAACCTTGAGTGAGAGAGAGAGAGAGGATTTTTTAGCTCTCCTTTATGGCACTTCTGTCTCATGTGGAAGAAGAAGGCATCAAATTTGTCATTAAATATCTAATATCTAACCAACCCAAATGAATTTCTCATATTAAACTGATCATTTAATGTGGGATAATAAACGGGAACAAGGGTTAGAATATAGACATGTCCTTACGGATCTATCTCAACACGGGGCCAATGGTAAAGGGGCCCAAATGAGAGATGGTATGTCAAAGATCAAGGTTAACTAATGGAGCTTAAAAGACCTTAGGGTTAGCTTCATTAAATACCTCCAATGGTTAGTGTTAAAAGTCCTTTGACCTTAAGCAAGCTAGGGTTGAGCTTGAGGTGGGAACCCGACCTAAACTTGTCTTTGACCTCAAGCAAGCTAGGGTTGTGCTTGAGGTGGGAACCCAACCTAAACTTGCCTTTGACCTTAGGCAAGCTAGGACTGAGCTTGAGGTGGGAACTCCACCTAAGGTGCTTGTCATGCTTGATGACTAAGGTACTTGAGGTACTTGTCATACTTAATGAGGAAGTTTCTTGAGAAGCTTCCTATGCATGGGGGGTAAGATGCTTGAGTCAAAAAGAGACCCTACACACTTAATGAGGAAGTTTCTTGAGAAGCTTCCTATGCATGGGGGGTAAGATGATTGAGTCAAAAAGAGACCCTACACACTTAATGAGGAAGTTGCCTGAAAAGCTTCCTATGCATGGGGGGTAAGATGCTTGAGTCAAAAAGAGATCCTACACACTTAATGAGGAAGTTACTTCAGAAGCTTCCTATGCATGGAGGGTAAGATGCTTGAGTCAAAAAGAGACCCTACACACTTAATGAGTAAGTTGCTTGAGAAGCTTCCTATGCATAAAACTCCCAAAGTTAGGGGAATCTTTGACCTAACCTTCCACTCACCCAAGGGGCACCCCTTTTCTAAAAGGAAACATGGGACACATGCCAGACTCTTACTAAGCTTGACCACATGGTGTGCTTGAATGCTATTGGTTGGGCTAAAGAGGGGTCCAATAAGCTTCTACTTCCATCCAACAAATATCTAGATATTTTCAAGCTCTCTCTCTCTAAGGGGTAAGGAGGACACTTGTCAAAAGACTACCCATGTACTTGACTGTATGCTGCATGTGTTTGGCTAGGGGAAGAGGGGTCCAATGAGCTTGCAGCATGTAGAAATTTCACCCAAAGCAAGGAAGGGGGGTGCTAGGGGGATATACTCCACACACACACTCATTTGCAAGACCATTCTCACTTGGTGAAAGTTGAGGAACTCCACCTCCTTCTCCAAGCTTGTGAGAAGTGAGAGCCTACACCAACACTCTTGGCTATGGAATGCAAATCCAACAAAGAGCCATGCTTCAATGCTTAAGCTTTCCATCTTCTCCATCTCCATTACTATGCTATTATGTATGCTAGCAAGAAGTGTAATGATAAGTGAGGAACTATTTCTTTCTCCTATGGAATGTTTCTTCTTCCTCTTCCCTACCCTCATTCCCTGCTAGCTCTCTCCACCTTTGAAGGTGTTTGAGGCCTTGGGACTAAGGCTTGGGATAGTTAATGCTTTCTACAATTTTATGTTATGCTTGTGATGCATGAAGCTTTCCATCTTCATTGCATCACGTAGGTCACAAGGAGCACAAAGATTGTATTGTACCAGGTCTCTCTTGATGGGAGAAACTATAAATACAAATGCCTATTGGAGGGGGGACCGGCTCCATATGAATCCGGTCCTCAACTATTGTCATGTTCTCTAAACTCTCTCTCTTGCAAAAAGTATTGTTCATGCCAAGTTAACTAAGTATCATGTTTATGTTGCTACCATCAATTAAGTTCACCCACTATGCTCACAAAGTAATCTCTCAAAAGTGCTTCACCTAATTTCCTAATTCCGATACTCTCAAAGTTCATAGGCCATTTCCATTACATTGGTATCAGAGCATTTGGTTTCTCTTTTCTTGCTTAAGAAGAGAGGTTCTTAAGTAGCCTATTAATGGTTGATTTTGTTAATTATATTAGGGTAAGTGGGACTAGGATCTATTATCGGTTTTGTTGAGCCCACTATGTGGGATATGGTGCACACTTTGGGAGCTTTGGTCTTAATAATGGAGTCTTTTTAGACTTGCCTATGGCTTTACCATTATTGAGTCATAAGAAGTCCGAAAGGAGCTATCCCTCGGCAGCTTAGCTATGTTAGACTCACTCCACTACTCTCTATAATTAACCAATTCGAGTCATGGGTGTAGATACTTAAGTGCCTATTTTCAAAGGCTAAGAGGAGTAGCAACTAAGGTTTTGAATTGCCAAAGCATACACTAAGTAAACACCTAAGTTTAATTAACATACCTGACAATAACCAAGAGAGTAGAATGAACATTGATAACTTTGCTTTTGCACATGAAGGTGCCAATAATGATGCCCCCATGTTTGTTGATTATCTTGTTACTAGGTTGCAACAAGCTATGGGCAACCCCTCTTTGCAAGCCGAAGTTACTCAACAACCTCGTGCTTATGGGATTTCCTTTCCTCTCAAACAGAAGAGAGAGCTTAGGAGGCCTCTTGGTGAGACCCCCAAAAGAAGACTCTCTCCCATACAAGAAGAGGAATCCAAAGAATGAGAAAGTAATGACTCCCAAAGTTCCTCAAAAGATGTGGCTCCATGAAGATGGCAGTCTAGACGATTGCCAACTCCTCCCAAGAGGAAACGGTTAACCCATAGTCCTTCTCCTCGTCACTGCAAAAGGGAAGAGAGGAAACAAAGGGTGAAAAGGGAAAGAAAGAGGTCACCCTCTTCTCCTTCTTCTTCACCTTCCTCCTCTACCGATGAAAGCTATGGCTATTCTCCTAGAGAATACAAGAGTGGAGGACATCGCAAATCTTACCCTCCATGGCAAAGGTCACAAAAGCTAAAGAAGTTCAAAGAGGGAGGAAAGAATATCTTTTTCCTTACCTATGGTGGCACCTTTGGTGCTACCGACAATGTATTGGCCTTCATCCAACAATTTGATGCGGCCTTTGGAGACGAGGGCTTCACAGAGTCCTCCAAGCTACACCATGTAGCTATGCATTTCCAAAAAATTGGCTCGTCGATGGTGGGCTAGCCTTCGTGGCAACAACGAAGCCCCAAAGACATGGAAAACTCTACAAGTTTCCATCATGAAGCAATTCCTTGCATGTGATGCAAAGGACAAAGTGCTTACCAAATGGTGAAGTTTAAAGCTTCTCTCTCATGAGTCTATCCACCAATATGTGGACAAGTTTTGGGATTTACATCTGAAGGCTACTATCTTTCAAAAGATAGACTTTGCCGAGAAAAAGCAACAATTTTTTGCGGGACTACCCAAAGAGATGGCCGAGTATGTCAACTCTCAACGGCTTGGTTCTATCACTGAAGTAATCCACCACACCATGGTTGCTTTGTGCATCAATAAATGTCAAGCCCATGGAAAATAAAGGCAAAAGTAATGCAAAGGGGAAAACCAATGCCCAAAATTCTTACCAAGGCTATTCCAACAACAACAATCGGTCCAAGGAGAAGGGAGGTTTACAAAGGTAAATATAAACTCTCTCCTAAAGAGCTAGAAGCTTTTTGTAAGGACCACAAATGTTTTAAGCGTGGAAGGCATGGCCATGGTTATCGTTCTTGCCCCAAGAGAATTGCCCGCAATGAGACTCCTAGAGCCTCTATGTTTGAAGCTCCAAAACAGGATGCTCATTTCCAAGGATTTCTCCTTTCCTATGCTTGGGAAAAGATGCAAGAGCACGATGCCTTTATTTTTTTTGACCCTAGTTCAACTCACAACTTCATATCCATGGAGTTGACCACTAAGCTAGGCATACAAGCCCACAAGATGGGAGATGCATTGAAATCCAATGGAGCTATCAAGGGACAAGATGTCTCAGTTACTTGTTTCATTGGAAATTAAGGCTTCATGTCCAAAGCTATGTGGACAAAAAGGATTTCTTCATCTCCCCTCTCAAACATGAGAATTTTATCATTGGGACACCATGGTTTAACCGCATGGCTTCCAACAGGAAGTTTCTTGAAAGGAGAATCTACTTCACCTACAGGGAAAAGAGCATGTCCATAGATGCTACTGAGTTGGGGAACACCATATCCTTGGAATAAAGGGAATCAAGAGGAATTAGAGTTGTCTAATTTCCTAAATGGATCCCAAGATGTTTTCATTGATGACATCCCTAGTGAGATACCTCTAAAATGAGGGATGATGACCATGCAATTGAGCTCCTACCAGGAAGCTCACTGCCTAGCAAGCCTCCTTATCGAGTTTCACAAGCTCAACAAGAGGAGATCATGAGGCAAGTGCATGAATTGGTGGAAAAAGGGATGGTGAGGTCTAGCACCTCTCCATTTTGTTCACCATTGCTTTTAGTGCAAAATAAAGACGACACATATCACATGTGTGTCGACTATAGAGCACTAAATAAGATTACTATCAAAAATAGATTTTCCGTACCCCGCATAGAAGATCTATTTGATAATTTACAAATTTTTGGCCTGACAAATGCTCCAGACGCATTCAAACTCATGATGGAAAAAAATCTTCAGGCCACTCAAATTCTCTTGAGAAGTACAAGCGACACCTCCAGGTAATCTTTCAAGTTGTGAGAGAGAATAAGCTTTTCATTAATCAGAAGAAAATTGAATTTTTCCTACAAGAGATTCAATGTTTAGGTCACATTATCTCTAAAGATGGCACTCGTATGGATCCAACAAAGTTAGAGATAATAAAAGGATGGCCTAATCCAAGGAATCTACATGAGGTACGAAGCTTCATAGATATGTGTGCATACTATAGATGCTTCATAAAAAACATTCTCACTAATAGCAGGTCTATCACATGACTTAACAAAAAAGAACATTAAGTATTTATGGGCTGCAAAAGTGCAAGAAGCTTTTGAGAAGCTTATCTCTCAACGTGTGCTCACACTATTAGATCTCCCAACGACATTTGAGGTCCAATGTGATGCTTGTGGTGATTGTCTTTGAGCTATTTTGCTTCAAGACGGGCATGCCATAGCATATGAGAGTCAAAGACCTGACTTCGATAAGTGAGTATTGGGCAAATACAAAAAAGAGCTACTAGCTATTCTATATACCCTAAACACCTGGAAACACTATCTCTTGGGGACTCCATTCATCCTACGAATGGATCACAAAGCCTCAAGAACTTCATGACGCAAACCAAGCTCTCCAACAAACAAATGAGGTGGGAAAATTTTCTTTTGCAATTTAAATTTCATATTGCTCACATTGTTGGCAAGCACAATCAAGTGGTTGATGCACTTTCACAACGACCAAGGATAAATGTGGTGTCTATAGCAACTCACAATGATCTATCTTTTATGATAGATGAGTATGCTACTAACCAAGAATTTAAGTATGTAATTACATCCTTTGCAATAGGGAGAAACAAGAACCATTCACCTTGAAGGATGGTTATCTTCCAAACAGCAATAGGCTATGTGTTAATCACCCATACAATACGAAAGTCATGTATGAATCCCATACTTCTCCTTATACAGGGCAAAGAGGGATTCCATAGTCTACTCTTTGAGGAGTAGAAATGTATTTTTGTCGGTCTACCATGGAAAGTAAACATACAAGAGTATGTTTCAAAATGCGTGGTATACCAAAAGTTGAAAATTGATCGAGGGAAGCAACTTGGATTGTTTCAATAGACAGGCTTAACAAGAAAACACACTCTATGCCTATCAAAAAGACTATTAAGGCACATCAAATGGCAACCCTCTTCAGATCTCAAATTTTCAAGCATCATGGATTTCCAACATCCATAGTGTCGGACAAAGATCCTAAAATGACCAGTAATTTCTAGAAGGGTCTCTTTTAGAATCTAAGAAGTAGATTAAATTTCTCTTTCGGCCTATCATCCACAAACGGATGACCAAAGTGAAATAACTAATCTAATAATTCTTGAATCTACTAAAAGCCTATGTCATGGAAGTAGATCAACGTTCTCAATGATAGAAGTACCTACCTCTTATAGAGTATGCGTACAATGACATTGTACAAACTTCTATAGGGAAAGCGCCTTTCAAGGTTAAAGAGGGAAGATTCAAAAGTCCCTTACTACTTCAAGTACATGGGAAGATCTTCGCTGCTGATGAATATAGCTGAGACCTACAAGAATCTTTTCCAAAGATTAAAGGGGTTATATCTATCTCACAGGAATGGCAAAAAGGGTTGCTGCTAATAAGCACAAAAGAGCCTTAGCCTTTAAGGAAAATGATTGGATCTTGCTAAAGTTTCTCAAAGTTCATCTGAGGCATACTACGGGCAAGAGTACTACGGACCACTAAGAGTATAATGCTAAACTAGCAAAAAGATACTATGGTCCTTAAAATTCTTAAGCCAGTCAATGAGATGGCTTATCAATTGAAGTTGCCCAACCATTGGCTCATGCACAATGTTTTCCATGAGAGCCTATGTAAACCTTACAAAGGAGCACCATCAAAAGAAGCAATAGTTGTTGCAGACCCTCCAAAAATCGAAGATCAAGAAGTACTTCAACCTGAGTCCATCCTATGACATGAAGACAAGGTATTAAGAAACGGTAAGATTATCTGATGATATCTTATTAAGTTTAAGAATTGTTCTTTTAAAGATGCTAGATGGATGCAAAGAACCTAGCTTAAGGATAATATGAACCTTGTCAATGCTTACAATGTTGCACTAGAGTAAGCATATGAAAATGCATTTTAAATGAAAAATATTTTTGTCTTATAAGACTAATTCTCTCTTTATTGTGCACAAATTTAAGTAGTATACATACTAAGAATCATGTTTGGGATGACGACGTCTCTCAAACACCATGTAGAATTTGTCATCTACTTGGGAAGACGAAATGGACTAAAGAGCAGACATGCTTGCAGTAGCTATAGCTCCCAAGCACCAAATGGATTAGTCATCCATCTTGGAATGATGTCGTAGGGTAAAAAGGGATCCTCTACCCACTAAGACAAATTGACTAATGACTATGACTTTATCTCTTTTACCTCATAGTCGAGGACGACTATGATTTCAAGAGAGAGGTAATGTCATTAAATATCTAATATCTAACAGACCCAAATGATTTTCTCATATTAAACCAATCTTTTAATGTGGGATAATAAACGGTAACAAGGGTAAGAATATAGGCATGTGCTTACGGATCTATCTCAACACGGAGCCAATGGTAAAGGTGCCCAAATGAGAGATGGTATGTCAAAGAGCAAGGTTAACTAATGGAGCTTTAAAGACCTTCGGGTTATCTTTATTAAATACCTCCAATGGTTAGTGTTAAAAGTCCTTTGACCTTAAGCAATCTAGGGCAGAGCTTGAGGTGGAAACCCGACATAAACTTGTCTTTGACCTTAAGCAAGATAGGGTTGTGCTGAGGTGGGAACTTGACCTAAACTTGCCTTTGACCTTATGCAAACCTTAGGCAAGCTAGGACTGAGCTTGAGGTGGGAACTCCACCTAAGGTGCTTGTCATGCTTCATGACTAAGGTACTTGAGGTACTTGTCATACTTAATGAGGAAGTTGCTTGAGAAGCTTCCTATGCATGAGGGATAAGATGCTTGAGTCAAAAAGAGACCCTACACACTTAATGAGGAAGTTTCTTGAGAAGATTCCTATGCATGGGGGGGTAAGATGATTGAGTCAAAAAGAGACCCTACACACTTAATGAAAAAGTTGCTTGAGAAGCTTCCTATGCATGGGGGGTAAGATGCTTGAGTCAAAAAGAAACCCTACACACTTAATGAGGAAACTTCAGAAGCTTCCTATGCATGCAGGGTAAGATGCTTGAGTCAAAAAGAGACCCTACACACTTAATGAGGAAGTTGCTTGAGAAGATTCCTATGCATAAAAGTCCCAAAGTTAGGGGAATCTTTGACCTAACCTTCCACTCACCTAAGGGGAACCCCTTTTCTCAAAGGGCACATGGGACACATGTCAGACTCTCACTAAGCTTAACCACATGGTGTGTTTGAATGCTATTGGTTGGGCTAAAGAGGGGTCCAATGTGCTTGCAGCATGTAGAAATTTCACCCAAAGCAAGGAAGGGGGGTGCTAGGGGGATATACTCCACACACACACTCATTTGCAAGACCATTCTCACTTGGTGAAAGTTGAGGAACTCCACCTCCTTCTCCAAGCTTGTGAGAAGTGAGAGCCTACACCAACACTCTTGGCTATGGAATGCAAATCCAACAAAGAGCCATGCTTCAATGCTTAAGCTTGCCATCTTCTCCATCTCCATTACTATGATATTATGTATGCTAGCAAGAAGAGTAATGATAAGTGAGCAACTATTTCTTTCTCATATGGAATGTTTCTTCTTCCTCTTCCCTACCCTCATTCCCCGCTAGCTCTCTCCACCTTTGAAGGTGTTTGAGGCCTTGGGACTGAGGCTTGGGATAGTTAATGCTTTCTACAACTTTATGTTATGCTTGTGATGCATGAAGCTTTCCATCCTCATTGCATCACGTAGGCCACAAGGAACACAAAGATTGTATTGTACCAAGTCTCTCTTGATAAGAGAAACTATAATACAAATGCCTATTGGAGGGGGGACCAGCTCCATATGAATCCGGTCCTCAACTATTGTCATGTTCTCTAAACGCTCTCTCTTGCAAAAAGTATTGTTCATGCCAAGTTAACTAAGTATCATGTTTATGTTGCTACCATCAATTAAGTTCACCCGCTATGCTCACAAAGTAATCTCTCAAAAGTGCTTCACCTATTTTTTTAATTCCGCTACTCTCAAAGTTCATAGGCCATTTCCATTACAAAATTCTTCATTGACTTACCTCAACATCAACAGGCTTTTTCGGCCTACAATCGACACATATCTACCTATCAATGACACTCTGATTTACACTCACAGTGAGTGATTTTCAAAGCTCGAACGTACTTATGAGAGAAAAAGCACAAGTAAAAAATAAGATCCAAACAATATGAGACTAAAAATATTGAATCATTAAAGTTATCTCCCAGCTGCAAAATTTAACTTGCAATTTCAAAATTCAATAAAGTTGAAAATTCGTCTCAGTTGAGCTTCATCCAATTTAGACACTTCAAGACTCGAAGCATCTGCAACTTTAAGCTCTGTAACCATCATCACATACTTCAAGCATCTCCATTATCAATGTTAACCACCAATTTGCAGCATGTTATCTTTCAAATAAATCAAATTTTCAAATTGAGTTATGAATGGTTCAATATGAAAAAACACCTTGCAAACCATCAAACATTGCTTCTTCAACATCTCCAAGACCTGTGGAAGAAGATCAGAATCAATTTTGGACTCCATATCCTCAAAAACAAGCTTTTCTTGATCTTCTTGAGTCACGTCAAG
The DNA here is from genome assembly GCF_014529385.1 of Adiantum capillus-veneris. NCBI lineage: Eukaryota > Viridiplantae > Streptophyta > Polypodiopsida > Polypodiales > Pteridaceae > Adiantum > Adiantum capillus-veneris. The sequence goes on from NC_140941.1 coordinate 114,702,348, forward strand.
AAAAAAATAGCCAAATTGAACTTTTCTTCTTGCATCTTGCTTCAAATCCCTTTTACAAAGCAGCAAACTCCTTTCTTCTTCAATTAATTCTAGGTCTTTAGGTCCATTTTCAGATTGAGGTATGCCTTCAAGCACAAATTCAACTTCAATTTCAGGTTTAGGGTCAACTTTAGATTCAAGTGTATCTTCAGGTTCAACTTCAAATTCCTCGTCAAAAAGATTGAAGAAGGATTCATGACAGGATGCAAACTTTGTAACCATTAGACACTGCCATTTGAGAATCTCCAACATCTATGAATGTAGATGAAACACTTGGAGACCCAACTTAGACTTAGTACACCAAAATGATTGATTTTTCAAAATATCTTGATTCAAGAAATATCAAACTAATTTGATTCAAGGCATAACAATAACCAATTGGACTCTCCTTCACACATAAAAAACACCACCAAGATGGTTTGATCATATTCCCCCTTAAAGACATCAAGAAATCCACTTTTTGGTTTCAAAACACTCCAATCACTGATATCTTTCTAAAATTGATCTCTGGTTTGAAACATCCTTGCTACTCGGGTTCAATTTGGTTCGGAGAGTCACTTTGGATCACAACAAGAAAAAGACTCCCAACAAAACTGCAATTGTGGATGTAAGAGCACTTAAGAAAACCATCTTGAACTTCAATGTGAATTGCTTCATTTTCTACTTTCAGTTGAAAACCTCAAGACAACCACTCGTCATAGAGATTACATGATTGGACAACAAATATGAAAACCCTAAACTGAATAGACTTTGAATGAATAAACCTCAAAACTTTTGACTTGTGCTCCTTGAATTTCCTTCCACTTCTTCTCTTCTTGCATAAAGCATGTATAAAGCATCTTCCCACATAGAAAATAGATAAAGTCATCAAACCCATCATTGATGTCGTTCAACATGAACAAATAGAACCATTGGGAGAAAATGATATCATTCATATCTCCTTCATCCACAAAATCACATAGAAAGATAGAAGCATCTTTAGGAAAAACCACTTGATTATCATCAAGAACTTGCACAAGACTTGCAGGCATCATAAAACCATTCACAACATTGAAATTAGGATTTGGACCACATAAGGAATACAAATCTTCAAGAATACTAGCAAGAAGCTGAGTACCATCAGGAACCTGAACTTCCTTGGAAAAATATGGACTTCCAACCTCCTTGATTGAATTTGTAAAAGCACCAATAAAGATCATTCAAGACAACATCATCATTTGAGATACCTTCCATAACACCAAGGTTTGAAGAGACTCCACATTCATGATTCGAGTAAGTTGAAGATTCAAATCCTCAATTTGATTATCCTTGTCCAAAACAACTTGCTTAAAAGAATCACGATCTTCATGACGATAAGAAATATGCAAATCAGCTTCAACTTGAACCTGAGAAAACTCCACCATCAATGATGCCTTCTCTTCCTAAAGTTGAGTGATGTTGGAAACCGCTTTCTTTGCCGCAACCATACTTGAATACCTCTCATTCTCCAACTCTAATGAGAGATCTTTTATCATCTCCCCTTGAGAAACAACAAGACGTTGAAATTCATGTATATAACTTCTTTGCAAATCAGTAATCTGAGGAGGATCAGGGACTTGCATTATGGAACTCTGTAAATCAAGGACCTTTGATATTGAAACTTGTAATTCAAGGATCAAAAATTTGGGATCCTTGTCTTCACAACTTGAATAACTCAAATCCTTTTTGGAATTTGGTTTTTAGTCTTCAAGACTCCAAAAAACACTTCTCCATCAACACAAACGCCTTCCAAACTATCACTTGTGGGATACTCCTCATCGAAATACATCAAAAACTAATTCATCACATCCTCCCCATCATCAACACACCTTATGTCTTCATCTATCTTCATATCTTCCACTTCAATGCACTGTAATCTGATGTCTCCCCTCAATTTCAACCTCTTCAAGATTGATGTCCAAGGTTGGCCAAGGTTGGTATATAGGTTTGCATGGGATATTGGTGGCTTCTTTGGCTCATCCCCACTTGGATTCCCTTCTTCTCCATCACCAAATATTCTTTTGGGCAACTTGCCTTCTCTTCTTGCAAAGAGGCGAGTGCCTTTGATGTGAGGTTTCGGGATAGCTGGCAGTCCTCTTGGGTCCTTTGGCTCATGAGCTACTCCTGGTTTCCTACTTCTTTCTCCATCATCTTTTTCACTCCTTCTCCCTTGCTTTGAAGAATATCTCCTTCTTGAACCAACTTCTTGTCTTCAATTATTTGTGTATCTAGAACTTTGATCCCACATTCAAGAACATCAAAATCAAGTCTGAAACATTCAAGTGCTGAAAAATCAGATTCAGGCTTTGAAAATTCAGGTCTTGAAACTACAAGTGTCTGAAAAACTACTGGTAACTAAAAATCAACAACTTGAGGTTGTTTGTTGGAAATAGTAATAGGTTGTTGAAAAAACCATTGAGAATCATCATCATTGAGGTAATCATCAAACTCAAAAGATTGCAAAACAATTAAAAGAGGCTATACATTTTTGTGGGAGTTTTCAAAAGCTATTATGCAAATAAACAACCTAGAAAAAGCCTCCAAGGGATGCACCTCAAAAAATAGTACCATACCATGTGCATCTTAAAGGAGGGGTATTTTAATTCAGACGATTTAGCTTATTTGAAATCTTACTTACATAAGTGATTTTTTACTTCAAAATTAGGAAAAACCCATAAGTTTAACAAGAAGGGTCACTTTGTTGCATCACAATATGTAAGCACATGGATTTCTGTAATACCATTTGAATGCACATGATAAAATTGGTTCCTTAAAAGTGCACACCCAAATAAAAAGCCTCACAAAGTGACTTTCTCTCTTTAGAAGTGGTGACTGATGGGCCTGAATGTCAATTTTACGATTGGCGTAAGTCAAAAGCCTTCAAAAAATCCACAAAGGCTTGGGAAATTTCATTTGGTCTCTGTTACAGTGATTATCCACCGCATCTTCACCTGTGATTTTAAAATTAACAAAGCCATATTTATCTAATTATGCTCCTTTTGCAAAATCCTTCTACTCTTTTCAAGTACTTAAGGCTCACATAGTTGGTAGGCCTTTAGAGAGGGACTATAATCATTTTGTTAATGAAAATTGCATGAATAAGGAGCTAATTAGCATATGTCTTGTGAAGATCTTAGCCTTCAAAATCCACATTAACTAAACAAGAGGTCATTTCACATTATACACAAGCTTTTACCCACCACAAAGTTGATTTTGAGGGGGATCATCATTAGTTAATCGTATGCACATCAAGTTTTCTATCCTCTCGCTAATCTTATAAGTTAGTGCTAATTATTGGAAGAGGTTTATTTTGCTACTATTTTTATTGCATGCTACAGAATTGTTAGCCTGCTTTCATCAAATTACTTGTCATTAAAATGACTAGTTCAATAATGTTGATGTAAAAGAAAAATCGGGCCTCTCTTCTTTTCAAAGAAGAGATCAATCCAAGGACACTCGTGAAAGATCCATACTATAAAGAAATAGAATTGAGATCAAGGAGAGATTGGTTGTAGGATAGCTTTGAGAATTGAGCCTATAAATGATAAAGCTTAAATCACACTTATGGGAATCCTAATTTTATTGTATCTTTGCAAATAATAAGCGATACATAATTATGTCTATAGAGGAGGTAGGAGAATAAGTAAATTTGCAAAAAAAAAAGCTTCTACATGATGAAGCTTCTACACAAGAAGTCTAAGCAATTAATTTTCTTGAAGATTGCACCACGCACACAATAGTCTAAACCTCTACCCAATTGTAAGTATAGTTACAAATTCACCGCTTTTCTCTCTCATCCAGGAAGAAAGGAATTCTTTGAGAAATCAAGATCCAAAGGGCCAACGTTTTGGAGTTTGTGCATTCTCCACCATGCAAAGGAAGAAATTCTTCATACAAATCATAGTTAGCCACACAAGGGGTGCAAGTTTCCTTCGTGACAATTAACCTACCAAGGAAAGACCAAGATTGTAATATGAAAACATCAAGGTGTGGTGGTCAAACCATGAATGCAAAAGAGAACCCATTCTCTTTTAAATATGGTTGCCAAGTGCTAGATCTAGTATGTACTCAATATGCTAGGTTGGGCATATGGTGGATCTAGCAATAAAGGGACAAATCAATAGCTAAAGTGGACAATGATTAGGTCAATCAAAATATTTAAGGACCTATAAAGATACCAATGTTTCTTGCTTGCGAAAGAGTATGTTAGACAACTGATAGTTTATATGTCTAGATTGGACCAGTAGCGGTGTCATCCTGAGCATTTTCCTGTAGCACACATAAGGTATTGCTATAGTTGATTGGATCCATTAATCACACCTTATACATATGTATTGTTATGGGGAAACCATAACATGAAGATAATAACGAAACAAAACAGCCTTTACTATCATTTCATTAATAGATCCATTAACAAACAATGTTCAACACATACACAAGAATCAGAAATTTGTTAGGCTTCTAAATACAAATTGAAAATTTAATACGTAAGAAAACACGAATTTGACATTGCACAAGGAGTCAATCCTCTCCTTCTTCTTCATTCCACACGTTCATAATGTTACAGCCATCAAGGAATAGCCCCTTTTTTATATGAAGGGGTTTGTCCCTTTTCAAACTACAATTTTTTACCATCTCATGAAAAAATTACAAACACTCGATTGAACATATGAAACTACTCCAATTTTGGGTTTAACACCTGGCACAGCCCGGTGGTAAAAAGTCTTTCCCTGAAAAAACTTTTGACTTGATTCCCACAAATCCCTTGTTCAAAAAACTCAGTGTTAATAATTATTTAGAGTGCAAAGTGAACTTAATCCAAGATTCACAAACTACACACTACATAATCACTAAACACTGCCCATAAATCGCAAAGGATTACATTGATATCTCAATTTCTGCACCAACTCACCATCAAGACTGATTTACAAATGCACCATTTATTGGCAACATGTCAAGGCTAGGAACCCATCAAGTAGATCATCATCCATGAGAGAGAGCTTATACAAAATAAAACTTGTAGAACCAAAATTCAATGATCAAGTTTTCACTCCACCAAAATTGAATAAAAATTGCCAAATTTAGGTTCAGGATGTCCTACATCCTTGAAATCGGCCCGATTGAATTCTGCACAGAATACTGCATACTGGATACTGCATCTCTTTACAAATCTGAAATTCATCAAACATATCTCCAAAACATCTTCTCAGGAAAAAAAATTGATTCCAAGAACCGTAAAAAAACTCATCCAAATAATCCACAAACATCTCCTCCTCAATATACATCATTCTCGGCAAATTAAACTCAAAATAGTCCTCTCTTTGCAATGCAGTCATCCCACTCATAAAAGGACTGCAACTTTAGCAAGAAAAACATCCAAAACATCAAATCCCTTTGGACTCCACATGCATTTACAAAATCAGATTCAAAACCTTGACCTCCTGATTATCATTTTGCAAAATCCAATCCAAACAATATGAGAATGACAATATTGAATCATCAAGATCAACATCTTGCATCTACAAAATTTGATTTGCAAACTCAAAATTGAGGAAATTTGAAAAATTCATGTGAGGATAAGCTTCAACCGTCTTTCCAGACACTTCAAGGTTCGGCACATTGACAACTTTAAGCTCAGTAGCCATCAGCATATACTTCAAAAACATCTCAACAATCAATGTTAACCACCAATTTGCAATAGATAACCTTTCAAATAGATCAAGTTTCACTTCAAAATGAGATATGCATGGTTGAATCTGAAAAAACACATTGCAAACCATCAAACATTTCTTCTTCAACATCTCCAAAATCTGTGGAAAAATATTAGAATCAACTGTAGACTCCATCTTCTCAGAAACAAGGTTTTCTTGAGCTTCTTGACTCATGTTAGGAAAAAAATAGCCAAATTGATCATTGCTTCTTGCATTCTACTTAAAATCCTTTTACAAATCAGCGAATTCTCCTTTTCTTCAAGTAATTTCAGGACTTCAGGTCCATTTTCAGATTTAGGTAGACATTCAAGTACAAATTCAATTTCCATTTCATGTTCAGGTTCAGGTTCCTCAAAAAGACTGAAGAAACATTCAAGATAGGATGCAAACTTTGCAACCATTAGACACTTCCTCTGGAGCATCTCCAACATCTCTGCATGTAGATGAAACACTTGCAGACATGATTAGACTCCATATGCCAAAACAATTGATTTTCCTAAAAATCTTGATTCAAGAAACACCTCAACTGATTTGCTTCTTCATCAAACTGATTTGATTCAAGGCATAACAATAACCAATTGGACTCTCCTTCACACATTAAAACACCACTAAGATGGCTTGCTCATATCCCCCCTCAAAGACATAAAGAAATCTTCTTTTTGGCCGCAAAACACTCCAATTACTGATATCTCCTTGAAACTGATAAATTTTAGGTTCATTTTCAAACTTTTCACCCTCCATTAACACTCTCAAGAACTTCACATCAACCTTTTCTACTTCAGGCAAAGTCACTTTGCATCACAACATGCTCCCACAACAAAACCGCCATTGTGGATGTTTGAACACTCAAGAAGACCATCATGAACTTCAATGTAATTTCTTCTCTTTCTGCTTTCATTTGAAAACCTCTAGAGAACTGCTCCTCATAGAGATTAGATAACTACATTCGACCAATATGAAAACACTAAACTGAATAGACTTCAAGCAAATGAACTTTTGACTTGTGTTCCTTGAATTTCCTTCCACTTCTTCTCTTCTTGGATAAAGCATCTTCCCACATAAAAAGGAGATAAAATCAGCAAACCCGTCATCAATGTCATTCAACATGAACAAAAAGAACCATTGAGAGATAATGAGATCATTCATTGCCCCTTCATTGTTTGACAAAAACACATAAAACGATAAAAGCATTTTTAAGAAAAACCACTTGATTATCATCAAGGACTTGCAAAATACTTGCATCATCATCAATCAAAACCATCTCCTCCGCATCATAAATATCATTCACAACATTGATACCAGGAACTTGACCACATAAGGAATACAAATCTTCAAGAATACCATCACGAAACTGAACTTCCTTGAAAAAAGATAGACTTTTAATCTCCTTGACTAAATTTGTAAAATCACAGATATCATAAAGATCATTCACAACAACATCATCATTCAAGACACATTCCATAATATCAAGGTTTGAATAAGACTCCACGCTCTAACTCATATCCACTCTTGGAAACTCATTTCCAGTCTTCAAGACTCCAAAAAACATTTCTCCATCAACACAAACACCTTCCGGGTTGTCACTTGTGGGATACTCCTCATTAAGATACATTAAAAAATGATTCATCACATCATACTCATCATCAAAACACATTATGTCTTCATCTATCTTCATATTTTCCCCTTCAATTCATTGTAATTTGATGTCTCCCTGAATTTAAACCTATTCAAAATTGATGTCCTGGGTTTGTATGGGATATTGGTGGCTTCTCTTGCTCACCCCCACTTGGATTCCCTTCTTCTCCATCACCAATTCTTCTTTTGGGTAACTTGATTTTTCTTTGAATTCTCGTTGTAATCCAAATGAGCGCTTCAATAATAACAAATTGCTTGATGGATTCATTAGGGGATTACAACATGAGGATATCTACAATGGCCTAGTCATTAGAGGTATCACCAATTGGGAAGCAGTCACCACCAATGCGATCCAATTGGAGGATAATTTAATGATTCAAGGAGAAAGAGTGTCTGTTGAGCCTAAATCTATTAGCTCGCAAGCATCGGGGCATCAGCCAATGACCCTAAAGCCTATTTCTAAGGAGCCAAAGATATCTGAGATGACTTTAGCAGATCTCACCAAGGCTATCCAAGAGAGTCTTAGAGACAATCGTGCTCCGCAAAATAATCATATGTATCCAAGAAGGGAGCAACAATGGTGCTCAGTATGCTATGGACCGCATAGTACCAGTGAATGCCTTGCTTTTAGAGTAAAATTCAATGGGAATTGCAATGCCTATGAGAGGTATGGTCATCAAGCTAAGGATTGCATAGTATTTAAGCGCACGATGGCCAATAGACCAACCTTAGCATGGACAGACACACCTCGAGTGCCTGCATTGATGCCGGCCCCACCTCTTGAACAAATGTCACAACACATGGTCACTAGGGCCCAAAATGTTGTTCAAACAACACCCTTACCACCTCCAATGCTAGAACCGCAACCACCACATCCAAGAATCACTTCTGTGAATCAAGTGGGTTGTGAGTCATCTGCTTGTTTGGAAGGCTGTGAGGAAGATATAGACCCTAATATTTCCTATGGGATGGATGCGCTTGAAGAAAGTCCACAATACTACATGGAGGACTATTGGGGACAAGTCAAACCTTTCTATCAAGTAGCTGCTCTTGCTGCAAGAGGCCAAAATATCAATTACACTGCTAAGAGACCACCGACAAGTCAAACCTGTCTATCAAGTAGCTGCTCTTGCTGCAAGAGGCCAAAATATCAATTACACTGCTAAGAGACCACCTCGTCAATGCTATGAGTGTGGAGGTCCAAATCATGTGGCCGAGTGTCCTATTAGGCTACAAAAGAACACCACACTAATGCAAACCAATCAAGCGAGCACGTCTACAATGCCGATACTCATGTGTAATCGATGTGGCATAGATCATTTGATTGCCCAATGTTCAAATAATCCAAATGCACCGAAGATCATTCCATTAAACTTGATTGAGGTTACCGAGGAGCCATCACAAAGTACACCTGTGGTACCAGTAAACGTACTCACACGATCGATGCTCCAAAAACAAAATTATATTCTTGAGGAAAGAGACACGGCATCAATTTCCCAATCTCAAAAAAAGAAGAAAACACAAAGGAAGAGATCGCAAAAAGCAGTGAAGTCAAACCCCACATCAAAGACCAACATAGGGACTAGTGACGACCCCGTATATATGAACGACGCTGAAGAGGATTCGGATTCAGGTGAAACCATGGAGAACAAAACAACCACTAAGATAGAAACCAACAAGGAAGATCTTCATGAGCCACAATGACAGGGATCCAAGAAGAAGATAGGAACTTATCCAAACCCTGCAGAGGAGATCGAGCGAGTCAAGCAATTAAGGAGTTTGGTAGAAGATACCCAAAGGAATCTAGAACCAACACCTAGGCAGATCCAGATTACAGACACCGTGTTCCCTACGCAACAACAACCTCAGCAAGTCCATAGACCCTTAGCAATACCTGGTGTCATCCAAGAAGAAAGTGACTTAAAGTCATAGGAAAGTAGGCGTACTCACTTCTTGATGGAAAGAATGTTTACAGAGGGATTACCTGCTCCTATCGAAGAAATGGAGATCCCATCTTCCCCACGTCAAGGGACTGAAGCCCAAAAGGTGCCGTTAAACATTGCCAAATTGATGGATTTCATGTCTTCAAAAGTTAAAACCACCATCATGTCCAAACTATATAAAGACCCTGAGCTAGTCTCAGCTCTTCAAGCCTTCCTCAATGGAGAACTAAAGTTTGGGCTACCACAATTTGCACAGATGGATGGAGCTAGGGAGATGCCAATAGAGGAGGAACGCTTAGATCCACAACCCAACATAGATGAGAACCTTGTTATAGAAATAATTGTTAACAAGTTGGGACAATACTTTGAGGGTGATGAATCCAATGCGACCATATCAATCACTACTAAGGGATTAACTATGAAGGGAATCCTTGATGGTGGCGTTGGGGTTAGCATTGTGACTAAAAATTGCTGGAAAATTATGGGAAGACCTCACCTTGCAACCACAACCATAGTAGTGAAGATGGCCAATGGGTTTATTGTTAAACCTATTGGGATGCTAGAAGATCTCAAGATCAAGGTCTTTGGACATAAAATAACAATTACCTTCATGGTTATCGATTTCTCCAAACACACTATGGCATTGGACATGATCTAAGGACGTCCTTTCATGAGGGAAGCAAAAATGGTGCATGACTGGTCTAAAAACCATGTCTACCTGCAGTTCCAAGATTCTGTCATTCGAGTGGATCTTGTAACTGGTCGAGCACATCCCCTAGGAAACAGGTTTATAATTGATCATAGATCTAACACCACAGTTCACTCGGCCCCATTTCAGTATTATTACACGTGTAAAGCAGACACTGATGTTGGGGAAGATTCTCCTTATATGGATGGACTACCTGGGATGACTGAGTCGGACAATGTGGATTGGGTCCACCTAGCAACAACCATAGACACTTGGGGAAATAGGGGGACGACCTGGGTAACACCTGATGGGGATGAAATGCCACCACTCATACCCTTAAATATGCTAGAAGCAATGCATATGGCTTCTGATGACCTACAAGATGAAGTTTTGACTCTCATTGGAACCAGTAGCGCCCCACAAGACTATAGCCCACACAATTTGGGGTCAGAATCATCAATTGAAATTGACTCTGAGGACAAGTGCAAATGCGGAGACAAACCATTCAGGGCCCAATGGTACCCCAGATGACAATCTATCCAAGGGAGCAGAAGACAAAAGAAGCGATTCATCTAGTGACTCTTCACTAGAGATCGGTTGTAATCGAAAATTAGACAAGAAGAGTAAGAGATATAAGAGGAGACGATATCGAGCAAATGTGCGTGTTAGAATAAATGAAAATAGATCTACCACAGAATGACTTAATTATATAGGGGCATGTGATGCTCATCGAAAGTTGGTAGATAACTGGGGTGAATACCTTCAAAGCGTTATGTGGTGTAGTCCACAACCCATTGACATCGCACAACTAGAGGCTACAGAGAAGCCAAAGTTGAGCCGTACCGTAAGGAGACGACAAAATCGAGAGTTAGCTCAACAACAACGGGAATCGAAAGTGAAATCACAATCCACAGAACAACAAGACCCCACAGACTTACACCCTACACCTGAACATTTCAAATCCTACACCACAGAGGAACGTAAGGTTGTGTATACAAAGGCTCAAAGAAAACCTATCGATGGAAGCAATGGAGTCTATGATGGTCCAGCGATAGTTAAGGAAATAGAGTTAGCAGATCCAAGAGAAGAGTCCAACCCTGTTTTCATTGCCCAAGATCTGACAGAGATTGAGGAGTGTGTACTTAAAGAACTTCTCAAGGAATTCAGGGATATATTTGCCTGGACATATCATGATATAAAAGGTGTTCCACCTTCCGTGGTGCAACATACAATCCCCATGAATACCATGGCTTAACCAGTTCAGCAACGACCCTACCCAATGAATCCTAAATATGCAAAAATTGTTCAAGAAGAGATTGAAAATCTTGTGAAATGCAGATTCATATACCCTGTTGAGCACTCAGAATGGGTGTCTCCAATAGTGATTGTGCCAAAAAAGAATGGGAAACTCTGAGTGTGCGTGGATCTCAAGAAGGTCAATGCTGCCACTAGGAGGGACCATTACCCCTTGCCATATTCAAAACATGTGCTTGAAAGAGTTGTAGGGAAGGAATCTTATAGCTTTTTAAATGGGTACTCTGGCTACAATCAAATCACAATTGCACTGGAGGACCAAGCTAAAACATCCTTTATAAACGAATTTGGAGTGTTCGTATTTTGGTGTTATGGCTTTTGGCTTAACAATGGCCCTGCTACCTTTCAAAGATTAATAAACACTGCTTTTAGAGAATATTTGAGGGAGTTTTGTGAAGCTTTCTTAGATGACCTTTTTGTTTATTCCTCTTGGAAAGACATCTATCATGCTTACGAAAAGTGTTTGAGAAGTGTAGATTTTATCGCATCTCCTTAAACCCTTTCAAATGCCAATTTTGGGTTAAACATGGAGTCATTTTAGGGCATATAGTGTCCAAAAATGGGATTTCCACAGATGAGAGCAAAATTAAAGCCATTGCTGAATTGCCACCACCTACAAACTATAAAGGATTTCAAAGGTTCATGGGCCATGTTGGTTATTACTGATGGTTTATTTTAAACTTTGCCGAGATAGCTCGTCCTTTGTACAAGCTTCTTATTGAGTTCCAATGGACCGCGGAGTGTGACCATGCTTATGAGTCATTGAAAAAGACCTTGACTAGCGCTCCTATTCTACGAATGCCCGATTGGAATGTAATTTTTCATGTGCATATTCATGCATCGAACTTTGCTATTAGGTGTGTTCTAGCTCAACCAGGAGAACATAAACTAGACTACCCCATTAGCTTTGCAAGTCATCAATTGAATGATGTCGAGAGAAACTACATCACTACAGAGCAAGAAGGTTTAGGTATGATTTATGCAGTGAAGAAATTTCGCTACTATCTTCTAGCCAACAAGTTTGTGTTCTATGTTGATCATCAAGCCTTGTTGTATCTAGTAAATAAACCTTGTTCCACGGGAAGAATTACATGATGGCTATCAATTCCCCTTGAGTTTGATTTTACCCTTGTGGTGAGATCTGATAAAAGACATGTCATGGCGGATCATTTGTCTCGCATACCCAATGGTGAAGCCCCTATTGGAGTCGATGATGAGTTGCCCGATACTTCTCTATTCCTAGTCGAAACCATACCTGAATGGAGTGAGAAGATTGTGAACTTTCTAGTTAATGGTTTTCCACCCAAAGAGCTTTGTAAGGACATAGCTCAAAAATTGTTAAAAGAATGTGAACCTTACTCTCTCATTGCACGAAATCTCTACAGGCTAGGGAAGGATGATATTCTTAGACGGTGTGCCCGTGAGGATGAGTATTTATACATATTGCAAGAAGCCCACATGGGTATAGCTAGAGGACATTTGTCAGGAGAACTAACAACTAGAAAGGTGTTGCAATCAGGCTATTGGTGGCCTACCTTATTCAAGGATGCATCACTTTTTGCAAAAGGATGTGATGAATGCCAACGTTACAAGATCACATAACGAAAGAATAAGATGCCCTTACATCATGTTAAAGTGACTCAACCATTTGAAAAATGGGGTTTGGACTTTGTAGGCCAAATTAGTCCGGCAGCTCGTAGCACTCAATCTCGATATATTATCATTGCCACTGATTATGTGACAAAGTGGGCGAAAGCCAGGGCAACACGTAAGGCTGATGCGAGGTCAATTGTCAAGTTTCTCTTTGAGAATATTATTACAATATTTGGTTGTCCCTTTGAGATTGTGAGTGACAATGGTACTCATTTTATAAACGGAGTAATAAAAGAACTCACTACCAACTTTATGATAGCTCACCATAAGCCCACACCTTATTATCCACAAGCAAATGGCCAAGCTGAGAGCACCAACAAGACCTTAATCTCTATCTTGACCAAAACGGTGGAAGCTCATCGTACAGATTGAGATTTAAAGCTTACATTAGCTCTATGGTCTTATTGTACTGCGTACAAAGTTGCCATTAACTACACATCGTTTAAGATGGTGTATGGCCAAGAAGCGGTTATGCCATGGGAGTTTGTCGTTCCTAGTCTTCGAGTAGCTTTCGAAGAAGGTTGGGATGGTAACCCCTTAGTTGAGCGATTATATATCCTTGAAAGGCTAGATAAAGAGAGGCAATTAGCTGTGCAAAATGCACTTTGGAGAAAGATAGGAGGAAGAAATGGTTTGATCGTCATATGAAGAACAAAGATATCAATGTTGGTGATAAAGATCTTATGTATGGAGTGTGTAACGAAAAGAAAAAGTTGAAATATGTGGGAAAAGGACCATATAGAGTATGTGAGATCACCCCACAAAGAACCATTCGTGTGGAGACTCTTGATGGAGTTGAAACCATTGAATTCCTCAATGGGAGCAAATTTAAAAGATACTATGATCCTTTAAGCCAAGAGGAGCTGCGTGCCATCCATAAAAAAAAGGAAGCCAAGGCACAAATAGAATTCAAGAAGATACAAGCTCAAGATGAGGCTAAGGAGCAACAACAACGCATAAGACAAAAACGAGAGGCTAACCTTGGAGTTACACATGCATTCCACGTTGAAACCGACGAGGATTGGTTGGACTCTGACACACCTCTACGATATCCTATTGAGCTAAACAACACCTATGGAAAAGTGCTATATAACGCCTTATTGGATACGGGTGTTAAATATAATCTGCTATCATATGGGGTGTGGTGTCAGTTAGGGAAGCCACCTCTATCTGAGAGTATTATCCAAGTCAAGGGTGTCAACAAGAAAAAACTTCGGTTTTTTCAATCTGGCACGCTTCTGTTAGTTATGACAATGGGGTTGTAGCTCAAGACTTTTTGGTCATGCCTGTTGGAACTATGGAGGGTAATATAAACCTAGGACGCATGTGGATGATAGCCACCAAATGCACTATTGATTGGGGGACAGGGGGTGTCACAACACAGAAACCAACTCTCAACCTTGCCAGTCAAGCCATAGTCCCTAAGATATTGCCTCTTAAGGAAATAAAACCCAAAACATTGCATGTCCAAGAGGTTCAACCATATGTCCCCATAACCCAACTCTCTAGAACTTCAACTGATGTAGTTGAAATAAAGCTTGAGACACACAAGACCCATCCCAATATAACAAAGAAAACATACAAGTGGGTCCCTAAAGCTTCTTTAGCGACCATAGCTAGTGCTAAAAGACAGGAGCCTAGTAAGAGACGTCCCATTCGCTTCAAGAAATGTAAAGAAAAGTTGCATTGGATTCCTAAAACTCTATTGGAAGCACAAGGCAACTATAAAGGAAATGATCAAATCTGGGTGCCAAAACGTAAATTGTGCTCTTACTTGTCACCAGGCCCATGTGAGCTCAATCATGTGGCTCCAAAACGAATTGAAGATCGCGGAAAGGAAAAAATCACGGAATACTACACACCCGCTCCAGAACTAGTTTGGGTACCAAAGAAAGAACGATTTGTTCCACCTAGCTCAAGAATGGGGAAGTCAAATGAAGCTTCTTGCTCTTCATGTAATTCCTATATGGAAATAGAAGCTTCGACACAACCTCCACCTACCATTGTACATATCCATACAAGCAAGAAAGAGTTTGCACCTCCCATTGTAAGTTCACCACCTACAACAACGTTGCAAATAAAATCATGGTAGAGTACCTTACCACCCTTGCAACTAGATGAAACGCATAGGGTTTCGAAAACTTTTGGTTAAAGCCTTCACCCATAACAACTTCGAACAATTGGTTTCAAAAGGTGACGACATCATTCCAAAAGGTATGATCTACCCAAGGAAGGGGGGAGTGTTTGCTGACATCCATCATTCATTTGCTTCCCTCTCAACCTTCCTCCGTGACCTCTCAATCTCCAATCTTAGGGAATGTATATATAAAGCCTTATACTCACAAAAACAAGATAAAAAAGTAAAAGGGCAAGAGCCATAACACAAAGTCATAAAAACACATTATGCACAAGAACACCACCCTTGTAATATTTGCACTCTAACCATCACCTATTTGCATGTACAGTTATGGCTAGTACGCTAGAGTCATCCACTCCTGCCTTGGGTGAGAGGTACCCTCGTTACTTTTCACAAATGTTTCACATGGTATTTCCGGTGCTTGCCTGTGAATGAGATTTGGTAGGTACGCTAGCATGTGAGAGGAATTTCGAGGAGTTAGAATGGCTGATACGTCTCTTGACCACAACTGATCCATACTTAGTAGAGAGTGTATCTCCCATTGCACAAGCCTGCCCTTTTGACCAAGATGACTATAGGTGTCTAGTGACCTTCTTAGTAAAGATTGGTGCCTCTGATGATGAAAAAGATTTACATGATTATACGGATGGCACATATGGTCTCACGATGATGACTTTGTTTTTCTCGACGAGGAGAATAGGGGTTTAGCCTTAGGGTTTCCCCCCAATCTCTACAATATCCTATTCCCTTGACTCTCTAGGGGGAGTGCAAATAATTAGGTTAGGGTTCCTTATGTTTTTTTATTGTGTTCAATAAGTGTTGGTACCTTTTCCCACTGATGTGCCTCCTAGAGGTATTCTTTGTGTTTACTAGTGTGTACAGGAACGTGTTGCTATTGTTAGGATTTGGACCTTCATGGAATTTTTCTCTCGTTCACACTTCAAATCAAGCGTAACCATCAACACAAACACGTGTTTCTTGTCTATTAGCATTGCCCCTTATCTTTTTGCATCCATGTTTGTCTGCTTTAATTGTGATTGGTAGCATAATATCCAACACATTTGCTTAGTATCAAACATTAAATTCAATGTAAATTTTTGTCATAATCACTTGTCTAGGTTTAAAAATCAGCAATCTGACTAAGCTAGTTAATCCAAGCTAGGCGTTAGAGATCTTCTCTTAATACCATGGGGAATGCCTTCCTAATAATCAATGGTTACTTAGGTTCTTAATCCAATTTAGGCAACATTGTGTGAAATGTACTAGGGCTTTCTAGTGGGCTTAGTCCCTATTGACCTTTAGCTTAAGTATTATAAAGGGAGTTTACTAATGTGATGAGCCTGGGGAGGGTAACAATGTTATATGACCCCCCAAATTTTCAAAATTAAAATGCTAAAAACGTACAAACAAAAAAAAAATCAAAGTGCCACAATGTAAAATCTTAAGCTTGAAGAGAAATCTCAACTTGATTTGGTACTTCACTCACATGTATCGCCTATGGTACTAGAGCCCTAGAGGTTCCCAGTGTGGGTGATTTTCCTTGAAAAGCAAAAAACCGAAGGCATACAAAATAAGCACACACATCAAAATTGAAACAATGTGAAAAGACTTTGGGGGGTCAAAGAAAAGGAAATAAGTCAGGCGATGATTTCATGAGCAATTCCTTTTATCGTAGCTTAGCTACAAGGTCTTCTAAGTATAGCCTCTAGTCAGCCCTTGGACATGAAATACTTGGCTCTCGCGATTAAACAACTTAATTGACCAGAGAAAATTGAGAAGCTTTCCCATGGTATTAATAGTCGATCTTTAGTGCCTTTCGATCGTTAAATTAGCGACCCCACACTTGTTTAATTTTTTATCTTTACAACTGTTTATGCGTTTGATTATATTGCAATTTAATTTTTATTGCTGACAAATGGTTTAAAATTCTATTACCAATCAAATTGTCTGCCTACAACTACATATGCTTTTTAATTGTATATGAGAATGCAATTACTGTGCCAATGTGGTTTGATTTTGCAGTACTGAAGAAGGCTAAGTACATTTATCTCAAATTCTCTTCCACCTCGATGAACGAGCTTCAACTCAATAGCTTTCGAGGACGGAAGCTACATTAGGAAGGGGGGCATGTTAACCCTCATGCACATTCCTATCACCTAAGACGGATGCCGTATTATTTATTTGGTAGAGTCAGGTACCGGGCTTGTCGGTCCAATAGGAAAAGGGTAAGAGTGATCGCCAATGAGAGGTGCACTCTAACTGGAACATTCAAGGGATTAGCTGGCTAAGCATGGGTGCCCAAGTGTGAATGGGACGAGCTCATATAAAAGTCAACTAAACCTAAAATTCACTCATTCTCTCATTTGTGCAATTGAAGAGTGCTCTTGCTCCATCTCCATCTTCTTCTTCTTCATCTCCTTGTGTGTTTGTGTATGCGTGAGAGAGAGAGAGAGAGAGCATGATCAAGCATTGCAACGACGGCACGGCAGCGGCGAAGCAGTTGAGCGCGGCGCAGCGGCGGCTCCTTCTTCTTCACGGCGAGGAATCCTCCAGGACAACAAGTTTAGAGCGGTGAGTGACACACCATCACCATCTTTGAGCTTACTGGTTTAGGCTAGTTGCGTGCTTGGAGCCATTTGTGGCTCGCACACAGTGTATCGGCAAGTTCCTTGCATTGACACGTGCGGCAGACACGCACACCAGTTGAGCAAGAATTCCTCTTCTTGCCGACACGACTATTATGCTACTTGTGTGCATCATAAAAAACATCCAAAAACCAATCCAAATCCTCTTGAGCATCACACATGTCCTAATGACATGATGCATCCTGAAAACTTTGCATTGTTTGATACAACTCCCTCCACAACTTTGGCGTGCAGTACTTGACACAAACCTCCCCTTGCTGATAAGGCTTACACATGTAAGGACAATACTTTGTAGAGTGCCCATGTTTTTGACAAATAGGGCATTTTTTCTTCTTCTTCTTTGCCACCATAAAGAAAATATCAAAGCAATAGAGAACAATAATAATGGCATATTGAAAAAAGATTGCATAAAGTTGCGTACTGCATAACCTTCATACTCTCAAAATTTAAAAACTGCATGCAATAGTAAACTGCAATTGCTTGCACTGATGAATTGCAAGTGAACGTAGAGAATTTGCACAGAAACTACACAGAAGCTACACAGAAACTGCACAAAATCTGCAAAAAAATTGCATAGGCTTTGCACAAAAACTGTCAAGAGCCTACAAACACTTGAAACTACATGCAAATAGTTTCAAAACCCTGAAACTCCCATTTTAGCCATTGTACTTGTTCATTCCACTTTTGCATTGTGGTCGTAAGATGAAAACTTGCTTGTACTGCTTCTAGGTTTGCTCTTAAGCATGCTCAAGGACATGAAGACATAACATAGGATTGCCAAGTGATCACAAAGGGGAGAGAAGGAAATATGTTCTAGCAAAAAGAAGGTTTGGATTTTGCATAAAGCATGTGAAAGGTTAAGGGATGCATATGAGGATGAGTTTAAAGGGGATTCAAGTGATGATGATGATGAGGGATGGGTTTGTATGTTACCATTAAGCCATGAAATGGGGATACCAAAGATGGAGAAGAAGGAGGTATTGGCCAAAAGAGCCCGTGGATACCCCTACCCTACCACTAGAGTATGCTCATGAAGTGGAAGTGGAACATCCATTGACCAAATTCATAAGGGTCATGTCATATGGGAAACGTAACCTTGTTTGTGAGGAGAAGCAAATTATACATTGATGTTTTTCATGGTATTCAAATCCCATTTGAAGAGGGAGATGTTGAGATGAATGAAGAGGAGGATGTGATTGAGTTGTTTCTAAGTTAGATGATGTGTACAAAATTCAAGATAAAGAATCAAATAAAGAGAAATTCTCTGAAATTAGCTTTGTTGGGGCTTTGCTGAGGAGGAAGTTTTGACAAACATTTCTGTTCAAGAGGAATTTCCACCAGAAAGATTCGCACAAAGAGGAATTTCCTGTAGTGAGATGTAGACAAGAGGATATATAGCCAAAAAATGGGTCATGTCATATGGGAAACGTAACCTTGTTTGTGAGGAGAAGCAAATTATACATTGATGTTTTTCATGGTATTCAAATCCCATTTGAAGAGGGAGATGTTGAGATGAATGAAGAGGAGGATGTGATTGAGTTGTTTCTAAGTTCCATAGATGATGTGTACAAAATTCAAGATAAAGAATCAAATAAAGATAAATTCTATGAAATTAGCTTTGATGGGGCTTTGCTGAGGAGGAAGTTTTGATAAACATATCTGTTCAAGAGGAATTTCCACCAGAAAGATTCGCACAAAAGAGGAATTTCCTGTAGTGAGATGTAGACAAGAGGATATATAGACAAAAAATGTTGCAAAAATTGTATTTAAATCATATAAACAGAAGTTGAAATCAGAATGTCAGACAAAGCAAGAGGAAGAAAAAAAAAGCAACATGTGGAAGATCAGCATAAACAGGAATAATTTTTGCAAAAAAAGAAGAAAATATTACAAATAGGAGGAAATGAGTAGAAGGAGTTGATTGAAACTAGGGATGGAATTTTAGCAATTAGTAAAACAAAGTTAGAAGAATTTGTAGAAATGCATTTAGATGGGTTGTGGATCCAAGCAAAAAACCAAACCATTGTGTCAGATGTTGTGGATGATCAAGAGAATCAAAATTTTGCTTTTGAATGTTTTGAAGGACATATTTTGATGTCACAAGTGGATATCAAGCAAGAATATGTTTCAGCTGCAGAGAATTTAACCAAGGCGATTGATTTATGGTCACATTTGGATGAGAATGAATCAAGAAAAATCCTCACTGAGAGCATTTAACAAGTGGACTGCCAAGAGCAAGTATTTGAGAAATATGAAAACAAGGTCGTCACTAACTCATCGACAATGGCAATGTCTGATCAGACCGAGACCGGAGAGAGAGAGAGAGAGAGAGAGAGAGAGAGAGAGAGAGAGAGAGAGAGAGAGAGAGAGAGAGAGAGAGAGAGAGAGAGAGAGAGAGAGAGAGAGAGAGCAGCAGCAGCAACAACAACATACCTTGCGCTATTTTTATTGCAAGCATGGCTCCAAAGACACGCAGAAAAATAACACTTAAAATAGCTTCAAAAAGCCTAAAAGTTGTGTACAACATTTCATAGACACCACCCCTATATCACTCCCTGCAAGCAGGCAATGCCAACAAGCTTAACAGGTTTTGTGCAATAGCCAAAGATATTTGAAATGCAGAATGATGAAACTTCAAGTTTAAGTTCAATGGACGTGCTTTCTAAAATTGATGTGGGATAGGTTGTTGTCAATCCAAACATACTTTTCTTAGAAAATGTGTGTTTTAAAGTTATTGAGACAGTAGAAGTGGATTCTTACAGGATGGATTGTTAGACGTGGATGGTAGATTATCAGAATATAGATTTTCATGTGTTGCAAAATTTTGACTTGCTGGTTTTTGGAAGGAGAATGTGTTACACAATACATAGTGATCAGGCGAACTTGACAGATGGATTAGGTGGAATGTGCCTTACACAGGGGATAATTAGATTTTCAAAAGGTGGAGTTGAAAAAATGTCAATGGAAGGTTTAAATTCTAGGCACTTTGCTTTGCGCACTCTAGCATATCTAGTTTGATTACAGATCAAGGGATTGTGGGAACTAAGTTAAATTTTGAGAAAATTTTAAGCCATTAGACAGTGCCTCTCTTAGGGGCTAACTATCCGGAAGTGTATTCATGTGGGAATGTGGGCTTAGGAGCCTAGGGATATGAAAAGTCATATGAAAGGTTATGGGATGTGGGAAGTTGCAAAGTCTTAGGAAGTGAGTCGTTGCTTACGTAAATAACCATTGTATCTCACATTTATGAATGAAGCAATGCAATGCATGGCGATTGGAAGGCGTGTGTGTCTCTTTTTCTCCATGTGTGTGCAAGGCTCAACAATGCTCGACACAGATAGGGCAAAGAAGACCTAGGCTACTTTCATCAAATGTGTAGTGAGGGCAATTATCTAGCTACAATCACCTATTCTTTCTTTCTAAAGGCTAATGGCATAACATGGCAATGAGAAAATGTCATCTCTTGGACTACATTGACTCCAAGATATGTCCAATAACGGCTAGGTTGAGAAGCTGTGGATAGTTTTCAACAAATGCTAGAAGAGAGCTTCTTATCAAATGCAATAATCTTGGCTCGTATTTTGAAGACTTGTGTATACAACAAGTTATTTATGAGCAGTTTGTTTGGAATGTCATCCCATGGATTGCACTTATTGTAGGGAATGTCCTACATGGTCATAGCAAGGGCCTCAACCCTATGGATGCACTTTGAAGGCATGTGACATTATGAAAGACATTGAAATAGGTCACAAATTTGTGATAAGATTGTCAAGCAGAGGTTTTTGAAAAAAGTTATGTGCAGTTTTAGTCAACATGTATGCCAAATGTGGTGTACTTTTAAAAAAAAAAAACTTTTTCTTTTAAAGATCTTCCTATCAAGGATGTCCTCAATTTCAAGTTGTACGTTTAGATTTAGAAAAGGTTTTATCCAATTGTAATCATGGAATATGCTTTCAACTCAAGTAGGAATTTTACCTTGCATGCCTACCTATACTATAGTCTTATTTTGGAAAAGGTTTTATCCATTCGTAATTGTAGAATTAATAATTAAATTCGGTAAAGAGGCTTGCATATCATGTATACTCAAATCACTTTGTACAAAAAGAACTATAGATAGAAAAAGAGAGGGGGAGAGAGATGAATACCTTTTGGTTCAATGAAACCTAACATTCAAGCCTCTTCTATGTTGGTGAACTTGACTTCAAACCTCTTTTTTGTGGGAGAATCTCTTTCATTCTCCTCCTCCTCCTCTCTCTCTCTCTCTCTCTCTCTCTCTCTCTCTCTCTCTCTCTAGTTATCTCGTGCATTCATTGCCTATTTTGTTAATATGCATTTCTCAGGTCTCATTGTTGCCTGCTTATTGCTTATAAAGTGCAATCTGCGTGCTTTATTGATGTTTTTTTCATCTTAATTTATATGTGATGCCAACATTCTCCACACGGTTTATGTGATGCTAGCATCCAAAAAAAGTCTAGGAGTAGGTAATCAATTAGGTGCAAGAGAGAGACTTCTCCAACTTTCTATTGCCTTACAAAACAAAAGAAAACACACACTTAGGCAAGAGAGTTATATACAGAGGAAAGCATTCCTGGCACATTCAATGAACCAAACAACTGCATGCATGCCCCATTGCCTAGTGTGAGGGAGAGAAAGAGAGAGATTGTGCACATTATGCATAAGTAAAGCTTGAAAATCCAAGCACTTGATGTCGATTTTTGGAGGATAGATTTTATTTAAAGCGATGCTTCATAGAAGGATATCACTGGTCTTTTGTTAGGGCCAATGAACAAATACCATGTGTATCTAGTCACCATTGAAACCAGCTTTTGCCTTTCCCAAATGATAGTAAGGAGTCTTTAGCAAGCCACACCTATTTAAGGAACCATGTAACCATCATGCAAACAATTAAATATTTGCCTGCAACTAATAGTGTGACACCTACATTGCACTAATGCTATGCTCGTCCACTTCTATCGCGAGGAAGTGCTCTAACGTGTTAAAAATGTATTTGTGTCAACGAGGCAGCTCATGATGAGGTACTTGTCGCAGCAAGAGTCGCTACTGCACACAAGGCTGTCGATGGTCAGCACGGGAGCTCAAAGGATCGCCCCTACAGAAATGGCAGATTGAGGTTTTTGGAGAGACGACTCGATGCTCTTCTCCAAATCGGTAAACTTCTGTCTGCAAGTTAGCCTTCGCAGGATTGATGGATACTTTGCAAACAGATCATAGAGGATAATAGAGATTTTTTAGTTTCCTTGTGCAAAGCAAGAAAGCTAAAAGTAGTGAGGCATTTCCTACTTTAGAACTTCCCATTTCTCTAGCAATAGAGCAGGCAGGATCATTCATAAGGCTAGGTCAGACTTGGAGGGCAATGCCGAGAGCTATCATGTAATGGCAAGGATCGAGTTTCCATAGCTGTTGTTTCATACAGATTGGTACCTGAGCTGGGAAGGTTTTGGAAACAGATTATGTATGCATGTGTTCAAGTAAAGAGCGATAGTCAAAGTACCTCAAGTTATTGGTTTCTCACGACTTTCAAATGCTTCGTTTGACAGTTGTATGCACTTGACTGAGGGCAAGTATTTTGGTGGGAAAGGAGAGGGTTTCAACAACTTTGCAGTGTGGTATTTTATTTTTCTCAAATACACACGGCTACATTTAGGCATCCAATTTTAACACAATTGATCCCTGCGCAGGCAGCTAGCCTGCATATTTCTCCTTATAGACCCCGCAGATCTTAATGTCATCTGAGCCTTTACTCTCTCCTAATGGAGAGATCTCACAGCATATTCAAGAGAAGTGCTCCTTCGACTTCCCTTCATCAGAAGACGTTTTTCTTCTTCCTCAGTTGTCAGTGGTGCGCAAGAAAGAGCTCATCGATTCTCCATCTGGAGCTTGGCGTCAGACTTGGATTGCAAAATGGGGGCACCGTAAGGTTGTGGACCCCTTTATAGTGATTCTACAGAGGTTTGCGACTCTTTACTCTTTAACCTTTGTCGCTTACAAATGCTTTCATTTCCCCATGCAAGTAAAGCCAGTGTCTGTATATGCACATGGCTCTTGTACCAATAGAAAAAGGGCTAGAATGTATATAAGCTCCTTATTGAGTGGCAAATGCATGCAGCAGTAGTATATGCAAGTCATAGAAAGTCACCTCAATATCACTAACCTTTTGGGGGTTTGTCAATCCATGTTTGCATGCTGCACAGCATTTGCATTCTTACTACTTGTATTCAGGCCCGTGAAAATTATACCAGATGTATTTTGTGTTTGCTGAAGTTGTTTTCCATATGAGAGATGTGAGTCTTCTTCTCAAATGAACCTATCTTGGGTTGCAGGGGTTTAGAATCAAAGCTTTTGTCGTTATCAGCAGCGCTGGGGCTTACCATTGGGCTGTTCCCTGTTTGTGGTAAAGTATTGCTAGTCAGATTTTCTAGAGGTTTTGAAAATTACTAGTAGCAGTCAAATGGTATATATTTTAGTTAATAATTTCAATCCCACATACATCATTGCACTTTAAGAAATTGGCTCCCTCATAGGAAATAACAGGTTTGAATTTTCAACGACTTGGTTCAATGTAAGTTCGGCCAGCGTGTTCCACAAACTGTGAGGTAGATCAAGTAGATGGATATCACAAGGATTTCTATTGTCAAGAAGGGGATAGGTAGAATTGCTGGAATACTCAAAATCTTACTTGGGTTTGTCTTTGTAAAGCAAGGAACATTTTACTTGACCATCATTGATTCAGGGATTACCTTTGATGGTGCTGAGAATTATGACACCCTGGATTCAGGGATTGCCTTAGGGAGGATATGTCGAGCTTTATGCTGAGAATTGTGACACCCTTGCCCTTGAAGAACGGATAATTGCTTTACTTGTGATGTGGCATGGTGGTAGATATACACGTACTTTCAAAGACAAGGGAAAAGGGGAACTGGATGTTGAAACTTATTCTACCAAGAGCTCCACTAAATCCATAAAGAAGCCCCATAAACCAATCAAAGCTCGTTGGAATGCAGAGAATATATTCAGGATAGGTAGCGGATCATAGGGGAGGCCTAGGAAGAGCTAATTGAATGGGGCTCAAGGGAGAGTGCTACCTTGTGTACCATTGTGTCATTTGCCAACATCACCCTTTGATATTATTGCCTTGTATCTCGGGCTAGGCTTCATCATGGCTGAGTTTGCCCTGCATCTTTGAAATGATGACAAACTTAGTACAGGGTAAATGTTCTTAGCTATGCTGATGTGTATGTGGGTGCGGTTTATGTGTGTGTGTGTGTGGGGGGGGGGGGGGGGGGAGTGTATATTACTATCTAGTTCGACACCTCTATTAGAGCGGATGTCAATAGTACCTAGCCAATGCTATCCACAATTGTTGGATTGTCCTGTGGATGATTACCGTGTCCACAACTTCACACTTTCTTGATGGTGAGTCTTGTGGATGATTACCGTGTCCACAACTTCGCACTTTCTTGATGGTGAGTCTTTGCTTGATCTTGGTGTCTTGCTTGAACCGTGTGGGAAAGATTGTCTGAAATTCTATGCAAGTCACTCGCTTGGGATGCAACCCAGAGCTCCACATATACATGTTCTGTTGTCGCGTTATTTCTGTCTGGCACATCAAATGATGTCCAGATGGACAGGCCTGAATCAAACCTTGTCTCTTCAAGCTCCTTCCTTTCCTGTTTAGAAGAGTATTGTGGAGTATATTGTGTGGTATGAAGCTCTGCCATCTACCTTTGCATGTCTTGCAGCTACGTTTAATTATGTGTGGAGTTCAAAGAAGCCATGTCCTTCTAGAGTTTACCTCGCTAGCAGTTCCATCATTGTGCAAATGAGCATTTTGTGTTTTTCATGGCAATGGAGAAAAAGAAGAGTTGTGCAAATGAGCATTCTGTGATTCCATGACAATGGAAAAGAAATAGAGCTGTATGAACTTACTATGAGTGATAAGAGGTCTTGTGGGGAGTGGTCCCAAGTGTTTGTCAAAGTGGTAACTAAGCATAGACATAGAGACGCAACAACTGTGTGAAGAGTAGGAAAGGAGAGGCTGGAGTTAAAGGGGTGATCTCAAAAGAGGAGATCAGAAATACTATGCAAAGCAAGATAGGATGTGTACAACATATTGCCCTCAGTAGGGTACATTTTTCAGTACATACTGAACGTTCAGTACAAGATATTTTTTTCACAGCATTTTTTTCAGCGGGGCTACAATTTCACCTTTCTATCTCTAGCCTGTACTGCTGGTTATTAAAGTAGCAATGATTACATCTCCCGAGGCAGGCCGCTTCGTATAAATTTCGGCTAGCTAGCCACCTTGTAGTTGAAACTGATCGGCATGCCTCCATTTCTTGCATATACCGTAGGTTATTAGCTTAGTATCTTGCTTGAGTGAATAGCAGATTCTCATAATTTTTTGTTCTTTGTAAATTTGAGAAAGAAAGTCATATATGCTTGCAAATGGGTTGTGTCACAGATAACCTCTTTTCATCAGTATGCGTCTGATAGTTAACTGAATCTTGGTGTTCCAAAATATAGAATTTAGTCTGAAGGTCTTCAGAGGATGATATTGGTAGATATGTCTCACTATATAAGTGTGATGGATAGACATCTATATGATTTTTAATCTATATTGAAAATGTCTTCACGTATTTATAATTACAATGGTACGTACTTTTACGTACCTGATAACCCATCCACACAAGACTTGTACCTAATGTACTGAATACGATTTGTACAGTATATATAGTTCCACCTTGATGCAAAGGAAAGACCAATATGAGTACAGAAAATTGCTTCAGCTATATGGAGAGAGACGACCCCAGAGGAATTGGCTGACCATGAGTGTCTTCTATTTGTGGATTTAAGGCTTCCATCAAGGCTGAGCCTTAACTGAACTGGTTATACAGCAGGAGCTAGGCCGCCCTGTGCCGGATGATTCATCAAGAACCGCCCTTGACGTATGTGCTTTGACTGCCCAAGAGGCCTTATGGTGACTGCCTGTTGAGGGCCGTCCTAGGCTTGGCAAGAAACACACAGAAAAGGGGGCTGCCGTTAACCAACCATAGGGTACAGTTATAACCACCTGATAGGGCAGGTTTTGACCGCCCAGAGCCCTGCAGAAGCTGTCATGTTTAACTGATCGAGGGGGCTTGAGCCTTGTATAAGTTTCTAGGGAAGGCTCAAAGAAGTAAGGGGCCTATGTATCCGGATGACCCTTGCAGATCTTACGGCACACCAGCAAGTAGAAATTGGTGGTATGGAGTGCACTAGAGAGGGTTTGTTTTACACATTTATTGCATTTCCTTGGTTTTTATAAATTTTATTTTGCTGATTGATCATTATAAGATAGGCCTCATGGATCCAAGGTCTCCCTACAGCCAAGGATCCCTGCCTGTCACATGCAAAGCTTTTTGCACTGCCTAAGAGGTGCTGCTCTAGAGCCTGCATGAAAGTTACGATAAGGGCCGAAGGGGGCTGCCAAGTGACTTCGCTGTAGCGAAAGGTTCTCCAGTGCACTTGGGGCACTTCCGCCAGTAATGGCCCTTCTTCTTACCACAACTGTTGCAATGCCACTTTGCATTCAAAGCGTCTTGCTCGGCAGCCATCTTCTTATTGATGTTGTTGCCTTACTTTTCTTTAGGCTTCTGCGTTCCTTTTGTCGAAGAAACTGTCAAATCCCGTAGGTACGCATGATAGTGTTGAGAGTTGAGACATCCACTAGTAATAAACGACAAGTTCTAGTGGGGGAGATAACTAAGCCAAAAGTTGGATGGTGTACCTTTTGAACTAATTTTCTTCCTCATGTGAAGTCTCTCTTCCTTGAATTCGTTCATCTTATTGATTTGATCGTTCATGGATACCTTTGGGACATTGGATGTCCTCAACAACTCCATAGCTTTCCGCATCATTGGAGAAACACGAGAAAGCAAGTCAATCTTTGCGATGCATCCTTCATCAACTTGATGTGGTTTGTTATTGTTGGTGTACTATAGAGGATTATGAATTACCAGATTCGAGCATTGACATGCTTCCACAGTGCTGCTCAAACTGCATCCGGCCTTTTGAACTGCTCGGTAAGAAAGCCTCCAAGCTCAGTTGAAGACTGCTATCATAATTTATGGGTACCATATAGCATATTTGTCATGCACAATTCTTGGCTTTGGTGTACTTTAAATAAAGTACGCGCATTCTAGCTCCTTTGCTTCTTTGAACCATAGTTTTTCCATACAACTACTTGGCAGATTTTTCTGCCCAGAAGGGGTGTTGAGATTGACATTCTAGGGTCAACAATTCTCTTGTGCAGGAGCATCTTGCCCCATCATCTTCTCTCTACCTTCACTTTACTGTTCCGTTCAATTTGTTATTTGAAGCTCTAAAGTTGATTCAAGTAGAGTGAGGTTCTTCACAGTCATATTTTCCAATTGCTAGTCCGAGTGGATACAGTGGTGTCAAAGCAAGTGTCTTCTTTGCCCTCTGCAAATCTAAGCACTGTTCTTCTTTTGAACTACCATGGCTTCTGAGCATATTAGAAGAACAAGGGGAAGGGGAAGTTCTTGTTGCCCTTTTGAAGGAAGCACTATGAAGTCCGACTAAGCAAAAGCTTCTATTGGAGACTCATGTATAATATGTGATATGGCAATTGTTGCAATTGGCCAAGCAACAACACTATAATCAGATGGATGATTGAACATCAACCACCACGCACAAGACTTTATGGAAAGACAAAAAAAGGTAAAAAATTGGTACCATAAGACTCCTACGACCAGCTCTTATGTGCCCAACCATGGTCACGTCTCCTACCAGTAGCATTCCACAGGATCCTCTTTGGGAGTGGTGGACCATCTTGGTCCCATGAGCTCTAGTGGTTCTGTGCACCTCGCCATGTGGCATGTAAGAGAGTAGGAGGACGCTCTGATACCAATATTAATACTCCTCTGGGATCCATCCTGCACACATGACATGTTATGAGCCTCCCAGCCATATGGCCTAACTAGGTCACATGCGAGCCTGAGAGCCATATCTACTCTGGCTTAGCGCCACACCTCGAGGATTGGCATCCCATATCATTAGTCCACACCCTAGCTTGGGTGTCCAGGCAGGCACTTCCAAGGGTCTATAGTCCTAGTATGGTGATCACAGAAGATAGCTCACAAATGAGCTTTGGCTCCTATTATAGGACCCTCACAACTGACCTAACCTAAGGGCCTGGTTTATACTGGCTGGATGTAACTCAGGCACCCATTATTATGGCTGGGGACGTAACAACAAGGTTTTGCTAGCTTGAGCCAGAAAGGGGCAGTTGACAGAGTAAGAGATGAAACGTTAAATTTTCTCAAGGCTAAGCTTCATAGATGTGGTTAACAGCGTTTGTAAATAATTGCAGCAGTGAAGGCCAGACTCCAGAGAACCATATCTGTTAGGTTCTCTAAGCTCCTCAGCACTTACTGCAAAAACCTTCTTGATATTGAAAAGGTTTTAAGACTGTACCATCTGTATTTTGAAAACATGGCAATTTTGCAGTTTTGAGGATGTCATGGATTAGGCTGTGTCTTGAACTGTTGATGGGATTGCAGAACTGCCTCTTTTCTCGAAAAGATAAATGTAGGTGAGGCGCATAATTCATCAATCTCGCATGTGTTACCTATTGCTCTGTACTAGGCTGAAACTGCTTGCTGATTTTTTCTGGTGCGTTCTCTCTGAACATGTGCATTGATTCTCCTGCTATTATTACAGAGACACGTTTAAGGTGCTTGTTGGAAAGCTCCCTCCAAGTTTCATATTTTTTGCCTACTAAGAGGTGTACAGTGTTGTTATAGTAGCAATGCAATATGTTTAATCCTTGTGCTGTCATTGCAGGAGTGACAATGGTATTTTGTGCCCTGGCAGCTGTGCTATTGCGATCAAAATGCCATGTGCCAACCTTGATGCTGGGAAATTTTGTGGCATCCGTTTTTGAGCTAGGGTAGTCATTGTGCCTCTTGTCCTTCAGCTATCTGAAAGGTACTGAGCATGTTTAACAGTTTATGACGGTGTTGTTTTGGGTAATTTTTCTTAGACTGCTGATTCCGCTAATGCGTGTCGGGGAAATGGTTACTGGTGGTGAACATTTTATAATATCTTCAAGTGGTCTGTGGGAGGCTATACGAGGACGACAGCCTCCTCATGGATTGGTTTTTGGGATGCTGCATGCTGTAAGTATTATGCCAGCATCCTGAAAAGTATTCTTTGCTGTCTACCTGCAAAGGAATTGTAACTGGATATATCTGTGTGTAGGTCATCGGCTGGTCCCTAGTGGCACCTTTTTGTGTGGCTGTCCTATATATTGTATTCCTTCCAATTTTTCAGTATTTGACGGCCAAGTTTGGTGCAGAAAAGCTGGTATTGCAGAGGTATTCGAGCTGTCAAGACAATTCCTCAGCTTGAACTGGTGGCTCTGTCTAAGCTCTTGCAGTAATGTTGAGATCTGCCTCGGTAACCTGAGTCGGATCTTCTCAGTCAGTGGGGCATTCATTTACTTGGGCTCTGGTGACCACTGAGCGTTTGACACTAGGGTGTAAATTTTTGTGTATTATAAATACAATTATCTATCTAACTGTTGTCATCGTAGTTTGTACCAGCTTGTATTATCTCCATGATTTATTGAGGATAATCCTTGATGTGGGTTAGAGCTGAGCTTTGTTTAGCATACATTTGGAGCAGAGCTTTAACTTAATTTTGGGGGTAGTTTAGTAAGGATGAGTAGGACTAGGGACTGTTCCTTCCATTTTGCCTTGACATTGTTTTCCAATTCTTTACAGGGGCAGCTGTAGAATGTTTTTGCCTTTATAAAAAACAGCTGTGGAACCAAAGTCAATTTGGAAATTCCTCATGATCTTAAGTGGGTGCTGATGGTCCTTGTTCATGGGGCATAGAGATTGGTTTCACATGGCTGCGGCTTACGTTCGTTTCTTCTTCTGTGTGGAAGAAATTACTCATTGTTCCATCTTGCTAGCAAGTTGATTTCCAGTAGTCACTGGGTATGAAATATGCATGATGCAGTTATGTCTCGGCCAAGGTGGCCATTCCATAACTTCTTATGGGGGATTATTGGTGGATTTTGGCCTAGCTCTTATTCATGGATAATACTTTTGTATGCATCACAAATAGGAAACAACGGCACAAAGTGCAAAAATGGATAAGATATTCATAATAAAAGTAGTCAACCATAGCTACACCTTACATGTGTTGTAGGAAAATGCTTATGATGGCATTTATAGCGGTTTGTTTCATAATAAGCAAGTTACATAAGCTCAACAAGTATCCACAGGTCGTTTAAAATTTTGAATTGATCCCTCACACCAAACTCATTGTCACATATAGTTGTCCATTTGCATCTCTTTATTTTCTCTTCGGTTTTTGAATAATTTATGTCCTTGTAGATTGGTGATAAAATCCTTATCTAAAAGATGAGGTGACATTGCCAAAGCTCACCATTGAAATTTAGTGTGATTGCATGAAGACTTAAGTAATAAGTTATCAATGTAAAGTTCATACGAGCTTGGAATGGTCACTCTTAAGATTTGAAACTTTAGTGTAGTAGTTAGAACCTCTAGTATTTCATAGTCTGGTACCTCCAGTTCCACTCGCGTAGTGCATTGGTGCTTTGACTAACTCTTCAATCAAAAGCTTCCTTAGAATTAATTGAAATGAACTGTTGTGTGAATGTGAGATCAGCATGCTTTACCATCGCATTTAGACAATGATTGCCACCAATCAGTAAGTTCTTCCATAATAACTAGACTAACAAAGTTAGATAAAAAGCTCTACTTGATCATCAATCTTAATTTATGTGGCTGGAAGTATCACCAGTGAAACTACATACTATACATCACACAAGCCAGCACCATCCAAATAGGACAATCATTTTAGAAAACCTAGTTTGTTTTTAGATTGAACCACAACATATCCACTTCGATCCTAATCGGTAATCAGCAAACTCCACTAGTGAAGTTGCTTGTTGATTAAATATAACTCCAGCAGTTGATGAGAATTGTCCACATTGTCAAGTTTTTTAACTTTGCACTACTTTGGTTATGTTTTGCCTCCTCTAGGTAGGTTTGTAGTAGTATTTAGCTTACTTTAGTATTTAAGAATTTATTATCTTAAAAGCTGTCATGTGGAGTGTCATTTCTATGATTAAGTCTTTCTGATGAATTATCCTTGTTAATTTAAAGTGAGTATTTGTTTCAAGTTTTAGTCACATAAGCTTCTTAAACTAATTTTGCTTATGCCTTTTCTAAAAGCATGTTCCAAGTGAATAATGGTTTGTTTTCATTTAGTTTTGTTAACAAATATTAGTTTTTCCTTTTTCTTTTCTTGTGTCCCTTGCATTTGTATTTTTTTGAGTGTTCTATCCTCTCATGATTTGTAAATTCAAACTATTCTGAACTCATGAAGGTATATCTGAATTTACTAGTTCTTCCTTCATTTATCTCCTTGCTTGCAAACCGAAGCAAAAAAGGAACTCATTTGAAAAATTTAGATTGGTTCATTGTTTTGATTTCAAGTATTTGAAGAGTCTAAATCATTTCCCTTGGCACAGTCAACGTCCAGGGTCAGGGGGCGAGCTGTCTGAGCCGTAATGCGTAGTTTCAAGCTGCATGTTGCCGATGCTTGCCAATTCAGCACCCGGAACACTTAGAAGCCAGGACACTCTGCAGCCTCTATCTTGCTGACACATCAGCCCACGGAATGCTCTAGAGTGCTGACACATCAACATGCAAAATATTGAAAGCGACAAGCCTGAATTTTTTTGCAGGGTGGAGCAATCAATGCATGCCATGTTTGCAGCCAAAGTTTTCTATAGGATTAGGCAATCATCGCATGCCAACTCAGCGGCTGGAATTGTCACATGCAACCTACGCCTTGAGTTGTCGCACTGTCACCTACACGGTTGAAGGCCCCCCTCCCCTGAACATTTGACGGACAGGAAAGGACCTCAAGTGTCCTTTCCTAGAAAATAATTGCTCCCATGTGGCTCCCGGCTAACGCCAGTCCACATGGTCACAATTATTTTTGGGAAAGGACACTTGAGGTCCTCCCCCTACACCTTCATCCCAAAACCTAGAAAAATCATCTTCGTTTGGACAATTATCAATATAGCCTAGTGTGCTGAATTAAATATTGGAGAATGTTTCAACGTAAATCTTCAAAGAACGCGAGATATTTCTATCTCATTTTTGCATTTCTAAAAAGACCCAAAAAAAAGTCAAGACACGCATATCTTGAACCTATCTGTGTCAAAAGACTACAAGCATTCTTATTGGATGCCATTGAGATGGTGTGTACTTTTTTTCATATCAAGTTTTCTCATCTCCCTCTCTCATTCGTACCATACAAGGCCATTTCCTCCATTCACCCACATTCATCTTCTATTGTGTTTCAATCATTTTCCTCCATTCACCTACATTGCCATTCTATCTCACTTTTGCTTTGCTTATTTATTGCCCATTCAGAAGCCATGTTAGAAGGAAAAAATTGGAGAACATGTGACCCCATTTTCCTTCTATGTAATGGAAATGGCCTATGAACTTTGAGAATAACGGAATTAAGAGATTTAGAGTGAGCATTTTTGTGAGACTACTTTGAGAACATAGTGAACTTAATTAGCGGTAGCAACAAACCATAATACTTAATTAACATGGCATGAACAATACTTTTGCAAGAGAGAGAATTAGAGAACATGACAACAATTGAGGACCGGATTTATGTGAAGCCAGTTCCCCCTCCAATAGGCTTTTATATTATAAATTCTTCCATCAAGAGAGGCTTGGTACAATAGAATCTTTGTGTTCCTTGTGACCTAGGTGATGCAATGAAGATGGAAAGCTTCATGCATCACGGGCATAACATAATCTTTGTAAAAGTATTAACCATCCCCGGCCTCAATCCCAAGGCCTCAAACACCTTCAAAGGTGGAGATAACTAGCGGGGAATGAGGGAAAGGAAAGGAAGAAGAAGTACCATATGAGAAAGAGACAGTTCCTCACTTATCATCACTCTTCTTGCATATCATAGCATAATAGCATAGTAATGAGGAAGAAGATGGCAAGCTTAAGCATTGAAGCATGGCTCTTGGTTGGATTTGCGTTCCATAGCCAAGAGTGTTAGTGTAGGCTCTCAACTTCTCAACAAACTTGGAGAAGGAGATGGAACTCTTGAACTTTGCACCTCGCACAATGAGAGAGAGAGAGAGAGAGAGAGAGAGAGAGAGAGAGAGAGAGAGAGTGGGAGAGTATACCCCCCAAGCTAGCCCCTATATTCCTTGGTTGACCCCCCCTTGTAGCTCATGCTAGAAGATGATTGGACCCCTACAAGCCTAGCCAATCACATGCAGGGTGCATATCAAGCAACCATGCTAGCCTTGGGAAAAGTGTCCCCCTTTCCCCTTTGAGAGAGAGGACTTGATAAATGAATAATCAATTAAATAAATAGCTAAATTATCATTGGATCCCTTGAGAGGCCAACCAATAGGCTTTAGGCACACAATGAGGGCAACATGAAGAGGAACTTGACAAGTGTCCCAGATACTTTTTAAGACAATGCTTGACTTGTGTGAGGGTGTGTGTCTTCAGGAGAGAGTTTAGTTTTACCTTTGTAAACTCCCTTCTCCTTGGACCGATTGTTGTTGTTGTTAGAATTGCCTTGGGAAGAATTTTGGGCATTGTTTTTTTCCTTTGCATCACTTTTCTCTTTGCTTTCCATGGGCTTGGCATTCCTTCTAGCCCCTTGTTGGAAATTGATGCGTGAAGCAACCATAGTGTGGTAGACTACTTCGGTGATAGAACTAGGCCGTTGGGAGTTGACGTACTCGGCCATCTCTTCATGTAAATTTGCACAAAATTGTTGCTTTTGCTCGGCAAAGTCTATCTTTTGAAAGGCAGTAGCCTTGAGATGTAAACCCAAAATTTGTCCTCATATTTGTGAATAGACTCGTTGGAGAGTAGCTTTAAACTCCACCATTCGATAAGCACTTTGTCCTTTGCATCGCTTGCAAAAATTGCTTCATGATGGAAACTCATAAAGTTTTCCATGTCTTTGGGCCTTCGTCGTTGCTACGAAGGCTATGTTACCATATACATGTGGTAGTGATGTGTGTGAACACACTTAGGTCCACCGGGGCCTTTTTTCCCTATTTAGGAGGTTTTTTCCCCCGTGCATTGTATATTCGTCCATCATTCTAGGGCTATCTATCTTTCCATCGCACACTAAGTAATGTACTCTCTGTTGTGTGCCTTGAGCTTCCTTCGTCTTCTCCAAGCTGTGTGTGTTTTCCTGCAACCCTAATTCCAAAAGTTGGTATCAAAATATGTGTCATCCTCTCGGGCTTAAAACTAGCAGCTCCAGCACACGCCTGCTCACTTTCTCTGATTTTAGTGAGATTTGGTAAGCGTTCGCAAGTCAACAAAAATTTCGATAGGCTCATAGAGCTTTGTCTACTTAGATTTCTGATTCGGGTTCATTTCGGTCTCCGTTTCCACTACATGCAGTACTGCACAAGCTATTTCGTCATTTTTTGCAGAATTTATGTCAGTGCTCTTTTCTGTATAACAGGTTCCTAACAGTCTTCTACGGTTTGTGCTATATAGCACATGTTGTTCCTGCTTCGTTTCTCCTCTTTTCGAGCAGTTTTCACATCAGGTGCAACATTTACCATGGCTAACAACAACACAGATGTGTTCAAGATGTTTTCTGTTGAGGATAGATTGGATGGGGACAATTACCCTATGTGGGCTTACATGATGCAACATGTTCTTGTGTCAAAGGGCGTCTGGAATATTATGCAGGGCATTGACATACGTCGTGGTTCTGAGGATGTAGGTGATGTTGAGGATGTTGCACGTCTTGCTGTTGATAGAGTTGTTTTGCCTACGGCAAAACAAGCTTGTTGGGATGTAAAGGACGTGCAGGTTCATGCATTAATTGAATTGTCTGTGAAGTGCACCATTACTCCTCACATTCGTCCAATGAAATCTGCAAAACACGCTTGGGATATTCTGGATGGTCTTTAGGCAAGCCATAATGAGGCAAAAATCGCATTGCTGCGTAAAGAGCTAGAGTCGAAGATTATGCATGAGGAAGATGATATGGACACTTTCCTTGCAGGTGTCAAGGATATCAATGAGCAACTTATTTCTACAGGAGAAGTCATTTCAGACAGTTCCCTTGTGCAGACTGTTCTTGATGCCTTGCAAGACTCTAACAAGACTTTTGTTAGTACTTGGAGACTTATGACCCAAGGAAATCCTGAAGTTGTCAAGTTTGATGCATTCTGCACATTATTGCTGCAAGAGTCACTTTCCATAAAAATATGACTAGACAGTGTGCAGTTGAACATGCTTATATTGTTGCTCAAAGAAAGGGTGGTAACAACAATGCAGCCACTTCTTATGGTTCTTTTGCGAGTGGAAAATCACGTGTTCCTAATGCTTCTGCTGGCAACAATTCGTCTGGAAGTTTTGGTGATAAGGGCAAAAAGAAGATGCGCTACCATTATTATAAAGCTAATGATCACTTGATCAAGCAGTGTCCTAAGTTGAAGGCCAAAGAGGCTAATAAGAAAGAGGGTGGTTCCACTGCAAATGCTGGTTCCACTACAAATGCAGCTATTGTTGAGTCTTCTATGAAAGGAGACTGTGATGCTGATATTGATGCAGAATGGGCTTTTAATACAGAGTGTACCTATAATCCTGTTGTCCATGATATATGCATGTAAATTGTTGTAGATTCACATGTGTGGCATTTTGACAGTGGTGCTACAAAGCACATTACCTCACATCCTGATTTGTTCACCTCTCTTGAGTTTGTCCCTCATGGGAATTCAGCAACTTGTGCCAACAATGCCTCTTATCAGGTTCGGGGAGTTGGAAAGATTGTGCTTACTGCTACAATTGGCAGTTCTTTCACACTTGTTGA
The DNA here is from genome assembly GCF_014529385.1 of Adiantum capillus-veneris. NCBI lineage: Eukaryota > Viridiplantae > Streptophyta > Polypodiopsida > Polypodiales > Pteridaceae > Adiantum > Adiantum capillus-veneris. Next base: position 114,739,094 of record NC_140941.1, read on the forward strand.
TTCACTTTATGTACCTGGGATAAAAAAGAATCTTTTGTCTGTATGTGCACTTGCTAGACTTGGTCTTGTAGTAAAATTTGTGGATGACAGATGCACAGTACATGATCTTAGTTTCGGTGATGAAATTGTTGCATCTGGCATTTTATGCCATGGGCTGTATAAGCTCACTCTATGACAAGTGTGGAAAAAATTTTGCAAATGCAATTTTGGATTCAAAGGCTATTTCAGATGCAAAACTTTGGGATGCACGTTTTGGTCATCTGAATTTTGTCAGTTTCCTGCTTACGAACTGGCACAATGTATGGTCAAAAGTCATGCTTTGCAGCATTGTTTTTGGCTTGAGGCCATGCCACTTATGTACTAAACAGGTGTCCTACGAAAGCTTTGAAGTCTATTACTCCATATGAAGCATGGCATGATAGAAAGCCTTCTATTGAGCACATGCATGTTTTTGGATGTTTCGCATATGCTTTGGTGCCACAAACACAGCGTAGAAAATTGGATGATAAGGCTGTCAAATGTATTTTTGTTGGTTATAGTGTTGAAAGCAAAGGCTACAGGTTGTATCATCCACAAATAAAGCGTATTCTGGTTTCACAAGATGTTGTATTTGTGGAAGATTCTGTTCAACCCTTGCTATCATGTACTAGAGATAGTAATGTACGCTCGCATGACATTTATGACACTTTGTTGCCTCTTTTCAATGGTGGAAGTACGAATGTAAATTCCAATGAGGCAAATGTACAGCCTGTGGGGTTTTTTGAAAATGTTACAAATCAGCCTATTACTGATGTAGATGTACATGATGTACTTGATGAGGAAAGGGCTAAAAATGAGCAGGCTAGAGGTATGCCAAAATGGCTGGTGCATACATTGCGTGACAGTAAATTGGATGCACCTTTGTCTAGTCGTACTCATTCAGGATCTCGCCATGCATCTTATGCATCAGATTGTTATGCTTTGGCTGTGTCTAGCTTAGATGATGTCGAGGAACGTCTGCCTTTTGATGAAGAACGAAATTCAAAAAATTGGACGGCTGCCATGCAATTAGAATATGATGCACTTATAGAAAATGACATATGGACTTTATGTGATTTGACTCCTGGGCAAAAGGCCATTGGTATGAAGTGGGTTTACAAGTTGAAACGCAAGCCGGATGGTCAGATTGATCGCTATAAGGCTCAACTTGTTGCAAAGGGTTATGCACAACAAAAAGGCATAGATTATGAAGAGACTTTTGCTCCCCCTTGTCATATGACTAATGTGCGTTTTCTATGTGCATTGGCATCTCATTTTGTTTGGGATGTACATCAATCAGACATTGTTATTGCTTTCTTGAATGGTGACATATTTGAGGAAGTCTATGTAACACAGCCTAGCGGTTTTGTCAAGAAAGGACAAGAGAATAAGGTGTGCAAATGTAACAAAGCTTTGTATGGGTTGAAGCAATCTCCTTGTGCTTGGTATGAGAAGGTTGACACTCATTTGGTCAAACGAGGCTTTCATAACAATCCAACAGAAAGCACATTGCATGTAAAGCGTGAGGGTGATGTACTTCTCATTGTGGTTCTTTATGTAGATGATTTGCTGATCACAGGAACAAATGAGAGACATATTGCTGAATTTAAGGATGATTTGAATGCTACTTTCAAGATGAAAGATTTGCAGATGTTGCATCATTACTTGGGTAAACAATTTAAGCAGTGTGATGGTGGTATTGCCTTGTGCTAGAAAAGTTACATAGAAACATTGTTGTGTAAGTTTGGACTTGAGGATTGAAAACCTATTGCCACTCCCATGGAAATAGGTTTGAAATTGAGTCTTCATGATGCTAGTGATCTTGCAGATGTCACTCTTTACCAAACTGTTGTTGGATGCCTCATTTATGTATGCAACACAAGGCCGGATATTCAATTTGCGGTCCCACAGGCCGGCAGATTTATGCATAGCCCTGGGTCTAAGCATTGGCAAGCTGTCAAGAGGATTTTTTGCTACTTGTGTGTTACTTTACATTTTGGCTTGTTCTATCCGAAGGGGGGATTATTGCCGCCAGACTTACATGCTTTTTTGGACTCATATTGGGCTGGTTGTTTTGACACGCGAGTGTCCACGAGTGTTTTTTGTCTCATGCTTGGCAGTTCATGCATATCATGGTTGAGCAAGAAGCAAACTACTGTGGCCACTTCTAGTTGTGAGCCTGAGTACGGGGCAGTCTTCACAGCTATGGTTGAGTGTTTATGGCTCAGACGACTTATGACTGATTTGGGTGTTGGACAGAACACTACCAACACCATTTACACTGACAGTTAGAGTGCACTTTGGCACTTGCGAGGAGCCCAGTTTTTCATGCTCGCACAAAGCACATTGAGGTGCATTACCACTATGTCACGGGAGAGGCTCTCAGCAGGAGAGATCAGCTTGGCTTTGCCAACACATGACAACCTTGCAAAATCTTTTCGCAAAGGCACTGTCTTGTGAGAAGTTTGAAGCTTTTCGCAAAGCTTTGGGCTTACTCCCCTTTGTGGACTGATCATGTCCTCAGGGCATGTCACTTCCCTTTACTTTATGTGCCAGCTCTCGTTCACTGCATCACTTCAGGGGGGATTTGTTACCATAAACATGTGGTAGTGATGTGTGTGAACACACTTAGGTCCACCGGGGCATTTTTTCCCTCTTTAGGATGATTTTTCCCCCGTGCATTGTATATAATCCCATCATCTAGGGCTATCTATCTTTCCATTGCACACTAAGTAATATACTCTCTGTTGTTGCCTTGAGCTTCCTTTGTCTTCTCCAAACTGTGTGTGTTTTCTTGCAACCCTGATTCCAACAGGCTAGCCCACCATTGACAAGCAGATTTATGAAAGTGCATAGGTACATGGTGTAGCTTAGAGGACTCTGTGAAGCCCTCGTCTTCAAAGGCCGCATCAAATTGCTGGATGAAGGCCAATACTTTGTCGGTAGCACCCAAGGTGCCATCATAGGTGAGAAAAGAGATACTCTTTCCTCTTCTTTGAACTTCTTGAGCTTTTGGGACCTTTGCCATGCAAGATAAGATTTGCGATGTCCTCTCCTCTTGAATTCTCTAGGAGTATACTTATGGTTTTTATCAGAAGAGGAGGAAGGTGAAGAAGAAGGAGAAGAGGGTGACCTCTTTCTTGCCCTTTTTCCCTTTTGTTTCCTCTCTCCCTTTTGGAGTGACGAGGAGACGGACTATGGATTAACCGTTTCCTCTTTGGAGGAGTTGACGACCATCTAGACTGCCATCTTCGTGGAGTCACATCTTCAGAGGAACTTAGGGATTCACTTATTTCTCGTTCTTTGGATTCCTCCTTTCTTATGGGAGTGAGTCTTCTTTTGGGAGTCTCATCAAGAGGCCTCCTAAGCTCTCTCTCCTCTTGGAGAGGAAGGGAAATCCCATAAGTACGAAGTTGTTGAGTAGCGTCAGCTTGCAAAGCAGGGTTGCCCATAACTTGTTGCCCATAGCTTGATGCAACCTAGTATTAAGATAATTAAAAAACATGGGTGCATCATCATTAGCACCTTCATGTGAAAAATTGAAGTTATCAATGTTCATTCTACTCTCTTGGTTATTGTCAGTCATGCTAATTAAACTTATGTATAGAATTACTTTGTGCTTTGGTACCCTCAAAAACCTTAATCTCTACTCTTCTTTACCTTTGAAAATTAATTCTCAAGCAACCACACCCGTGGTTTAGAGTCTGTTGATTGCAAAGACTAGTGGAGAGGGTCTAATATTGCTCGGTTGATTATGGTTCTTGTTGAGCTTGCTCGTAGCTCAATAATGGTTAAGCCAAAGGCAAGCCCCGAGAGGCTCCATTATTAAGACTATAGTTCCCAACGGTGTACCTCGAACTAAGTCCTCCTCAAGCAAGATAGTAGATCCCTGTCCCACTTACCCTATTGCAATGAACAAGTCCAACCTTTCCTGGACAACTTAAGGACCTCTCTTCTTAAGCAAGAAAACAGAAATCAATAGCTCTGATACCAATGTAATGGAAATGGCCTATGAACTTTGAAGAATAGTGGAATTAAGAGAATTAGAGTGAGCATTTTTGTGAGAATACTTTGAAAACATAGATGGTGAACTTAGTTAGCGGTAGCAACATAATCATAATACTTAATTAACTTGGCATGAGCAATACTTTTGCAAGAGAGAGAATTAGAGAACATGACAACAATTGAGGACCGGATTTATGTGAAGCCAGTCCCCCCTCCAATAGGCTTTTGTATTATAGATTCTCCCATCGAGAAAGACTTGGTACAATAGAATCTTTGTGTTTCTTGTGACCTAGGTGATGCAATGAAGATGGAAAGATTCATGCATCATGAGCATAACATAATCTTTGTAAAAGCATTAACCATACCCGGCCTCAGTCCCAAGGCCTCAAACACCTTCAAAGGTGGAGAGAGCTAGCGGGGAATGAGGGTAGGGAAAGAAAGAAGAAGTATCATATGAGAAAGAGATAGTTCCTCACTTATCATCACTCTTCTTGCATAGCATAGCCTAATAGCATAGTGATGATGAAGATGGCAAGTTTAATCATTGAAGCATAGCTCTTGGTTGGATTTTCATTTTATAGCCAAGTGTGTTGGTGTAGGCTCTCAACTTCTCAACAAGCTTGGAGAAGAAGATGGAACTCTTGCACTTTGCACCTCACACAATGAGTGTGTGTGTGTGTGTGTGTGGGGGGGGGGGGGGGGGGGGGGGGGGGGGAGAGTCACACCCCCAAGCTAGCCCCTAGATTCCTTGGTAGAGCCCCCCCCCTTGTAGCTCATGCTAGAAGATGATTGGACTCCTACAAGCCTAGCCAATCACATGCAGGGTGCATATCAAGCAACCATGCTAGCCTTGGGAAATGTGTCCCCCTTTTCCCTTTGAGAGAGAGGACTTGATAATTGCATAATCAATTAACTAAATTAGCTAAATTAACATTGGACCCCTTGAGAGGCCAACCAATAGGCTTTAGGCACACCATGAGGGCAACATGAAGAGGAACTTGACAAGTGTCCTAGATAATTTTTAGACAATGCTTGACTTGTGTGCGGGTGTGTGTGTTCTCTCTAGCTCCTACAATGAGGGCTCGCCCCCCCTTGAGTAGGGATCATGTTGGGAAAGGTTCTCACTTCAAGCTTGGGAAAGGTTCTCACTTCAAACTCAACTCTATCAAACCTGGAGAAGGTTCCCACATCAGGCTCAACCCTAGCACCTCAAGCACGACAAGCACCTCAAGCTTGGGCCGGGTTCCCACGGGTTCCCACCTCAAGCACAACCCTAGCTTGCCTAAGGTCAAAGGACTTCTTAATACTAACCATTGGAGGTCTTTAATGAAGCTAACCCTAAGGTCTTTAAGCTCCATTAGGTAGCATTGCTCTTTGACATACCATCTCTCATTTGGACCCCTTTAACCTTGGCCCCATGTTGAGATAGATCCATAAGCACATCTCTATATTCTAACCCTTGTTATCGTTTTATTCTCCCACATTAAATGATCAGTTTAATATGAGAAAATCATTTCGGTTGGTTAGATATTAGATTTTATGACATTCTTCAAGCATGATGTTTATAGGAATCTTTAATCACTTTGATCTAGACCACTAGCAGTGGCTATCTTCCTCCATTTAAATTAGCAGCTAGGTTCTTTTGTAGAAGAGAAAGAGAAAGCAAAATGGTAATGAGCTTGTCAATAGTTAGAAAGCACGTGCCTAGAACTTTTGGAGATTATTGGGTAAACCTAAACCAAATATTTGGGAGTAAACCAAAAACCCCAAGTATGATGACCACTACATTGGAAAACACCCTATGTGTTTAAGGGGAGGTTCTTTGTGGTAGTGCTAGGTTATGGATATACCTAAAACCCTTGGTTGTGGGAAAACCTAAAACCTAAAACTCACGGTTATGAGTACAAAAAAAACTATCTGTGTCATGAGAGTGGCGAGTTTAGTGCAAGGGGGTGAATGATGATGGTTGCAAAGTTCCAAGTTTGTCTAAAGGGGGCATTTTTTGGGGTCAACCCAACTTGGGTGGCCACCTTGTGTATGAACACCATGTACTAGCCTTTATGAGGCTCTCTCTAATTTTTGTAGTACTCGTGCATCTTATCTTCTTCCTCCTCTTCTCCCTCGTCTCTTGCTCTCTTCTAAGCTATGTTGATAAGAGAAGTCATATGCTTCCCCATAATAATCGTGAGTTTTGCAAGACAATAATCGTGATTTCTGCAAGTGTGGCCAATAGTGGTATTCAAGAAATGGGTGACCGAGCAATGGGTGGTAGTATTGCATCAGGAATGCCTAGATCATGGGGGCTAACTTTTGATAAGGTTGATGATGTTTTTCATTGTGGCTTCCCTAAATAGATTCACATATGTTGTAGTATAATTTGCAATATTTATAGCTTGTAGATATACAAAATCTCCAAAAGGGAAAAAGCATTGGCCATCTCCCTCTAACCACATGAGGGACCATCCTCTTACTTTGGTACCTTGCAACTCAAGGATATCACGCCCTCCCACATGGACTCCTAGGTGAGCACCTCAAGACCGCTTATGAGCTTTCTTGCAGACTTGTCAACATTGAGGCTCGTTGATATCATAATGTTCCATAAAAATCCACAAACACGACTTTGACCTATCAAGACCTAGGAAATTGCAAACCTTTGCATGCTTCCATGGAGTTCTTGCATGGATTTGGTAAGGTAGGAGTGTTTGTGCTCTAGAGCAAGTGTTATAAGACTTTTTGCGAGCTGCACATAAGAAATACACACGTTAATGATGAGCTCCCTATAGTCCTGCACATACCAGAAGAATTGTATCATCGAATCAATCTACTCTTCATTGTACACAAGCAACAAAGTTTTGCAAGTCTCAATATTGATATGATCAAACCAATAAACCACATTGATGTAGCAGGAAGCTTTTGAATGATAAATAGTTGAGAGTCCAAAACAAAAGCCTTGTTCTCAACATTCCATGAGAGGCTTGAAACAATGAGGCTATTGAAAGAAAACAACGGTATGTTACCTAGCATCTTGAAACAAAAAATCTTATTGCAATAGAAAAAATGAATCTACAAGAGAGAACTATTTATGATTGCATCAACTAGCTCCTTGTGAGGGTCTGACAAGCTAACAAGATGGCAATCTTGGATGGTCCAAAAAGTTCCCACCCTGTCAAAGGGATAGCCATGTCAAAATATGGACCGAGGCACTATATGTCCTCCACATTGGCCATGTGAATGGAGCATGCCTCTTCCTCATCAGCAATTGCTGGTGTACCTTTGAGGAGCCATGGACTCTTCCTACCTCATGTTCCTTATCCAGGTTTTGTTGTGTCATGTAGCTATGAATTTTTGTGGTGTCCTGTGTCATTGGGCCATCGCCTTCACCTTTGAGATAGGGAGAATGGTCAAAATATTGTCCATTTTTGTATATGGTAGTGAGAATGGCTAGCCACATTGTCTTATCATATATGAAACAGGGTGTCAAAGGGAGCCTACTATGATGTGACATTCATCATAATCCAACGTGCATGCCTGGCCAGAATGTAGATGTCTTGGAAAATCTCTACAAGAAAATCCTCTATGAACTCGTGTAAGCACCCCAATACACTATGTGCTCTATGAACTCATGTAAGCACCCCAATAAAAGGCAATTACACTCTTAGATCTCTCTCACTACTCTATGGAATGGGAGCTTGGGAATTGTGAGGGACACATTCTTCTAGAGTTTGCATAACTCTAACAGCACACTTATGTTTTTTTCGTACCGTCTATTCCTCATTGTGATTCCAAAAGTGGGCAAGCTTTTTACTGTAGTCATAGCAAGAACCTCAAACAAAATTATCAATCCAAGGCATATAGTCGACCTGACTAGTGGATGGAGGCTATGAGCGGGTGTCACTCTCTTGGAAAACCCAATCACAGCATGCTACAATTATGTGTTGATCTCAAGTGATACCCAAATCACTGCAAACTAGTCTACATCCACATGCCAAACACAAGCATTTCACCTAGCTAAAGTGAGCCAATCCCAACCAAACTTGTTGTGCAGATAGCCAAGACAATCTAGAGCCTGTCATAGGATCTCAAATCCATCTACAAGATGTCAAGAATAAAAACACGATATTTTATAGTTTAATTAATTTTAGTAGGTTGGTTTTGACATTGAATACACTCTACAACTTAGTAATATTGAGCTCAATCCATAGCTACTTTTGAAATACAAAACGGATATCACAAGTTATGACTTAAAAAAGCATGCAAATGGCCATGTCTAAGACATGAAAAAATTGTGAGAGTTATGTTGTCGTGTGACTCTTTCTCTTGGAAGCACGAAGCTAGTTTTGGATTTGTGAATAGACTTTGTACGAGGGAGAAACGAGCTAAAAAATCATGCAAGTAGACAAAAGTACATAGGTCATTAAATGCTCAATTCATTATCTTCTAAATCTTGTCTTCCCTTTACAAAATTTGGCCTTTATACTTATGTCAATGGTCAAATTCTGTTCCTATGACGAATATGGATTATAAGACTAGCATCGTAAGTGCAAATACAAACTAGAACCAATGACCCTAATATAATCAATAAATGGCTCACATATACAACTTAATTCATCATGATAAAATACCACAAATCTGCCATAAGATTACTATTTTGGTAGCATTGGTTAACCTGGAAACTAACATCCCCCCCGCCCCCTCCCACCCCCCCTCCTAGGCCATGTCGTCCTCAACATGCTTGTCTATACAGAGGTCTTCTCACATGCTAGAGCTGGTTGAGTTGTCGTAGCCTTTTCTTCAAATTTTTCCTTTTCTTCTTCGATGATAAGCATCTTGGATAGAGAATTCATTAGCTCATTGATAGAGCAGGGTAAAAACCTAGACCACATACTTGTCATTTTAGTCCCAAAGATGTGAGTTCATAGCTCAAAAAAGCCTATATTAAAAGCTTCGTCAAAAGTCTGCATGTAGGATGGCAAAAAATTCATATGAGCATAGAATCCAAATAAGACATCCATGGAAGGCGACCCTGACGCATCATAACATAATTCCTTGGTGCCTTCAAGAAACCTCACCATGGGGCATTTGTATGCTTTAGATTTTTGAATGTGTCGATACATGTCATCATCATATTGAGATCTTTCTCATAATGGCACAGGTGATGTCTAGTAATTCTACCAAAGTTTCGAACATGTTGATCATTTTTTCCCACATGTAATCCTCTATGTAAATGCTTTCTTTTGGCCTTGGCATGTAAGGGTAATTAATCCATGTAGGCTCATCCTTTGCATAAATTTGAATTAGACCCATGTTCTTCTTCCTGGTAGCGGGCAGAATGTGGGGTCCACTGGCGGTTCCCTGGGAGCACTTATAAGCTAGATTTCCCCTTCTATGCTTTTGAATCTAGCTCTTCCTCTTGCTTGGTTCTTGTTGAGGGAGGTCTCTAATGCTTTCCTTGAAGTGAAAAACTTCATACATGATAAGACATCAAAGGAGACTCTACTGTGATATCATCGATTTTGAGCAAGGCTACATTGACACTATGAATAACCCGTCTTTCCTGATCTATGACCTCTCCCCATACGTTGTCATTCTTGTTTCCAAGAATCTATGCAAATGAATGATCAGGGCACATGGCAGCAAGCTATTGAATCAGAGATAAACTCAATTGAGCAAAATGAGACTTGGGAGCTAGGTAAATTTCCTACAAGCAAGACAATGCTACCTTGTAAATGGGTTTACAAGAAAAAGTATACGTCAAGAGATCCAAAGGCTAAGCAGAAAGCTAGACTCTTAGCTAAAGGTTTCAAGCAATAGAAAGGAGTAGATGTCGATGAAATATTTTCACAAGTGGTCAAAGATGACTACTTTGTGTAAGCTATAGAGGTCTTGGAATTAGTCTAAATGGACATGAAGACGGATTTTCTTTACAAATATCTCAAGGAAGATGTGTATATGAATCAACCTAAAGGGTTTGTTAAGCCAAGCAAAGAAGAGCTTGTGTGTAAACTCAAGAAAGCACTGTATGGCTTAAGGCAATGGTATCAAAAGTTCAATATTTAATGCAGTCTCATCAATATAGATGAAGTCATGAGGATAACTACTTATAATTGAAGAAGCTCAATGATGGATCACATATTCTTCCTATGCAAGGACATGCTAATTGCCGAGAAGAACACTCACGAGATTTTGAAGCAAATGTTGAGTCATACTTTTACCATGAAGGATTTGGGAGAAGCTAGCCTTGGCATTCCTATCAAGCGTGATAGAGCAAAGGGTATTCTTGAGCTTTCTCAAGGGTCATACATTCAGAAGGTCTTGTAACATTTCAATATGTAGGGGGGAAGTCATTGAGTACCCCCATGCCAACATATTTGAAACTTAGCAAGAATGATTCTCTTGAGTTTGACATTGGGAAAGCCAATCTGGCTAAGATTCCATATTACTCATCAGTGGGGTAGTCTCATGTATGCTATGGTGGCTATGAGGCTTAAAATTGCATTTGCACGAGAAGTGGTGAGGTGTTACATGGCTAACCTTGGCAAGAAACATTAGGATGCAATGAAACATATCCTTAGATACTTGAAAGGTACATCAAGAAAGCGCTTACACTTTGGGAGCAGTGATGCATCCATTTTTGGATACATACATGTAGATTATGCAGGAATGTAGACAAGAGGAAGTCAACATCTTGCTATATTTTCATATTTGTTGGAGGGGCTATTATGTATTCAAAACTATACATCTTCTTCCAATATAGCAGTTGAGTATGTTACAACATCAAATTCCAACAAGGAAGCATTGTGGTTGGCACATTTAGTGGGAGATTTGGACAAGGGTCAGACGTTTCCAGTGTTTTATTGTGATAGTCAAAGTGCCATTGATCTAGAAAAGAAGCTCTTTTCATTCCAAAAGGAAACACATAGAAGTGAGGTATCACTTTATACAAGATGTGTTGGCAGATAAACGGATTGAGCTTGTCAAGGTTTATGTAGATGACAACCCTATAGATGCTCTTACGAAGAGCTTAGTTGTGAAGAGGTTTGCACATTGCATAAAGTTAATGGGTGGGGGGTGAAGCCAATGTCATCATAATTGTAGAGACTTTTATACATAGTTTTCTTTTACTCCACTTAAACCACATTGGCCATTAAGTGATAGGCTATTGGGATAACGCCACTATGGCTGGTTAGACACACCCATAATAACCACAACTAACCTTACTCTTATATCAAATATGAATAAGGAGTTAGTGAGTGTTATCTCACTACAAACTCCATCATACATTGTGTACTCCTCTTCCTTATCGCATGCATGCATTGGTACTTGCACTCCTTTCATTAGTGAAGTTAACTCCATGTTTTTCTTGCACCCTTCAATTTCACCTCATAGACTAAGTGAACAGATTTTTATTTTTATGGGAACACTGTGCGCACTCTCCTTAGATGATATATTCATAAAAGGGATTTAGTCTAGCTTCTACCTAATTGGCTTCTTAGTTTTTGTCATGCTCAAAGATCAAATTTTCAATATGAATCAATGAAATTTATAATCATATTCTATTAGTTATCATGTTTGTGCAAATGGGCATAGTGTGTTGTGAAATAGTGGCAACGATAGTTTTAAGGCTTTGTCTCAAACCTTTTTGCTTAGTGTCAAGATGAAATTGCTCATTTTTACTAACCTTTCCTTAGGCTTGCATGTCTTTTTAATTGTATTATTATTCTTCTTATTATTTTGAACCCAACCATTTTCAAAATATTTTGAGATAGATTGGGAGGAGCATGAGAATTAGAGAGCTCAAGATATTTTGTTTGGTGATTCTAATATTTGAGGAGAATATCTATGGCTGAGTGGGCCATTCATCTCTTGATTCACAATAGAAAGTCAACATTTAAACTTTTGAATTGATGTATGCTCATGCGCTAGGGTGCATGGTGTGTGTGAGCATGTATCTATCTAGTTCTACACTACTAGTAGGCATTAAGGAGTTGTTGGAGATCTCGTAGTATTTAACTAATACTGTGCATGTGGAGATTGTTTGTTATATTAACTTGTGGATGAATACAAGCGCAAGACTTGTACTTTTCCAAAAGGAATCAAGGATTTTCCATGGATTCATCTAGTTAAATGTGCATACGTCTATAGCTAATAGTGAGCATTTAAACTTGCTATTGCGTGTGTGATGATTTTGAGAGTTAGGGTTTATCCATTTAGTTTGAAGAAACTACTAATCACAATCCATTTGAACAAGCACAAATGTCTCTCTAAAATGTTGCCTTGTATACATTTCATCAAGTAGTATTCCTCTTATATTGGCTAGCTTACATTACTGTCTCTAGTGCATGACAGCAAGGGCTGAACAGAATCTTCCACAAACACAACATCTTGTGAGACCAAGATACGCTTTGTTTGCGGATGATACAACCTGTAACCTTTTCTTTCAACACTATAACCAAAAAAAATTACATTTGTGGACAGCCTTATCATCCAATTTATGCGTTGTGTTTGTGGCACCAAAGCATATGCCAAACAACCAATAACACGCATGTGCTCAATAGAAGGCTTTCTATCATGCCATGCTTCATATGGAGTCATAGACTACACAGCTTTCATAGGACACCTGTTAAGTACATGAGTGCCATACATGGTGGCCTCAAGACAAAACGAATGCGGCAAAGCTTGACTTTTGACCATACATCGTGCCATTTCCATAAGTGACCTGTTTTTTCTCTCAACAACACCATTTTGTTGAGGCATACAAGGCACTGTACATTGGTGTTTTATCCCACGACTAGCCAAAAATGCATTAAATTCGTGAGACATACACTCCCCCCCTCGATCTAAACGGGGGTGCCCATAGTACATTTTGCGACATTTTCAATCATAGTCAGAAATTGTTGATGCACAAAAACACTTCTGACTTTGCTTTAAGCGGATACACCCATGCATGCCTAGAGTAATCATTAATGAAAGTGACAAAGTAAAGGTAATTGCCCAAGGACGAGGTTTGCATGGGCCCACAAACATCACTATGCACAAGCTACAACCTACATGTGGCCCGAACTGAACCATACTTTGGAAACTTTGAACGCTGCATCTTACCCAAAATATAGTCTTCACAAACATGTTTGACAGGTGCTTCAAGAGGTGGCAAAGAAGCAACCATGTCAAAATTTTGCAAATGCTGCAAACTGGAAAAATTCAAATGTCAAAAACGTGCATGCCAAAGTTTTGCATTTGAAATAGCCTTAGAATCCACAACTGCATTTGTAAAATTTTGCCCACACTTGTCATACAAAGTGAACTTATACAGCCCATGGCATAAAATGCCAGATGCAACAATTTCATCACTAAAACTGAGATCATGTATTATAGATCTATCATTCACAAATTTGACTACAAGTCCAAGTCTAGCAAGTGCAGATACAGACAAAAGATTCTTCTCAATCTCAAGTACATATAATGCATCAACCAGAACTATCATTTGCAGCAGTAAGCACAATCTTTTCAACTTCCTTGACCATAGAAGAGTCATTGTTGGCACAAGTGATTGAATTCCCATGAGGGACATCCTTGAGAGAGGTAAACAAGTCACGATGATAGGTAATGTGCTTTGTAGCACCACTGTCAAAGTACCAGACTTGAGCATCTGCAGCAATTAACAAACAAAGGATTATGGACAGAAGGATCATAAGTGCACTCTGCACTAAAAGCCCATTCTGCATCCATATCAGCATCATTGTCTCCTTTCACAAAAGCCACAACCATAGCTGCATTTGTAGTGGAACTAGCACTAGTAGTGGAACCATTCTCATTCTTCTTAGCTACTCTCCTTGATACAAGATCCTATTTTGTTCCACATTTCTTCCATAGATTTGTCTATAATTTTTTCACCGCTCTGTTAACATAAAACTTGTGAATCTTGATTCATCATCATGCTCTTGTTGCTTATGCTTGACTTCATCAAGATCTTTGTGCATATGCTTGACTTGTGTATGGATATTGCTTCTTCCTCAATATATCATAGTTTTTTCATCACTCTATTGACAAAAAACTCGCGGCATTTGGCTCCTCCTCATCCTCTTGCTACCTATGCTTGACTTGTGTGCAAATATTGCTTCTCCCTAGATATATCAAAGTGATTTCCGCTACTCTGCTGACATAAAACTTGTGGCATTTAACTCCTCATCATCCTCTTGCTGCCCGTGCTTGTGCGAATTGTTAAGATGTCAAGCTCAACATGTACAACTCATGGATGACTACCACCAAAAGTCCTCATCATTGGCGCGCCTTGGTGGATACGCATATCTTCACCAGTGATACTACAATTGTACTACATCAATTTGGTTTATCTACCGGAGTGATGGCACACTTATCTACTCATCTCACTCACTAGCAATTTACACTAGACTAGTTTCCTTTTATGTTGTACTTTCCTTTATGTTTTTTTGACCTCTTATCTTGAGGTAGTGAAAAAGAAGGAGAACAGTCTTCTTCCTCCATCTTTTTGTGTGTATGTGCTTGCAAGCACGCAAGCTCTCTCCTTCCATCTCTCTCTCTCTCTCTCTCTCTCTCTCTCTCTCTCTCTCTCTCTCTCTCTCTCTCTCTCTCTCTCTCTCTCTCTCTCTCAACACGTTATTAGAGCTTGGTTGTGTCTGAGGAGCTTGGAGCAGCAAGCAGGAGCAGCCTAGGAAGCTATCTTAGTATTCCCAGGAGCCATTGTCAGACGATCTTTGATTGAGGTGCTTCCTTTTGGAGATTGTGCGTCTCAAGGTTGTATGTAGTCCTTTGGACTACGATTATGCAGTCGAATTTCCATTTCAGGTGCGAATTGACCCCTACTTTGGAGCTAGAGAGCGTTTGCATGCAAAAACACTAAGGTTCAAGATTTTTCATATCTGCATATTGGTGGTGCAAAAAGCTTCGGTTCAGCTCCAATATGCACAAATATTGTTTAGCACAATGAAACAGGTGTATGTACACATATTGTGGTTATAGGTGATAAATAACTATTTATAGTAGGCTGCTCAGAGACTTGGTGAAGGGTTGGAAACATGTCGTCCAACAATGATGGGCTTAACTAGATTGTCAATGAGAAGCTGGACAAGAACAACTTCCATGCTTGGAATTTTAGAATGATCAATTCCATTATGGGTAAAAGACTTTTTCTTCGCTTATGTAGTGATAGTTTTGACCGCTTGTGGGTGTTTCACTAATTGCATGCTTCTTCTACTACGACGTGTTATGTGCACAAAGTCCCACATCACGAAGCTCTCGAGTCTGATGAGGCTCCCTATTTCTTATAGATGGGATCTTCCCAAGGACAATTCGTCTCCTATATGATGAAATCAAGCATGGTCCTTTGCTAATACTCTCCAATTTCTCCTCTTGGTGGCTAAAGCATATTGTGTCATTGCAGCTCTCTGAAGTGAACCATCTAGATTTCTTACAATTTTCACAAGTGACACATCAGTACAGTAGTTTTTTTGCCCTCTTAAGAAGGCTCCTCCATCAAGATCCTCCTTGGCATCTTTGACTTGATACAAGAGTGTGATCCATCGGCATCATGATTAAGGTGATCCCACATGGTAGAAATGCATGACTCTATTAGTTGCTCACCTTTCAATGTCTTAGGTGAACTCATTCTCTTTAATTGTCTCCTAGAAGAGCAAGAGCCCTTTTTATCATGATCCTTCCCTTTTATGATAATCCTCGTAAGCCCTTTCAAGGCTGTTACTTGGTTCTCATGCACTGCTTTAAACTAGCTCGTTTCCAGGTTGTAAATGGGGAGACTTTGTTGTTGCTCGTCTAGTGATAGCTTTGATCACTTGTCAAATGTTGGTATCTCACTAATTGCATGCTTCTTTCAATCTAGCATGTCATACGCACAGAGTCGTACACCTCTAGCTCCTAAGTTTGATGTCGCTCCCCTATTTCAGCCATGGGATCTTCCCAAGGACAATTCATCTCATATGGGATGGAATCAAGCATGGCCCTTTGTTGATGCTCTCTCAAGTCTCTCCTCTTTGTGGCTAAAGTAAATTGTGTCATTGCAGCTCTCTGAAATGAACCATTTAGATTTCTTACGATTTGCACAAGTGACACATCAGAGGGCTACTTCATCAAGCTCCTCCTTTGCATCTTTGACCTGATACAAGAGTCCAGATCCAACATCATCATGATTGGGATAATCCTCACGACAATGTGAACCATCTGGATTCATTCGAATTCTCACATTGGCACATCAATGGAGTGTTCATCTTGATAGGAGTGTATAGATCCATTAGCATCATAATTGGAGTAATCTCTTACATCCAAGACACGTGACGCTATCGAAAACTTAGCTTACCATCTCTAAGGTGAAGTCATACTCGAATCTCTTTCGTGGTTGCCTAGAAGAGCCATTTTCATCCTTATATGTGATCATAATCTCATAAAGCCTTTTGTTAGACTCTTACTAAATGTTTTATGCAATTGCCAACTATAGATATTATTTGCAAGAGAGAACTAGCAGAACAACATGAGGATTCAGGAGGTATACCATAGGGTGCATGAAAGCTTGTGAAACTTTGGTAAAACATAGTGGAGAGAGAGAGAGGATTTGCACATACGACCGTACATGGTGGCATGTAAGCAACCAAACTTTCAAAATGTTAAAACCATAGAGTACAACCTATTTTTTATAAAGTTTCGTTGTTGTACTAAGTGTTTTCATTCGTTAGCTTAACGTTAACTTCTTCATTTTTGCCTTGCAGATTGGTAGACTGATACCTTCATCTATGATGTTCCCTTGACACTCGTAAGAAGTTCCATCTAGCAATAGTAGCACACCACAAAATCAAGGCCTTTCGATATATGCGGTAAGCAAATCTATCTTCCCCCATGTATGCAAACCTTTCAACCCAGTTCTTAACACCCCTCACTAATGAAAAGAAGGGCACATATTTTCTTTGATTAATTTAACAGGGAAGAATAGTGTTACCTCCCCCCACACACTCGTCTCTGTGCAATGTGTCTGATCTATGATCACATGTAGTTCGGATTGTGTATGAGCATGCCTTGCATTAATGTTTTTGATGGAAATGTTAACATGAATTAACTTTTGACAACTTTTCTCTTACTTTTGTGAGAGGAAAAAGGAGCGAGCCCACAGTGATATTGTCCTGTAGCAAGCACTATTTTAACCTTATGTCAATCGATATTTTGACTTATAAGTGCGTCATCTCCTTCTCTCTACTTATCTTGCAAATCTTTCATTAATAAAGTGCTATATGTTACCAAGTTTAAATGTAACTCCTACTTTGAAATTACCTATTAGATACATTTACAAATAAATATAATATATTATTGTCAATGAGTTCTTCAGGTTATAGTTGTTCTGAAATAGAGTAGTTGTTCCCCCACGCACCTCTCTCTGTCTCTTTGTTTCTCATCTCCCCTCTCAATGTTCCCCCCTTCCCGTGCACTACTAGTTAAAATGAACAGGTGCCACCTACGAGCCCGGATTTTGCAACATTAGCAAATTAAAAATTCAATGTAAAGGCCGTTGTTTGCGAAAAACAATGGCACAAGGAACACAATTGGCACTTTAAGAGCTTTGAAAACTTGTGTGTGTGTGTGTTGTGGGTTTGGGGGGTGTCCAAAAGAATGCGAGACACATGGCAGAGCAAAGAGCAAAGTGAATTCTTGGTTGTTATAAAAGTGGGGATGGGATGACTATAGGAAAAAGCCACGTTACCGATGCTGCATGGAGGCCAACACAAAACCTAGTTCAACCTGCGAATACCACCATACGTAAGGGTGGCAAACCTCCCCTCGCCCAACTTCCACGCACAACATAACCAGTGACCTTGTGCCAAAATCACTACTTAAGCCAAGCTCATTGTAGTGCAGGAGCATTCACTACCATCGTAGAGACGCAACACATTTTTCTGGGTTTTCCTGTCAATTTCCTTCATCACCATGCCTGCTGTTGCCCCTGCCCCTTCTAAGATTTCCTCTTTCAAGCTCAACAATGGCTCTTGCATCCCTTCCATAGGCCTTGGCACTTGGAAAGCAGAACCTGGCCTTGTCAGCAAAGCCATCAAAGCTGCCATTCAGGTAGTTGGCACCCTCCATTTTCTTTCTTGTCTGATAATTTTCTTCATTTTGGGTTCTTATCATTTAAAATTTTCAGAATGTACGGTTACATCTGCAAAAAAAATGTTGTTAAATTTGAATCTTGCTTTCACTTTTGAGAGTTTTGTTTGTTATTAATGGAAAATTTTGATGATGGTATTATCTCTTTTTTTGAGAAAATTTGTAATTTTCTCTTGATAATCTCAGGTTGGCTATCACCACATCGATTGCGCTGCAGCGTATGGCAATGAAGAGGAGGTAAAGCACAGAGCTAGTCAATTTGCTTCATTCCCATGACATGAAGGGAAGGCTTTAATTAAGCAATGCAAGTGGTTATGTGAAAAATTTTATGGTTGTCTACAAAACCAAGGAAGGGATGCTGATCTTTGAGACCAATAATCACTTCTATATTGTGTTTTTCTCTTTGCAAGATTGGAGAAGCACTACAGGAGTGTTTCAAGAGTGGGTTGGTCAAAAGAGAAGATCTATGGATTACCTCCAAGCTTTGGTATAATTCTTCTCCTTTTTTAGTAGTGGTTATCTTAAGAGGTAAAAATGATAGTGGCGTCCATCACTGGCGCATACGCATTCCTAGCATACTTAGGCAGGCGCCGCCTCACTCAACATGCTTGTACATTATGCATGCATATATGTTTTCCAAGATTAGACATGCAACATATGATTGAAGTGATTCATTTGTTGTTTCTATGGAGGACAGGAATACACACCATGCACCAGAGGATGTTCCCGAGGCTATCGACCAAACTCTTCGTGATTTACAGCTTGATTACCTCAATCTCTACTTGGTAACCTGATGCACAGATACATGTAGAGTGTGTGAAATCTGAGTGTATTTTAAGTTTTTGTCCATTTTTATGTATGTAGTGTTATTATCCGGGGGTATCAACCAAGGGGTAGCGTATGGTATCATATGAGTGTACAATAGGAGGGTCTTGTAAGGCAAAAAAGATAGATTTTACAAGGGAGGATTCCGTATATAGGGGTCAAAAAAGGAATTGTGATGCACGCAGGTGACATCTCCCTAGCACTACTAATGAATCGCTCAGGGGGTGTTATTGTTTTTGCCGGGTAGCGTATGGTATCACATGAGTGTACAATAGGGGGGTCTTGTAAGGCAAAAAAGATAGATTTTACAAGGGAGGATTCCGTATATAGGGGTCAAAAAAGGAATTGTGATGCACGCAGCTGACATCTCCCTAGCACTACTAATGAATCGCTCTGGGGGTGTTATTGTTTTTGCCGATGTATATGGATGTAGTGTTATTATATCATGTATTAGATGATCTTGTATTCCATAGAGTGAATGGAGGATAGAATTATGGTTTTCTTTTCTTTTTTCCACAATATTTTAGAATTATGGTTTTTTTTTGTGATATTTAAGAGTTTTTATCATTCTTTGTTTCTTGATCTTGTCTATAATGACAGATCCACTGGCCAGTTGCCTTCAAAAAGGGTTGCAATGGAATGGGAGAGTCTAAGGATGATCATGCACCTTTGAATATAAAAGCGACGTGGCAAGCAATGGAGCAATTGGTGCATGCAGGGAAGACGAAGAGCATTGGTGTTAGCAACTTCTCTGTGGAGAAGATAAAACATCTGCTGACGTATGCGAAAATTGCCCCGGCAGTCTGCCAAGTGGAGTGCCACCCCATGTGGCAGCAAAAGAAGCTTCAACACTTCTGCACCTCTCAAAACATCCACATCTCTGTAAGCCCTTTATAACATTTGCTCTGAACAATTCCAGATACATGCATGTTATGAGTACTTTGATGCATGTCACCTACTTCAATTGCGGTTCACGGTGCTCGTTTGAAAATAGAAGTTGAAAGATACTCCATATTAGAGAATTTTAGAGTATTTTTGTGAGAGAACCTCTAAAAATATCAGACTTTTGTAATAAAACCTCTAGATTTAGCCAAATACCCCTTAAATTTTTCAATTCAAATGTTTCTTTGATTGCATTTCACGTTGCTCGGACAAAACCTCTAGATTTAGCCAAATACCCCTTAAATTTTTCAATTCAAATGTTTCTTTGATTTAAAATAACTTTGAAATAAAAATTGAAGGTAAAGGTACCTACGAATATTAGAGAATTATAGAGTAGAGAATTATAGAGTAGAGAATTATAGAGTACCTACTTTGAAAAAACCTCTAGAGTAGAAAATTATAGAGTACAAAACCTCTAGAGTACTCTCTAGAGTAGAGAATTATAGAGTACTTACTTTGAAAAAACCTCTAGATTTAGCCAAAATACCTCTAAATTGAAAAATTTATGTTATGTTTTCAGGAAAATATTTTGAGGCTAGAGTGTGTGAGTTTTCAGGATGCAGTAAAAGCAGTGCTTGAAAAAATCTTTTTTCTAAGGACTACAACCTCCATATAGAAAATTTTAGAGGAAAATTGACTATATTTGAACGGTTTTACAGCTAATGAGTCCCGTCCAAATTTTGTAGATATTTCTACCTTTTCAGAGGTGTAAAATTAATATTTTGCAATTAATTTTGCATGTGGGTTTACACTAAACCTAGGTTTTCTTCTTGAGATATGGATGTACGTGTCAACAATTGATTGTTACAAAGAAAAATATGTTTGCAGGCATATAGCCCTCTAGGAGCTCCAGGAAGCTCTTTCGCAAAAGTCTCGGTGTTGGATCATCCTATAATAAATGAAGTTGCCAAGAAGCTGGGAAAACCAGCAGCTCAGGTGCACTAAGTACATCATGTCCAGGATGAAACGTTGCTTTAAGAAAATGGATGAAGACTAACTAAAAGGTCTCTAATCAAACAGGTAGTATTGAGGTGGGGTGTGCAATCTGGCCATAGCGTTCTCCCCAAGTCTACCAATCTTGACCGCCTTCGATGCAACTCTGACATTCTTGATTGGACTATTCCTGAAGAAGACATGCATAAAATCGCTACAATTGAACAGGTAGAATTACCATGTAGCTATTCATGTGCACATGCATATGTACATCTATGTAGATAGATATATACATAATGTGTAAATGTATGTAGATAGTTATATGTATATGTATATGTGTACATGTATGTATATGTATATATCTCTGTGTACATGTGTATGTACATAGATATAAGTATGTATATGTGTATTTATGTGTGTGTGTGTGTGTGTGGGGCAAACGAGGGTATGGCTTTGATTGTGTATATTTTTTGGCAATTAGTCGGGAATTAGGCATTTTCAGATAATGAGATTTTAGCCTAATAATGGATTGCAAATGTATACTAGGTGAGATTGCTTCGAAACGAAAGCATGTGTAACGAATACAGCCCATACAAGACGGTGGAGGAGCTTTGGGATGGTGATCTGTAAGATGAGAGTAATGGGAGTAGTAGCAGTGACACATGGATCCGAAAATAAGCATTGGAATATGTACTTGTTTGCATTGCATGCTCATTTGCTTGCATATATATAAGGTACCTAGTACTTTGAGAGTGAGGTCGGTAGAGTGACGATGCTCTCCTCGCATGAGGAATAATATTGTGTATATTGTAGCACCTTTTGTCGTTGAATAGGCCGCTCTCAAGCTTTTTGCAAATTTGCTCTTTGAATGCTCCTGTAAATGTTAAACTTTGGCTGAATGAATTGTGACTTGGATGATATATATACTAAGCTACTCGTCTCCCCTCCCCCCAGATTGTTCCTACCACCTCACAATCTTTCGAGGAAATGGGAGAAAGGGATGTAGATTATTTGTGGCGTGCACATCACAGAGCCATTGCATCCTTGCACATAAGGATAGAACAAACAATTAGGACAATTACTCAAGGCAATTGACTCATTAATAATATCAATTGATTTCTCCGAGCAAAAATCAACTTATGCTAAATAGCAGAGACCACATAAGATTGAAATATTTGTTTTGGAAAAATCTTCAATGAGCACATAAAGCACCGAAATTGCATACGGAGTGTAGTGTGCAATTGAAAAAGAGAAATTTAATGACTCCACAAAGCTCCTAAAACATACTGTACTACAAGCTTGTAGCAAGTTTTGTTCCCTTGCAAACGCTCTTAATGTGATCCCATTAATTAGTTTAGCTTTTAGGTATTTATTTTGCTTATTTGTCAAAGTCTTGGGTAGGGCAATTAACTGGGATTGCTATATAAGCAACCCCTTGCCTCCATTGTTACACATTCAGTAATTCATTGCCAAGTTCACGTCTCTCTCTCTCTCTCTCTCCCCCCCCCACTTGGTCTCTACACTTCCACACTGTCGACTTTGACATGGTATTAGAGCTTGGTGTAGCTCATGCTTGAAGAGCCTTGGTCATGGAGGTAGCCCAGAGAAGAAGAATGAATCTCGCGTGTAGATTGGAGGAAAAGAATGCTACATGTCGTTGATTGTTGATGGCCCTACTTGCTAACTGCACTGCAGCATTTTGAAACGTTGCCTGCTATCACCCCCCCCCCCCCCCCCCCCCCCCCCACCAAACTATCATTGTCCCATGCGCTTTAAAACGCTATTGTGTAGCGGTGTCGGATCCCCTTCCTAAGCTCCTGCAGTGGCACCGGATGCCCTCCCATCTCCTGCGCGCGTTCTAAAGCATTGCCCAAATTCGGCATCAAAAGCTTCCCTCGCACTGGCATTTTGAAATGCCCCCTACAACAGTGTCCTGTCCCCCTTGTTCCACTGGGTGCATTTTGAAACGTTGTGCCAGTAGTACCTTGCACCTCCGTGTCAACAAGCGTTTTAAAATGTTGTTTTGTCATCGTCTTGGTGACGACGGCTCCGTAGAGCTTCCTTGGCGTCTCAAAACGGTGTTAAACCATTAGTGACTCCCTTCTCTCCAGCAAGCGTTTCAAAACGTTGTTGTTGGCGATGGTGGACACTAAGTAATTTAGAAAGCTTTTTCTTGGGAAGCGGCCCTTGGTGAGCAAAGGACATCGGAGCAGACACTTGTTGCGGCTTGGGAGTTGAAGATGCAGGAAATTGGAGTTGAAAAGGCGGATTGTGGAGCAGTTTGGCATAAGCCGTGGAGCGGATTGACATCGGCTTGGATGGAACTTTTAGCCCGTGCTATGCACAGTTTATTGTGGAGCTTTGAATTTGTTCGAGGCCTACCATAGGCCAAACGTGCAAAGCGGCTATCTTGACAAAGTTTCGGATTTTAAAGAAGGATAGTAGATTGTGTGGAGCCCATTGCATGTGGAGTTCTTTTTGCAGTGGAATTGAATTGCCTTTGGAGCGTTTTGAGAATGTCAGTGGAGCAGAATTGCTTGGGATTAGTACGATGGCCCTTGGAGTGCGAGGAGTACAAGTTTCTAATTCTTGCAACTTCAAAATGGTTTCCCCTTGCTTGAGTACTCGCGAAGACATTGACCAAAACCAACCAAAAGCTATGCATAACGGATCGTCAACCATCCATTTAGTGGCCTATGCACCGGCACAGTTCTCAAGGAATCCGAAAAATTGTTTGTTCGAGTTTGTGAAGTCAAAAGCAAATGGAGGAGTTTGCTAGAGGACAGTGGCAAAGGTCAGTTGGACAAGGATGGCAGTACCAGTACTTAATTAGCTGCCTTGGTACCCACGAGGTACGACCTCAGTTGTCATGAATGTGACTCGACGCTTTGTTTGGCTCGAGAGTTTGAAGACAATAGCAAAAGCAGGAACTCACAAGAAGAGAAGGATAAAGGCAAGCTGGACAGAGATTACAGTAATTAAAAAATTGGCAGAGGAGATAGACATGGCACACGTGGCAGTGGCCTCGATGTCAGCTTTCTACCTATAGCCAGAGAGAGGCTTGTGAGTGGCAAAGGGAGGCAAGCAATGCTCCCTATAATTAATTTGGACCCTTGTGTTGGAATTCAAGTTATTACTGTTTGGACCTGTAGGTCGGAGTACAATGTACATGCATCTGGTAGGGAACCCATCAGACGTTTCCTTGGCCAAAATGTGTTCCACGATTCATTATCTTAGAATTTTATATTTTGGACGTGATGTGTTCACAATTCACGAATGGGGATTATTGAACGTAGTATGGTCTAGATTACAAAGTTCGACAAAGGTAACCGATGCTCAAGATGGCATTACTTTCAGGTACAAAGTTGAGGAGAGCAACACCAAGGTGTATTCAGTAGTCCAAGGCCTTCTATTGGATGTCCATAGTAGCTTCTACAAAGGTAACCGATGCTCAAGATTGCATTACCTTCAGGTACAAAGTTGAGGGAGCAACACGGAGGTGTATCCAGTAGTCC
This sequence comes from Adiantum capillus-veneris, assembly GCF_014529385.1. Lineage (NCBI taxonomy): Eukaryota > Viridiplantae > Streptophyta > Polypodiopsida > Polypodiales > Pteridaceae > Adiantum > Adiantum capillus-veneris. The sequence goes on from NC_140941.1 coordinate 114,763,468, forward strand.
AAGGCCTTCTATTGGGGTGTCCATGGTAGTTTCTTCATCGACTCTACTATGAGTTGCAGAGAGGGTGTTAAAGTTTTGGCATCTCAAGTGAACTGCCCAATGCGATCCCATTATTTAGTTTGGCTTTTAGGTATTTATTTTACTTATTTGTCAAAGTCTTGGGTAAGGCAATTTACTGGGATTGCTATACAAGCAACCCCTTTCATCCATTGTTACACATTCAGTTATTCATTGCCAAGGTTCTCTCTCTCTCTCTCTCTCTCTTTTGCGCACTCCCCTTGGTCTCTACGCTTTTGCATCGTCGACTTTGATAGAAATGAGGTAAATGCCCACAAAATTACTCAAGAGATGCTCAAGTATCCAAAACACAAAGTAATATTATGTAGTGTGCAAGTAGAGAGAAATCTTTTGAGATCTTACTCTCTCAAACTCTCGCATTTTAATTTGTAGTTTTTGGGTAAAATCATACATTTACTTCTTTTCTTTCATGTAGACATTCTTGTTGTGTGAACTTTTGACAATTTCTCAATACTGTGAAGAGAGTGCAAGACCTTACTATAGCTTTAACAAATGGCACTAGCTTTTCCTCAAATCTCTTACTTTGTCGGTAGGAAGAGGGTTGCTGGCTTATAATTCGTTTTAGACGTAACTAGATTGGGCCAATATCAAATGTTAAAATTGTATTATACATATAGAAACAACAAAAAATAGAGAATTTTGTATTGGGCAGCTCGAGTGGAATGCAGTACAATTCTTTTATTTGTCATCTTGACTAGAGTTTTATCTTTTACAGGCACCCTCACTTTTCAAATTTGTAGGATTCTATTATTTTTTGACAATCTAATGTACTTTTCAAAGGGTGGCTCACAATCACCCGTAAAAACACGGATTAAATGCCCGCCAAAAAGCAACCTTGACATTCTTGACCATGAAGAAAAGTTATTCCAACATATTCTTCACATCCTCAAGTCAATATATGCCACTACTGTTTTGGAAAAACATGGTTACATACTACCATCACATTTTCAGTACAATAGCATGTTTGTGTTTACTAAATTAGATGAGCATCCTAATGTAATCCCCTTCATCGATGAGTATCCTATTTTATCCCACATACCTACGGAACGGGATTTCTAAAAAAAACCCTCCTAATGACAGACGCACAAGTTGATTCACCAGATGCTTAGTACCGGCCTACGTTCTTTTGTCTTGGACCTTTCTTCAGCAAACCAGCCCACAAAAAAAATTGACGATTTAACGTCAGATTTTAGCATTGTGCACTTGTTGCCCAGGCCATTCAAAAACATACTCTCCCCTCGCATCTTAATCTTTGGTGAATGCTGCACATGGACTTCTTCTCTACTTGAACTTTCCTAGCTCACACGGACTTTCCTCATCCATCATATCCTCAAGGTGGTGAAGGATAAAGACATACTTGAGCTTTAAATGTGTGCGGTGCATAGTAGGTGGGGTAGTGATAGTACTACTTATGAGCTGCATCCTTCTTTGAGAACATCAATATGTTAAAAATTTCTGTCTCGGTGGGCTTTGGATCAGGGTTGCTTTTCTATGGGCATTTTTCTGTTTCTGGATACTTTGCCCATTTTGAAGTGCCTTCAAAAAATACACTAAATTATAAAAAATCCACAATATCTTCCAAAATTTGAAGGACAACGATGCCCACCCGCCGACTAGGAGCGTGCTCTGGGTGTTCGAACAAGTATCGGTTTTAGAGCCATTGCAAGATCAAGAGCTTGATGAGATAACTCAATAGGGCAGGGCAGAAGCTGGTCCTCACCTCGTTAGCAGTGTGGACCACCACTTTGTGCAGTTGCCAATTACCAGAGAGAGTATGATGAGGATTATAATGTCGAATCCAAAGTAGCGTTGGATTTTTAATACCCTGTTTGCATTGACTAACATGGAACATATCATACATGAAATACTTGGAGGTCCCCCCCCCCCCCCCGCGCGTATCTTGCTTTCATTTATGATAATCCAAAAATATTCCCTATCGATGATTTCTGTTTTCAAATGTAACTGCCATCACCACTAGTTCAATGATTCATCTGTCAGTAAATACTTCACGATCAACGCTAACAAATGCTCTATAGCTGCACCTCATAACACCCATCCACAGACGCCACTGAGACCTCTAGGGTGTTAAGCTTACAACCTTCGTAGTACAACCCTATGACCATACCATTAAAACGCGACGTACATGTGCACAAATATGCTTAGAAAGCACTCAGAGTAGACACGAGCACAATTGTTCACATCTCACATAACAGTTCACATTTCGAATCTCGAACGGTTCTCAACCAATCTGAACGCCAGATATCAATTAGGTATAAAACCCTAACTCTCCCCTCCTTAGTTCACAGCTGTGCTCCTACCGTGCGACCTCATGTTGCTCCTTTTTTGGCCACATGGTGGACTTTCCCTTCATGTTACACTCCATGTTTAGCTACCCCTCTTATAAAGCATTACGTCCTTTTGAAGATTGCCAAAAGATACTCTCCCTCCCCAGTCCCAATTCAAGTACTTCAGCCAGGTTTTGAGAAAGCACCCTTAAAAACGGAAGGCAAATAATTGGATACTGCTGCACTACGGAGGTAGCCGCAAATAGCCAAGATATTTACCAGGCTAACTGAGATCATATATGGGACTGACAATGAGGCACAACATTTGTGACAATGCACGCAGGCAATTAGCTACATTTTCCAAGGGTCACCGACAATAACCGATCATTTGTGAGTTTCTAACCAGCAAAGGGGGGGAGAGATGTGTGCTAAGGAATTGGGGACACAGAAGCAGCGAACAGTCTCCCCCCCCCCCCCCCCAAGAAACAGGCCGCTGCGAAGAGCTAGGTAGCAAAAAACATGGACTGCTACTCTTCACTGACTGACAGTGGCCGATCCAAACGCTCTCAATTCTTTATTTAACTACTGAGACCTGCTGCACCTTGTGAACACGGAGAGCGGAGGTACAACACAAGCTCCTTAGATGCCTCCGAACCCGGTCTTATAGTTCGACAGAACGCATATCAAGTGCCACTGATACCCCAAAGGTAACAGGAAACTGAGCCCGGACGACAGGTACGCTAGCTGAAAGAGAAACTGTATGTGCAAAATAACCCTTAGACAAATGAACGCTCAATTATTTCACACACCCACCTTGTGACATTTCAAACAAACATAGAACAAAACTCGTTTTCAAGTCGCAGTGGCTGTTGCATCATGTCATATCACTGAGTGTCGAGCAGAAAAATCAACTTGCATTAAGAAGATGCCAGAGCATAAAGCTAGCCCATGAGCTTCTACGTCATACAAATTGAGCCGAGCTTTACTTTTATCGCTCGCTTGATGATATAACTGGATTCAGATATGCTGTTAGAAGGCCACTCCTTAACATACGGCGAAGTACTCTTTGATATTGTCAAAATGCTGTAGCCAAATGAATCTTACACAGGTGTAGCTGATCGAAGTGTAGACAAGCATATTCCAGCATTATGTTCCTTTACCAACACACTGTGGTATGATAGAGAGCATGACATCACTGTTAACGAACTAATTTAACAGCCAAGAAAAATTTCTCTAATTCTTATGCACAAGGCCAAAATTTTTCCCCTAGAAGGATTATGATACAGCAGTACGAAGAATGCGAACCATTTGTTTCCTCAAAACAATAAGAAATGATGCATACAAGCATGTGAGCCCGTCGTCACCAGAACCACATGGATCGTGCATCCATAGCCTTGACGTTGCTTGGCACAAGAGGCATGTGCCCATACATATCCACAAACATGTTCAGACAGGCTGTCCTGTGCTTACTATGCCCTTTCAGACTGCTGATGCCAGTGGTTCCAATTTCAAAAAGCTTACCTGCAAGAAAACAGACACAATGAAAGAGCTTTGCATTGAACGAAAACTATCCAAGAACTGCATTTCACGACCAAAAAACTTCATCAAATGTTCGAACAGCCCCAGTATCTCTTGACGTAAGAGGCAACACCTTTGAGAAACACCTTACACACAATGAAAGCATTGGGACAAAAATTTAGGGTTTAAATTTGTCATGTCAGTGTCTCATCTGTGAACATTGCTCCAAATCTGAGGACACGGTGAAGGATCTCACTGAAAGAGAATTAAATGTTAAATTCTGCCAGGCTGATCCATTTCCAATTGAAAACGTCAAATTGATTAGGCGAAAAGTAAAAACTATTGCTGCACTCTACGATGTGACAGAAAGCTCTTGAACCACACACCAGGGTGGGCACCAAGCCTGCACCATAGGCGGGGCAAACATGGCTCAGATGACGCGATATGAGAGAAACTACCCCTAGGGACGAACCTTAGGGTGTGAGGGTTGGGCTATGTAAAGATACCCGGGCACTAGCAACTCTTATCTACAGAGGTGATTTAACACATCAAGTACCATACCAGCACTGATGATACTCTTTCTACTGCTTCTATTTGTTGTGCGTCTTGCAAGGAAAAGGGGCTGATTTCTATTACTTGAAAAATTCCTCACAATGCCCAAAAGGTGCCAATTCTGAGGGCAAGTACAAAACTGTTTACAAAGCAGCCACGAAGGTGACATCTAATATAATAAACTGAGTACAACTAGCCACATAGGCAGAACTGACGAAAAACTGAAAAGCCAGGGGGGAAAACCTCTCTGAAAGAGAGTAAAAAGTGCCCCGACAAAGGTAAGACTGAATGACAGCGGCTGCTGAAAGATGGGCACTCCCACCAAAAACTAACTCAGCAACTGCATACCAAGAGTTCTACAGGGAAGGCACCATTTGAGATTGTCGAGGTTGTCAAAAAGGTTCCACCGATTCTAAGCACTAAAAGTAAGATTTTGAAAGCAGATCAGTACACGCAAGATTGAAGATCTAGATACTACTTTTTCCAAGGTAAGGGAGGCTTGCAGAAGTCTCAAGCACGGCATAAGAAGGTAGCAGAAAGCATCGACATGACTTGCAATTGAAGAAGAATGATTGGGTGCTACTCCGATTTGAGAAAGCATGCCTACATAAGATTAATGGTAAGGAGAGGCTTTACCCAAAGCTTAGTATGCGATATTATGGGCCCTTCCAGGTACAAGAAAAGATCAATGATGTATCCTTTCGATTGACCTTACCAGATACTTGGAAGATTAAGACCTTTCGAAGGAGAACTACCAATGGACAGAGAACCAGATGAGCAACAAGAAGTGGAAGAGACGGAACAGATTCTCATTCTAGAACGCATCCTAGCCCAGAAGGAAAGGAAAGTGAAAGGTAAGCTACTCTGCCGATATTTGGTCAAGTTCATGAACTATCCAGCTCTTGATGCCAAGTGGATGGAGGACAACGACTTGGAAGATTCTCCTTAAATACTAGAGCTTTACCTTGAGGCTTTTGGTTTAGCACCAACTATCCCGAAAGTTATCGATGAATCAGCAGGTCGAATCTGGTGTGGTGCACACTACACAAGAGGGGAGCCACTCCACTCCTTCGTCACAGATTACCTCGATGGGAATAAAGTCACTAATCTCTCTGAGATTTGAGGAATACTGACAGGTTGACAGTGTTCTACTGAATGACTTTATGAAAAGATGTACATTGAAATGGGAATGAACTTGTTACATGTGCTCTCTCATGTGTGTATTGTTTGAGTACGTGTCAAAAAGATGAAACAGCTGCAGCATTTTATCTATTCACCTAACGATTGATGTGAAACCAATAGTAACGAACTTTAGTAGACCAAGGCATCCATGAAAAGATCAGCACAATCTGGATGTGGTTACTAGATAAGTTACAATTGTCACAAACTGGTGACGTGGCTGGCCTCCGGACATACACTCACACCCTGCTGCCTGAGATGCACCGACAAGCTGACGTGGCAACCAACGGAAAATCCACTGCAAAACGCGCTGACATGCTGATGTAGCAGGCTGCACGGACAACAGTACGGACGCTCAACTTTTTGCGCTGACAGGCCGTACGGCATAGTTACAAGGGACGGAAGGGACGGGCCCTAGGGCCGGGGGACGGCCGTAACTAGGCCGGGAACGGACGGGGACGCCTTGGGACGGTCAGATTTCTGGCCGGATCGGGCGGGTCGCAGGGGGACGGACGGGGACGGATGGGGACGGACCGGGTCGGACCGGAACGGCAGTTTTCAGGCGGATAAAAATAGCCGTTTATGACCATTTTAAACGGCTGTTTGCAACCCAACTGCCATATTTTGGGGGGGCTTGGCCCTTGGGAGGCTATAAAAGCCCCCTTGGGCCTCTTAATACTTATTCCCTCAAGGCTCAAGCTCTCCTCTCTACTCATAGCCTTATTGCTCAAGGCTCAAGCATGACTACGCGCCATGGCCCGTACGCTCTACACTCTACCCTTGAGTCTCCACTCTCTCCCTCTTCTACCCACTTTGAAGCTCTCCTCTACTCTCTCTCCACACAAGCTCTCCTCTAACTCCTCTAACTTCTAAGCTCTACTCTCTCGAGTCTCTCCACCATCATGTCATCTCAAGCCAACTCCACTTCTCAAGCCGGTTCTTCTCGAAGGAGGCCCGCCGTGCAAACGGGGTCGTGGTGGGATGAAGTCGACTTTAGCACGCGTGGCAAAGGTGGCGGTGCAAGACCATGGACATGCAAGCTATGCCCATACAAGAGAACGGGTGGTTCAAACAAAGTGCGAGCCCATCTTCTTCATGAACCCGGTCGCGAGGTGAATTTTTGCCCTCATGTAGCTCCCGAGAAGAGGTTGGATCTTCTTGAGAAGCTCACGGTGTATGAGGTTGCGGAAGCGGCCAAGAGGGGCCGTTTTGTTGCCGTTGATCCCTCTGCCACGGCGACACCGCGAGAGCAAAGGGAAGCCAACCTTGACGACATCTCTCGAAGCTTCAAGAGCCATGCATCTACACCGTCCTCTTCCGTTCCGCATCGCCAAAGCACTCTCAACGAAAATTGGAATCCTAAATTGAAGGAAGAGGTGGATAGGTCGGTTGCCCGATTCTTCTTCCACGACCACATTGCCTTCCATGCTTCGCGGTGAGTTTCCCTTGGCATATGCACATTGCAATCTTCCATTTTGTATTCATAATGGGTTATAACTTCTCGACTCTCGACTCTCCATACTAACACAACATGCTCTATTATGTGTGGATAGGTCTCCATACTTTCGAACCATGGTTACGAAAATAGGAGAATATGGCTCCTCTTATGTGCCATCTTCATCGGAGAGGCTTCGCACCACCCTCCTTGACAAAGAGAAGCTTGTTGTGGAGCAAGCGGCCCAAGCAACAAAGGATTTGTGGGAGACCAATGGCGTCTCTCTCCTTGTAGATGGATGGAGCCACACCCGCAAGCAGTCCATCCACGAGGTGGTGCCCTACTCTCGGGGGGAGATGTACTTTGTGGAGTCACATGATGCATCCGATAGTGGCAAGGCCGCCGAGATGCTTGCTGCAGAGTGGACAAGCACCATAGAGATCACTGGCCCGGAGAATGTCCTTTGTATGGTTGCAGATGGAGAGGCGTCAAATAGGGCAGCCTGGGCTATCATTGAGGGCATGTATCCCAGCATCCATGTCACATTTTGCATGACGCATTGCCTCAATAACCTCCTCAAGGACATAGGGAACTTGTCATGGATTTCACCCACCATTGGTGACGCCTCTCGAATTGTCTCCTTTGTGCTCAACCATCAAAAAGTGCGCCATGAATTCTCAAAGAGGAGCCACTTGTCCTTGCTCAAATATTCAGAGACAAGATTTGCATTCAATTGGCTTATGCTAGGCCGCTTGTCTACATGTGGCGGAGCCTTAAGGGGCCTCTTTCTCAGTGATGAGTTCCAGGCCATGCCGGAGTCTACATCAGCACAACAGGATTGAAATGCCGAGAATGGGCCGACGATGCCGCTTGGTGGGAGAAGGTGAAGACTCTTGACGCCATGGTCAAGCCTATTCTACACCTACTTCGAGTGGTGGATGGCTTGCAGCCATGCATTGGCAAAGTCTATGAAGCCATGGATCGGATGATAGAGGCACTTGAGAAGCTTGTGTCTGACCCTGTTCAGCATGCGGAGATTCATGGCTTGTGTGAGTCGAGGTGGAATGGATACTACTCTCCACTTCATGCGGCAGCTTATGTGCTTGACCCTGAGTTTCAGGGAAGGCGTCAAGAGACCAACAAGGAGGTGAGCAAAGGATAGCGGCTTGCATTGGAGCGCCTTGAGCCTAGCAGTGACATTAGGCGCAAGATTAGAGACGAGCTACTCAACTACAGGCAAAAGAAAGGCTCCTATGGATGTATAGATGCACAGCTTGATCGCAACAAGATTGGCTCGGTTTTGTGGTGGGAGGACTATGGAGGAGATGGCCCACATTTACAGCGCTTGGCTGTTCGTGTCCTTAGCCAAGCATGTACCACTAGTTGCTTGGAGCAACTATGGAGTGTGTACAGCCACATTGCCTCTAAGAAGAGGAATCGCCTTGGGGTTCAGAGGGCCAATGATTTGGTGTTTGTGAGCCCTAACTTGCGCATGCTTGACAAGAGCGTCACACAAGGCAGATCCCTTCACTGAGTGGGAGATGGCACAAGAGAATCCATCTATGGCCGATGCTCTTTTGGAGGAGCTAGAGGAGGACTTCGAGCCTCAATGTGAGCCTCCCGAGCCCTCATACGTCGCTGACGAACTCGACTACGACGACGATATGGAGATTCAACATGCGAGCACTTCTTGAGTTTGATGATCATTGATCACTCGACTCTCGAGTCTAGACTCTTGAGTCTACGACTCTACCTACTACATAGCCCTTTGTACTTTTTGTTATCCTTGAGGCCTCGGGCTTGTCCTAAGTCCTTTAGGCTTTTTGACTCTTGAGCCCTTGTGGCATGCACTTCTCATTTTGTATCCATCGATCCTCGATGCTTTATTAGCACATTTCCGCCTATATGACTCGTGTTCTTTGGTCTATTTAGTATAAATTTATGGTCAAAGTGATGCTCTATGTGTGTGGCATGTGTGTAGGTCAAAAAATGCCAAAAAAACTCTCTTTTTTTTTTTGCCGTTCCGACCCCCGTCCCCATTTCCTGACTTTTGTCGTCCCGTCCCCTACCCCGACCCCGACCCCGACCCGCCGTCCCATGTAACTATGCCGTACGGAATTCCGAATTACGTTGGCCAACTTTTGGGCATAATGCTTTAATTTGGAGAAGCTTTTGGGACAGTTATCTTTTGAGTTATTTTTAATTGATTTTGGGGCTCTGCTTTTGGGCATCCCTTGTAAGAATAAATAAGTTTGTTGGGCCCTCATCACTCAGAGCATCTGGACGCAAAGTCTGAGCGTGAGTCCCAACAGACTCCCTTGTACTTTGCACCAAGATTAATGTAAAAAGAAATACCGAAAGGAGCGCCAGTCTTTGGGGCCAATACCTCTTGGCACGAAACTACTCGGGCAATGTCGACTCTCTTTTGAACTGTGATTTAAAGTTGTGCAGTATTTTTGAAGTGAATCTCTGCTTTGTCGCGGTAGAATCTCGAGTTGGGGTGTCCAAGTCTGTTACAACAATGATCATGATTCTCATTTGAAATCTCAACGGGGGATAATGATGTGAATGTTAAGTGACTATCGTCTTTGTGCAAATGCTAGATGTGTGCAATCTAGTGTATGTGTACTTAGAGTCGGTGTCTATAGAGCTGGTTTTTGTCCTTTGTCTGTTTTGCAGGCGTAATCAATGGTGATTACTATTCTTTCAAGAGGGGGAAAGACCAAAGTTTTTGACGTGGCATGCCCAACTTAAAAAGGTTGGCCGAGAAGACCAGAGGGGTTAGGGTAACCCCCTCTAACTTACAGATAATGGCCGAGGTGCCTAAAACCCTAAAGTTAAAAGAAGAGAACCCCCAAAATAACTTGCGCAAAGTGTTGGCCTGGCAAGGCTGTACGGAAACCCCGTAAGACGCAAAAAAGTGCTACCGTGGCAGAGTCGTGCGGACATGCCCACGTTTTGCGTTGAGAGCAAGTGGTGCTAGCTTTTAGTGTCTGGTTGTTTTTGGAACCCTTAGCTTTTCATGTGAGTTTCTTTTGGGCCAAAGGCCACATGTAAAGCGTTTATCAGCAGGGCAAGGCCTCTTCTCTAGCAGATTAGCTTCATAGCAATCACAGAGAGGACCCTCGGGCATGGTACCTTGTGAAGCATCAATAATGAAGAAATACCGGAAGGAGTGCAATCTTTGGGACATCAAGAAGTAGAACTCCACCGTTTCGTGTTGACTCTCCTCTTCTCTCTCTCTCTCTCTCTCTCTCTCTCTCTCTCTCTCTCTCTCTCTCTCTCTCTCTTACTCCATTCAAGTTCTCTACAGTTGTTTTGCACTCTCTCACGTGTGTTGCTTAAAATTCACACTTGAGTGTCCAAGCCTATTACATTGGAATCAATGCAAGTGGGTCCAAATCATATGCAACTACACTCAACCATTCTGCATTAGAACTGCACGAAGACTATGGCCACATGCATCACACTGAACCACAAAAGGTTTCGAAAGATCTGGCAAAATGATTACCGGATCTGAAGTCAACTTCTCTTTCAAGTGTTTGAAGGCTAAAATTTCCTTGGCTGTCCACTCGAAAGTAACTCCCTTTGCTTGCAGTGCATGGAGTGGAGAAGCAACCTCAGTAAAATTTCGGATGAACCTCCTGTAGTAGGAACGTAAGCCTAGAAAGCTTCGAATGTCATGTGCGGACTCAAGTCTGACCATGACCTAATTGCTTCCACTTTGGCGGGATCCATGCCTACCCCATCTTTTGAAACAATGTGCCCAAGGAAGTGAATATCTTCAAAAAAGAATTCACTCTTCTTCGCATTAATGAGTAGCCTGTTCTTAGGTAACTCATTGAAAACTACGGTCAAGTGATCCCTATGCTCCTCTTGGGACTTTGAGTAGAGAATCGTGTCATCAAAGAAGGTACCCACGAAGTTTCTATGTGGTCTAAAAATTATGTCCACCATTCCATTAAACGTGGCAAGAGCATTTGTGAGACCAAATGGCATGACAAGAAACTCATAGAGACCAAATGTTGTCCTCAATGCAGTCTTATGGACATCTTCTGGCCTAATGTGTATATGATGGTAACCACTCTTTAGGTCTATCGTTGTAAACAATGACGCTCCCTCAAGCCGATCAAGAATGTCATCTATCCTCGGTATGGGGAACCTATTCTTGATGGTATTCTTATTCAAGGCGCGATAGTCAATGCACATGCGCCATGAACCATCCTTCTTCTGCACTAGGAGTACAGGCGAACAAAAAGGAGATGAACTGGGCTGAATCAGTCCCTTCTCTAAAAGCTCGTTGACCAGACTCATAATCTCTTTCTGTTGGGTTGCATTAACCCTGTATGGTGGTCTATTAGGTGGACTAGAACTTGGCACAAGATCTATGGTATGATCCTCAAATCTCTCAAGAGGTAACTCCCCTAGCAAAAAGTCCGAAAAACAATCACTGAAACCACTCAAAAAAACCTGTCTTTATCTAAGATAGACAAATTAGAAACAACTTCAGGTACTTCTTTTGCAAAGATCAAGTACGCAGAAAGATGGTTCTTTATTACAGATGAAATAGCAGAAGCAAAAACAACTGGGACAGACTCGCCTTTAAGCATTACATTAAGGACATGAGTCTTTCCTCTATGTACAAGGGTGATCTTTTTGTTGTAAGTATCCACCATAGCATCAACCTGTAACACCATGGGATACCCAATAACACATCACAGCCCTCAAATGGCATAATATGAAATTCCTCCGCATCCACATAACTTTGAATGTGCAGACGAAGCTTCCCCAAAATGGGAGTAACAGGGTCTGAATGACCTAGGCATGCCAAACCTGCTTCACCTGTCATACCCATCTCCTCTGCACGAATGCCCAACTTTGATGCCAATTGCGGTGATATAAAATGCACGGGCTCCTGGATCAAAGAAAACAAGCATTGTCTAGTCTCTAACTTTGCCCCACGCTTTGCACAGTTCTGTGACATCTATGTTTGGCTGGTCTCCAACCAAATCTGGGACAAGTCTTGCACTCGGTTTTGGCTTCTTCCCTTTATGGTATAACTTGTCATCCTTATCCTGTGACTTCTTCTGTGGACATTCATTTGCAAAATGTCCTTCCTATTCACAAATGTGGCATTTCTTGGCCTCTCTAAGAGTTTTTCTTTCTTCAAAAGTTTTGTCAGAAAAATGCCTTTTTTGTCCTTGTTCTTGTCCCGAAGAAGATTTAGACTGCTTCTTAGACGTATCAGCTTCTTCACTGGAGGGCTTCTTTGTGGGAGGCAGAGAAGGCTTTGTTGCAACGTTACCCTTGGCTGAAAATTGTTTGCCCTAGGACACTTGCTTGTGGCTATTAAATCCATCGGAATCTCCCTTCGACAAATTGCTGGCTGATGAGCGCACAACAGTGGGTGCAAGTGATAGAGCACGGGAAGATGTGCAAGGCTTGGGACTTGGAGCGAACGAGCTCACCTGCAGAGATGGGGCGCTACAGATCGAAGAAGGAGAGAGAGGAGGAGCGCTACACGATATTGGGGGAATTATTAGAGTGAGCAAATTGGCTCACACATTCCCTTTATTAAAAGTATAGGACCAATTTAAAGTTAGTGGCCAAGTTCAATGTGACTTGGCCAAAGGTTAATAACCTTTAAAACTATACACAAAGGGGGCCATTTGGGCCTTTAACCCAACAACCTCCCACTTAAAGGCATAAATGGCGCCTTTAAGCTACGTGACTCCCACAATCTGTATGCATAGCTGATGTTGTGCTTTGGATAAGCACTTAGTGAGAGCATGCGCTGGATTTTGTGATGTATGGACCTTAACCAATGTAATAAGGCCATCCTCAAGCACTTCTCGAATGAAGTGATACCGCACATCAATATGCTTTGTGCGTGCATGAAACATGGCATTCTTTGCAAGACATATGGCACTCTGGCTATCACAACCAAGCATAGGTGCCTTGGCAGGCAAACCAAACTCACTGCATAGACGTGCTAACCAAATAGCTTCTTTAGAAGCCTTAGTGGCTGAAATATATATTCAGCCTCTGTAGTAGACAACGCAACGATCTTTTGCAATCTAGAACACCATGAGACAGCACCTCCTGCAAGAGTAAACACATAGCCACTTGTGGATTTCCGTGTGTCCACATCACCAACCATGTCAGAGTCACAAAATCCCTTCAACTCCAATGGTCCTTTACCATAGCAGAGGCATTTGTTTTTAGTCCCTTGCCTCATAATGGACTTCACTGCATCCCAATGCAACCTGCTTGGATTAGCCATAAACCGGCTCACAACTCCCACTGCATGGGCTATGTTAGGCCTAGTAGCAACCATAGCATACATAAGTGAACCACAAGCTGAAGCGTAAGGCACACTTTGCATGTCATTGGCTTCTTCCTTTGACTTGGGGCAATCATCCTTGGAGATTTTGACATATGGCTATAATGGCACGCCAAGAGGCTTTGCTTCAGCCATGTTAAATCTGTCCAACACCTTTTCAATGTACTTTTCTTGCAACAAATACATTATGCGCTGGTCCCTTTGCCTTCTAACACGCACTCCAAGTATATGTTCAGCTGCCCCAAGGTCTTTCATTGAAAATGAAGATTTCAACTGCCCTTTAAGAGCATCAACAGTGCTTCTTTTCTTTGCAACTATCAACATATCGTCCACATAGAGCACAAGAATGATAGGGCTGCCATCCTCATCAGGTTTGGTATACAAACAATGGTCTGCATGGCTTCTTTTGTAACCATGTTTAAGCATGAAGCGATCAAACTTCTTGTACCATTGTCCACATGATTGTTTCAGCCCATACAAGCTTCTATTGAGCATAAATACCAAATGTTCCTTGCCAGGAATAACAAAACCCTCGGGTTGCTTCATGTAAAGCTCTTCCTCCACATCACCATGCAAGAAAGCGGTATGTACATCCATTTGGTCCATTTCCAAATCAAGAGTAGTCACTATGGCAAACAATACACGCAAAGTGGTCATCTTCACAACAGGAAAGAACACTTCCTGAAAGTCTATGCCCTTGATTTAAACATATCCCTTTGCAACTAGCCTTGCCTTATACTTGGGTTTTGCATCAACAGTCTTGATTTTATACATCCATTTGTTAGGAATAGCTTTCCTTCCTTTGGGCAATTCCACCATATCCCAAGTATGATTAGCATGCAAAGCTTTAATCTCTTCCTACATAGCAAGCTCCCACTTGTCGCTGTGCTCACATGTCTTTGCCTCTTTATACGTAAGAGGCTCTCCCTCATCTGTCAACATAATGTAATGCAAAGAGGGATCATATCTACTCACAGACCGTCTTTGACGAGTAGACCACCTCACCCAATGATCAACATTATCCGGTAATGGGTCTACATCAGGTAGCATGATAAAATCATCAACAATGGGCTGCTGTACATCATTTTCAGCATTGCTTCGTGGCTGCAAATGCCCTTCAGGAGCCTCAATTTGTTGCCCAACATCTTCTGCTCAAACACCACTGGATCATCTACATTTTCAGCCATATGTGGTGCATCCTGAGGGTCAAGAATAGGCCTAACAAGTGGCTGGTCGTGCTGAAATTTGACCCTTTTATGGTCATGCTTTGAGGCACAATTGTTTTGAAGCAGCCTTGCCTCATTAAAAACAACATCCCGGCTGCGTATAACCCTTTTGAGCTGAGGTAACCAAATCCTGTACCCCATTTCGCCTTCTTCACCATATCCCATGAAAAGGCCTTCAATGGACTTGGCATCTAGTTTACTCCTCAACTCTGGTCTAACATGCACAAAGGCCTCGCAACCAAAAAATGCGTAAATGATCATATGAAGCAGGCTTGCCAGACCAAACCTCTTCAGGGATGTCACCTTTCAAAGACATGGGAGAGGATCGATTGCATATATGGACTAGAGTTTTTAAAGCTTCTCCCGAAAATCCATGAGAGAGATTAGCTGTGGACAACATGCATCTCACCCTCTCACAAAGTGTCCTATTAAATCTTTCAACCACACCATTAGAAGAGGGGCTGTATGGCACAGTAAGCTCCCTCTTAATGCCCAAATTTTTCACAAAATTTGTTAAATTCAGCACTTGTGAACTCCCCCCCATTGTCCGTACGCAAGCATTTTAGCTTTCTACCTGTTTGGGTGGTCACAAATGCATGAAATCTTAAACGCAGCAAAGGGTTCATCCTTAGACTTAAGAAAATAAACCCAAATTTTCCTAAAATGATCATCAACAAAGGAGACAAAATAGCATGCACCTCCCATAGACTTAGTGGGCATGCTACATACATTAGAATGTACAAGATCAAGCACACAAGATTTACGAGAGACACCAGAGTAATAAGAACGCTTTACTTGCTTGCCATATTGACATTCATTACAAAAGTCAAGCTTTATGCCTTTAGCGTCAAGCTTGTTCAAAGTACAAAGCTTAGAAAGGCCCTTTTGGCTCATATGGCCAAGCCTCTTGTGCCACAACTCCATGTGAGAGTTAATTTCAGCCAATGCAATAAACTTGCCCAACACGGCCTTTCCATGCATGCAGTAAAGTGTCCCTTTCTTTGTGCCCTTTACAATCAGCCTTGAGCCTTTAGTCATTTTCCATGATCCTCTCTCAAACAAGATGTTGTAACCATGCATATCCATCTGACCAATAGAAAGCAAACACTTCTTGATTCCCGGCACATATCTAACATCATGCAAGACAAGCTCATTTGTGCCATCTATAGAAAGATGCACAGTGTCAATACCCTCGGGCCTCAATGGAACATGCATGATTGTTTCCAAGGTATACATGGCCACGCTTGCCTGCATCAAAAGTAGAGAAACACTCCTTAATAGGAGTCACATGAAATGAAGCACCAGAATCAACTATCCAAGTCTGGGATAATGCATCATTGACAGTCAACAAAGCATCAATAAGATACTCTTGGTGATCTGCATATCCTATGTATAAACATTAAGAGAGGCATCAAGGTCATAAGCATCACCATCTGACAAAGTGGCACACAAGATGTCCTCTACATCTGACAGCTCCTCAATCACAACACTAGAAGCCACATTGGCCTTCTCTTTGTCCTTTGAGCTATCCTGTGCATCTGTCTTGACTTCCTTCTTCTCTTTCTTTTTGTCTCCGCCATTCTTTTTCCGTTCTAACTCGGCTTTGTAGTACCTGCAATTGGGTTTCTTGTGACCTTTCCTGCCTTTGCTGGCATTTCCCCTTTCCTTACTCTTACTCTTACTCCTTTGTGCATAGACATTCTTCTTCTCTGTCCTGCCTCTAACCATGTTGGCAAAATTGTCTCCCTCTCCACTTGCTTTCCTCTTGATTTCTTCATTCAAGATAGAACCCCTAACACCATCAAAGGTCAAATTGGGGTTATTCGACAATGAAACCGCCAATGTTTCCCATGAATCAGGTAAGGTCAGAAGCAAGAAGATAGCTTTCAGCTTATCATCAAAAGGAGGCAAACCTGAATCCTGTAAACTGCGACAAAGTACCTACGAACAACGACAAGTGCTCTGCAGCGGTCTTGGACTCATCAAGTTGCATACCAACGAGTTTTCGCATCAAATGCACTTGGTTGACAGGCGTTGTATTCTCATACATCCCCTTTAACTTCTCCCACACATCAAAAGCAGTTGTGAGACCTTTCAAATCAATGACTGTCTTATCGGTCATGACCATTTTAATGTATGTAACTGCCTTCTTGTTCAAGCTAACCCATGCTTCATCCGTAATATTCTGTGGCTTTACCTGTTCAAGTGCCCCTTCACAATCCTTAAAAAATAGGATTCCCTCGATCTTGTCTTTCCAAAGGTCGAAACCTGTTCCATCGAACCTCCTAATCTCGAAGAGATTCTTCACATCCGAAGAAGATGAGGCCATAGTTGCACGAATAAGAGAGCTAATACGCTGAATTTTTGGACAAAATGCTCAAAAACCGGAGTATAGCCTCACAGATGTGTGCACTACAGCTCCAAATGGTCACAGGAGCAATTTGAGGCAAAATAGGTCGATTTAGGCACAAAAAACAATTTCTCAAATTTATGCGCAAAAATTTCAGCGAGTAAATTTGTGCTCAAAAACAACAATTTTAGTTGTTTTTAGCCTCACAGAACATACATAAGGCTAACGAACAGCCTTTAGAAGCATGTATGAGAAAAAGCCCCAATTTGTAGCATCAAATTGCACGAAATTGAGCCACAAATGGTCATACATAGTCAAAACTTGTCAAATGTGCGTAGATTGCATCAATTTGCACTTTCCCCAATGTAGACGCATCATAAAAACACTTGCAAAAACCTATGTAAATCTGAAATTTGCTGAAAACACCTGTTTTTCGACAATTTCAATGTTTTCGGGTAGCGGGGACCTAGCAAAGATGTTCCCACACCTGAAAAACCTGTATTTTGCTGTCATAACCTGTAATTTGCTGATTTTGACCTAATTTCAGCCTGTTTTAGGTCAATTTGACTTGCCGGGAGCTCTCTACTGTCCGGGGACGAGTCCTTTGGCGATGAAATTGCAAAATCTCGCGTGAAAGTTGACCTCCTTTGCTGAAAATCAGTGTTTGCAGGTTTGAGAGCAAACCCTAATTTGGCTCTGATACCAATTGATGAGCGTGCAGCAGTGGGTGCAAGTGATAGAGCACGGGAAGATGTGCAAGGCTTGGGACTTGGAGCAAAGGAGCTCACCTGCAGAGGTGGGGCGCTACAGATCGAAGAAGGAGAGAGAGGAGGAGCGCTACACAATATTGGGGGAATTATTAGCGTGAGCAAATTGGCTCACACACTCCCTTCATTAAAAGTATACCAATTTAAAGTTAGTGGCCAAGTTCAATGTGAACTTTGCCAAAGGTTAATAACCTTTAAAACTATACACAAAGGGGGCCATTTGGGCCTTTAACCCAACACTGGCCACTCTTGCATTCTCAATCAACTAGAACATATTCATGACAGTAGTCTTTGTGCAATAATCCTTGATTTTCTTTGGCAATCTACAACAGTACTTCTCAATCTATTCTGACAATGGCACAAACCTAGAAGAAGTGACTGGCAACAGTGCAACCCACAACTGTTTATTGTACTCTTCCAGATTCGCACACTCTTTAGCATTCAACTCGTGCCATTTTGTCATCACATCCACTTCAAACGTGTTTGTCAGCCATGCAGGCGCAAAAAGCTGTTTGAATTGGACCCACGTTGTTGGGGTTTCACCCTGGTTCAACAATGCGGTCCACCATTGAAGCGCATTCCCTTTCAAGAAAATGGCAACCTTGCGTATCTTTGAAGATTCTGTGAAGTTTCCTCCAACATAAGCTGCATCGAACTACTGTATAAAGGTCAAAGTCTTCAATTAATCCTCAGTTCCTCTGAAAGTTTCAAACTTCACTCCCTGCCCACCTTCTTGTAATCCTTTGGCTGACTCAAAGGAGCCACATTATCATAAACAAGTACTCGCAAAAATGGTGCTCCACGATTGTCCATTCCAGCACTTGCAGCACCTGTTTTACCTGTCATATCTCCATTTTGGGCGTATGGCTGCGAAAAACCAGCCATACCAAATTGTGTTCCAAGCACTTTCAATTAAACATAGGCACCCTAAAAACCTGGTTGGTTCGCATACATAGGGTTACCCATGCCTGTTTGCATTGTCCCGAACACATTCCTTGGCATATAACCTGTGGAAGGTCTAGCCATAGCTTGAAACACTGAACCACCTCCAAAATAACCAGGATAAGTAATAGGTGATGGAAGGGTCTGACGCGTAGCTTGTTCGTTACTCCCTTGACCATTCACAAATGGTTCTTGTCCAGCTAAAGCAAGTTGCTTTGGATCATTTGGCACTGCTGGTTGCCCAACCACATGGGCTTTCCCTCGAGCATCACAAGTCCTCTGCGCATTGGAAATCTCCTTTTCCTGCAACCGCTCAATCATGCCTTGTGTAGGAGGCTAAAAACCCTATGACGGAGCCTGAAATTCCTGTGTAAGAGCTTGTAAGAACTCCTACATCCTTGGGTTGCTAGCCAACTACTGAAACATGTCCATGCAGCAACGCGGTTGAGCTCTAAACAACCTGTCCTCTTCTTGAAGAGTTGAAGGAACTTTCTTTGTGCCACGTGAGGAAGATCCCTCTTCACGTACTTGGTCTCTCTCCTCTGCCATAACAACAACCTCTGTGTTGCTTTCACCCACAACAATCCACGTTGCACTTTTTAAAGAAAAAGTGACTATCCCGTCAATGGACCATATAACCGGCATGTACAACATAGAGGGCGGTTAACTTTACACAGGCATTGAGAAGAAAAGAGAATGCAGTTGCTTCGCCTCCAGCGACAAGAATGTCACTGCGCACACGAGACTGACACCCTGTAGACCCCAAAAGTTGACGCCCCTTTCAGTATTTCTTTAATCAAATATAAGTTGACGATCTGTACACTTAGGCCAAACTCTCACAAAGCTGTCCAAACCTGGCGAGGGCTGAAAACGCAGGTTTCTGGCCTGATTTCGGCAGCACACAATCGCAAAAACCCTTGTAGATCAAAAACACCTGTCTAGGATGGATTCCCTCGCAATTTAGGAGCTTTCTGGTGAGCTGTCACAGAAATTCAGCGTGCTGTAATTCTCTGTTTTACTGCTGTCGGGTGCTCAAAACCCTGTACACGCATCCCAAGGCTCTCACGAGCTCCCTTGGCAATTTAGGTGCGAAACCCTAAACCTGCAGAAAAACACAACAGGCTGTAAATCTCTGTTTCGGATCGTTTTTAGAGAAGCGAACACGCCTACGCGTGTCCCAAGGGCTCCCGCACGCAATGGGGCAGTTCCCCTTTGAATTGGACGAGCTTTTATGCGAGAAAACTCTCCAAACTCGCAATAGAATTGCGCGTACCTGTGGAGGGTTAGCAATTAGCTAATCCGGTTTCTGTTCAAAAGGCTCTTGCCTTGGCAAACGCGCATAAAACCCCAGAATTGTACATATTCATTTGAGTAGCCCAACTAGTGGGGCATTACCATATGTGCCAAAGGGGGGAGAGAGATGCACCAGAGCAAATCATCGTGCTACATGAGACATAGGAGAAGGCAGCTTTCCTTTAAAGCTGTCAAGCTGCACCCACTACTAACACACACACACACACACACACACTGTAGGTCACCAATGCATAGTAACAGGGAATGGCCATTTTTAGGTCTCTGTTCCGTGTTTCAAACGTGAGTGCCCGCTCCGAATCCCTGTTCCGTGTTTCAAACGTGAGTGCCCGTAACAGGGAATGGCATCTTGTTCCGCGTTCCCGTTCCGCGTTCCCGTTCCTGGTAACTATGCACCAATGGAGCAAAAATCAGTCTCAGCCTCAAAATGGGCACCCCCTCTTGCTAATGTGTCCTGCAGGTTGCTCTCCTTCTGCCAAGCGTCCAATTTGCCACTTTTAGTTAATTCCCTAGTTCACACTCACTTATAAAGTTGTAGGTGACTTTCTGAGTGGCCCAGACTTCATTTGGCACACACACGCTTCCATACTCATCAGAATTCAATGCTAATTGGCTCGACCAGTCCCATATTGACCGACCTAGACTCCCAATGTGAGAAACCTAGTCGGCCGCAGCCGTTTCACACTGGCCATGCAAAGTCCACTTGCACCTTTTCAAAGGTTCCGAGGA
This sequence comes from Adiantum capillus-veneris, assembly GCF_014529385.1. Taxonomy (NCBI): domain Eukaryota; kingdom Viridiplantae; phylum Streptophyta; class Polypodiopsida; order Polypodiales; family Pteridaceae; genus Adiantum; species Adiantum capillus-veneris. The sequence goes on from NC_140941.1 coordinate 114,784,183, forward strand.
AAACAAGTAAAAACAAAATAAATAAAAATATGAGAAATCGACTTCCCTCCTTGAATATTATTTGCTACATCTCTTGCATTTTATAAATGTCATCCTCTACAATTTCTTTGAATATGTCCTCGATTGCCACACTTATGACAAATCACCTCCTCTTAGAACTACCACTAGACATAGAAGATTATTGTTCTATTGCTTTCGCAATCAAGGCCTTGAAGCACCCGCTCAATCCAAAGCTTCGTGAATAATCCTCTTGATCCAACACCATGGAAACAAGCTACTCCCAAGTAAAAGAATGATCCTCCCCAAAACAATCAAGGCTGAGTGGAAAGCACCCAAGTCTATGTGAGTCGTGCAACCTGAATCATAGCCATATCCTCCAAAAAGATTAGCTTCCCTCCTTGAAGAATCACTTGCTATATCTCCCATATTTTATGAATGTGATCTTATTCAAGGGTCCAAAGTCAACGATTGTAATTCTAGGTAAGCTCTTTTCATAGGCTTCATCTTTTCTAAGTGCATTACTCATAATTTCTTCTTGTTGTGCTTTACTAACTTTATATGGGGGTCTATGAAGAGGTGAACTCCCTGATATCAAGTCGATACTGTCATCTTCAACTCATTCAAGAGGTAGCTCACTTGAAAGACGACCTAAAAGATTAGATGAACGAGATTTGAAATGAGATGGTTTTGGAACACTTGGTTTCAAGGCAAGAAAGATGTGAAACAGCTTTTGTAATAATATGTACTTATTTATTTATTTATTTATTTATATATAAATAATCTGTATATATAGTCACAAATTGTAAGGTGCAACAGAAGTGAATGTTGAACTTTGCTCAAGATGAGTGCTCCAAACTGTGCTCAAGGGTTCCTTTTACTTACGGAAGGGAGAGCCTTCCATTCCTTTAGTGAGAGAGTGCAACTGATCACAAACAAAGTGGATAAACACTGTGAATGAAGGTGCTAAGGCTGAGAGAGAGAGAGAGAGAGAGAGAGAGAGAGAAGAATACGACACCAGAATGTTGCCAAACCCTTCTCTGAAGACCCCACTCCCTATGGCAAGAGTGGTCTACTATTGATTGCACAAATCTGGTACAACATGCTGATGCAAGTTCGTGAAGCTATGATGCACTGTGTATCTAGGTTGGAGACAACGGCGACGACGAGAGCAGCGACAACATATGGCTGAAATGCTATCTGTTGAAAAAACATTGGATCTGCTGAGATCTCGGCTGCTGAAAACGCCGAGTTCAGGTTGTCCAAAATGCCAGGGGGCAGGTCGCAAAAGCGTTGTTTTGCTGTCCTTGAAAACGTTGATCTGCTGTCCTTGAAAAACGCTGATCTGCTAGTTAAAAAATGCTAGCTTGCTAAGGCTGAAATCGCTGATGTGCTGGCCTGAAAACGCTAATAGTCCAGGGCTGAAAACGCTGGATTTTCAGCTGAAAACGCTGAGTTTTCAAGGCTGAAAACACTTGGTTCTGTGGAGGGTTCTTGCTTGAGAAGCTATCCAGAGGGTCTGCTGCACTTGGTGCCTATGCTCTCCCTCCTCCTTCTGCCAGATTCCACTAGCGCTAGGTTTTCTTTTATATTTGCTTGGCTCGATTGCCCTACCCAGTTCCCAACAAAAGTCACTTAAAAATAATAAGTGAAAAATGGCTAAAATAGGGAAAATAGGTTTTGTGCACTGGAAAATGTTCCTGATAGGTTATGATGGTAATGTTGATGATCATGTTGTGTGCAACCAAAGGATATGCATCTACTCTAAGTGCCTGGGCATGCACGATCTGCGAACAGACTCACAAAAGTGCCAGAACACTTCCTAAGCAATCTGAACTGAACCCATGTCATGAAGTAGCTTGTCCACGTACACATAGGGTTAGATGTGCACGTGAAATGATAATAAGTGAAAAATGGGTAAAATAGGAAAAATAGGTTTTGTGCACTGGAAAATGCTCCTAATGGATTCTGATGGTAATGCCAATGATCATGTTGTGTGCAACCAGAGGATATGCATCTACTCAAGTGCCTGGGTATGCATGGTCTGCGAACAGACGCACAAAAGTGTCAGAACACTTCCTAAGCTAACTGAACTGAACCCATGTCATGAAGTAGCTTGTCCATGTACACATGGGGTTAGATGTGCACGTGACATCCCCTCCTTTTCAAAGTGAGGTACTAGTACCGAACTGTATGGCGTCGAAGGAGATCGCCAACAATGTCTTGAATCCTGGGAAGGACTCTTCGTCGGCCCACTCTGATGCGTGGGTCATGCGATACTTGAACTTCATAAAGGTCTGCAACGCTTGCTTCTTTGGGCCACACTGAAAGCGACAGTCATTTGTGGCTCCTTAATGCTTCAACTTCGTCTATAGTCATGGGTCTACCTTCTTCAAGAATCTCCGAGGATAGAAATTCCTGAAACCACTTCCAACCAAAAAACATGAACATACCCATTCCATATAAAGTGACTGGAAAAATTGTAGTCTTCTTTAAAGACTCTGCATGCAATGTAGATGAACATATAGACGGAGTGTCAAAACGTTCATCAAACACATGCAAACAATGGAGTCGAATCTTGACTTTCTGTTCTAAATCAATGAACTGTGGCAAAACACAATGGAAATGCCTATGCTTGATGCTCAATCCTTCTTGTGCTCTTTCGGATACTATGTCATGCCAAGGAAGAGACATGGAATGTGAATTCCTTGAATGCAAGCATTTCATCTTTTCATGAGTAATCAGCATACATCCGTGCTCATTCATGAGTGAATCGTGTTCAACGTAAAATATGTCATGCCTATGAAAAGGGATCACATAAGGACGGTGACTAAAATACAAGAAAGCACTACAAATAAAACACTTGAACAATGCGTGTTGACTAATCATTCGAACACATAGTACTTCCTGTGGGGGTTCTTTGGAACTCGACTCGAGAGCCAAGATCGGTTCTTCTGAATTGATCGTATCTGCAACAAGGTTAGCTTCACTAGAAAAAGTATCAACTTAAACCATCATCATTGTCCAAAATGCTAGGGGGCAGGTCGCAAAAGCGTTGTTTTGCTATCCTTGAAAACGTTGATCTGCTGTCCTTGAAAAACACTGATCTGTTGGCTTTATAACATTGAACTGCTGGTTGAAAAACGCTAGCTTGCTAAGGCCGAAATCGTTGATGTGCTGGCCTCAAAACGTTGATAGTCCAGGGCTGGAAACGCTGGATTTCCAAGGCTGAAAACATTGGGGGTTCTGTGGAGGGTTCTTGCTTGAGAAGCTATCCAGAGGGCCTGCTGCACTTGGTGCATGTGCTCTCCTTCCTCCTCTTGCCAAATTCCACTAGCGCTAGGTTTTCTTTTATATTTGCTTGGCTCAATTGCCCTACCCAGTTCCCAACAAAAGTCACTTAAAAATAACAAGTGAAAAATGGCTAAAATAGGAAAAATAGGTTTTGTACATTGGAAAATGCTCCTGATGGATTTTGATGGTAATCCTGATGATCATGCTGTGTGCAACCAGAGGATATGCATCTACTCTAAGTGCCTGGGCATGCACGGTCTACGAACAGACTCACAAAAGTGCCAGAACACTTCCTATGCTAATTGAACTGAACCCATGTCATAAAGTAGCTTGTCCACGTACACATAGGGTTAGATGTGCACGTGACACAAATTGCTAACCTGTCAAGCCACTGAAGAACGGAGCCAACTTGCAGATCCCGGCTCAGAGGCCTAAACCCTAAGAAGCAGAAGCAGTAGAAGAAGAAGCAGAATAGGTTCCCACCAACTTATGGGACCCCGTCCAATGGTGCCCAAGTGACATAAAGGCATTAAAATAAAGCAAGCCCACACAGTGACACACACGTGCGCGGAGTGTATGATGACGTGGCAATTGTACGGATTTTCGCAATTCGCGTTGACATGATGACGTGGCAGTGTACCGATTTTCGCAAAAACGTGTTGGCAACTTTTGGACACTAGTGCTTTTGAAGATCAGATGCTTTTGAGTTTAATGTTTTTCATGTAATTGCTTTTCAAGGCCAAGAGCCTTTAAACATGTGTAGAGGGCTCATTCTTTCACACTTCTCGGTGAAGGTGCAGAGCGTGAGTACTGGCATTGTGCCGAGTTCAAGTAATATAAAGAAATACCCAGAGGGGCGCCAAGGTTTGGGGCGAGTACTCTCTGGTTGGGATTCCGCCACTACATGTTGCGTGTGTTGTCTCTCTCTCTCTCTTTCAGTTCATTTGTTATTTGAAGTGCTTGAGAGTTGTTCAATCTGTTCTTTTTCGTCGGCACGTGGTGCGAGTCTCGTGACATATATTTATTTATTTCTTTTATTAACATTTATCTATATATATATATACACACACACATATATCTATAGTGCAAGAGACTTGCATTTTATGTTCAAGTACCACATCCACAGAAGTTGGAATGGATGTGGATGATATTAGAGACACAACACAAGGGTTTTTCAGCCCCATGGCTTTTATGAGCTCCTACAAGAGGCATCTAACAATAATATTTTATATCACTTTGGTGATTAGCACTGGTCTACACGGTTTCGCTCCACCACTAGAGGTAGAGAGAGCTTTTAGCCAATTTGTGTATGCTTCTCGCAAATAGTTAGAGCGTCTTTACCATTATCGTGATTGAGTGTATTTTATTATTTGATGTATTCTATGGTTGTATGGGTATTTTGCCCCACGGCCTCATTGTATATCTTGAGGGTTTTCCCATATTACTTCTATATGACCTTGGGTCAACTTTTATGTAATGCAAAGGGTCACAAGTCAAATTTTTTGCTCCAAAAAGAAAACGTGTTTGTGTGTGTATATTATGTACACAATGCACACCCTTAACTATTTTCATGAGCACACATATATAGGTGTATGTTTTATGCATCCATGTATAAGTACAGACTAGGCCGGCGGCTGAAGGCCGCCTCTCTCTCTCTCTCTCTCTCTCTCTCTCTCTCTCTCTCTCTCTCTCTCTCTCTCTCTCTCTCTCTCTCTCTCTCTCTCTCTGTAGCATGTTTCTCTCTTTGAACGCGCTGAGCACCGTGGGCTGCAGGCTATATTGCCTGAGGTTGGCCAGAGTGAAGAGGAAGCGAGCTGCGACACGTGTCAGGGGGAGGGGTCCGGAATACCTCCCCCCATTATATAAAAGTATAGATACACACATACATACTGTATACATTTATTTATTTTTTTACACACAGTCACCCTTTGAATATTCATAGAGATCTATACAATTAGAGAGACAACGGAAGGTAGAGATAGAGAGATCGAGTGTTAGTCCCTTGCTGGATTCATCCTGCACACCATAGTTGCAGGGAATGGCCATTTTCAGGTCTCCATTCCCCATTTCCATTCTAGCTTCCCGTTCTAAATCAGTGTTTCGAACGTGAGTATACATAACAGGGAATGGAATTTCATGCGAGTTGTCGTTTCCCATTCCGACTTCCCATTCTGGGTAACTATGCTACACACATGACATGACACAAGCCATACTCACACATAAACGAGCGTAGAGAGCGGATATTAGGCTCAGCTCCCAGCCATAGAGCCAATATGGGCTCACCCCCGAGCCTGGGAGCTTGCAACCAACACGCTAGCCTTTGCCCCAAGGGCTAGTGTCCCATACCACCAAGCCCACACCAAGCGGGTATGTTGGTAGAGCTACCAAGGGCAGAGTCCAAGTGTGGTAATCACAAAAGATAGCTCACAAATGAGCCAAGGGTCATACCAAGAAAACAACTCTTCAACGATCTTATTCAATTCCAAGTATGGGGTAAGAAGCCTTTCAAGACAATATTCGAGTTTGAGTGGAATGTAGCAAGTGGTATCCTCCAAACTCGAGACTACTCCAGAGGAACAACTTGTTCATTCTGTCCCAACCGCTCCTTCAAGCGACTAACGTGAAACACGGGATGGGAAATAATATTGGAGGGTAGATCCAATTTGTTGGAGACATCAATAATCTTTGTGATAATTTAAACTGGTCCACAATATCATGAAGATAATTTCGATTATTGACCAATGCGAATCGTTTCAAAATCCTTCACTACCTTTAGGAAGGCCCACATCCCCTCTAGGAGATCACGAGGCTAGCGATGCTGGTTAGCACTAAAGGTAGCCCTATCTTGGGCGGTCTTTATGCTTTTCGAAGTGACCACAAGCATTGCCTGCATGTCACACAAGCAATTGGCTCATAACCTTACATAAGCATAAATGGGCTAAAATCAGTAGCCTAGTGCTTAGTACTGTTTTAAGCAAACTAAATCCGTGGGAGATAATGTTCCCTATCAAATTAAGGACGGGCGGCATGCGCAAGCATGCCCTCCATTAACTGATTAGTGTATTCGGTTTGTCCATCGGTTCAAGATGATCCAAGGACGACATAGCCAAGCGCGGCTCCAGCTTCTAGAAAACGAAATTGTCATTAAATTTGAGATCCCGGTAACTGACGATTTCCTCGGGTAAAAAATGAACTTATGTAAGTGCTCCACAAGAAATTGACTTTAACTCATGGCTCATCACAGTGGGAGCCCAAGCCACAGTTATAAAGAGTTACAAGGGATGCCAAAAGCAGAGCCTGAAAAGCTGTCCCAAAAGCCTTGTAAAAATAAAGCAGTTATTCTCACAAGCTCTTTCTTACTTAGTAAATAAAGCAACTTAAAAAAAGTAAAGCTCTCTCTCTCTCTCTCTCTCTCTCTCTCTCTCTCTCTCTCTCTCTCTCTCTCTCTCTCTCTCTCTCTCTCTCTCTCTCTCTCTCTCTCTCTCTCTCTCTCTCTTAGAAATCTACCCACGCAAAAGCTGTTTTTCAGTACGATGCTGCCACGTCATCAGTTCGTACTAATTTCCGACGTGATTTCCAAGCTTCCGTACAGGGCTGCCACGTCATCATTTCAGCAGGCAATGTGTGTATCGGGTAGCCACGTCACCAGTTTGTGACATACCCCCCTCTTGAAAGCATTGTAATCACCCACGATTACGCCTGCAAAATAGACAAAGGCGATAAACTGTCTTAGCAGACACTGACTGTGTAACAAACTTGGACACTCCAAGTCAAGAATCAACCGCGACAGCACCAAATAACCACTTCAAAACAATTCACAGATCACAATAGATTTGCACTGGCCCGGCGGAGTTCCGTGCCTAGAGATATTGGCCCCAAAGACTGGCGCCCCTTTCGGTATTTCTTTTTGTATTAATCAATCATCAAAGTACAAGAGAGCGGTTAGGGTTTCACTCCAAGTCAAGAATCAACCGCGACAGCACCAAATAACCACTTCAAAACAATTCACAGATCACAATAGATTTGCACTGGCCCGACGGAGTTCCGTGCCTAGAGATATTGGCCCCAAAGACTGGCGCCCCTTTCGGTATTTCTTTTTGTATTAATCAATCATCAAAGTACAAAAAGAAATACCGAAAGGGGCGCCAGTCTTTGGGGCCAATATCTCTAGGCACGGAACTCCGCCGGGCCAGTGCAAATCTATTGTGATCTGTGAATTGTTTTGAAGTGGTTATTTGGTGCTGTCGCGGTTGATTCTTGACTTGGAGTGTCCAAGTTTGTTACAGACTGTTAGTACCGACGCACTAGGAACAGACATCTAGCACATGTACCAATCGACAGTCACATCACACGACATCACAGGATCACTTGACATCACATGATAAATCACATTCAAAATTCATTCGGATCTCAAACCATGATTTATTGGCAAAGTATTTAGCAATCGCATCTAGATTCACTCGGGACCTCGTAGATGCGCGATTGACTAATCCTTATTGCAACCATGTCTATCAAGATCGTTCAGACCAAAATGTTGCAGTCACTTCGTCTATCAATTCTTGCACTTAAACAAGTCAAGAACAAATCAGTATCATATTATCGGGAATTCCAGTTCATAAAGTCATACAGCAGAAGATTGTCAAAGATTGTCAGCTCACAGTATCCCTGAAACTCAAAGAGACATCAGTGACTTTAATATTAAATCGAGGCAATCTGTTAACAAAGGAGCAGAGCAACTCCCCTCTTGTGCATACCCGCAACACCAGATTCCGCCCAAGCTGATTTCGGGGTTCCATTTAGAATAGACTATGCTAATCCAAATGCTTCAAGGTAAAGATTCACAATCTGAGGAGTATCTGCTAGGTCCTCCTCCACCATTCACTTCGCATCCAATGCGGAGTAGGTCTTGAATTTAACCCAAAATCGTCTTATCGCTTTACCTTCTATCTTTCTGTGACAATATCTGTTCTGGAACGAGTACCTGCTTTTTCCTCCACTTTGGGTTGCTCACCTGGCTCCCCATCATCGGGCACATCGCCTTCAAAAGGCTTCAAGAGGGTCACATGAAAAACATTGTGAATTTTTCAAGTATCGGGCAGCTTCAGTCCAAAAGAGACATCATTTATCTTTTCGAAAAGTCTGGAAAGGTCCATAGTATCTCATGCTAAGCTTTCGAAAGAAAACCGCTCCTTTCTCTTTTTCTTTCTCAGGCGTGCCTTCTCAAAATGTAAGAGCACCCAATCGTTCTCCTTCAAATTCAAATCGCGACAATGTCGATCTGCTTCCTTTTTCCAAGAGTTCTGCAAAGCCTCTTGGACCAAGTCCAAGTCCCTCGTAAACTGGTCGGCTTCAAAGAAAAATCTTATATTTCGTGCTAAGGAAGGGTGGAATCTTCGTAGCAAATTCAATAATCTCAAGTGGCACCTTCCCCATCAAAGAGTTAATCGTGTTTCTGTAAGCATATTCCACCAAAGGTAAAAACCCTTTTCCCATGACGTCTTCAACAAATCCATGTACCACTGAATTAGCAATCTCTAATTGCCCGTTAGTCTGCGGGTGGAACGATGACGAGAACTGCAACCGTGTGCCAATGTTCTCCCACATAGCCTTCCAAAACAAACTCGTGAATCTGGGGTCTCTATCGGAGACAATCGTCTCAGGCATGCCATATAATCTGAATATCTGGGCAATAAACAATCGTGCCCACGTTGTGTTTTCGAGAGATCAAAAATGAAATCCATTGCAATACTTTTCCAAGGGCGGGTGGCTATGGGTAAAGGCTCTAACAATCCCTGTGCTTTATGCCTGTCAACTTGACCTTCTTGCATACCAAGCAACGGCATACAAAAATCGTCCACGCCCTTCTTGAGTCTCGGCCAAAAGGAGTATCTCTCCACACCTTTCAATGTGGTAACAATGCCGCGGCGACCCGTAAAAGGTGGACAGTAGCATTCGGTTAGAACCTTTTCCCTCAACGGCTGTGTAACGCACATCGATTTCTTCATCAAGTAGCCATCCCTAATGGAATAGTCCGCTACTACCTCCCATTCTGTATTCAACTGAATACATCTGCAAAGTCTGTATCTGTGGCGTACTGACCGACCATATCCTCGAAGCTTCTATGATGTATCGCAGAAAATAGCAAGAACCAACAGCTTCCGAGACAAAGTGTCTGCCACCAATTTCTTTTGTCCCTACACGTGGACAATCCGGAAGTAAAAGTGTGACCAGATGTTTGCCCACCGCATCTGTTTTTCCGATAGCTACTTCTATGACAAGAAGTAGCGTAAACTCCAACCATCTATGAAAAACGTAAAATCGGCTCCGAGTAGGTAATGTCGCCACTGAGAAAGAGCATGGATAACCGCCAAAAGCTCTTTCTCACATATCTGTATTGTCAATTCCGGCCTTGAAAACAATCAGTTCTCATAGGCAATGACATGGCCTTCATGCATTAAGACCGCATCCGGACTACGACCACAAGTATCACAATATACTTCAAATGACTTCTGCAAATCCAGCAAAGTCACAATTGGTCCTGTAGTCAAATTCTGTTTCAATTTCTGAAAGGCACTCACCTCTGTGGATCCCCACGAGAAAGGGACTCCTTTCTGTGTCAAAATATACAAAGGGGTAAGCAACCTTTGCAAACTTTCTGATGAACCGCCCCCGTAGTAAGAACATAAGTCCAAGAAGCTTCCAACTTCATGGACATTCTTCAAATCGGGCCAATCACGGATAGTCTCTATCTTGGCGGGGTCCATCCGCACTCCTGCTGCTGAGACAATGTGCCCCAATAAGTGTATCTCTAGGCTCGGCTCACACAGTAAGGTGGCTGGTTTGGTTGTGTATGTCCAGGTATCAGATCAATGGTATGATCCTCACGACGAGCTGGTGGCAACTCGCCTGGCAGGCCCTTTGAAAAGAAATCCGCATGAGTGTGGAGAAAATCTTGGCATTCTTTTTCGAGGTCAAAACATATTCGACCTTCAATCATCATTGAGTCCTTTCCAGAGAGTAAAGAAACTGAATTTCATTAAGTACAATGTCTGTGCCCTTTATTTGTCAAAGTCTCTTTCTTGGCCCGGTAGTCAACCACGGCGTTGTTCTTGTGGTACCAAGGGATTTCAAGTAGGACGTCACAACCTTCCAAGGAAATTACGTAGAAATCTTCGTGCCCTAAACACCCCTGACATTGCAAACAAAGTTTGCCAATGATCGGTGTAATGGCAACATCCCGTCCGGGTGTCGCTAGAACTACCTCCGCCTGTGGCCTCAACCTGTCGGGCGTAATTCCAAATCGAGCCGCCAATTCAAAGAAGTTGGCCTTGGCTTCTTCATCCAAGAAAAAGAGGGCTTCCTGATCTTTCACTTTGCCCTAAAAGCGGCAAAGTGTTGTACTTTCATTCATTTGATTCGGTTCATGCCCCACGCAATGTGGTACCAGTTCTGCTTTCGTCTGCCTTTTCTACCACGTTCCTCAGCTTCTTTTGAACTCTCTGACCTTTCTTCATCCTCTTCATTCGGTGCCTTTTTAGGGCACTTCGCGGAGATATGCCTAGTTTCCCCGCATCCAAGCACTTCCCCTCTTTGATATAGCTGACCCTTCTCTCAAAGAGTGATCTGGGGTCGTGTATCCTTTTCGTTCTTTTCTGGGTTACTCTTCTGCTTTCTACTTTCATTGTTAGAAGTCTGTTCGGTTCTCCGCGTCATGATCTCATCTGTGGGGTAAGTCAAATTGCCTGAATAAATGGCAAAACCCCGTTTCGCATGACTCATCAATTCCTAAATGGAATCTGACTTTTGCTCTAAGCAGTGAGCTCGGATCTCTGTTGGAGGTCCCAAGGTAAACCGCTCAATCTGTTCTTTGAACGAGATCTTCTTAAATGAAGAAGCTGGTAGAAAAGAGCTCTAGAATCTCTCACAATATGCGTCCAATGAATTTCTCTTGGTCATCCGAAGATGGTTCCAAGCAGTTCGTATGTCGCGTTCGTACTCCCGAGTCAACAAGGAAGAAATAAAAAGCCTTTTAAATTTTAGCCATTTAACTGACGCTCTCTTGTTCAATAGAAGCGTGGACCACCGAGTTTGAGCATTTCCCTTGAAGTAAGAGGTAGCCCTTCGAATCTTGGAGTGCTCTGAGTAACGCCCTCCAGAGAAAGCTATGTCAAACTGTTGTATGAAGGCCAAGCCTTCGAAGCATCTCAAAATCCAGAAAACGAGTCAAATTTAATTGACTGTCCACCTTCTTTAAACTCTCGGACTTTCTTGCTTTTATCCTCCAGAAAGTCATACTGGTTGGCTTTGTAAAAAAATTCTTCTTCCTTGCATAAAATCTAGTGTCATCAGAGTCCGAACTATCCAAAGACGAGTCCTCTGTAGAACTATCAACAACTCGGCGAGATTTAGACTTCTTTGCCTTTTTCTTTCCTTTTCCAAAGCTTTGCTTTTTGCTTCGCTTTTTCCCTTTTCTGTCTTCTTCGCTCGAGTCAGAAGAGCTAGAAGAACTGTCATCAAAAGTGGAAGAAGAAGAATTGGATACTCCTTCAAATCTGACATGCTTTTTTGCTTTCTTGCCAAGGCAAAAGCAGATTGACGACCCAAATAACCCGGGAAGTCAGTTCCTTTCTTTTGCTTTTTGTCGTGCTTTCAGTTTGGTTCTGCGCGTCAAAAAGCTGAGAAATCCGTGCATCAACCACCTCTTCTAATTCTTGCTCAGTAAACATCCTTGGAGTAGGAGGCTTCTTGAGTGCCAGTTTGAGGGGTGTTTCTGTGGTTTGCCGCCACTGTGCGTGCACCTCGTCGAAGGAGGTCTGGGTCATAAATTTTGCAAATTTCGGGTCCTTCGCAAAATTTAACATTATCTTTGCTGCATCGTCGATCAATTGTCGACGCTCCATCTCTTCAACCTCCGCCTGAGTCGGCTGAGGCGGGCCGTACTCCTCGCGTGAATCTTCTTCATGACCTCTTCTTGCATCTCCGGATGCAGAGGAAGTCGACTGATCTCTGCCTAAATCGATAAGTGCCGCGTAAAAAGGATCGGATTTCCGGGTAGAAGAGAATTTGGTCGTGCTCTAGTACCACTGTAACAGATTTGGACACTCCAAGTCAAGATTCTACCGCGACACAACAAGAATTCACTTCAAAACGGTTCACAGTTCACAATTGATTCGACACCGCCCAACGGAGTTCCGTGCCTAGAGATATTGGCCCCAAAGATTGGCGCCCCTTTCGGTATTTCTTTTTGTATTAATCTGTTGCACAAAGTACACGGAGTGGTTGGGTCTCACTCTAAGACTCTGCGTCCAGATGCTTTGAGAAGTGGGAGCCCAAGCCACACTTATAAAGAGTTACAAGGGATGCCAAAAGCAGAGCCCCAAAAACTGTCCCAAAAGCCTTGCAAAAATAAAGCAGTTATTCTCACATGCTCTTTCTTACTTAGTAAATAAAGCAATTAAAAAAAAAAAGTAAAGCTCTCTCTCTCTCTTGCGTAGAAATTTGCCCACGCAAAAGCTGTTTTTCTGTACGCTATTGCAACGTCATCAATCCATACTGATTTCCGTGATTTTCAGGCTTTCATACAGGGCTGCCACATCATCATTTCAACAGGCAGAGTGTGTGTACCAAGCAGCGACATCACCAGTTTGTGACAGTAAAAATCAAGAAAATTTTAATGTCAACTTGGATATCAGTCGAATATGAAAGGGATGTTATCACGGCTTGGCATCATTTGAGAATGACTAAGTAAGATATATTGGATGACTATTGCAAGAGGTTTTGGGATACTTATTTGCCAGTGTCTTCATTTCGGAAGATTACTTTGAGGGACCAGATTGAGCGGTTATACTATGTTTTGCAAAAGAGATTCGAGAGTATTGTCTAGAATATAAGTTTGACTCTATTCAGAGACTTATAGGACATGCTAAGCAAGGATTTGGGATGCATGCTGGCTCATTGACTTATCCTACAAATGGGATAGTATCCCTTTCAGTATTTCTTTATATTACATCAACAAGGTACAACTCCCGTGGCTCTGCTCTGTATCTCCCACTGGGTAGAATGCCAGATTAAGAGCCCAGGCCACATATTTAAAGGCCCTTGGCCTCTCAAAAGCAGTCACATCATCCTAAAAGCATATAGTCCCCAAAACTAGCATCCAAAGTTGCCAACGCGTTTCACGGAAATTCGTACAACTGCCATGTTGTCAACGTAAAACGTGGAATTCCGTACACCTGCCATGTTAGCAACTTGCAAAGCGATTCACGGGTGTTCGTACTATCCTGCCACGTCATCAGCTGCTACGCAAGTCTTCTGTGAGTGATTGAGTCCAGCTTTCTTATATTAGCCTTTGGGTCACCTAGACCCCGTCGAACGGGGTCCCATCAATTGGTAAGAACTTTTAAAATTGCCCCACTTGGCGAGGCTCTATAAGTTGGTAAAAACTTATGCTGCTTCTTCTCTTGGTTAAGGCCCCTCGGCCAGGATCTGCACGTCGGCTAGGGTTGGGTTTGAAAACTCCCAAACCACCGAGTCTTTAGTGGCTTGACACGTCAGCATTTTGTGACAGAGAACCTTTAGTCTTTCCATTTTACCAGATCTAGAGATTTAGAGAATCAACAATCCTCCGTGAGTAGAAAACATGCTTCTTTATCTAGACGTTTGAGCAAGAGGTACCGATTCCCTCACGCTCTAAAGCATGGGTCATGAAGTAATCGCGATATCACCCGCCAATATCATCGATCCACCCTCTCCATTTAAGCATAGGTGACAAGATGATCCTTCTCTCAATACATCCACATGAGAAGACCATGCAAACTCAATGCAGTTATAACCACTATGTCTCCATCAGTATACCAAAACATAGACTCCACTGTCCATCTCCGACATATCAAGACGTTGCACATTCATGAGCCCTTATTCGAGAAGTGGCTTCATTATAGAGAGCTGAAAATCTTATGGCAAACTTGTCCTAAGCAATGAGTTCTTCCCCCCGCTACAACAAACTCTTCTTCATACCTGAGATGGTTGGATGCTTTATACTCCCCTCCACTTTGTAGTCATTGGAGATTTGGAGGGGTTTTTTCTCTCCACTTCTTTTCATTAACATGGCTTTGACCATAACTTTGTAAACTTGCCCAACCAAGAGGGTTGAGAGACCGCAAGGGGGTCCTTTGGCTTGTTCACAGGACCTCATCTGAGTTTTATTCAAATTGAAGTTCATCTTTGTGCTCAAGGTGAATTTAGAGCTCAAGTGTTTATAAGGCTTAAGCACAATCTCCTCTTGTATCCCTAGAGCTTGAGCTAGCTGGTTACGAAGAGAACCTAGTCCCAAGTCATGCAGCTTGACGTGGCAGATGTTAAATGTGGCTACTTATCACGCTTTGGTAGGACATGGACACAGAACAAGGCATCTCTTAGCTAAGTCCATAGATGCAAGCACATGTTTAGCAAAGCCGGGACTTCCAAAAGCCACTCCATGTAATTCTGCAGCTAACATGTGATTGCTTCTTCATCAAGTAATGATAGGTGGGACAAGTGTATGTGAGACGAGGAAAAACGTATTCGTTCGTTAAGTTTGGAGGTAGAACACTTAAGTGGCAATGGATGTATTCGAGGATGGAAGGAGGAGGTGGGATACTGCTTGCTTGATTTTCAGCCAAGAAAGTTACCTTACATCCCAGACATGTCGACATCCAAACAATCACAACCTTTGCCTTCAGACTTGACAGGCGAAAATCTGTTCATTATGTGATATTCTTGTTTAAACAATGCATACCTTGAATGAATTTACAACACTCTGAACTACAATACTTAACCTAAGTTCTCTTGACATTGCTTGGAACACATGGTATTTTGGGCAATATCAAGTGGAACAAGCTGTCACAACTTCAGACTTGTCCTAAACAGCAAGAAGTATACCATATGTAATAATTCCACATATTGTTGAGAGGATTCTAAACAACTGTGGAATCTCAATCCTGACTAAATAGTGCACTTCAACAATTGCCATGCAACCATGCTTTCACATATGCAAACAGTGTTCAGTATGAAATACCTTTGACCCAGATGGGAGGACCTCCAGTGGCATTTGCAACAAGAAATGACATTGCAATATCCTCACAATTTCTGTGTAGCATTTTCATAATCAGCTATACTGATCAGTAAACTAACCAAAGCCATCAACATACTAAAATAAGCAGTGACAAAAACATCTCACCTTTCTTGTGTCACATAATCTCGAATTTGTCCTGGCATGTGATTAGAGTAAAGATCAAGATATTTGCGATGAAAGAATGCGCATTTGGACAATACCATACTGTATGTTCCCGTCCACCATACAGACCACCATCCACCATACAAATAGCGTGGCAGCTCTCTGTCTTGCGTCTACCACAGTGACAGCATCAGACAATTGTAAGGTAAGAAGCGAAACTGCCAGAGAGAATTGAAACTAACAACCACTAATCAGTTTGAATAGTACGCCAAAACAAACCTCTGATTGAAGCCAATGCATCCGAGGCACAAAACCCACCATGCTATCTTGTGCACTGGACCAAACATTGAAGGCAAGCCCCAAGGTTTCACATGGAACTACAACATCATCATCCACAGAAAATATTCCATTTGTAGCAAGATCGTCAAGGGGTTTAAACCTAGTGTTAAGATTGTCCTCATCATGCATATCAATTTTTAGCTTTATATTGTGGGTTGACTTCCGCGAAGCCGCCTTCACAGATGACAATAAAACTGAGAATAAAGTGTCTGAAGGTGGCTCCTTTGACTCGCTCCAAACAACACGGATGGCATCTACATTGGGGCAAAATGAATAATGTTGAACAGATTTCTTCAACAAATCAGGCCGTCTCCAAGTGTTGATTAAGACGGTAAAGCGTTCCTGGCTGTGCAATAAAAGCATCACAACATTGTTCAGAGAACATCCACTACATTCTAAAGCCATAGCAAGCATGTAATTTAAAGGTGTATAAACAACCTCATCCAAGCAAAGAGATAAAGTTCAGATGCATGTCAATAAGACCGACGAAAAGAGTCTGCTTGCATAAATAAAACACATGCAAGTCGTCTACACTTTTCTCTGGCAACAACGTACAAAAACAAGTCACCCTTTTACAAGCAAACAAAATATTTCAAATCCATATCGTTTGTAGAGAAGAATCTACCCCAGCCACATACTACATAAAATCAACCCTTCATGTCGTTAAAATGCCTTTATATATAAGCAGAAGACAAAATGGCCAATCACCTTAAAATTCAACTATCAAGCATATTTCAGCTTCTGTCACCCTCACCTTGCCTCTAAATGATGTAAGCCCAGAAAACCATAGTGGAGTCAAATACCTGTCCAATTTATAAATGTGATGATGCCAGCCCATGATAGAGGACACTTTTCCTGCTAGCACAAAGAGGCTTATGAGCACCCCAACGCCCATAAGGAACCTAATCCGATTGTTAAAGAGCCACATGACATTACGATTGCGCAAGCGGCCATGTGATCCCTTTGTCATCTTGACCTTCTACCCACAATAATGCCTCAACTCTATACTTATCGTTGAAGGAGAGCTCCAACACAACCAAAGAATGTAGGCCTGCGTAAGAGCGTAAAAGTTTGTTCAACTGCAATTACTTTCAAATAGCACGATTTTTGCTCAGCACCATGCAAGAATATGCAACTCTGTTTCCCAAGACTGAAAGATCCCTTACTTTTCCAGACAAGATATGCCAAAACTGCAACCCTAAGAATAAATGTAGGTTTGGAAGGAAGCAAATTCTCCTTATCTGCATACACACTCTAACTATAAAGATGCTCTTAATATTTGCTGCTCACCCTACCTCATCTACAGAAGCTGGCCCCTTCATCGACCCCTCTCAATATCTCGCAAGAATTGAAGGGAGCAAGAAAGAAATATATGTTTCCAGGCCTGTAAGAAAACAAAACCCTGAAGTGGGAAGGATCTGTAGGTTGACACGATTCAAAGATTGGCATCCATGACGACCTTGCATTGTTATCTGCCTCTCTCCGAGACCTCTAAGCGCCCATCATGACTGTCCAGCATCAAAAGGTCGCTCGAGCGAGTGAAACACAGACACAGGCTCGAAAAATTTATGCTTTCAACTGCAATGAGAGTAGTCAGCAAAAGATGACAAGACGATGCGCTCTGTCACGTATGTAGATCCCGGAGAGAAGAAGAAACAATGATGAGCTATGGCGCTTACTGTGTGCGAGTAAGTGCGCGCGTGCGTTGTCTGTGTGAGTGCGCTGGCGCCCCCGTGGGTGGGTGTGTGGGTGTGTGTGTGTGAGAGAGAGAGAGAGAGAGAGAGAGCCTAGGGGAAGGGAAGGGAAGGGAGCTTTGCGTGCGTACGTGCTGTGTGTATATGTCGTCCTAAGCAGATGAAAGAAAGACGGCACGGCAAATGCTGCATTACATTTTTGGCTTGGACTCTTAGAGCCCTGTCCCACTGCGTGCCATCATTCAATATTTAATTAGTGGAAAACAACATATGGTGCGTCTCCTAACAAGATTCTCGTTGTGTCGCTGCTAAAAGAAGACTGGATTTCATTGGTCAATAAAGGTCAGAAAGAAATATGGCACCACCAATTGAATGCACACATGCGATAGCACGGTGGTAAGACTTTCACGTGGGAACCTTATCCATGAGGTCTTAGGTTCAACCCCGTGACACGATCAAGATCACATTTGGAGTCATCGATACGAGAGTGATTTGGGTTGCAAAGTTCTCTCTCGAGACCCCATGAGAGCAAGAGAGTGGAGAAGTTACAAATGTATGCACAAAGTATACGATGAAGTATCATTCAGTTTGCTATAGCGAAGGGTTGAACATTGGGGCAAATACATCCCCCCCTCTCGTGAGCTTTGCAACGCTTCCCCGTGTGCAATGATGGGTCTCATTAGACACCACAAGTTACATAGCGCCCTATGTCAAACTAATGAATGATTTTTTGAATTCTCTCTCTCTCTCTCTCTCTCTCTCTCTCTCTCTCTCTCTCTCTCTCGTCCACAGGAGCTTGTCTTATTTTTGGACTTTAGCCCTCAGCTCACAGATGTCGACACGTATAAAGGGCCACCACTTCCGCCATATTATGTTAGTATAGATGTAAGCACCTTGCCTCTCTCACGTCTCTTCTAGCATGAGCAAGTATGCGCACCTTGTCCACATCGTGACTATAAGCATGACCCTTGAAAGTTTGCTATATCACACTCGTTGCTAGGCAATGCTCATAAATCATTCCAATTGTGTGTTGTGTTACGGACAAAGAGAAAGAGTGACAAGTGTCTCATTTTAATCTCTCCACACGGACGCTTTCCCAATCACTTTCCCAACCTTTGGCAAGTCTTGTGTGTGTGTGTATGGTTGTGTGTGTGTGAGAGAGAGAGAGAGAGAGAGAGAGAGAGAGAGAATGTGTGTCCACAGTGCACACGGATGCTTTCCCAATCAATCGCCCAACCTTTGGCAAGTCTTTTTTTTTTTTGTGCGTGTGTGTGTGTGTGTGTGTGTGTGTGTGTGTGAGAGAGAGAGAGAGAGGGGGGGGGGGAGAGGAGGGAGAGAAGTAGGCTAAAGGAAGGAATTTGTGTAAGGGGTTATATTCCATGTCAAAAGGGTGTCAACAAAAGGGAGGTAATGCGATGATGCCTTCTATGGCCATAACAAAAGACTCCATACATGAAGGGGCCATAAAAGTGTGATAGAGAGAGGCATAGAGAGAGTATGTGTCTGCCTCTCAAGAAGAAGAAAAGAGAACTTTTTATGTCAAAGGAACAATCCCAAGAGACCTCAACCATCTTAGGGTGGGTTTAGACTAGGCAGAGGAAGAAAAATGCAAAGGGGCGTCGATCTTCCATGGCAAAATTTAATTGGTTGGAGTTGAGGCACTTCTTTCGTCGGACCCTCCATTTTTCTTTCGAGCCCCCCCCCCCCCCCCCCCTCCCTCGGAAGAGTCGATGGCCTCTCTCAGCTCCCTTCACTTTTTCACTTTTCCTCCTCCACACTGTTCACACTAGGCGGCGGTACATTTAGGAAGGCTTGTTTCTTCTGCCGGCTCAGTCTGAACCCAGCCTTATTCGCCAAGTCTTCAACTCAAGACTACTACTATAGAAACATAAAGAGAGAGAGAGAGAGAGAGAGAGAGAGAGAGAGAGAGTTATAACAGAGGAATCCTACCAATTATTAAGCTCGAGATTTAAAGATCTGGTTTAAGGCTTTGATTGTCGCAGTGTTTTTTAACTTTTGTAGAATAAAGCGAAACCACTTTATGCTAGAGACGCCATGCAACAGCATTGTGGAAGGCTTGCCACCTATGAATATACTTAAACCGTAGATGACGACAAGCCTGACCCTAGAAGGTGCATGTAACCTCGTGATCACACGAAAAAACCCAAGAAGGGCTTTTAAGGACGAAGCAACCTCATGGTCGCCTTAGAGCCAATGGTTGAGTTTTACTTATTAATGGCCCTTTGGTTATTTCTATTTGGGTTGCTTTTTGTCAGGCATTTTTATCCGTTTTGGAGTGTTTGCCTATTTTCTAAAAGTGAGAATGCGACATACCCATAAATACTAAACCAAATTATGGGAAAGTATTCCAATTGCTTGAAATTTGAAGGGCAAGGATATTAAAAATCAAGCTTTATGTCTAAATTTAGAGGTGGATAGATTATCGTTCTCAATCTTTCTAGAATTCCGTTGTTTACTCACAATCAAGGGATCTTGGGAGGCTTTTAGTATTAAAGAGTTTCCATTTCTGATCGCTTAATATCTCTGTATCCTATTATAGGGGAGGAGATTCAAGTTGCCAAGTGGCAGCCCATCACGTCCCCCACATGGTGCTAAATCTCTTTAAAAATGTGTCGGCAAGAAGTGCGAGCTGAAGCATCGGTAAGAAGGAGCAAACGCCTAAGAAGCAGCACGATGCTACTTAAGCTAGCAGAAAAAGGCACCAACAAGAAGGGGAGAGAAAGTGTCGAAGTGGGCATGAAGGTGGGGGCTCAATAGCCAAGAGTTGAAGCGACAGTTTTTGTGTGTGTGTGTGTGTGAGAGAGAGAGAGAGAGAGAGACAGAGAGAGAGAGAGAGAGAGAGAAGATCCAATTAATTATGATCAACAAGTAAGTGGGAGAAAGAGAGACGTTTGCACTACTGCACATGCAAAAAGGCTCAGGTTTAATGTATTTCGACCTTGGGAAAATCGGTATAATTTGATAAGTTTTAGTGTATTTAGAGCCATTAAATGCTTCCAATTTTAACTTTAAATTCGAGAAGTTTTAAGTGTAGCGTTGGTTGGGAAAAATGTTTTTGGCAAGCCATGGTCGTAAGGGAAGTCAGATATAGAGAGAAAAGAGCCTACGCCTGTGCTGGAAATAAATAGTGGAGAAGAGAGAGAGAGAGAGAGAGAGAGAGAGAGAGAGAGAGAGAGAGTGGTGTTAAAATAAACAAAAACCTACAAATAGAAAATTGTCAAAATTAATTGTCCGCATTTTAAGGATTTTAAAATGAAAATATTTAAAATTTGTAGGTTATCTCACCTTCCAATTTCAAACATCTATACTACTCTATTATGGAGAAAGGAATTTAGGAAATCCATGTGGCCTAAAAAATGCTTGCACCATCCTACACCAATGTGTTGGTGGTCGATGGGAGCCCAGCCTGCAGGACTAAGCTAAGGACACTCCACAAGTCTTGAACAGCCGAGAGAAAACGAACCTCACACGACGGATACCCAAGCATGTAGAGAGAGAAAGAGAGAGAGACCCATGTGTGCCGTTTGGTTTTTCTGCTAAGAGTCTAGCCTCACTCCATGATGATCCTTGCTTTACTCTATGGTCAATGCCCTACTATGGTATGTCTGTTCCCTCTACACCTCATAAAGGCTCTGTCCCTGCAAAACTGCTACTCGCAAGCTTTCACTCGCTCAACTAGAGATGACAATCATTGTTTTTCCTGGTCTCCCAACACCAATAGCGAGTCCCACTAGCAGGTTGCACCACCGCACCCCAACCACCTTGAATAGCCTCATATGCCTTTAGCCAATAAAGCTAGCCCGTTGATAAGAGCGAGCGAGACCCGTCGAAGGCAGGTCGCGTGAGCTCGTATACTTAAACCGTAGATGACGACAATCCTGACCCTAGAAGGTGTATGTAACCTCGTGATCACACGAAAAACCCAAGAAGGGCTTTTAAGGACGAAGCAACCTCACGGTCTCCTTAGAGCCAATGGTTGAGTTTTACTTATTAATGGCTCTATGGTCATTTATATTTGGGTTGCTTTTTGTCGGGCATTTTTATCCGTTTTGGAGCGTTTGCCTATTTTCTAAACGTGAGAATGCGACATACCCATGAAATACTAAACCAAATTATGGGAAAGTATTCAAATTGGTTGAAATTTGAAGGGCAAGGATATTAAAAATCAAGCTTTATGTCTAAATTTAGAGGTGGATAGATTATCTACACCCACACGGGACACAAACTAGTGAAGAATACTTCACATTTGGGTATGTTCTCTTTCTATTAGAGGGAATCTTGATAGATTCCATCGTCCAATGTATGCATAAAACCATCGTCCAAGGCCTCGTGCAATTGCAGTTCGATCGCGTCCTCGCCTAGAGCCGGAGGTCTAGAGCTCTGGTCGCCTCCCCATTTGCTCCAATGCCCCCAATTGCTGCTATGCCCTACCCATTACCCTCGGTACATCCATCGCCTGCAACCCTAACTCCATTCATGGCCACTCATGTCTGAAGGGGCTACATTCGGAGCTTGCTTGACATGCGATGTCTTGGACATCGCCGCTCACAATGCGAGAGCATTCCCTCAACGACCTGCATCGCAGTTCTATGTCGTGCCAACACGCAACGGACCATGGCACACACACACACATATATATATATATTTATTTATTTATATTTATATTTATATATATACAGAGAGAGAAAGAGAGAGAGAGAGATTCTCAAGTGTCCTCCCACCACCATCTTCACGTGCGAACGTATTGTAGCAAAATAAACAGAGATATTCGCCGCTTGGAAGGTTTCTTCCACCCCCAACCCCGGTTCACAGCTGGCACATCGTAGCTACCCTGACTACCGCCCTTCCTGCTGTGTGGATTTCGCTTGCACGTGTCAAAACCGCAATTTCAGATAGAAGAGCTGCTAATCCCCTCTCTTCCCCTCTCCACGTGCCATGTATCCCAGTTTTCCTAAATTGCCTTTTCCCTTTCAGACCCCTCGGCATCACCCAAGATACCGCTTAAAACAAATGAAAAAAAGATTGAGGGGACATACTTCGTAGTTGCATAAGTGATTTTCAGATATGAGAGGCAATGTAGGTTGTGTGTGTGTTTCACAAGAAGATTTAGAAATTTTCTCATGTAGGAAAACGGAGTCTTTCTTAGGGTTTTTATACAATGCATAACATCATGAGCTTCCGCTCGAGAGGCACCGCATACCTAGCTAGGTATGCGGCGCCTCCCGAACAGAAGTTCATGATGTTAAGTCACAATGTGGGAAATATTGTGAGAATTTGTCCAAAAATCCTTGTGTTTGTGTGTGTGTGTGTGTGTGTGAGAGAGAGAGAGAGAGAGAGAGAGATCTCGTTGAGAAAAGACTAATTCCTCTTACCACTACACCTTTAAGCTTTTAAGTCCAAAAGAATAATACCTTGACCAAGCTAAATGGCTAGCCACACAAAGGTTTCCTTGGAAAAAGTTATCCCAAGGGCATGTTCCACTATCTTTCGAAACAACATAATGCAATTGGGCCACATCTTTTTGACACGCTTTATTAGCTAGAATCTGTCAAGATGCTAAGTTAGCTTTGAGCACAAAAAAAGGGAGGTTGGCACGTGGGTTTTGGGGGCAGAGAGAGAGAGAGAGATGCCATGCCTCACGAGGAATGAGAAGGGAGAGAGATTTTTTTCGCGATGCATCAAGTGAAGACGTGGTTAGAGAGGGAGATTTTTGGTCTCTACGTCAATGGTGTCGGCATTCGTGTGTCGTCCCGTCATGTGCAACTCACAAGCCATAAACAATACACGCAACAATGGGGCATTCTTCACAATGATTCATGTTGGCAAGGACCATTGAGATTGAGGAGCTTGCAAGGGGGGGTGTGACAGGAAGAGGTAGTTGGGAGTAGGGCATGGGGATAAAGCATGTGAGGGTTGTGTGGGAGTTGCAAGGTAGACACCCGTCAAATCAAGTTTTGAGCTCCGTCTTGCTGAAGACTAGTTAGCGCATCATGATGCAAAGTAGGGCAACCAAGAGAGTGGATTGCGCTTCATGATGCAAGGCAGGGTCGAGGGTTTTGCGATGGCGATGCGAGTGGAGAATTGAGTGTAGGTTGTGTGGAGGCAATTCACACACGTAATGGTTGTGAGGTTGTCTTCTAGATTTTTCCTTGTCACTTTGCTCACTACTTGTGGCGAGAGACTTAGAATTATACAACCATATACTTGGTCTATTGTTGAATCTATTAATTAATTAAGGAGATTCAATTTGTTTCGCATCTACCAAGTTAAAGCAAAAGCCGCTAGAGCCGGTTCCCTTGTGCCTCCATGCCCAGCTCTCCTGCTCCGTCTGCAGCAAAGTGCATCAGTGCCATGTGCGGCCCCTTTGCCCTGCACCTCCATCGGTCGATCAACTATATAGTTGTTGCCCAATCGGTTGATAAACCGTATAGTTGACAGCACATCTCTCTCTCTCTCTCTCTCTCTCTCTCTCTCTCTCTCTCTCCTCCTGCCTTGCCTGCACAGTCCAGACCAACCAACACGTCACTGCCATTCTTGGCTTCGCTACATTCCATGCCTTGCACTGCAACCATGGTTGCTCTCCCACCTTGCCAACGTAGCCAACCCTACCTTGATCCGCAAACGAAAAAAAAAATACACTGTCGCATCCCATTCATTTCACCATGCCCTGGAGATCTCGCAAGGCAAATCCCAGCGCAAGCAGTCCTCCTTCGCGAACGTGTACGCGAACAAAAAATCTGTGTCTATTGCTCACACGTCTACGTCCTTGCATTCTCTTCACGTCTCTTGCTCGCACTGACACACAAAGATCTCCCTCTCAAACAAAACTCTAGTTATTCAATTAAAAAAATGTCTTCGTGTCCTCCATGCATCCTTTCCCTCACTTTTCTAAAGCAAAAAACGGGAGCATCCCTGGATATTCCTATCAAAAAAAATGCAAAAATGATTAGAGGCACATATTTGGTTATTGTTGGGTTTTTTTTTTTTGGGGGGGGGGGGGGCGGGAGGGATCATGTACATTTTGGAGGGTCCTTCGATTTGTTATGCTCTCTCTCTCTCTCTCTCTCTCTCTCTCTCTCACTCATTGTGTTTGGCTGGGGAAAAAAAGAGTTTTATCTAAGTGTTCCCATGGTACAAATTTTCTAGAACACACACACCTCTAAGATCTCTAAGTCGAAGAGGAAACTTGTGAAATAAATCCATGTGATACGTGGCCGAATTTGATGTGGTTGAGAATTAGAGTCAATGATTAGTTGAGACACCGAATAGAATAAATTGTGGCAAATTGCATGTGCGCTCACTGTCCAAGTTGATTTCCAAGTATTGCACAACATTTTGCTTGCTTCTTAGGCTAGGGCCATCTCATAAATCTTTGCAAATGTGTGGCGTTGCCTTCTAGATTGAGAGTTTTTTGGTTAGACCCATTGTGTAGCTTGACTTCACTTTTTCTCTTTATTATACTTAGAAAGGCTCTTCTATAGGCACACTCAAAACATGTATCTCCCTTCAATAGCTTGTCCATAGCTTGCTTCTAAGATTCCAAGAGACCAAAAGATTTGGCAATCATCAATAGACAAGTTGAAAATCAAAATAGAGGATTTTTTGTAATTTTTCGTATGAAACCCTCTATCTTAACAGTATAATTTTTTGTTTTGGTGCTATGTCATATTGCTTGGCTGTTTCAAACATTTAAATAATCGGATAAGTTAGGGGTAGGTCCCTAATAATTTTCCTTTTTAAACCTATAAAGTAAGGATATACGATACAAGTCATCAAATGCCAACCTTGCTAGTGAAATGTTTTTACTTTTCATGTGATGTCAATTAAAACTTAATCTTTTATATTACAAGATTTAAACCCTTTTCACATAAATCAACTCAAGTATATTATTCACACGTTGCCGTCAAAGATTACCTAAATAGGTGCTTTTTTATTTTTGTTCTCTTTTATGGTGTAAGGATTATTTGAAGCTCATGAAAAAGGATAATCCTACCTAGATACACTGAGATGCACCAATGTTAAAATCATGAAAAAGAGTTTTATTATACACCACAAAATTTAGCCATAATGTGTTTTCAAAGTACCATACAAAACCTTATATGCAAAAAAAGGGGTATAGTAATTTTTTTCACATCTCTTATAAGTGTAAGAAAGGAAGGGACGTCATAATTACCATATACTTGTCGCAAATAGGAGTTTTTTTAAAACTCTGATCCGCTCGTAGGTGACATGTTCTTTTCTTCAAGGAGTGAATCCCCCCCTTATTATCAGGGGCTTCATGGATGGTAAAAACGTCGTCTTCAAGTCATTTTTAGGTTGTTTTGTTTTTTTTAATTCCATCATAGAGACTTCTAAACGTTTTAAGGATTCTTTATTGCTTTAGCCTTTGACTTATCATTCTCACTTGCTTAGTAACTCATTTTAGGTCAAATATGGACAGTTTTTCTCTTTAGGTTAGAGAAAGAAAATTATTCGTTTAGCCTTAAATTTTTCGTTCACTCTAAAATATCTTTCAGTGATCAAAATGACTTTTTATTATTTTTATAATACATCTTGAAAATGAAATTTGGTGACACTATCCCATCCTTACATCATAATCATTCTTGGCTATGAATGTATAGAGGAAGAAATGTGACATATTGCATTGAATCCACTTAGTGCACTAACATTATTCCAAAATAGTTGCTAAAACCACTTGGTGCTTGAGAGAACATACTTATCATAAGTGTGTTATTTAAACTAATAGCCATACATCATTGCACAATAGTGTGCAACAATATTCGGTGCTTGAGAATTAAAAGCATGTGAAGCATTTTATGCATGCAAATTTTATTGAACAAAACAAGAAACAATGAAAGAGACATAACTTTGACTTCATTGAACATATTTACATATCAATGTTCTATGCATTACCCAACATGTGTGTATGAATATAGTGTTCAACTAACGTGAGAGAGTCCCTAAGTTTTTATCATCAAAAGAAAAGTTCTTAAATTTGAATAAATACTTATGTAAAACTTCTCTGCTTCAAAGGAGGTTATCTTCATGTCACAAGGTGATTTCTAGTTGGAGTATTTCATCTACTTCTTCAAATTCAAGAGGATCATCATGTATTAGCTCTATAGGAAGAGTTCCTTAATATGACTTTAATAAGCCAAAGAATCTAAAATCGTCCATAATAACGATGAGTTAGCTTTGTTTAGGATTTTTTATATCTGATTTTCTATCCTTGCTAGTTCTTTTTTGTAGTGTGTTGCAATCGAGCCTTTAAAAAACTAAAGCAAAACCCAATCAATCATCATTGAATGTGAGAGCACAACAGTGCCTCTCTATAGCTATCCAAACTAGTAGAGTTAACAATTTAACTATGCCCATCCATCTGTGGGTGATAAGCAGAGGAAAAGTCTAACCTTGTACCTATATTTTCATAGTCTTCTCTAGGAGAGACTTTTCATACATGGATCTCTATCATAGATAATTGACTTTGGAAGGCCATGATACTTGAAGATATAAGAGATAAAAAAGATTAGCCATATGATGAGGCTTGGTAGTCTTCTTCGCAGGTATGAAACTTGTCAAGAAGACTATCAAACATTATCATTCATATGGAGGCTTCATAGTCTTCTTCACAGGGTATGAAACTTGTCAAGAAGACTATCAAACCTCATCATATAGCTACTTATTAAGCATGTCTACTATTTTTCAGATATCATTGTTGCCATCATGTTGCCATGAAGAGACTTAGGTAAACCAAAGATACATTCCGTGGTTGCAACAGATGAAAATGCAATGCCTTGCCAAAATACACAAACATGCATACGCAGTAGTAAAATTGAGCATGCATACCATGTAATCTAAGTTTTTCAATGCAACCATATGTACCCAATAATCATCAAAGCACACGAGCACAAGATGAGAGAACAAAAGGATCGCGACATGCACACATCCTAGAGCAAAGTGCCACACACACACACACACACACACACACACACACACACACACACACACACACACACACACACACACATATATATATATATATATATAGAGAGAGAGAGAGAGAGAGAGAGAGAGAAGAGATAAGAAGCGCTGGTACAATCTTACCCCATGCAAGATGAGAAGTTCCCTCTAGCACTTATTTATTTATATATATCAATCATTGATCAAAATGATTCCGACTATCCACTTGGACATAAAATAACCATTGCTTATAAAGAGCTTCCCATAAGCTATCTATTCACCATTAAATAATCCAATGGTCCATACTGCTTTTCACCTGTCAACTCTACAACAAATAGCTATTAAAGCATCATGATTAGTTAGCATTACATACTTTTCCATTAAGGAAGCAATTGTCCTCAATTATTATATTATACAAACCATAACTTGTCCAAAGGAGTGATTAAAGTTATATCTCACAAACATCATATGGCAAAATGAAATCTTATAAACTTAAAGAATTTAATTTGCATATGTTGTAAGTCATCCACATAGTGCATATTCTAATGTCCCATACCATTAGAATAGGCAATATATATCATATCATCAGATATCAGGATCATTGGTCATAATCATCATTCAATATCCCAAATCAATTCCAAATCCATGAATATCCAAGAATAGTGTCATCGCCATCATCATAATTCCATATCAATATCTTTCAAATAATTTCTATCAGTACTCGGGTTGACAAAATCACACTAGGAGTAGTGGTGACTAGCCCCACTGCAGCATGATTTTGTAATTGGTGTTGTCTAAACTGGCTAATTGACACCAATTGAGCATGCTACCTAAATCAAAAAATCTATGCTAATGCTTTTGAAACAGGCAAATTTGCATTTATGGTCGTTCTCCCTAAACCAATGGATCTACACTTGTGTTACGTAAACCAACGGATCTGGACTTTTGTTGCTTAAAATTGGTGATACTGCATCAATTGTTCGTGCTGCCTAAATTGACAAATCTTCAGTGTTGCTACCTAAACCGAGGAATTTGCACTAAAAGAAGTTAAGTGTTGCCTACACCGGCGAATCTACACTAAGATGAAAAGTGGCAAATGCACACCAAGATGAAATATGTACATTGTATAAAACGCCAAATTTGTGTACACATGACCAATGGACTAGCTATGGCATAAGCTACAATACAGTTACCACTTGCTTGATGCAAAATTTGAGTATGTTTGGGTAATGAATATGAACAAGTGTTGCCAATTATTCAAAATCACCTTAGCTCATGTGATTAGCTTTATAACTTACTGATGAACCATTGTAATAGCAATTCCATTCAATTCAAGTACGATTCGATGTCTGTGGAATCTCCTTCATCTAAAATCATACAATTGTATTCTCCCTTGTCTCAAAGTGCTTGAGCATCTACTTAAGTTTATCTACAAAGAGCATAACTTACAAGAAAGTAAACAAGCTAAGCATTATCAAAGTACTAGATTTCAATACAAGCCAAAGTTCTAAGAGATGATTCATGATGACGATCTTAAGACACGGAAAAACAAATTAAAAAAAGTGATTGAGCATATATATATATACATCTGAGTAAAATTCACTGATATATTGCATATCGTGAGGTTATCTAAAGATTTGGCTAGTAGAAAAATAAATAAGCAAGCCATATAATTTGAATCTATATAAATACTTAACAAAATCCTAAAAGCATAAAATTGTTTGAAAACCCAAATGTAGAAAGAAATAGCAATTGTTTGGTTCTTGAAGAATGTCGAGTTAGAGGAGAGGAAATCGGATTTAAAGAGAGATAGAGCTTGCTCTTTAGAGAAATGATATAGACAATGGGAATCAAGAATCAAAGCAGTAGTAGGAACTGGTAATTATTGAGTCTAGTTACCATGGTAAATGTAGTATGCACAGTCAATCAAAGGCCCAATCGGTACCTATAAATAGGGCCCATTACTCATTTTGCGGGTTATTGTTGTTATGAGTCAATCTTGAGCATAGTTCTACTTTTGTACCTTTTGGCATTTGCTTTGAGCATTACTTGGCTCTCACGGTTGTACTTCATACCATTTGTACTCTCATTATCTAAATGTACATTCCAATTCCAATCTCAATCTCTTGCTTCTATTTCTAGTTCAATCATTGTTTGATCGTATATCTAAAGTTTGCTTGCCTAATTCATTATAACTAACTCTAATACTCTAACCTAGAATAGTTGTTAAAAGTGACCAGCTCATTCTATTTTGGCAATCATGGTGGTGAGTTGAATAGCTCTTGATAGAGAATCTATCTCCTAGTTGGAGTTTGGATTTAGCTAAAATTCAATCATGCCGCCCAGAAGAGTCATAAGTGGACGAAGACCGACTAGAAGATTCATGGACGACCATGATCATGTTAAGGGAGGAGTCGGAGCAAGGCTCTGACATTGACACTGAGCTTGGGAATGAGAAGGATGTACAATTGGACCAGAGGGACGCTGAGGAGATGGAGGATTCCCAGCATCACACATGTATCTGCCTGGGAGCACATTGATTTGAAAGGGGTTGATCCAAAAGCATGCCAACATTGGATACAATGGCTGATGTTAGGAGTTTTTGTAAGCCATGTGGTATTGCTAAGAGAATGGGAAGGCCCACAATAGCAGACATGACAGCTCTGACCCCCATCCAGTCATCAGGGGTGTTTATGAAATGGGGATTGGACTTCATGGGTCCATTCAAGAAGGTGATCCATAGGAAGAACAAGTACATTGTAATGGCAACATGCTATGTTAGTAAGTGGGTTGCGGCTAAAGCATTACCTAAAAAACACTGCCAAGTCAACAATATGGTTCTTGTATGAGCATGTGATTTGCGAAATTTGGTTGTCTGATTGAGATCATTTCAGATCAGGGGACTCATTTCATCAATAAGACAATTTGGATAGTGACTGAAATCTTCTCAATCAAGCATTCAAAATCGTATTACCTGTGCGTATTTGTCGCACGTGTCAAAGCAATGGACTTGCCGTACACTGTGTGCAAGCCACAAATGACTGCAGACATGCAACCGCAGTAATCTAGCAAGCTCAAGAGAGCAAGGGTGTGTCACTCACCGCCCTATGCTCGCCTTCGTGGAGGATTCCTCACCGCGAAGAAGAAGGAGCTACCACTGTGCCGCGCTCAACTGCCTCGCCATCGCCGTGTTGTCATCGTAATGCTTCCTCTCGTTGGGCTTTCTAGAGCTGAGAGGCTACACCCCAAAGCACTCCCTCTCGTATGTATTATTTTAAGAACAGTCTCTAAGAGTAGGGTAAATCGTTTTTTCTTCCACCCTTAGGGTTCTATACCAATCCCCAGCCTTTCCACTTAAGGTTAGGCTTAAAGCATTGCTCTTATGTAGGTCATTGTGTTCTCCTAGAGAATCACATATTTGTTCAAACACTTCGATATGCTTTCTCACATCCCCGTCTCCACTAAATTTTTGTGTGAGCTTGGCTATTTGTACTGCCTTACTTCTAGGCTCTCTATCAGGCGTGTTACGCATATTCCCAGCAATAGATCGACCAATAGCTTGAGCAAATGTTGCCAAGTCACCTAAGTGAGCAGGCACCATGGGTGAAGGCGCGCCAGAGACTGCATGTGGAGTAGGTATTGGCATTGGGCTTGGCGCATAGGAAGCCCTTGGGTTCCACATTGGGTACGATGTTGTGCCATGTGGTGGTCCATAGTTCATATGAGTGGCCCTAGGCATAGCAGACGTCGGATGTGACATGCTAATGCTAGCCGGTATAGTCCCATGGAAATAAGAACTTGTGTATTGTGGTTGTGGAGCATAGGTAGTTGAAACAATGGGAGGGGTAGGGACTACACGAGTACGTGGACCCATACGTGCATACTATTGGTACGCACTTGTAGGTACTATTGCAGGCATTGAGCTTCCATGTAGCGGTGCTTTACTAACAAACGAGGTCCATGGTGTGTTTCTTGGCATGCCCATCATTGGGGTAGGCATGGTATCTGTGGTGTCATCCAGGGAAAGATGAGCTAGACTTGGAAAAGTAAAGCTATCACTTGTGGGCTCAGATTGCATTGAGACCCTTGGCGAAACAACATATGGGGGATCGATGGGACTCACTGGGGGAGTCTCCATTTGTGATAGAGTGGGTTGTTTCCCTCTGCCCGTGTCTAAAAATCGCATAGGACCCATCGAAGGTATGTTCATTCCTCGATTTTGCCTCTTGGACTGGATAATCCTATGGATGACATTGCAGATCATGTGTTGTTGTTCCTCTAGACTAGTGGCACTAGATGTGGATTGTACAACTTCTAACCAACCCACATGGTATGTGTAGCCCATGTATAGGTCGATCAAAGTCTCCGTGTGTAGGTCATATTCCCAATTTTCATTGAGAAATACCCCTTCCAAACTTGGTGTACTAGAGGGTTGCCATGAGGTGGATGCAATGTTGCTTCTCGTGTTTTGACTTTTAGTCACCGCTACCTTAGAGGCGACTTTGGAAGGTGGTAGCTCGGTAGGGCCCTCATTAAATGAGGTAGGTAGAATGTCCACGTGGAAACTCTGAGGGAGTGTGGGGTTTACAGGAGATGTGAATGGTGATTCTACTTCCCCACCCCCTTCGTTTACTTCACTAGCCGTAGGTTCAGAGCGCGTAGCTCTACTAAAAGTTTCCATCAAACGGCTAAAAACACTAGTTCCAGGTTGTTGGGCCCAGCTAGGTACGGTTTCATTTGTCCCTCGGGGCTTTGTGTAAGATGCTCTTCCATAATATCGTAGTCAGAGGAAGAGTCGCTAGCTGCTATATTTGGGTCTTGGGTTGCACTACCTTGGGTCCTCGCCGAGGGCGTAGACCCTAGCGTGGAAGGATAGTGAGTACCCTCGTAAATCGAAGCACTAGCGAGTTGTTCGGACTCTAGCACACGACCAGAGCGTAGATACATGTGCTTTGGGCGCCCTGCAAGTGTCGGCAAGTACCCTCAAAGGTTACTTGCTTTGTATTGTGGGTGTTTTGCACCCTGTTTTCTACTTGATTTTTTCTTGTTTTTGATGTTTTTTGAGGTTCGAAAAACAGATTGGGACGTGTGATAGCTCGAAACGAGCGTATCGCTTAGGAGATCTAGGCGCACTTTATAGAACACTGTTTGACTATCGAAAGCTCCCAAAGTCCCTAAAACTGTCAATTTCTCCTAGTTTCTACTTGGGCACATGGCTTAAAATAGAAAGTTGAAGGGTGACTTGTGGAGGGAAAGGTGAAGGCTTTGCCCCACATGCTTTCTCCTTTCACTTGAGCACTAGCCTATATATAGTAAATAGCATTCGCTTCATATCATAAGATCAAGACCAAGCCCAAGCCCAAGCTCAAGCTCAAGCTCATCATCAAATGATCCCGATCTACCTTTTTGGACAAACTTAAAATATTCCCCCCGTCAATAAATCAAACTTATTATTTAGCCATTGCATTTTTTACGTTTTCTGTCATTTTTGTTTTTTATTTTCTATTTTTCTGTGCAGAAAACGAAATATTCTTTGTTTTTTGCAGAAATCAAAATGGTCTAGCTGTGCAGAAAACGTAATGGAGACTAACTGTGCAGAAAACGAAATGAACAAATATTCTTTGTTTTTTGCAGAAAACGAAATGAGCTAACTGTGCAGAAAACGAAATGAGCTAACCCATGACACAGCACAACCTTCCTACTTAAGCTTGGTGTCTCCAGAGGGCAGCACAAAGTGCTTCCCGAAGCTTGGTGCAGGGCAACTCCTCGGCAACGGCGCCAAAAATGTGTGCGTCTGCTGCACGTGTCGGAGCTAGGGACTTGCCGAGCACTGTGTGCGAGCCACGAAGGCTGCAAGCACACAACTAGCAGGCCTAGCAAGCTCACAGAGACGTGTCACTCACGTCCCTGCGCTTGTCGCCGTGAAGGATTCCTCGCCGCGAAGAAGAGGGAGCCGCTGCTGTACTGCGCTCAACCGCCTCGCCGTCGCAATGCTTGATCACACACACACTCTCTCCCTCTCTCCCTCAAGCGCGCACACACACACACACACACACATGTGAGCACACAATGGAGATGGGGATGGAGATAGGGCAAGAGCACTTCTTCTATTGCACACTGAGAGAATAGGTAAATTTTAGGTTTAGGTGACTTTTATATGAGCTCGCCCCATTCACATTTGGGCACCCGTGCTTAGCCAACTAACCCTTGTGTGTTCCAGTTAGAGTGCGCCTCTCATCGGCGATCACTCTACCCTTTTCCTATTGGACCGACAAGCCCGGTGCCTGACTCTACTAAATAAATAATACGACGTCCGTCGTAGGCGATAGGGTGTCCGTGAGCCACGAGGGTTAACATGTCCCCCTTCCTGATGTAGATTCCGTCCTCGGAAGCTATTGAGTTGAAGCTTGTTATGTCCATGTTGTAGAGCATCTGGATTTGAATCTGCAAGGCAAAGTCACTATTTCAGCAAGCGAAATTATATGGCCATAAATCATGAGGGGAATGTAAAGTACATGTGGAAATGAGTAAATGCAAGATTTATGAAATGTTTAGACTGTCATTAAGGACAAATAAATCGCACTTTGAGTAAATTAATTAATCAAGAGTTTTGGGCTTATGGGTGAGTCTATCGATTAGTTAGCTATGACTAAGGTTAAAACAACTACTCTAGTACTAGCTAAGCTAAGAAGATTATCTAAATGCAAGATTTCCTAATTGTGCTTTTCAGCTTTGATTAGCCAACTAACTCTCACAAGTGCAAACAAAAGCTTGAAATGTTAACTGTAAGCTCGATGGAAGTCTTTTAAATGTCATTCATTTTTTTCTTTTTTTCTTTTTTTCTTTTTTACTTTGGTTCACAATCATTTGACGTGTGTGCTTATTTTGTATGTCCGGGGCTTTTTGCTTCTCAAAGAAAAGCGCCCACACTGGGAACCTCTAGGGCTCTAGTACCATAGACAATACATGTGAGTGAAGTACCAAATCAAGCCAGGATTTCTCTTCCAGCATTAGATTTTTCATTTGTGGCACTTATGTTTTTTGCTTCCATTTCCTTTGTATTCTCACTAGTGTTTTTGTTGTTTAAGTGAGCAAGCTTCTCTATGCCTTAAACATTCCTAAGGTCTCAAATACTCAGATAATTTTATCAGCTAGACCTAGTGGTCAAGTAAATGAGTTAACCTAAAGTCACGGTCTCTTAATTTCAAGGCTCATCCATAAGATTAAACTCTAGGTCCATCAACTTAAGCAAAGACAAATCTATACATCTATAATGGCAGATAAAAAACATAACTATTGTACTCAAACAAACCATGAAAAATCATTATTAGCAATTATACATATCCACCAACATGAATCATGGAAAGTAGTACACCTGGAGGTATGGAGTTGCTCATTTCGTCGAAGCAGATGTCCTCAGCCATGTGGATGGA
Organism: Adiantum capillus-veneris; assembly: GCF_014529385.1. Taxonomy (NCBI): domain Eukaryota; kingdom Viridiplantae; phylum Streptophyta; class Polypodiopsida; order Polypodiales; family Pteridaceae; genus Adiantum; species Adiantum capillus-veneris. The sequence goes on from NC_140941.1 coordinate 114,819,135, forward strand.
AATCCATATAAGTCCTACCTAACACATCGAAAAAACAAGCACTATACCTCTAGGAGGCATGTCAGTGTGAAACAATTAAAACTCCTAGAAAACAAACTCAAAACACAATCCAGATCCCTAACTACCTATCTGTCATCCCTTTTAGAATCAAGGAAAGAGGATATTATATAAACCGGGTGGCCACCCTAAGGCTAGGCCTCTATCCTCGTCATCTAGATAAACGAAATCATTTTCCATGAGGCCATAGTCTTCCTCGGTCTCTATTATTTCTTCTTCATCATCCTCTTGCGCAAGCGTGTTAATCAAGAACCTCGCAATGCGTGGATACTCATATTGTGCAAAAGAATAAGCATGTGCCATCGGAGAAACATTCGCTACTGGGTAGGGATCACTAGTTATCCATAGACGTATGAGCCATTCTAACTCCTCAAAATTTCGCTCACGCGCAAGTCTCTCTACAAAATCCCATTTGCAAGAAAGTACAGGGTAGCAGATGTGAAACACTTGAGAAAAAGAAAAAGGGTACCTTTCATAAAAAATAGAAGCGCATGTCTCTGGTGAACTAGCCATCTCTGAGAATACATATAGATTTGGTTAGGTCTTTAAAACATGAGTTGTTTTTGTGTGCTGCTTGATGTGACATGGTGAATTTAGACTTATGTGTAGGATCTGATAGGGTGCTCTCTCGTTGCTAGTCGCTCTTGCTCTTTTACTCTTTTTTAAAAAAAATCTTTTTTTGTTTTTTTTTGTTTGCTAGCTAGTATAAGGCTTTATATATACATTCCCTAGGATTGGAGATTGAGAGGTCAGGGAGGAAGGTTGAGAGGGAAGCAAGTGAATGATGGATGTTAGCAAACACTCCCCCCTTCCTTGGGTAGATCATACCTTTTGGAATGATGTCGTCACCTTTTGAAACCAATTGTTCCAAGTTGTTATGGGTGAAGGCTTTAACCAATAGTTTTCGATCGCCCTATGTGTTTCATCTAGTTGCAAGGGTGGTAAGGTACTCTCCCATGATTTTATTTGCAACATTGTTGTAGGTGGTGAACCTACAACGGGAGGTGTAAACTCTTTCTTGCTTGTATGGATATGTACAATGGTAGGTGGAGGTTGTGTAGAAGCTTCTATTTCCGTATAGGAACTACATGAAGAGCAAGAAGCTTCATTTGCTTTCCCTGTTCCTGAGCGGGGTGGAACAAATCGTTCTTTCTTTGGTACCCAAACTAGCTCTAGAGCAGGTGTGTCGCATTCCGTGATTTTTTTCTTTCTACGATCTTCAATTTGTTTTGGAGCCACAGGATTGAGCTCACATGGGCCCGGTGACAAGTAAGAGCACAATTTACGTTTTGGCACCCAGATTTGATCATTTCCTTCATAGTAGCCTTGGGCTTCCAATAGTTTTTTTGGAATCCAACGCAACATTTCTTTACATTTCTTAGGGCGAATGGGACGTCTCTTACCAGGCTGTTGTCTTTTAGCATTGGCTATGGTTGCTAAAGAAGCTTTAGGGACCCACTTGTATGTTTTCTTTGTTATATTGGGATGGGTCTTGTGTGTCTCAAGCTTTATTTCAGCTACATCAGTTGAAGCTCTAGAGACTTGGGTTATGGGGACATATGGTTCAACCTCTTGGACATGCAATGTTTTGGGTTTTATTTCCTTAAGAGGCAATATCTCAGGGACTATGGCTTGCGTGGCAGGGCTATGAGTTGGTTTCTGTGTTATGACACCCCCTGTCCCCCAATCAATAGTGCATTTGGTGGCTATCATCCACGTGCGTCCTAGGTTTATATTACCCTCCATAGTCCCAACAGGCATGACCAAAAGTCTTGAGCTACAACCCCATTGTCATAACTGATAGAAGTGTGCCAGATTCCAAAAACCGCAGTTTTTTTCTTGTTGACACCCTTGACTTGGATAATACTCTTAGATAGAGGTGGCTTCCCTAACTGACACCACACCCCATATGATAGCAGATTATATTTAGCACCCGTGTCCAATAAGGCGTTATATAGCACTTTTCCATAGGTGCGGTTTAGCTCAATAGGGTATCGTAGAGGTGTGTCAGAGTCCAACCAATCCTCGTCGATTTCAACGTGGAATGCATGTGTGACTCCAAGGTTAGCCTCTCGTTTTCGTCTTATACGTTGTTGTCGCTCCTTAGCCTCAGCTTGAGCTTGTATCTTCTTCAATTCTATTTGTGCCTTGGCTGCTTTTTTTGTATGGATGGCACGCAAGTCCTCTTGGCTTAAAGGATCATAGTATCTTTTAAATTTGCTCCCATTGAGGAATCCAATGGTTTCAACTCCATCAAGAGTCTCCACAAGAATGGTTCCTTGTGGGGTGATCTCACATACTCTATATGGTCCTTTTCCCGCATTTTTCAACTTTTTCTTTTCGTTACGCACTCCATACGTAAGGACTTTATCACCAACATTGATATCTTTGTTCTTTAGATGATGGTCAAACCATTTCTTCCTCCTATCTTTCTCTACAAGTGCATTTTGCACAGCTAATTGCCTCTCTTCATCGAGCCTTTCAAGGATATATAATCGCTCAACAAAAGGGTTACCATCCCAACCTTCTTGAGAAGCTACTCGAAGACTAGGAACGACAAACTCCCATGGCATAACCGCTTCTTGGCCATACACCATCTTAAACGGTGTGCAATTAATGGCAACTTTGTACGCAGTACGATAAGCCCATAAAGCTGAAGTTAACTTTAAATCCCAATCTGTGCGATGAGCTTCCACCGTTTTGGTCAAGATAGAGATTAAGGTTTTATTGGTGCTCTCAGCTTGGCCATTTGCTTGCGGATAATAAGGTGTGGACTTATGGTGAGCTATCATGAAGTTAGTAGTGAGTTCTTTGATTACTCCATTTATAAAATGAGTACCATTGTCACTCACAATCTCAAAGGGACAACCAAATCTTGTAATAATGGTCTCAAAGAGAAACTTGGCAGTTGACCTCGCATCAGCCTTTCGTGTCGCCCTGGCTTCCGCCCACTTTGTTACATAGTCAGTGGCAACGATAATATATCGAGATTGAGTGCTACAAGCTGCCAGACTAATTGGGCCTACAAAGTCCAAACCCCATTTTTCAAATGGTTGAGTCACTTTAACAGGATGTAAGGGCATCCTATCCTTTCGTTGAGTGATCTTGTAACGTTGGCATTCATCATATCCTTTTGCAAAAAGTGATGCATCCTTAAATAAGGTTGGCCACCAATAGCCTGCTTGCAACACCTTCCTAGCTGTTAGTCCCCCCGAGAAATGTCCTCCGGCTATACCCATGTGGGCTTCTTGCAGTATGTACAAATACTCATCCTCACGGGCACAACGTCTCAGAATATCGTCCTTCCCTAGCCTGTAGAGAGTTCCTCCAATGAGAGAGTAAGGTTCACATTCTTTTAACAGTTTTTGAGCTATGTCCTTACGAAGCTCTTTGGGTGGAAAACCATTAATTAGAAAGTTCACAATCTTCTCACTCCATTCAGGTATGGTTTCGACTAGGAATAGAGAAGTATCGGGCAATTCATCATCAACTCCAGTAGGGGCTTCACCATTGGGTATGCGAGACAAATGATCCGCCATGACATGTCTTTTACCAGGTCTCACCACAATGGTAAAATGAAACTCAAGGAGAATTAGCAACCAACGTGTAATTCTTCCCGTGGAACAAGGTTTATTTACGAGATACAACAAGGCTTGATGATCAACATAGACAACGACTTGTTGGCCAAAAGGTAGTAGCGAAATTTCTTCATTCCATAAATCATACCTTATGTAGTCACAAACTGCACAATAGTCACCACCAAACATCCACCTTTCAGAGGCACATCAGTGGGAAAAGACACCAACCCTTATTGAACACAATTAAACAACATAGAACCCTAATCTAATTATTTGAACCCCCCCTAGAGAGTCAAGGGGAATAGGATATTGTAGAGATTGGGGAAAAATCCTAAGACTAAACCCCTATCCTCGTCGTCGAGAAAAACAAAGTCATCATCCGTGAGACCATATGTGCCATCCATGTAATCATGTAAATCTTCTTCATCATCAGAGGCACCAATGTTTACTAAGAAGGTCACTAGACTCCTATAGTCATCTTGGTCAAAAAGGGTAGGCTTGTGCAATGGGAGAGATTCTCTCTACCAAGTATGGATCAGTCGTGGTCAAGAGACATATCAACCATTCTAACTCCTCAAAATTTCTCTCACATGCTAGCGTACCTACCAAATCCCATTCACAGGCAAGCACCGGAAAAACCATGTGAAACACTTGTGAAAAGTAAAGAGGGTACCTCTCACCCAAGGCAGGAGTGGATGAGTCTAGCGTACTAGCCATATCTGTACACACAGATAGATGATGGCTAGAGTGCAAATATTACAAAGGGTTGTGTCAAAAGGTCGTGTCCTTCTGCAAAATGTGTTTTTATGATTTTGGGTTATGTACTAGAACTTGTAGGTTTCCAAATTATTGTTTGGTGGCTCTTGCTCTTTTACTTTTTTATATTCTTTTTGTGAGTATAAGGCTTTATATATACATTCCCTAAGATTGGGAGATTGAGAGGTCAGGGAGGAAGGTTGAGAGGGAAGCAAGTGAATGATGGATGTCAGCAAACACCCCCCCTTCCTTGAGTAGATCATACCTTTTGGAATGATGTCGTCACCTTTTGAAACGAATCGTTCTAAGTTGTTATGGATGAAGACTTTGACCAATAGTTTTCGACCGCCCTAGGCATTTCATCTAGTTGCAAGGGTGGTAAGGTACTCTCCCATGATTTTATTTGCAACATTGTTGTAGGTGGTGAACCTACAACGGGAGGTGTACAATGGTAGGTGGAGGTTGTGTCGAAGCTTCTATTTTCGTATAAGAACTACATGAAGAGCAAGAAGCTTCATTTGACTTCCCTGTTCCTGAGCTAGGTGGAACAAATCGTTCTTTCTTCGGTACCCAAACAAATCGTTCTTTCTTCAATTTGTTTTGGAGCTACAGGATTGGGCTCACATGGGTTAGGTGACAGGTAAGAGCAAATTTACGTTTTGGCACCCATCTTTGATCATTTCCTTCATAGTAGCCTTGGGCTTCCAATAGTTTTTTTGGAATCCAACGCAACATTTCTTTACATTTCTTGGGGCAAGTGGGACGTCTCTTACCAGGATCCTGTCTTTTAGTACTAGCTATGGTCGCTAAAGAAGCTTTAGGGACCCACTTGTATGTGTTATTTGTTATATTAGGATGGGGCTTGTGTGTCTCAAGCTTTATTTCAACTACAACAGTTGAAGCTCTAGAGAGTTGGGCTATGGGGACATATGGTTCAACCTCTTGGACATGCAATGTTTTGGGTTTTATTTCCTTAAGAGGCAATATCTCAGGGACTATGGCTTGAGTGGCAGGACTAACTGTTGGTTTTTGCGTTGTGACACCCCCAATCCCCCAATCAATAGTGCATTTGGTGGCTATCATCCACGCGTGTCGTAGGTTTATATTACCCTCTAGCATGACCAAAAAGTATTGAGCTACAACCCCATTGTCACTAACAAAAGTGTGTCAGATTCCAAAAATCGTAGTTTTTTTCTTGTTGACACCCTTGACTTGGATAATACTCTCAGATAGAGGTGGCTTCCCTAACTGACACCACACCCCATATGATAGCATATTATACTTAGCACCCGTGTCCAATAAGGCGTTATATGGCACTTTTCCATAGGCACTATTTAGCTCAATAAGATTCGTAGAGGTGTGTCAGAGTCCAACCAATCATCCTCTATTTCAATGTGGAATGCATGTGTAACTCCAAGGTTGGCCTCTCGTTGGCGTCATATACGTTGTTGTTGCTCGTTAGCCTCAGCTTGAGCTTGTATCTTCTTCAATTCTGTTTGTGCCTTGGCTGCCTTTTTTTAATGGATGGCACGTAGCTCCTCTTCGCTTAAAGGATCATAATATCTTTTAAATTTGCTACCATTGAGGAATCCGATGGTTTCAACTTCATTAAGAGTCTCCACACGAATGGTTCCTTGTGGGGTGATTTCACATACTCTGTATGGTCCTTTTCCCGCATATTTCAACTTTTTCTTTTCATTACGCACTCCATACATAAGGACTTTATCACCAACATTGATATCTTTGTTCTTTAGATGAAGATCAAACCATTTCTTCCTTTATCTTTCTCCACAAGTGCGTTTTGCACAGCCAGTTGTTTTTCTTCATCTAACCTCTCAAGGATATATAAGCGCTCAACTAAAGGGTTACCATCCCAACCTTCTTGTGAAGCTATGCACAGACTAGGAATTACAAACTCCCATGGCATAACTGCTTCTTGGCCATATACCATTTTGAATGGTGTACAGTTAATAGCCACTTTGTAAGAAGTACGATAAGCCCATAGAGATGAAGTCAGCTTCAAATCCCAATCTGTGCGATGAGCTTCCACCGTTTTGGTCAAGATAAAGATTAAGGTCTTATTGGTCCTCCCAGCTTGGCAATTTGCTTGTGGATAATAAGGTGTGGACTTATGGTGAGCTATCATGAAGTTGGTAGTGAGTTCTTTTATCAATCCATTTATAAAATGAGTGCCATTGTCACTCATAATCTCAAAGGGACAACCACATCTTGTAATAATGTTCTGGAAGAGAAACTTGGCAGTTGACCTTGCATCAGTCTTACGTGTCGCCCTGGCTTCCGCCCACTTTGTCACATAGTCAGTGGCAACGATAATATATCGAGATTGAGTGCTACAAGTTGCCGGACTAATTGGGCCTATAAAGTCCAAACCCCAGTTTTCAAATGGTTGAGTTACTTTAACAGGATGTAAGGGCATCTTATCCTTTCATTGTGTGATCTTCTAACGTTGGCATTTATCACATCCTTTTGCAAAAAATGATGCATCCTTGAATAAGGTAGGCCACCAATAGCCTGATTGCAACACCTTTCTAGCTATTAGTTCCCCCGAGAAGTGTGCTCCAACTATACCCATGTGGACCTCTTGCAGTATGTATAAATACTCATCCTCACGGGCACAACATCTAAGAATATCATCCTTCCCTAGCCTGTAGAGAGTTCCTGCAATGAGAGAATAAGGTTCACATTCTTTTAACAGTTTTCGAGCTATGTCCTTACGAAGCTCTTTGGGTGGAAAACCATTAACTAAAAAGTTCACAATCTTCTCACTCCATTCAGGTATGGTCTCGACTAGGAATAGAGAAGTATCAGGCAATTCATCATCAACTCCAATAGGGGCTTCACCATTGGGTATGCAAGACAAATGATCCGCCATGACATGTCCTTTACCAGGTCTCACCACAACAATAAAATCAAACTCAAGAAGAATCAATAACCATTGTGTAATTCTTCTTGTGAAACAAGGTTTATTTACTAGGTAGAACAAGGCTTAATGATCCACATAGAAAACAAACTTGTTGGCAAGAAGGTAGTAGCGGAATTTCTTTACTGCATAAATCATAGCTAAACCTTCTCGCTCTGTAGTGGTGTAGTTTCTCTCAGCATCATTCAATTGACAACTTGCAAAGCAAATGGGGTAGTCCAGTTTATGTTCTCTTGGTTGAGCTAGAACACACCCAATAGCAAAGTTCGATGCATCAATATACACATGGAAAATTACATTCCAATCGGGCACTTGTAGAATAAGAGTGCTAGTCAAGGTCTTTTTCAATGACTCATAAGCATGGTCACACTCCGAGTCTAGTGAAACTCAATAAGAAGTTTGTACAATGGACGAGCTATCTCGGCAAAGTTTAAAATAAACCGCCGGTAATAACCAACATGGCCCATGAACCTTTGAACTCCTTTATAGTTTGTAGGTGGTGGCAATTCAACAATGGTTTTAATTTTGCTCTCATCTGTGGAAATCCCATTTTTGGACACTGTATGTCCTAAAATGACTCCATATTTAAACCCAAAATTGGCATTTGAAAGGGTTTAAGGAGATGCGATACAATCTGCACTTCTGAAACACTTTTTGTAAGCATGATAGACGTTCTTTCCAAGAGGAATAAACACAAAGTTCATCTAAGAAATCTTCGCAAAACTCCCTCAAATATTCTCTAAAAGCAGTGTTTATTAATCTTTGAAAGGTAGCAGGGGCATTGGTTAAGTCAAAACCCATAACACAAAATGCGAACACTCCAAATTCGATTATAAAGGTTGTTTTAGCTTGGTCCTCTAGCGCAATTGTGATTTTCTTGTAGCCAAAGTACCTATCTAAAAAACTATAAGCTTCCTTTCCTGCAACTCTTTCAAGCTTCTGAATATGGCAAGGGGTAATGGTCCCTCCTAGTGGCGGCATTGGCCTTCTTGAGATCCACGTACACTCTTACTTTCCCATTCTTTTTTGGCACAATCACTATTGGAGACACCCATTCGGAGTGCTCAATAGGGTATATGAATCCGCATTTCACAAGCTTTTCAATCTCTTCTTGAACGGTCTTTGCATATTTAGGATTCATTGGGTAGGGTCATTGCTAAACTAGTTTAGCCATGCTATTCATGGGGATTGTGTGTTGCATCACGGAAGGTGGAACACCTTTCTTATCATGATATGTCCAAGAAAATATATCCCTGAATTCCTTGAGAAGTTATTTAAGTACACACTCCTCTGTCTCTGTCAAATCTTGGGCAATGAAAATAGGTTTGGACTCTTCTCATGGGTCTGCTAACTCTATTTCCTTAACTATCGCCAAACCGTCATAAACTCCATTGCTTCCATCCATAGGTTTTCTTTGAGCCTTTGTATACACAACCTTACGTTCCTCTGTGGTGTAGGATTTTAAATGTTCAGGTGGTGCAGGGTGTAAATTTGTGGAGTCCTGTTGTTCTGTGGACTGTGATTTCACTTCCGATTCCTTTTGTTGTTGAGCTAACTCTTGATTTTGTCATCTCCTTACGGTATGGCTCAACTTTGGCTTCTTTGTATCCTCTAATTGTGTGATGTCAATGGATTGTGGACTACACCACATAACGCTTTGAAGGTATTCACCCTAGTATCTACCAACTTTCGATGAGCATCACATGGTAGATTTCTTTTCATTTATTCTAGCATGCACATTTGCTCGATATCGTCGCCTCTTGTATCTCCTACTTTTCTTGTCTAATTTTTTATTACGGCCGATCTCTAGCGAAGAGTCACTAACCCATTTTCCCATGACTTTAAGTCACTTTATTCTTGGATGATACTAGGTATGGCTAAGGGTCTATGGACTTGGTGAGGTTGTTGTTGCGTAGGGAACATTGTGTCTGTAATCTAGATCTGCTTAGGTGTTGGCTCTAGATCCCTTTGGGTATCTTCTACCAAACTCCTTAATTGCTGGACTAGCTCGATCTCCTTTGTAGGTTTGGATAAGTTCCTATCTTTTTCTTGGATCGTGACCATTGTGGCTCACGACGATCTTCATTGTTGGTTTCTTTCTTAGTGGTCGTTTTGGTCTCCATGGTTTCTCCTGAATCAGAATCCTCTCCAGCGTCGTTCATATATACGGGGTTATCACCAGTCCCTATGTTTGTCTTTGAAATGGGGTCTGACTTCACTGCTTTTTGTGATCTCTTCCTTCGCGTTTTCTTCTTCTTCTGAGATTGGGCAATTGATGCCGTGTCTCTTTCCTCAAGAATATAATTTTGTTTTTGGAGCATCGATCATGTGAGTACGTTTTTTGGTACCACATGTGTACTTTGTGATGGCTGCTTAGTAACCTCAATCAAGTTTAATGGCATGATCTTTGCTGCATTTGGATTATTTGGACATTGGGCAATCAAATGATCTATGCCACATCAATTACACATGAGTATCAGCATTGTAGATGTGATTGCTTGATTGGTTTGCATTAGTGTAGCATTGTTTGGTAGCCTAATAGGACACTCGGCTACACGATGTGGACCTCCACACTCATAGCATTGAAGAGATGGTCTCTTGATAGTGTAATTGATATTTTGGTCTCTTGCAGCAAGAGCAGCTACTTGATAGACAAGTTTGACTTGTCTCCAATAGTCCTCCATGCAGTATTGTGGACTTTCTTCAAGCGCATCAATCCCATAGGCAATATTAGGGTCTATATCTTCCTCACAAACTTCCAAACAAGCAATAGATGACTCACAACCCACTTGATTCACAGAAGTGATTCTCAAATGTGGTGGTTGCAGTCCTAGCACTGGAGGTGGTAAGGGTGTTGTTTGAACAACATTTTGGGCCCTAGGGACTATGTGTTGTGACGTTTGTTCAAGAGGTGGGGCCGGGATCAATGCAGGCACTCAAGGGGTGTCAGTCCATGCTAAGGTTGGTCTATTGGCCATCGCGCCCTTAAATACTATGCAATCCTTAGCTTGATGACCATACCTCCCACAGGCATTGCAATTCCCATTGAATTTTACTCTAAAAGTAGGGCATTCACTGGTACTATGCACACCATAGCATACTGAGCACCATTGTTGCTCCCTTCTTGGATACATATGATTGTTTTGCGGAGCACGATTGTCTCTAAGACTCTCTTGAATGGCCTTGGTGAGATCTGCTAAAGTCAACTCATATATCTTTGGCTCCTTAGCAATAGGCTTTAGGGTCATTGGTTGATGCGTGATGCTTGCGAGCTAGTAGATTTAGGCTCAACAGACACTCTTTCTCCTTGAATCATTAAATTATCCTGCAATTGGATCGCATTGGTGGTGACTGCTTCCCAAGTGGTGATACCTCTAATGACTAGGCCATTGTAGATATCCTCATGTCGTAATCCCCTAATGAATCTATCAAGAAATTGATTATTATTGAAGCACTCATTTGGATTACAACAAGAATGGAAATGCTTCAAGCGACTAATAAAGTCTCTCACCGACTCTCCTTCCTCTCGTTGTGCTTTCTGAAGTTGAGCCGCTACACCGCAAAGCACTCCCTCTCGTATGTATTCTTTTAAGAACAGCCTCCTAAGAGCAGGGTAAATCGTTTTTTCTTCCACCTTTAGGGTTCTATACCAATCCCCAGCCTTCCCACGTAAGGTTAAGCTTAAAGCATTACTCTTATTCAGGTCATTATGTTCTCCTAGAGAATCATATATTTGTTCAAACACTTTGTTATGCTTTCTCACATCCCCATCTCCACTAAATTTTTGTGTGAGCTTGGCTATTTGTATTGTCTTACTTCTAGGCTCTCTATCAAGCGTGTTACACAAATTCTCAGCGGTAGATCGACCGATAGGTTGAGCAAACGTTGCCAAGTCACCTAAGTGAGCAGGCACCGTGAGTGAAGGCGCTCCAGAGACTACATGTGGACTAGGTATTGGCATTGGGCCTGGCGCATATGAAGCCCTTGGGTTCCAAGTTTGGTACGGTGTTGTGCCATGTGATGGCCCAAAGTTCATGTGTGGCCCTAGGCATAGCAGACGTCGGATGTGACATGCTAATGCTAGCCGCTATGGTCCCATTGAAATAAGAGCTTGGGTGTTGTGGTTGTGGAGCATAGGTTGTTGAAACAATGGGAGGGGTAGGGGCTACATGAGTACGAGGACCCATAGGTGTATATGATTGGTACACACTTGTAGGTACTGTTGCAGTCATTGAGCTACCATGTAGTGGTGCTTTCCTAACAAATGAGATCCATGGCGTGTTTCTTGGCATGCCTATCATTGGGGTAGGCATGGTAGCCGTGGTGTCATGAAGGGAAAGACGAGATAGACTTGGAAAGGTAAAGCTATCACTTGTGGGCTCAGATTGCACTGAGACCCTTGGCAAAACAACATATGGAGGATCCATCAGACTTACCGAGGGAGTCTCCATTTGTGATAAGGTTGGTTGTTTAGCCTTCCCTGTATCCAAGAATCTCATGAGACCCGTTGAAAGCATGTGGATCCCCTTGTTCTGTCTCTCTAGCTCAATAACCCTATGGATGACCTCACAAGCTCTTTGTTGTTGATCTTCCACACTAGTAGCACCCATTGTGGATTGTAGGACATCTAAGCAACCCACGTGATAGGTGTGACCTGTGTATAGGTCGGTAAGAGTTTCCGTTTGGAGTTCATATTCCCAATTTTTGTTTAGGAATGCTCCATCTAGGATTGAGGTGCTATGGGTGTCCTTTGAACTAGATGCAATGTGGCTCTCTATGGGTTGACCCTTAGTGGTCGCTAATTCAGGAGCACTCGCTTGCTCTCCTAGTAAGGATATTGACATAGGGGCTTTCGCTTTTAACTCTCTTTGTTGCTCCACCTTGCGTAAGCTCTCGATTTCCTTTTCCCTAGCCGCAATGATATATCGCTCAACCTCTTGCACTTCGGCAAGGCTTCTACCATCAAGTAATATAATCTCGGAGGGGAATAGCTCTGAAGAGTTAGGGGGTGTTCACGTGCACACTCTCCAAGAGCATGGGATCTATGTTGGTGATGAATGGTGAATTTACTTCCCCACCCCTCATTTACATCATTAGCTCCATGTTTGGAGGGAGTGGCTCTACTAAAGGTTTCCTTCAAGTGGCTAAGCATGCTCGGCCCAGACCGTGGGACCATGGCATGCATGTCTTGGCTTGAGCTATCAGGATTAGGCATTGGGTAACCCTCCATGACATCGTAGTTAGAGAAAGAGTCACTAGACGCAATATGCGGGTCCTGAGTGGTACTACCTTGGGTTCCCGCTGAGGGCCCGGGACCTAAGGTACGTGGGTATTGAGAACTCGCGTAAGTCGAAATGCTCGCTAGTTGCTTGGCCTCTAGCACACAACCAAAGCGCAGATGCATGTGCCTTTGGCACCCTACAAGCATCAACGAATACCCTCGAAGGTTAACCGCTTGATTTTTTGGGCGTTTTGCACTTTATTTTCACTCGTTTTTTGATGTTTTTTAATGTCTTTTTACGATCGACTTTTGGATTAGAGCGTGTGATAGCTCAAAATGAGTGTATCGCTCAGGGCATCGTGGTGTGCTTTACAACACAGCATTCGGTTACCCAAAGCTCTGATGGTCCTCAAAAGGGTCGATTTTTACTTAGTCGTGAGGCTAAAATAAGTAATTCCAAAGGGTAAATGAGGCCTGAGCCTGAGCGTGGGCTTAGGCTTGGGCTTGGGCCTGGGGAATGTTCTCGATCCCGATCCTACCTTTAAAAAATCTAAATTTATATATATATTTTTGGATAAGGTCGCCGCGACCGCACCGCGCGCGCGAGCACACACACACCTAACCTACCTACTTGCAACTAATAGAGCTAGTGTTACACACTAACATAGTACTATAACAACTAATTAACTAATAGATCTACTTACTATACCTTACAGATCTAACATCATAGATCTAATATCTTAAAGCTAACACCTTGTAACAGAAAACACAGTACATTGCAACACCTTATTAACAAAAACAGTACGCTGCAGCAAAAACAAAGTTCACAAATCCTTCTCAACATGCCACACACCTTCTTTCTCTACCTTTCCTACATTTCATAATGCACCACAAAGAAACATAGAGTGCTATTCCAGCTTAGCGCAGGGCATTTCCCTGGCAACGGTGCCAAAAATGTGCACATCTGTCGCACGTGTCAAAGCAAGGGACTTGCCGTACACTGTGTGCGAGCCACAAATGGCTGCAAGCACACAACCAGACTAATCTAGCAAGCTCAAGAGAGAAAGGGCGTGTCACTCATCGCCCTACGCTCGCCTTCGTGGAGGATTCCTTGCCGCAAAGAAGAAGGAGCTACCGCCGTGCTGCGCTCTCAACCGCCTCGCCACCGCCATGCCGTCATCGCAATGCTTGATCTCACACACTCTCTCTCTCCCTCTCTCACGCACACGCGCGCGCGCACACACACACACACACACACACACACACACACACACACACACACACACACACACACACACACAAGGAGATGAAGAAGAAGATGGAGATGGAGCAAGAGCATTCTTCAATTGCACAAATGAGAGAATGAGTGATTTTTAGGTTTAGGTGACTTTTATATGAGCTCGTCCAGTCACACTTGGGCGCCCATGATTAGCCAACTAACCCTTGAATGTCCACTTAGAGTGCGCCTCTCATCTGCAATCGCTCTTACCCTTTTCCTATTGGACCAACAAGCCCGGCCCATGACCACTAGAAGTGGACGCCAATGGGTTAACATTACCTTAGATGCATTGGACAAGTCAAAATAAATAATAAGACAATCAAGACAATACTTACAAAGATTGTCGATAAGGAGCCTCACCATTGGGATAAGAAGCTTCATACAACATTGTGGGCATACACAACTGCTCACAAGGTGACTACACTCGTATCACAACATTCAAGATGGTTTATGGAACGAAAGCAATTGTGCCTATGGAATTTGCAATTCCCAGTCTTAGATTGGCCATCAAACATGATATGGGCTTCTATACAAATTTAAAGCACATACTAGATGAATTGTTGAAGCTGGATGAAATCAGACAAAGGGCTATGTTAGAACAGGAGGAGGTAGTATAGCAAAGGAGGAAGTATTGGCTTGATAGCAAAATAAAGGTTCAAGAGTTCAAAAAAGGGGATATGGTTTTACTCTATCAGTCAAATTTGAGCCCAAAGAAGCCTAATTTGAAGGTTGTATGGTTAGGACCATATGAAGTTGATTGGGTTTTCTACAATGGCACAATAAGGCTTAAGGTCTTATAAAAATATATGTTTCCAAGGGTCTATAATGGAGCTATATTATGCTAGATCAGATGAACCCCCCTGCACCAACGGCTCAGGACACCATTACCTTTAAAATAGACAAGGAACCTTTAAATCTGTCCAATATCAGACAAGAAGTGCGAGAATTGGAGAAAAAACAAAAAACGATAGATTTGTTAAGGATGATTCCAGTTCAAAATCAGATTAAAGAGGAATCAAGGGAGTCTGAAGTGCATAAGAGTCACTGGTAGAAAATTAATGATCAAATCCTTTGGAGAATTTCACCAGTAATCATTTTACAAAGACTGACCAATGTGTGTGTGCCACGTCAAAATTGGTGGGCATAACTTTGAGGTAGCATGAGCATGGTGCATTCATGGCTCAAATTCATATAACTATGTGAGCGTGTGTGTGACCCAATGTTCTTCCTTTGCGATTGGCGTGATTAACATCTTGGCCTACAGAGCTCCCTATGGCAACACATGTGTCACCGTTGTCTACACAACTGTTGACCGCTGGGTCAACAACACAACATAACTCAAGTTTCGTACCAAAGTCTTATCTTTTGCGAGTTATGAAATGCTGCGGATTATGGATATAAACGTCATTTGTAATGAGTAGTTATTCTAGTTTCAGAAGCCGGGGTGCAATGGGACTTCCAGATTGTAAATACAAAGCCATTTGACCCTTTCAACCCCATTTTTGGTTAAACCTAAGGTAGCCTTAGTATATAAGGTACCTAGGTCATTTTGTAAAGAGGAATTTTATCATAATCAAACTTAGCGCTGCCGTCTACTGTGTGTGAGAGAGAAAGAGAGTGAGTGTGAGCTTCATCCTCCCGCTACACCCGGCTCGCTCAACACATTGGAGATCCGACTGCACCATTGCGGTAGGCTCGAGGAGAGCTACGCGACAACGCCAAGCATTCCACGCGAGACGAAGCACACACGCCGACGCATCTACGAGCTATTTGTGGCCGTAAGTGTATCAAACGATGTCTGTTTTCTGTGTGCTAGTAGTCTATAGAATCGTGGCGACATAAGCTACGCATAGGTACTCATAAATTTGAGTTTCGGGCACTTTCGAAATTCAGCTCTGTCATCCTACGCGTTTTCCGCAGATGGGTTTAGAGTGAGGGTTTTGAGTGTAGAAGCTTAGGGACAGGTGTATCCTAGTGAGGGGATGGTGTTCCTTAAGTTTCGTACGAATCTGGCATGATTAGGTGAGTTACCTTTTGTATGTGTGTATGTGGCTAGGTGGTGTAGTTGAGAGCAGTGAGGTTCTTGATTGTGGTTTAGTTGGCCTTCTTGAGTGTTGTATGTGTAGGATGGTCTCAACTTGACAAGCTAAAGAGATTTCCTCCGTGTGCCTATCGTGTCATCTGTGTCCTCGATTGACATTATGTTGATCTAGGTAGTGTTTGCATGCACTTCATGGGTGTGTGAGACTTCCCGTCCAACATTGGCGCCGCTGCTGGGGACACAAGGACCTAAGTAGGTTTCCTACTAACACTCGTGTGATGGTTGCTTGATTTAGTTTGGGCTAAAAAAAGCATTTTTTTAAAGTGGATCCGGAAGAGGATATTCCGTGATCAAGTGGATAGCCAGGAAGTGTGTGTCTTGCCGAGGGTTTGCGACTAGATAGGTTTAGTTAGGATATGTGGATTAGAGTAGTTGTTGGTGGTCGAGTGATTTGTGAGGTGATAAAAGCGTTTACTAGTCCGTGTGTGACAGTGAAGCGTTTTTCTACTCATAGATGCAAAACCCCATATGATTTGTAGGAGTAGCTTTAGGTAAGTGATCCGATTCTGATCTAGAGCTATTCATCATTGAATTATTTGCTAAAGTGCTTGATTGCATTTGAAATCACGAAAAAGTGTGCTTTTGAGGGTAAAAATGCATTAAACAAGCTTTTGTGGATATTTTTGTATGACTGACTGATGTTGTGCATAAAAAAGAGCATTTGCAAGGGTTCTGTGAAGAAAACCTGCAATTCTGTAAACATAGACAT
Organism: Adiantum capillus-veneris; assembly: GCF_014529385.1. Classification (NCBI taxonomy): domain Eukaryota; kingdom Viridiplantae; phylum Streptophyta; class Polypodiopsida; order Polypodiales; family Pteridaceae; genus Adiantum; species Adiantum capillus-veneris. The sequence goes on from NC_140941.1 coordinate 114,835,777, forward strand.
CCTACGCGTAGGATGTCTCAAGGGGGTTCTGGAGACCAAATTTGAAAATTTTGAGTGCACCAGTGGGTTCAGAGGGTAGGTTTTACCCTAGTAACATATTGACTTGGGTGTTTTTCCCTATTTTTGTTGACCAAAAGCCAAAAGGCGGAGTCAGAAAACGTAAAATTTCAGAAAAGGCTTAAATTGAGTGTTTTTTACATGTTTTTGCAATTGTGAAGCATACTTGCACTTGCTGAGAGCATAAGGAAGCATCAAGGACACTTCAGTCTGAAAAAATCAATAGTAAACATCCTACGCGTAGGATGTCTACAGGGTGATCTGGGCATTTTTTTGAAATTTTGAGTTGACCAGTGTGTTCAGAAGGTAGGTTTTACCCTATTTTCACCTGGAAAGTGGAAATTTGACCAAATTTTGACAGATCAAAGCCAAAAGACGAGAATTGCTAGACATCCTACCTAAATTGTGTCCAAGGCATAATTTTTGAAACCAAGCCATAGGATGACTCCAAAGGCATGTTCTAAATGTTGTATTGACTGCATGTGATCAATTTCATCTCATTTGGGTCATTGAAAGGAAGATTGAACAGACTTTAGCACTTTTGACTGAAAAAAGCAAGGATAGCTAGTTTTGGGGTCTTTTGACATCCAAATTCAAATCTGAGCATACCACTGGGTTGCTAACATCAAGGAGAAGCTGGGGTGAAAATTTCAAGTCATTCTGAGCAAAAAGACATCCTATGCGTAGGATGTCTCAAGGCCATTTTTAGGTCCAAATGAAATTCTGAGCATACCATTGTGTTGCTGGACTTAAGGGGAGTCTCTGGACCAAATTTTGTTAAATTCTGAGCATATAGACATACTACGCGTAGAATGTCTCTAGGCCAGTTTTAGGGTCCAACTGTACCTTAGACCATACAGAAGTGTTCACAGTGTCACAGAGATACCAAATCTTTTTTCAAATTTGAATTTGGACTCATTTTCACCATTCTAAACTGCATTTCACTATTTTGGCCATAACTTTCACAAACGGTATCGGATTGGAAAAGTTTTTATATCAAAACGTAGCCTGAGAGCAGCCCTACAGATCTTAGAGAAAAACATAAACTAAGTTCAATTTTGAAAAAAAACATCGTTTGAGGCCTCAAAATTCATCTGGAAGTCAGGGGTGTCTAAAAGCAACAATTTGCAAGAATTGTGACGAAACGGTTGCGGTTTTGGACATAGTTTCGACTTTTCCCTAACCAAAGCACTTGAGCACAGTGGAATAAGTCTACTTGAACCAAGCAAAAGCTCTTAAGCCCAGAAATCATGTCTACCCTAGATTCAAACGCAGCTTACACAAGCTTGGAGATCCCTACGATAGATGAATATCCTCCCACAATGGATCTTCCAAACTTGCAATTGATAAAGACCCATCTTGTTGAGAGAGTTTGGATGATTGGTCATGAGAGTGAAGGACTATATAGATACATTGACGACAACGAGGTCAATCTTTATAGGTGCTCAGATCCATACCTAGAAGAGATAACGGATTACAAGCTCTTATATGTCTACACATATGGAGTCGACTGTCAATGGAGATCTATAGTTGTCAACAAGTATGGACGAGAATACAGAGTTGTAGGAAGCACAAATCCACAGACTGTACTAGAAAGAGGTGGATATTTGGTCAATGAAGGACTACAAATGACTCCACCAAACACGAGAATTCCTATAGAAATTCCAAGAAGAGAGCCATCAGGATTCCCTTCAAGAGCGATAATGAGAGAAGGATTGGGAGAATCTCTGGTTAGACTTGTAGACAATCGACGAGTCAGACCATCCCAAGTCCAAAAATGGGTAAACAAAAAATACTCCGGAGATAAAGATCCGAGAGATCACGTAGCGGCTTTTAGAAGAGTGATTAGAGCAGAGGGAGTTTCAGATTTTGCGACACAGTTTGCGGGATTTGGATTGACTCTAGAAGACGATGCAGCTACATGGTTCGATTCGGTGGAAAAATGGGATTTTGAGACCCTAGATGAGCTGTTTGAGGAGTTTATTGAAGAATTCTCGCCAAAAGGCGTTGCTCACAACACGGTCTCACAAATCCATAGATTCAAACAGAAAGAGGATGAATCAGTACGCAAAGCATCATTACGGCTCAAGAGATATGTTAAGCTCTGTCCGAGAGCGGAATTACCTACGCAAGCACGATTGATGCTGATCTTTATCCAGGGAATGAGAGATGAGGGCCTTCAGAAGGATCTGCATATGATAAGGAGGATGACGCTAAACGAGTTGATCAAAGAAGATCTTTATCTAGTGGATAACTGTAAGGCATACAAAGAAAAGGACTTAAAGAGTCAAGGAGATGACACATCCTCTCAGCACAGTGTTTCACAGATAAGTGACTCCATTGCCAAGCCAACGGCACCTATTGATCAAGAAAAGCTTATCGACGACTTGGTCAAGGGGTTGATTCCTCTTTTAAGGTCTGATTCGGGAGAGCCGAAGTGGTGTGAAATTGAGAGAAAATGGACGAACCATACGGGGGAAGAGTGCTATTATAGCATGGAAAATGCTAGGGAGAGGTATGTACAACCTGTTCCAGAAGCACCTACTCCACCTAGATACATTACGGGGAATGCGCCAAGACCAGTAGGAGTTTTAAGGCCACAGCTTGTCTTAGGACAACAACCTCCGCTGCCAGGTGCTAGAATGCCGGTAGGCATGAGATACATGCCAATGATGGAAGCATCAAATAAACCAACTCCAGTACTAGCTACAATGTGGTATAGCAACCAAAGTGAGTACTACCCTTCGGAGCAACAAAATGTGAGAGAAACACATGGAGTAGTGAGGCCGGTACAACCTCGACCTCTTGGGTTTTAGTCGAAAGAAAGAAGGTATGAAATGGACGAAAGGACATTGCGATTCATTGCAAATAGCGGCTTATCTAGGTCAAAGCTTGCTTATAGCCAAGAGGAAATGCTGAAAGAATCTCCTCAACCAGAGACAGATTGTCACAAAAGTCGTGACAACCACTTGGTCAAACAATGTCCTCATACGGAGATCACTGAAGTAAATGCCTATTGTCTTGAGTGTGGCATCACTCACTCGATCCCCGATTGCCCAAAAAAACCAAACCAACTCAAGAAAATCACGACAAATGTATCAGGGATTGTTCAGCTACCTAGTAGCTCAGAAAATGAAAATGTCGTACCAGTTCAAGTGGTTACGAGAGCGCAAAGCCCAAAAGAAAGCTGATGAGAATCCAGAGACAAAGAACACAGAAAGTGACACGAGTCCAAAGACAGATGATGGACCAAAGACAGACGCACCTAGTCAGAGAACCAAGAGCAAACGAAATAGTTAGAAAGCTAGAAAGACTAGGATGAAAGCACGCAGGGAACGAGAGCAAAAATCCCTAGCTGAGAAGCTTACCGAAGTTGAGGAGAAGATAAAACAACATGAGGAAAAGGAGGCACCTTCTCTTACACAGATGGTTAAACCTCTAGAAGAACCATCCACGGATGAGAAACCGAGAAGTGCTAGCTCAGGAGGATCTGTGTTGGCAGAAAAGGTTAATGAGACATTAGATGCCCTCTTGAAAGCCTATGATGGGAGGCTCAAAAACAACCAAACCCGAGAACAAAGGTGGATGACATATCCCTCTACGGAATTAGAAAAGCAAAGGTTGGAAATGTGCAGGAAAATGATTCAAATAGCCCAAGCTTTACTAGAACCACCAGTTGCAAAATCTGAGGATGTGATCCGTGTCATGCTGAAACAAGCAATCCCACCAAACCAGGAACTAAAAGAGCCAAATTCTAGTCATGAGCACAGACCAAAACTCAAAGACCCAGCATTAGAACCAAGGATAGTACTGAATACCACGGATAACTCTTCCGAGGGATTTCACCAAGCTATACCTGAGGATTGTAAAGAGATAGATGGTCTTGACGAATTGTGGAAACAAGTCAGAGAGGCCAATGAAGACGATGACCTAAGAAGACGAGTAGACAAGACTGGTGATGAACGAGGAGTGTTTCTACCACCAATAGAGGAATTTGAGACTGGATCTCAAATGAATCTAGACGTGAGATCGTGTTGGGGCGACAAAGGATCTGTACAATCTATGGATAGTCAACCCCATTCGCTAAGAACACTACCGTCCTACATGGGAGAGTACGAGACCAAGTCAGATGTGGTTGCAGTCCCATCACAGAGACTGTCTCCCAACAAGGTCATCGATTCAAAGGGGCTAGTAGATATTCTATCTACCCCAGTCACCTGTACAATAATGTTAGCCGAGTTGCTCAGAATAAGACCAAATATGTGGGCTAATGTGGGTAAATGTCTAGAGAAATTTGGTGTAAAAACCCCAATGACTCAAATCGAGGAAGGCATCAAAGAGCTTGAAATGCCTCAACTAAATACTAGGCCAGTGCCATTAAACAAGGTAGGCGAGTATTACGAGGGAGAAGATGGAAACACCACCCTTACTATGGAATTCAATGGTGTAAAAACCATGCAAATCCTTGACAGTGGAGCTGGTGTGGCCATTGCAACCACAGAGGTTTGGAAAAAATGGGGAAAACCTGCCTTGATATCCACATGAATGACCCTGCAACTTGCAGACGGACACAAGGAAAAGCCCATAGGACTGCTAGAAAAAGTACTTGTTACTTCTTGTGGCATTGAATATGAACACACTTTTGCTGTTGTTGACTTTGGCAAGAAGAACAACTATGACATCATTCTGGGAAGACCATTCATGCGACAATTGAAAATGGTCCAAGATTGGGGTTATGACCATATATACCTGAGACATATGGAAACCATAACAAAGGTAAACTTGAGGGACCATAGCTATAGGGATGTGATGAGAACACCGGTTGAGGAGTTTGATTCCGCCACAGTTGCAGGATCGGATCTTCCAGCTTGGTAAGGTAAGCCTAAAGACCTGTGGATGTGTGGAGCTTCACAATGTGGTAGCTTGAAACATGAGGAATGTATCCTAGAGCGTGTTATAGAGGATATGGACTATATCCTAGAACCATTTCTTGAAGAAGAGTTAGAGCCTTTTGGATGGGAACACATCTTGGCTACTCTGGACGTGTGCGCCGTGGAGGATGCTCCCACAACAAAGTTTTGTGATGAAAATGGCTATGATGTCATTCCTTATTTTGCAGTGAGTGTAATCCAGGAAAACGAAGAGAACCAGACATCAACAGGCTCTCGAAATCAGGAACAAACAAAGAAATGTGGAGAATCAAAAGATGAAGAAGACGACGAGTTCTATGACTCTGTAGAACACTTCGAGCTTCAAGAAGATCAACGACCCAAGAATCAATGTCATCGCTACACGAATAAAGTGCATCAAAAGTGGATTCCAAAGTCCTCAGTGAAGACACATCCACCACCAGCATGCTCATACATGGCTCCTAATAAGGATGCAAAGACTCAGCTAGGAGGAATACGACCAGAGCAACGAGCTAACAATGCTCTAATCAAGGGGCTAGAAAAGTCCTCCAAGAAACTACCACCCACGAGCAAACAGACAGTAACTTTCCACTACCAGCCAAAAAAACAAAGGAAAGTACAAGAAATCAACCTTGCGGAGGATAGTAGCGATAGTGATGAATCTTACGACATCCCCTATCATCAACTTAGACCATCACTATCACCAACCCCTTCGGCAACAACCATGATAGGTCAAAAGAACAGGACAACAAGTCAAAGCCAAAAAGCTCGACAAATGATACCAAAAAGCCAGATCGGCGAAAAACAGATATGGATCAAGAAGACAAAGATCTCTAATGACAAATCACAAGATCCAACACCAAAACAAAAGCAAGGAAAGCGTGCACGAACGGGTAAGAATATCACAAAGTCGGAAGCTTTCACAACTCAGGTTTGGGCTCCAAAGAAGTTGATTCAAGCACAAAAAAGTCAGGAATTCATTTGGATTCCAAAACAACCACAGTATCAACTTTCAAAGCCTGAATCCCGTCACCAACCAAGCGTACAAGGGCTGAAGCAAAGACCACTGTCGACTCACACAACAAAAAGGTGGATCCCAAAGAAGTCTCTTCAAACACAAACGAAGCACGGGCAAGTATGGGTTCCCAAACGAGAGCCAGCAACAAAACAGCCAATAATCGCAAAGAAATGGGCCCCAAAGAAGAACAACAAAACTATTGTCAATGCATCGCCGCTTGAATTCTTACAATTCTTCCTACGATTACAGTACAGTTAGAAGAGAGCAAGTCGCTTCAATCAAGCAACGATACAGGAGCTTCAAAGACCATTACATTGCTTAGAATAGGAAGCCTCACCAACAAATGCCAATAAGCAAATTGCTTATACCCACATCTTGCACAACATAAATCTTTTCCATGCATTGACTGTGTATGCATAATAGGGCTACATTACAAGGCCTGCATAGGCACAACTTTTTGCCCAAGCACAACACATACCCTTTGCGATACCCTGTCATAAAGGATGACTCCAAATAGGAAGGGGGGAGGCATTCTGAATGCAAACCTAACATTATGACTATTAGAGGGCAATGTTTTGTGAGATGCATTGAATTTTTGCGTTTTATTGTGATAAATTTTTGACGAAATTTAGAGTATATGCCCTCATAGTAGAGTTACAGAGGAGTATGGAGACAAAATCCATATATGAGCCCCTAGGGACATGTGTATAGTGTACATAGCATTTAGATTTCTATTTGAATGATTTTTCTTTTGTTGAGTTGTTTTGAGATTTTCTTTGTTTATTATTAAGAAAAAAAAAATCCATAATCCACATGAAGAAAATACTAACGAGAGGCCTGAGCACTACAAAGAGAAGGTACAGGAAAACGATGAAACTTCACAAAGTATGTCTCAGCAGCCACTACAACAGCCGAAGAACTTGTCACAAAGCAGTGTCAACATGCAACCGACAAGTCATACAAGTCAGAGTCGAGCTAAGCCTCAAAATGAGTGAGGTGTTAGTCCCAAAGCTTCAAGTAATATTCTCTGTGGTCTAAGCGTCTTAGCTATTCTAGGTACTGCTCAAGCTGGAAGAGTTGAGCATATTTAAGTTGTGTCTCTCATGCTGGTATAGGTGAGCAAAAGAGTCGAAGTCTACTATACTTAAGTTTGGTGAAGTGAAGGAGAAGGTCCAAAAGACACTCACGTACTGAGCACTGTGAGATACGAGTGGAGAAACTTCTACATCGAAAACCCTTCTCGAAAAGGTGGAAGCTATTGAGACATATTTTGATGTCACATGTGCTACATTTATTCCTCGAAACACCCATCATCTCCTTCTTTCACATTGCATGCTTTCGTTGACAAATTTCTCATATGCATATAGAGTGTCCCATAATTGGCACTTGCATCAGGCACTCTTTCCGTGTTTCACCCAAGCACTCACCTTTCATGAACATGTACTTCACGTTCAATTGCTCAACTCCAATAAGAGCGTATACCAAAGGCATTTTTTTCCCACCGGGTTTTTTCCCTTTGGTCATCCAAGTTTTAGACCCTAATCTAAAGACACCTATCACCATCCTCTTGTACATATTCCTTCTACATCAACAATAAGGAAATGCTACTCAAATCAATTGACAAATGAATTGGAGCACCAATTTCAGATCATAGCATACTTCTCCTCAATGGCGAGTCAAAGAATGGCCTACAATGACAAAGCTGCAGACAACACTAACAACAAAATAACTCAGGAACAAAGAAGTCCCCAATGAAGAAGAGTAGACATAAGTGTAATCCTCTAGAGGATCACAAATTCTACAGATTGTAGAAGTTGTTTCTGAGAATCACAAATACTCCAAATTCATAGATTTGCTGGAGCAAATGATGGATGGAGCTTTATCTATCCATGATGATAAGAGTCAAGTTAAACGACATTGGGTTCTTTTTGAATTTAGATCTGGCAATAGACCTATAATGACAGAAACAAATGTTGCAGCTCGGAGCGTGGATGTGAAAGACATAAAGTTCGTCATCAATTATGATTTTCCTGAATCATGTGAAGACTATGTACATCGGATTGGACGAACAAGACAAGCTACTGCAAAGGATATAGTCTATACTTTCTTTACAGCAACAAAACGACAGCCAACACCACATTGCCATCGACAATCAGGTCATGTCGGGGACGACATGAACGCGGAAGGGGGGAATGTTGACCGTTGGGTCAACAACACAACATAACTCAAGTTTCGTACCAAAGTCTTATCTTTTGCGAGTTATAAAATGCTGCGGATTATGGATATAAACGTCATCTGTAATGAGTAGTTATTCTAGTTTCAGAAGCCGGGGTGCAATGGCGCTTCCAAATTGTAAATACAAAGCCATTTGACCCTTTCAACCCCATTTTTGGTTAAACCTAAGGTAGCCTTAGTATATAAGGTACCTAGGTCATTTTGTAAAGAGGACTTTTATCATAATCAAACTTAGCGCTGCCGTCTACTGTGTGTGAGAGAGAAAGAGAGTGAGTGTGAGCTTCATCCTCCCGCTACGCCCGGCTCGCTCAACACATTGGAGATCCGACTGCACCATTGCGGTAGGCTCGAGGAGAGCTACGCGACAACGCCAAGCATTCCACGCGAGACGAAGCGCACAAGCCGACGCATCTACGAGCTATTTGTGGCCGTAAGTGTATCAAACGATGTCTGTTTTCTGCGTGCTAGTAGTTTATAGAATCGTGGCGACATAAGCTACGCATAGGTACTCATAAATTTCAGTTTCGGGCACTTTCGAAATTCAGCTCTATCATCCTACGCGTTTTCCGCAGACGGGTTTAGAGTGAGGGTTTTGAGTGTAGAAGCTTAGGGACAGGTGTATCCTAGTGAGGGGATGGTGTTCCTTAAGTTTCGTACGAATCTGGCATGATTAGGTGAGTTACCTTTTGTATGTGTGTATGTGGCTAGGTGGTGTAGTTGAGAGCAGTGAGGTTCTTGATTGTGGTTTAGTTGGCCTTCCTGAGTGTTGTATGTGTAGGATGGTCTCAGCTTGACAAGCTAAAGAGATTTCCTCCGTGTGTCTATCGTGTCATCTGTGTCCTCGATTGACATTATGTTGATCTAGGTAGTGTTTGCATGCACTTCATGGGTGTGTGAGACTTCCCGTCCAACAAAAACTTACTAAGTGCGCATCGCCATCATCAACTTCTTTGCCTTCTCCAGCATTTGCTACACAACCAGAGACATCAAAGTGTTCCTATTTTGACGCACCTTCCTCATCAAGTGAGTTCTCTTTCTCCACACAGGTTCACTTAAGTGGATCCGGAAGAGGGTATTCCACGATCAAGTAGATAGCCAGGAAGCGTGTGTCTTGCTGAGGGTCTGAGACTAGGTAGATTTAGTTAGGATTTGTAGATTAGAGTAGTTCTTGTGGTGGTTGAGTGGTTTGTGAGGTGATAATAGCATTTGCTAGTCCGTGTGTGGCATTGAAGCGTTTTTCTACTCATAGCTGCAAAAACCCATATGATTTGTAGGAGTAGCTTTAGGTAAGTGGTCTGATTTTGATCTAGAGCTATTCATCATTGATTTATTTGGTGACGTGCTTGTTTGCATTTAGAATCTTTAAAAAGACAGCTTTTGAGGGAAAATGCAATAAAAAGAGTTCTTTGACTTTTTTGCATGGTTGATTGGTGCTGAGTATATAAGAGGGCATGTGCAAGAGGTCTGTATACAAAAATTGCAATTCTGTAAACTTGGACATTATACGCGTATAATGTCTCAAGGGGCATCTGGAGACCAAATTTGAAAAATCTAACTGCACCAGAGTGTTGAGCAGGGGGCTTTTACCCTATGTATACATTAAAACTAGAGTTTTGACCAACTTTTTGACACCCAAAAGACAAAAGACGGAGTGTCTGAAACGGAAAATAGAAAAACTTGTGATTTTGAGCATATTTTTGCATGAAAATTGGTAGAAGTGCTTGAAAACCAATGCTAGAGGCTTGGGGATGCTTGTGAATGAATTCTGTCCAAAAATTCATCAGCAGACACCATATGCGTATGATGTCTCAAGGCTTGGGGATGCTTGTGAATGAATTCTGTCCAAAACTTCATCAGCAGACACCATATGCGTATGATGTCTCAAGGGTGATTCTGGCAACCAAAATGAAGTTTTGACATTATACCCATCTTCTGCATGTTGTATTGAGCACATACACCAAGTTTCATTTCATTTGGGCTTATAGATTGAAAACTGGGGGGATTTTACTCTTTTAGGGGATTTCCTTGTGAAAAGTGATGATTTTGTGCCTTTTTTACATCCAAAATTTGATGTGAGTACATATTCTTGATCTACACACTAAGAGGCACCTTTAGTAGAAACAAAACTAAAATCTAAGAAAAAAGACTTTATATGTGTATAATGTCTCAATGCTAGTTATGAGGTCAAAAGTTACATATTAGTGCACCCTTGTGATCTGCAGCATTTGGGAAGCATATAGGCCAAATTTCATCAAATTTGATGCATTTTTGGGGTTCCAAAGACCATCTTCAACGGTGCGTACTCTTGCAATACATCAACATGAAGATGATATGTATTCTTTCTTTGGGTAAGTGTTGAAGATGAAGGGGTTGAGGATTGCAAGTTCAAATTGGTGTTTTGTTCAGAAAAAGAAGCGTTCTCCATTCCTAGAGTTGATAGAGAAATAGACAGACACTCGAAACTCATAAAATATCTCAAGTTTTGGAAGGGAAGGCCATATTCTCATGTTTAGAGTTCATAGAGTTCCCGTGGCTTATGTTTCTGGAGGGAACGCTTGTAAGTTGGCATTTCAAATCAAAACCCAGTACATGGCAAGAACAGGTTACTTTAAGCACACTAGACATGGGGGAGGAAAGGATAAGGCCAATAGCCTATTAGAGTTACATCAATGGACTTATAGACGAATTATTCATAGAGCAAGACACAAGGAGCTTTTTAAGAGTTCAAAAATTACACGGCCTTTACAACACATCCGCAAAGAGAAGAAACAAATGGATTGGGGAAATTCAAATGCGAGGGAGCACCATGCAAGGTGGCGGCAGTCACAAGTCAGGAGCGGAAAAAGATGGACCTGAGCCCGTCATTTTTATCCTCTTTGATGCACCTCGTTCTTCCTCACTCTGTATCTCTTCAATGTGCAAGCTCCGTAGACAAGCTCGTTCCTCTGTTGATGGCAACATCCCCAGGGGCATCAGGCATCTTCTTTCCCTCATAAACAGCCGCTTGTTGTATGGATCTAAGCTCTCCGGGTCTTCAACCCTTGCAGCTAGAGCCTGAGCTGTGTAGGACATGAAATAGGGGGCTCTGAGTGCTTGGCACCCATACCCAATGCCAAAGTCGCATAAAGAAAACTGTTTCTCAATCAGAATTAAAACATATATGGGCCATAAGAGATGAGTACACTTGCTAAGTACTTGAATTGTTTCTACAAACCTTTTTGTGGTTGAAATGCCCAATGTAGTGAGACAACGCCACATCCTTGCCTTGTACTCTAGTGACAAGCCCTTGCCGTGAGCCTCCCGCTCTTCTAAGGAAACTATCGTCGTACACTAGCACCTATCAACAAAAAGATTGATCATGATATTTCATCACTGGGCCATCTCCAATACCATCTGAATGCCTTTATAAATTACCAATCTGATTCTCGTCCATTTCCAGCATCGACCTTCCCCACAAGTGAATAGATTGACTATTCAGTACCTGGGCTCTGGGTGCCACGGGCCTACCCATGTTTTCTAAGCCGAGCTATTTTGTTGTCGATTGGAACTGCTCATCTGTTGGCAAATTGGCCTCTCCAGACTTCGCTTCATTGAATGTATCTTCGATCAGTTTTGACACCCTGAAGTGAATTGTGAGTCGTGGATAGCTGTGTCAGCAAGAAGATGTTGGTCCACTCCATCATCATCCACAAATCCCATGCCTGCCTCACAAAAATTCACAATTGTAGCTAGGCAGTAGTCCTCCCGTATATTCAGGTCATGCATGATATCTGTGAGCAGAATGTAGTGGGTGTCACCCGCCATAGCAAAGCTAGGAGAACAATTCAAAGGCAAAGTCACTTCCTTATTTGGGCTTTCTTGCTTTGCATCCTAATGTTGCATTCGCAAGAGAAGCAAGAGTTAAGCCCGCATCAAATGTTTCCTTTAATACCTCTACCCACTCTTCTTCTGGGTCAAACTGCATCTCCACATCCTCTACCTCTTCCTCCAGTGCCAATGGGCAACTACCAAAAGTTGATGATGACTGGGAAGTCTCCGACTCACCATCCGTCTGCAAGTACAAGAAACAAACAAACTCGTGGTTGAATTCCACTAAGTGACACTTTTTAAAGTGATTCATACACTTGTCTTGTACAAGCAGTGCATTGGAGGGACACTTTTCTAGACAACGATTCAGTCTCCTTGCTGCACTCTTGTCATGGTCAAGGTCGGTTGGGTGCATATATCTCATGCCATCAATTGTCATGGAATTGTCACAAATGACTGTCTCATACTGTTGCAAATGATTTTGTTGCTACTCAAATGAGAAATCAAAGATCCTCTGTATAGAAAACTCTGCATTAAACATTCTTGATAGTTATGGTGTACGATGATGAGCATGGGCATTGTATAAGAACGTGTATAGTTTTTCTTCACATGTATCCTTGCACCTATCGTCTGTCTCAAGGACTATGATCCCCATGTCTGAAAGAAAAAGCAAGCCAAAACTACTATTAAAAATTGGTTTGTATTTGGTGTCATAACCAAGCAAATATTAGGCCTGGAGTTTCCGTCAAGGTCTCTATTCGCTTGGTTTTGTCCCGTGTGCTAATGTCATAATAGGTGACGTGACTAGAGTCAAAACCAAGCAAATAAGGCCCCCAAGAATCTTTGAAGGTCCCTATTCGCTTGGTTCTGACCCAAGTTGAATTCATGCTGTACCCACGTCCATTCGGAACACGTGGATTGGGACATAGCATTTAATGTTATAAGTAAAAGATATGTAGGTCTACTCACTCACTATGCCCTAACATAGCATTGAAACAACTCAAGCACGGTCACAGAAGGAGTCATTATTCCAACCATGCCTTGAACCTCACAACGTCGCATGGAGAATCTCAACTAATACATACGATTTGTAACTATGCCAATCTTGAGGTTGCGAGACTTCTAATCTTACCCTAACGACCACTCTCGGACCTTGGAGTGTTGTTCCCCTTGTGCCCTAACCCCGTAACATAGTGGCTTTGGTGCACACACAATTAACAACACATAGGCAGAGAAGAGCGACCCGGGGGGGGGGGGGGGGGGGGGAGAGAGAGAGAGAGAGAGAGAGAGAGAGAGAGAGAGAGAGAACGAGAGAGAACTTTTCTCTGCAATATCCAATGGCACTGAAGTGGATGGTGATGTTGCAGGTCGCTGAGAGCAAGAACCAAAAGGTGGCCAGGGGGAAGAGGACAAAAAGGTGAAGGCAAGGGCGATGGTGGCGCGGCATCAAAGGACTCAAACCAGTGGAGGTCGCTCAATGTAGGATCACAAGAGGTGGCTAAGGGGAAGAGCGCAGAAAAAGCGAAGGCAAGGGCGGTCTGTTTGTTCTACTTGGAGATGAGATGGCGGCTGCAACAGTGATTGGAGTTTGACTCTAAACGGTCACTCAAAAAAGGCACGTGGGTTGTGCTCACAAGGACAACCAGTTTGGGAGTAATAAACGGGCTCAGATTCCCATGGAGTACGATCTACCAACCACAATCTCGGGTGCAATCATGTGCATTAATGAGGTTGTCACCCTCACCGAGGTGAGAATCCTAAGTTTAGAGACAGTAACCCCGCCAAACATTTTAACTATACCCTCGCCCTAGATGAGTGCTGATGCAGTGAGAAAACAATAAAATCTTGAGTGCTCTTCTGCCTATTTTTGCATCCTCTACTGCCCAGCGTTTTAACTCTACCCCTGTCGATGCTACGAAGTGAGAAAACCATCTCTTTTGTGCTCCCAACCCTTTTTGTGCATCCTCCTCTTACTCTCTAGTGCTCCCATCGCTTTTTTGGACTCCTGTTTTGCAGTGCTTTAGTGACGCAGATCTCTACACACAGTGAAGAGGTGTGATACTACACTTTTGTGCACTTGTATTTTGTGAGGTCAACACCAAGAAAATAAGGGAAGGCAAACTCACCCGTTCGCTTGGTATTGACCATCGTCGCTTGGAGCACCTTCCGCGCAAGGGATATTTGATCACAAAATATGGCTCAAATCTTTATTAATGATGTTTGTACAAAAAGCTCGTGAAAGCACCAGACCTAGGAGAGCGTTTGCGAGCAAACCAAAATCACCACGGCACAGATTTCAAAACACACTACAGAGGTATGCTATTATACTTTTCTGAGGTCAGTACCAAGCAAGTAGAGGCAATACAACCATATTTGGTGCACTTCTTTGCTTTGTGATGACCTTAGAAAGCTTAAGTCCCTTCTTGTGCAATAAACGGCATTCGCTAATAATGACATGTCATTTTTTGTTATGCTATTTGTAGAGATGCCTTGTGCAAAGGCCAGGCCTAGAAGGGCAACAAGTGACCTTTTGCATGCTCAAGCAAGAAGATGCCGATACGAGGCACACAGAGGTGTCTTGCAAGAGCTGCGAAGGATCGAACGACACATGCAACCAACCATTCCATGTCTTCCTTTCCAGCAAGTAGTGTGAGAGATTTGTGAGCACTGGTGAAAGTGGGCATGCGATGGGCCAGCAGTGCACTTCTCTGCCTGCAAGAAATTGCCGAAGACACCTCGTTGAATTTTTCAGCAATGAATATATCTTGGCTGCCCATGCACACCACATTACTATCATGCCACGGGATTTTGACACTCTTCAGAGGCTACACTTCCGCTACGATGGGCTACTTCAACCAGTACCTATCCGGGATAGTAGAACCATGGATATTCTTAACATCCCCCCTCTCCATCCTCGTGCATAATAGACAGAGCCTTCTAGGACTCAAAACAACAGAAGGACACGATCACGGGTCGAGAGAAACGACACAGATGGGCAGGTTGAGCCAGCACAGAGGGGCATGAGCAGGCCAGGGTGCACCATGAGCCAGTCATGAAAGAAATAAGAGACAGTTATGGAGGAGCTCAAACTTGTTAGGGAGGAACCATCTAGAAAGAAAAATGAGCAAGGCATGGAGGATCCGTAGTTATGGGCGAGAATGAGCCAGTTAGGGAGGATCCTGTGCCAGTAAGGGAGGAAAATGTTCCTTCCAAGGAGGAGAATGAGCCAGCCAGGGAGAGAAATGAGCCCTCTAGGGAGGAGAATGATCTTGCCAGGGAGGACCCTGAGGTTGTACCAGAGAAGATGGATAAAGCTCAAGAAAGGCAAGAGGAAGCCTTTGCTTCACGAGGGCCATCCAACGAGGAGACTTTACCAGATGACTGGAGTATTTTAGAGAAAATCAACAAAGAAAACGAAGAGGAATTGCAAGTTCTGATCAGCTCAGCACCTCTACATGGCAGATACTGCTGCCTGGAAGGTCAGAGGAGTTCTGCATTTTGAACATCAATCAACAAGACTTCCCGTGCATGTGCAATTTCTCCAACTCCAACGCAACGGATGCGGTCATCAACATTGCTATTTGGTACTTCTCAAGCTCTTTATAAGTCACACTTGGTTCATTAAATGGCTCACTTTCTCTAAGACATGGGTCAATACCAAGCGAGTCAGTGGCTTATGGGATTGGATAGGTAGACCACTTGCTCGGTATTGACCCGTGTCTTTGCGGTAGTCATCAACATTGCTATGTGTTATGTCTCAAGCTTTTCTTTATAAGTCATGCTTTGTTCAGTAGATGGCTCACTACCACGAAGACATAGGTCAATAGCAAGCGAGTTAGTGGTTCATGGAATTCGATAGGTACACAACTCGCTCGATATTGAGCCATGTCTTTGTGGCAGTCGTCAACATTGCTATATGGTACGTCTCAAGCTTTTTAGAGTCAAAGCTTGGTTCATTAGATGGCTCACTATCGTTAAGACATGGGTCAATACCAAGCGAGTCAGTGGCTTATGGGAATTCGATAGGTGTCCCAATCACTCGGTATTGACCCATGTGATTGTGGCAGTGACAACCTGCTGAAAAGTCTAATCTTTGCTATTGATTCATGTTAGGTACGCTATCTTGCTTCTGCCCACCGCTGATGTTCAGAACAAAATTTACGTAATAGATCCGCTAATCTTGCCTATGCTTCAGAAAAACGGAGTTTTCTTTTTGGCTCTGTTGGGCTGGTTTAGCAAAGTCAATTGGGATCTAGCACGTTTTTTGATCACTGCATACAATCAATTGTGAGTTTCTTCTTGCCTTGTAAAAACTATGTTGGATTTAAGATCTTCTTTCTCCTCATCCTTGATGGTTTTGGTGTAGTGATCATTGGAGTCTGTTGTTATTTGACCTTGAAGATAAGATTATCTACTACGCAAACTCCAAGCAAAGCAGGGGGTTTCATGGGCGTGTAAAAACGTAAGGCACATCTGGATACATTTGGCAGTAGTATCTCTTTGTAATGTGCTACTGACTGAAGTGGTTACATATGTAGTGCGACAAAAAAAATTGTATGTTGTGTAGAGCATGTTTTGTTAGAACATGATCTAGGGACTACCAGCCGTCACTAACGGGTCAGCGTGCCCACGCATTTTGATGACTATAGCTATGGCTGACGAACGTGTTTGAATGCCTTGTTGCTCCTCAATCAAAATTTGGATGTACCAAAGGTAAGTAATCTTGTTGTTTCATTGTTTGTTTGCTACAATGTTTGTATTAAAAGAAGTAACATCTTTACTTACTTTCTTATTATCACGCTTCTACAGGAACTTCGATTACATAACTACACCCCCAACGATGTGCAAAAATTTCCTGTAATGGCCATCCATCATACTATAATCTCGGTAAAAAGACGTTCAAGAGAGGAAAACACGAGAGCTGAGGAGTTCGAATAGGCTCGCATTGATGAAATGACGCAGCACTACCAACAGACTCAAGACGAGGTTTGAAATATGCAAGAAGCAATCAATCAATATTATGCGGATGCCGCAGAAGTAGAGGAACGGGCTACAAGTTAGTGGCAAGAGCAAGAACGGAGGGAAGCTTCACAAGTGCAAGATGCATGGGAAGCCATGGAAGAGGCCCACGATTTTGAACGACGGGAAAGGATGCCCAAGACCAGCATCCCCTGAGGGAGAAGAAGCAGCAACCGGGGAAGAGGGCAGGGGAGTAGTGGCAACAACCAGGGGAGAGGGCAGGGGACCAGTGGCACCAACCGGGGGAGAGGACAGAGGAGCAGTAGCAGGGGAAGGGAGCAATAACTACCTCTGTTTGTATACATCTTGACAGAAACAACACAATTTGTAAAGTTTTGAGACAATGAAAAGTGTACATTTTTAAACATTGTTTGAGCGGCACAAAATGTCTCTGTATTAGTCATTTTGAAGAGTACATCATGGTTTGCATGGCATCAAAGCTCATTGCGTGCACAAAGTATGTGACCTAGCTTCCGATGGAAGCAATTAAGTGAAGTGTATTTGAGAGGGACTCCTTGCACAATGTTGTTTTCTCCTTGCATCTTGGAATCTGAGAAGAAGAAAGAGTTAGATTCTATGTCTCGATGTATTAAAGACAATCAAAATTCATCCATTTAGTAAGCACCTTTCTATTGTTAAGATTGAATGCATTCGGCAAAAGTGGAAGTTCTTCACATGTAAGATCTACCTTGAACTGTGCAGAGTTGTGGTTGACATTGTCTCCATCACAGTAAGTAGGCTATCTCGAAAGTAGAGCTCCATTGATAAAGGTTTGTTCTCAGAGCTAGCCTGTGTATCTTGGTCGAGTGGAATAAGTTGCCCACTCAGAAGATGATACGTAAAATAGTAAAAAGACACTATGAAATTTTGAGAGCTTATAACAAACTTGCAAATTATGGACTTCTTTTACAAAATACAGATTTTGCCCTGTTGACTGTTTCCTATCCCAATTATCATCTAAAAAGTCCAAACAGCTCTCAGGCTTGCAAATGAACATTGTTGCGGTAGTTCTTATTTGCTCATTGAAGAAGAAATCTACAAACACTTCAAGAGGCATAAATAGTGTGAGCTGAACTATTTTTGTGGCAATTGAATACTTGAGGGACTTTTGTATATCCTGAAACAACCAATTCCTAAAGCTTTCACTAGTTTGCGAAGCTGGCAAAGACCAATCCTTGCTGACAAAGGATGGAAGTGGCAAAGGAGTTACATGACCCCAACCAAAGAAAGTTCTCGATTCCAAATATGACATATCATAAAAGAATATTCCATTATCTGCAAGTTCCTTGTGTTTTCTTCCTCGGTACAATTGCTCATAGATAAATGCATGGAAAGCATCAAAAATCCCAACTATGCTCTCAAGTGGTTGCTAGTCCGTTCTATTTGATGGATAAATATTTGAAACATACCAAAGATGATATTCACCACATAACCTTTGAATATGATCATACACTAAGTGAGATGCTCAAAATAACTTATAATTGGGTCGATGCCGTGGAAAACTTGGAGGAGACGTTTGCAACCTTAAATCTACATGCTGGAAAGCATGTTGTATGAGGACCTCTTTCACCCGCTTGCTTGTGCACACACTTTAAACTCTTTAACTTGTCCCTTGAAAGCCTCCACAAAATCATTGCATTGCCTCCTATTCCTCCTCCTAGTTTGCAGTAGTACCCAACTTTTGATAGTTATTCAAGATAGTATCCATGCTTGATCATCTGTAGTATAACTATAAAAAATGCTAACAGAGTCAATGGTAGTGCTAGGCCTTCTAGAAGTAGTCATGGTGTGCACTAGAATACACAAAAAAGTTAGCGCAAATATGAAAAAGGGAAGAAAGTTTTGAGAGGGAAGTAGAGCTACTCAAAGTAAAATTTGGGTGGGAACATAGATACTAGAGTCTTCAATGAAAGTTCTGAAATTCGTCAGTACAGAATTAGTATGGCTTATGGCATTTATGCTTTGAAAGCATGAAATTGTGAAATTTGATGAGCAAAAACAATATTTTCTCCCTTTTCTCTAAAAGAGATTGGCTCCAAAATTTCAATTCTCAACGTAACGTAAGCCTCTTCCTCATTGGTAGAGCGCTACTCTCTCTCCAGAACTGAAAGGCCCAAAAGTGAGTCCAACTTTCTCCTAATGTAGATTCTGATAATTACACAATGGACTCTTTTCCATCACTCAATCTGTGGTAGTTCAAAGCATCCTTGAATTCAAAGCATATTGTAGTGAAATAGTGCTCCTTTGCAGTGCATTTGTTACTAGATAAGCAAGAGGATGCTTATCTATCCTTTCTAGGTTATGTATTGAACAATTAGAAATCTTTTTGGTTTTAAGATGTGAATTAGTTGGCCACAAACCATTCATAAGAAAAAGTGTCTATGATGACATGTCCGTGAGTGATCATGCCACATGCAAATTATATCTTGAATCACCCTTGAAAATAATGTGTAATCTAGGAATGTCAGTCCTCTTTTGTTACATCTTATCCTGGATTATGCATACATAGTTTTGTGGTTGAGTTTTTAAATATGTTTACCATGCATAGTATATGCTCTTGTAGCTCTATTTTTGTGCCATGTGAACTTCTCTCTCCCTCAAGAAAAGAGCTCTTTCTTTAAGACAAGTCTTTTCTTCTAGATTCGCTATGATTGGTTGAGTGTTGTGTTGATTTCACTTAAAAGATCCACTTGTTTGTACATTGATGGAATCACCAATTGAGTTTCTCTTGAGCTATCTAGAAGTGATCTACTTCTATGTGGCATCTTTTCAAAGTTGTTATTCACAAGCTCATTTAAGAGTGCTCTTGCTAAACTATTGTAATGAAATTGGCCTATTTAATTTGAGAGTAGCGGAAATTAATGAGAGTACTTTTGAGAAATGACTTTGTGAGTATAGCGGGTGAACATAATTGAAGATAGCAACATAATCATAGGAAATTAGTTAACTTGGCATGAACAATACTTTTGCAAGAGAGAGAATTTAGAGAACATGACAACAGTTGAGGACCGGATTTATGTGGAGCCGGTCCCCCCTCCAATAGGCATTTGTATTATGATTTCTCGCATTAAGAGAGACTTGTTACAATACAATCTTTGTGTTCCTTGTGACCTAGGTGATGCAATGAAGATGGAAAGCTTCATGCATCACAAACATAACATAAACTTGAAGAAAGCTTTAACTATCCCAAGCCTCAGTCCCAAGACCTCAAACACCTTCGAAGGTGGAGAGAGCTAGCAGGGAATGAGGGTAGGGAAGAGGAAGAAGAAACATTTCGTAGGAGAAAGAATTAGTTCCTCACTTATCATAACTCTTGTTGCTAGCATACATAATAGCATAGCAATGAAGAAGAAGGAGATGGCAAGCTTAAGCATTGAAGCATGGCTATTGGTTGGATTTGCACTCCATATCCAAGAGTGTTGGTGTAGGCTCTCAACCTCTACTTGCTTGGAGAAGGAGAGGGGGCTCTTGCACTTTGCATAGCACACAATGAGAGTGTTTGTGAGTGTGTGTGGGTGAGTATACCCCCTAAGCAACCCCCTAGCTTGCTTGGGTCGACCCCCCTTTGTAGCTCATGCTTGAAGCTCATTGGACCCCTCCAGGCCTAGCCAATCACAAGAAGGAGGCATTACAAGCAGCAAGGGTAGCCTTGAGACAAGTGTCCCCCTTTCCCCTTTGAGAGAGAGGGCTAGATAAATGCTAAATCAATTAATTAAATCTCCTAAATTATTATTAGACCCCTTGGGTGGCTAACCAATAGGTTTCAGGCACACCATGAGGGCAACATGAGGAGGAACTTGACAAGTGTCCCTTTTGCTTTCTTTGTACCATGCATGCCTTGTGAGAGTGTGTGGGTGTTCTCTCTCATCCCCCTCCTTGTAGGTATTGAATCTCATAGACATCTCATATTGTAGGCTCGCCCCCTCCTTGTAGGTATTGAATCTTTGACTTTTTGACACCTCAAGCCCCTCATGCATAGGCCCAGTTCCCACCACAAGCTTGGCTCATAAGCACTTTAAGCTTGGGCTGGGTTTTCACCTCAAGTGCAACCCTAGCATCTCAAGCATGTCAAGCATCTTAAGCATCTCAATAATTAAGCACCTAAAGCATCTCAAGCACCTCAATCATCAAGCACCTCAAGCACCTTAGTCATCAAGCATGACAAGCACCTCGAGTTGGGTCGGGTTTCCGCACCTCAAGCTCAGCCCTAGCTTACCTAAGGTCAAAGGCCTTTTACACACATTATTGGAGGTCTTCAATGAAGCTAACCCTAAGGTCTTATGCTCCATTTGTTAGCCTTGCTCTTTGATAGACCATCTCTCATTTGGGCCCCTTTACCATTGGCTCCGTGTTGAGATAGATCTATAAGCACATGTCTATATCTTAACACTTGTTCCCATCTATTCTCCCACATTAGCTGATCAATTTAATATGAGAAAATCATTTGGGTTGGTTAGATAATATATATTAGATTTTATGACATTACCTCTCTCTTGAAATCATAGTCATCCTCGACTATGAGGTAGAAGAGATAAAGCCTCAGTCATTAGTCAATTTTACTTAGCGGGTAGAGGATCCCTTTTTACCCTACGACATCTTTCCAAGATGGATGACTAATCCATTTCGTGCTTGGGAGACACAGCTGCCGCAAGTATGTCCGCTCTTTAGTCCATTTCATTCTCCCAAAGTAGAGTGACAAATTCTACTTGGTGTTTGAGAGACGTCGTCATCACAAACATGATTCTAAGCATTCATACTAGTTAAATTTGTGCACAATTAAAAAGAGGACTAGTCTTATAAGAGAAAAACATGAGTCATTTAAAAGAAATTTGTACATTTGCTTACTCTAATGTAGCATTGTAAGCATTGACAAGGTTCATACTATCCTTAAGATGTATTCCTTGCATCCATCTAGCATCTTCAAAAGAATAATTTTTGAACTTAATAAGATATCGTCGGATAATCTTACCATGTCGTAGTACCTTGTCTTCATGCTGAAGAACAGCTTCGGGTTGTAGCACCTCTTCTTGGTCTTCAACACTACAACACTAAATGAAGATATCGACGCGCCTATATCGACGGCCATGCTTTTCCACGCGTATATCGACGACATTAGCGGGCGTCGCTATACGCGTCACTATACGCGTCGCAATGTGCATCGATATACGCGTGGAAAGGCTTTATTTTCCATGCGTATAGCGACGCGTATATCGACGCCAAAAAAATTGGGGGAAAAAAGCAAAACCCGTGCGCAGGGGCCATTTTCGCATGCTCGGATCTTGGCCAAAACCTGCTGCGCAGGTAGTATGTCCATCTCGACCCTCCCCAACCCCTCTCTCTTGCTCTCTCTCTCTCTCTCTCTCTCTCTCTCTCTCTTTCTCTCTACCTCGACATCGTGTGTGTGTGTGTGTGTAGGAGAGAGAGAGAGAGAGAGAGAGAGAGAGAGAGAGAGAGAGAGAGAGAGAGAGAGAGAGAGAGAGAGAGAGAGAACGGTGTGTGTGTGTGTAGGAAAGAGAGAGAGAGAGAGAGAGAGAGAGAGAGAGAGAGCGGTGTGTGTGTGTAGGAGAGTAGGAGAGAGAGAGAGAGAGAGAGAGAGAGAGAGAGAGAGAGAGAGAGGTGTAGGAAATAGAGAGAGAGAGAGCGGTGTGTGTGTGTGTGTGTAGGAAGGAGGGAGAGAGAGAGAGAGAGAGAGAGAGAGAGAGAGAGAGAGAGAGAGAGAGAGAGAGAGAGAGAGAGAAATGTGTGTGTGTGTAGGAAAGAGAGAGAGAGAGAGAGAGAAATGTGTGTGTGTGTAGGAAAGAGAGAGAGAGAGAGAGAGAGAGAGAGAGAGAGAGAGAGAGAGAGAGAGAGAGAGAGAGAATTAATGTATGCTTAGGAAATTAAAACTAAAGAAAAAAAATTAAAAAGAGAAATGAAATGAAATGTTATATTAACGTCTTCGAAAGGCCAAAGTGACCTATGAGACATGAGACAAGAAAGTTACAATGTGATGGATCTGATACAAAGTCAGAGTAAGAAGATGACAAAATAAAATATTATGGAATCGTAAACTGCTGGGTGTGGACTAAACGGCTAAACGAGCTAGTTGGGATTGGTAGATCTCCTCCATGGTCAGTACTCTGACCGGACGTTGTGCATGTCGAGCCAAAGTGACCTAGCTAGATCCTCTGATGTAGCCTCTGTCGATGTTGTGTAGTCCTCCGCAGTCGTGGGCGTCTAGATCTCCCTAGATCAGTCGCTCGTTCGATCATTAGAGAGATAGGGAAGGAGAGAGAGAGAGAGAGAGAGAGAGAGAGAGAGAGATAGGAAATAGAGAGATAGAGAAAGAGAGTTATATATATATATATATATATATATATATATATATATATATATATATATATATATATATATATATATATATATATATATATAGAGAGAGAGAGAGAGAGAGAGAGAGAGAGATAGGGAAGTGGAGCTCCAGGAGTTATGGCAGAGAAATAGGAAAATAGAGAAATAGAGAGAGATAGGAAAATAGAGAAAGAGAGATAGCCGGTTTATGTACCCACGAGTTGCCTAACTATCCAAATGCACTTGCTTGTCCATGTAGTAGATGAGGTTGTACAGTCTACGGCCGTTGGATGTTCTTTCTAGAGCGGTTCATGAAAACACTTAAGGGTTTTGTTCGCCAAAAAGTGCGTCCAGAGGGGAGCATGGCAGAAGGATGGCTGGTGCAAGAGTCTCTTGTATTGACGACCGAATTTCTATTCGTTTCTGACCCAAAAATGCCTCGACTGTGGAGCGATGAGGAGGATGCAAGACTGGTGGGAGAGGAGCCGCAAGGGCAAGGGGTGCCGAAGAAAATGAACCTGGCCATGAGAGAAAAGATCATGAAGTTCTGTATACTAAATTCAGCGCCGATGCAAAAATGGCTTGAAAGGTGCGAAGAAGAGAAAGAGAGACGCAATCTAGAGCGACAGGATTTCAGGCGAAGTCGAACGACTAGAGGCTTACCCTTGCCAGACTATCTCGCTCCTCTACCTGAATTCCCTACAATGGCATGGTTGGACAAGACAGTGAGAGCAGCTCGACAGATCGGAGAACCCATATCTCTAGAAGAGGAAGAGCTGGTTATTGGATGTGACTGGAAGTATCATACATACATGGCACTGTGGTCGCATGGAAAGCATTTCAGAACACAACAAATTGACAGCAGAAGAAACACGTTTGACAGGGGGGTAATGGTTAGTTTCATGCAAAAGAGCAGGGCCAGTGCTAGAGACACGAATGAGAGCACTAGCAACCTGGATTACTGTGGTCTGGTGTCAGATATCATGATAGTAAGCTTCATGCGGTTTGAGATGTTTTTGTTGGATGTGAAGTGGTTCAAGGTGATTACTTCTGGTCGCAATGCAACGGTACGCAGAGAGGAAACAAACTTGTGCAAATAGATTCTACAAAGACTTGGACAGATGCGAGCGACACATTTGCTCTCCCCGAACATTGCGAGCAAGTGGTCTTTGTACCGGACCCTCGAGAGCGACAATGGTGGTTTGTGGTTCAGGTTGCTCCAAGAAATAAACAAGTATTTGAAGGGCAAGATCTCCTGGAGGAAAGTCAGTCAGACGACGTCCATACTACTGTGACATTAGATGAGATGGACGAAGGTATGGCAGAGGAAGCTGACAGATATACGAGGGATGACACAGACGAGCCAGAATTGACACTTGTAGATGAAGATGCAATGGATGAAGACAATTTGCCAGAACGAGTTGGGGCAAAGTTATGTTTGCAATTAGAGATAGACGATGATACGGTGCAAGATCTTATCGATGATGCCTCACTCGTCGAGGCCTAGGCCTGTAAGTGTTTGTGTGAAGACTTTGATTTAAAATTAAGCTTAAAGTTAATTTAAACAACTGTGTTCTGACGCTTTATTTTACTTTCTTTGTGCATGACTTTAGTATGGTAGACGAGATTCCAGATCCTACTTCCATGAGTGCAGATGCATTCATGGGCTTCGTTACACGCATGACGCTTGCTCAGATGGCAGAGGCTTCTCAGTACTGGGTAGCCATGGGCATGGGTACTACGCCTCCGGGCTTCACACCTGAGGGTCCGATGCCTAGGGGGGGGACGCCTACGGGGTTCAGGACGCCTATGGGTACGACGCCTTCTTCTCCCATCACGGCCGCTTCGACACCTAGGGGTGGGGCAGAGGCGGGTACGTCCTCATCTCCGCAGCACAGGCACACTCGCCGATCTCGGTGATCGTCAGGTGGAGGTGGTGGTTGCTGTGGAGGAGGGTCCACAGATGCTTCGACCCCTCCTCGCTCACGACCCCCGTCTTACCCAGGCACACCTCTCGACACACCTCTTGGCACACCTCGGACACCTTGGGGGGCACACGATGCTAGTGCCTCCAAGCTCTATACTATACGGGGAGATGGTTCTGTTGACATGGATAGAGTCGGGACTGAGATGTGATAGCGAATTCGCCACCTCGTGGAGCTACAGTTTTCGACCAGCATTCTGATGTCTTGGGATCAGCAAGAAAAGGAAAAAGTCACTTACATAGTGGAGACCATCCTGAGAGAGTACCAGCCTGCTCCAGGTTCTTCCGTTGTTTCGGCGCCGTGAATCAAGGGTGTTGTACGGGACACCATCAAACATCGTCGAAGCCTTCGGGCATCCCACATGAGACGTGGCTGCAGATCAGGGAGGATGAGTGGACAGCGGCCACGCGGTTCAGACAGCAGCGTGAGGCCGCGCAGGTACGACAGATGACTAGGGGGACATCTCATCTTGGCAGCGGAGGCTTCGACACCTTTCGCTATGAGTTTGTGAGTTTCTAATCCAATCTTAACTATGGCGTTTTTTAAAACGCGATGAATCATGTATTCTTATTACTTTGATTTTTGTATAAACGCAGAATCTTGCGATGCATCGAGCTCCATCACGCGAGGAGGAGTAGGATGGACATCGCAAAGGTATCTATGAAGTACTGAATGATCTTAAAGCTTCAGGAGAGCCTGTAGACTGGGAGGCCTTACAGTCTCGCTGATCGCTTGAGGTGAGACGTTAATATGTGTGAGTTGATTTAATTAAGTCAATATATGTGAAGTAATATCAATACTAATTTTGTGAGTTGTCCTATGTGCAGGTTGCGACGCCTAGTCATTAGTGGACCAAATTTCATCTATATGCTTTGTGAGACACAGACACGCTTCTGTGTCTCTTTTTTGTACAAAAAGTCAGTGTTCAGACAGTTATTGTTTCCCTTATGGTTATGATTATTGTCATTGTCATTGTATAGACAGTTATTGTTTCTCTTTCTGGTTATGCTTATGGTTATTGTTAATTTTGTTTATGGTTATGGTTATCTGCATTATGGTTTTGATCAAAGTGGTTATAGCTGGTTATGGTTTTAAGTTATGGTTATGGTTCGTTATGGTTATGCTTTTAAGTTATGGTTATGGTTCGTTATGGTTATGCTTTTAAGTTATAGCTATGCTTTTCAGTTAGTACAGTTGTCTTTCATTGGCCTTAAATCTCATGTGAGATCCTACATGGATAGCATGTAGGAGGCGTATACATGATATGGTTTTTTTTGAAAAGTTTATGTAAAAACAAAGGGAACTCTGCCAAAATTTCTGCGCGCGGGAGCATGGTTGATATTTTGGTGCTGCTCGTTTTCTTGGGCAGAGGGCAGGAAGTCTAGCTGTGGCTGTGTCCATCTTTTAACTGGGCACAGGCCACGCTACCTGTCCTCTGCCCAAGAATTTTTTTTTCCTGCTATGGTCGTCGCTATGTGCGTCACTATCCGCGTCGCTAATAGTGACTGGTTTCACAGCGACGTGCATAGCGACGGGCCGCGTCGATAACACATTTTTTGTTGTAGTGCAACTTTGGGAGGGTCTTCAATAATTGGTTCAGTTGGTGGCTCTCCTTTGTAGGGCTTAAGTAGGCTTACATGAAAGGCATTGTGTATGAGCCAATGGTTGGGCAACTTGAGTTGATAAGCCGTCTCATTGATGGGCTTCAAGATTTGGAAAGGACCATAGTATCTTTTTGCTGGTTTAGCATAATACTTTTGATGGCCCGTAGGATTTTTGCCCGTCGTTTGCCTTAATCGAGCCTTAGGAAACTTGAGTAAGACCCAATCATTGTCTTTGAACATTAAGGCTCTTCTGTGCTTATCAGCAGCAGCTTTTTGCCTTTGTTGAGAGATGGATATAGCCTCCTTAATCTTTTGAAAATATTCTTGTAGGTCACGGCTATACTCATCGGCGGCGAAGATCTTTCCATGTACTTTGAGTAGCAAGGGACTTTTAGGTCTTCCCTCAATGATCTCAAAAGGTGCTTTTCCCGTAGAAGTATGTACAGTATTATTGTAGGCATGCTCTACAAGAGGTAAGTACTTTTCCCATTGTGAGCGTTGATCTACTTCGGTAACATAAGTCTTGAGTAGATCGAGTATCGTAAGATTGGCTATCTCACTTTGGCCATCCGTTTGTGGGTGATAGGCCGAAGAAAAATTCAATCTTGTTCCTAGATTTTCAAAGAGACCTTTCCAGAAATTACTGGTCATTCTAGGATCTCTATCTGACACGATGGATGTGGGTAATCCATGGTGCTTGAAAATTTGAGATATGAAGAGAGTTGCCATTTGATGTGCCTTAATAGTCTTTTTGACAGGAATAAAATGTGCTTGCTTGCTAAACCTGTCAACTATTGTCCATATTCCTGTATTCCCATGGATAGACTTGGGTAATCCAAAAGATGAAATCCATGGATATACTCTCCCATGGTGAATTTGGGATAGGCAATGGTTGGAGTAATCCAGGTTGCTTCCCTCTATCATACTTGGTCTTTTGGCATACTACACATTTTGAAACATACTCTTGTATGTCCACTTTCATGGTAGGCCAATAGAAGTACGTCTCTACTCCTCGGAGAGTAGGTTGAATACCTCTATGCCCCGCATATGGAGGAGCATGGGATTCATACATAACTTTTTCACGAAGGGAATGGGTAACACATAGCCTATTGCCGTGGAGAAGATAACCATCCTGCAAGGTGAATGGTTCCTCTTTCTTCCCCAAAGCAAGGGCTGACATTATGTCTCTAAAGTCAGGATCAGTAGCATACTCATCTATCATAGAGGATAGATTATTGTGAGTAGCTATAGACACCGCATTAACTTTGGGTCATCGTGAAAGTGCATTGGCCACTTGATTGTGCTTACCAGCTATGTGAGCAATATGGAAATTTAAATTGTGAAAGAAAATTTGCCCACCTCATTTGTTTGTCGGAAATCTTGGTTTGCGTCATGAAATACTTGAGACTTTGGTGGTCGGTTTGTAGGATAAATGGAGTCCCCAATAGGTAGTGCTTCCATGTGTCTAAGGCATGTAGAACATCTAAAAGCTCTTTCTCATAAATGCCCAAGACTCGTTCATCGATATTGAGCCTTCGGCTCTCATATGCTATGCCATGACCTTCTTGAAGCAAAACTACTCCAAGGCAATCACCACAAGCATCACATTAGACCTCAAATGGCTTTGAGAGATCCGGAAGCACGAGGACTGGTTGGGAAGTAAGCTTCTCTTTGAGCTTTTCAAAAGCATTTTGCTCCTTAGCAGTCCATACAAACTTAACGTTCTTCTTAGTTAAGTCGTGTAGTGGTCCTGCTACTTGAGAGAATTTTGCTATGAAGCGTCTATAGTATGCGCACATACCAACAAAGCTTCTTATCTCATGTAGATTTCTTGGGTTAGGCCATGCTTTTATTACCTCTAACTTTGATGGATCCATTTGGATACCATCTTTAGAGATAATATGACCTAGGTATTGAATCTCTTGAAGAAAGAATTCGCTTTTCTTTTGGTTGAGAAAAAGCTTGTTCTCCCTCAATGCTTGAAAAATCACTTGGAGATGTTGCTTATGTTCCTCCAAAGACTTGGAATAGATGATGATATCATCAAAGAACACTCCAGTGAATTTGCGGTATGGTCTAAAAATTTTCTCCATCAAACGATTCAACATAGCTGGTGCATTAGTCAAGCCAAAAGGCATGAGTAGATATTCATAAAGACCAAACGTTGTGCGAAACGCGGTCTTTAAGATATCTTCATCCACTATCCTTATTTGATGATAGCTTCTCTTAAGGTCAATCCTACTGAAGTAGGTAGAGCCTTGTAGCTTATCAAACAGATCTTCTACCCGAGGTACGGGAAATCTGTTTTTGATAGTGATATGGTTTAGTGCTCGATAGTCCACACACATACGGTATGTACCATCTTTCTTTTGCACTAAAAGGAATGGAGAACAAAAGGGAGAGGAACTAGGCCTCACCATCCCTTTGTCTACCAGCTCTTGTACTTGCCTCATGATCTCCTCTTGTTGAGCTTGTGAGACTCGATAAGGAGGCTTGTTAGGTGGTGAGCTTCCAGGAAGGAGCTCAATGCGATGGTCATCATCCCCTCGTTTTGGAGGTAAGTCCATAGGGATATCATCGATGAAAACATCTTGGAATCCTTTTAGAAAATTAGACAAGTCTAACTCTTCTTGATTCCTACCATTTACATTTGATGAAACATTAGTATCTTTTAGAGACTCTTTGACAAAAATCATGTATGCAAAAACTGAGCTCTTCATTGACTTATCAAAAGCAAGAGGATTTACAAGTGGAATAGTGCGACCATGCTCACTAGCATCTATATACATGTTCTTTCCCCTATAGGTGAAGTAGATTCTTCTTTCAGGGAACTTCATGTTGGCAGCCATGCGATCAAACCATGGTGCCCCTAGGATAACATCCTCATGTTGGAGAGGAGAGATGAAGAAGTCTTCTTTGTCGACATAGCTTTGGACATGAAGCCTCAACTTCCCAATCAAGGGAGCAATGGAGGCTTGTTGTCTCTTGAAAGCTGCATCGACCACTACTATATCTCCCATCTCAAAAGCTTGAATGCCCAACTTGGTGGCCAACTCCATTGATATGAAGTTAAGAGTAGAGCTAGGGTCAAACAAGATGAAGGCATCATGCTCTCTTACCTTTCCCGAAGCATAGGAAAGTGATGTCCTTTGCAATGAGCATCCTCTTTTGGAGCTTCGATGGTGGAAGCCCTAGGAGTCTCATTGCGAGTATTCTTCTTGGGGCAAGAACGATAGCCATGTCCTTGCTCCCCACACTTGAAACACTTATGGTCCTTGCGAAAAGCTTCAAGCTCTTCAGGAGAGAGTTTGTTTTTACCTTTGTAAACTCCCTTCTCCTTGGACCGATTGTTATTGTTGTTGGAATTGACTTGGGAAGTATTTTGAACATTGGTTTTCCCCTTTGCATCATTTTTGTCTTTGTTTTCCATGGGCTTGACATTACGTCTAGCCCCTTGATGGAAATTGATGTGTGAAGCACCCAGGGTGTGATGGATTACTTCGCCTAATAGTACCAAGCCGTTGAGAGTTGATGTATTCGGCCATCTCTTCAGGTAATCCCGCACAGAATTTCTACCTTTGCTCGGCAAAGTCTATCTTTTGAAAGACAGTAGCCTTGAGATGTAAATCCCAAAACTTGTCTACATATTTGTGGATAGACTCATGGGAGAGGAGCTTGTAGCCGCGCCATTCAGTAAGCACTTTGTCCTTTGCATCGCTTGCAAGGAATTGCTTCATGATGGAAACTCGTACAGTTTTCCATGTCTTTGGGGCTTCACCATTTCCATGAAGGCTAGCCCACCATTGATGAGCTGATTTTTGGAAGTGCATAGCTACATGGCATAGCTTAGAGGACTCTGTGAAGCCCTCATCTCCAAAGGCCGCATCAAATTGCTGGATGAAGGCCAACACTTTGTCGGTAGCACCGAAGGTGCTATCATAGGTGAGAAAAGAGATACTCTTTCCTCCCTCCTTGAACTTCTTTAGCTTTTGTGACCTTCGCCATGCAGGAAATGATTTGCGATGTCCTCCCCTCTTGTATTCTCTAGGAGAATAACCATAACTTTCATCAGAAGAGGTGGAAGGTGAAGAAGAAGGAGAAGAGGGTGACCTGTTCCTAGCCCTTTTCTTCCTTTGTTTCCTCTCTTGCCTTTCAGAGTGATGAGGAGAAGGACTATGTGTTGATCTTTTCCTGTTGGGAGGAGTGGGCGATCGTCTAGAACGCCGTCTTCGTGGAGCCACATCTTCATAAGAACTTAAACTTTCATTGTTTTCTTGCTCTTTGGATTCCTCCTCTCGAATGGGAGAGAGTCTTCTTTTGGGGGTCTCTTCAAGAGGCCTCCTAAGCTCTCTCTCGTCTTCGAGAGGAAGGGAAATTCCATAAGCACGAAGTTGTTGAGTAACTTTGGGTTGCAAAGCAGGGTTGCCCATAGCTTGCTGCAACCTAGTGACGAGATAATTCACACACATGGGAGCATCATCATTAGCACCTTCAAGTGCAAAATAAAAGCTATCAATGTTCATTCTACTCTCTTGATTATTGTCAGCCATGTTAACAAAATTTATGTATGTACTTAGTGTATGTGTTGGCAATTCAAAACTTTAGTTGCCACTCCTCTTAGCCTTTGAAAATCGGCTCTCAAGTATCTACACCCACGGTTCGAAGTGGTTAATGATAGAGAGTAGAGGAGTAGGTCTAACATAGCAGAGTTGCCAAGGGCTAGCTCCTTTTGCACTTCTTATGGCTCAATAATGGTAAAGCCGTAGGCAAGTTTAAAAAGACTCTATTATTAAGTCCAAAGCTCCCGAGGTGTGCACCATCCCCCACATAGTGGGCTCAACAAAACCGATAATAGATCCCAGTTCCACTTACCCTAATATAATTAACAACATCAACCATTTATAGGCTACTTAAGGACCTCTCTTCTTAAGCAAGAAATGAGAAACCAAATGCTCTGATACCAATGTAATGAAATTGGCCTATTTAATTTGAGAGTAGCGGAAATTAATAAGAGTACTTTTGAGAAATGACTTTGTGAGCATAGCGGGTGAACATAATTGAAGATAGCAACATAATCATAGGAAATTAGTTAACTTGGCATGAACAATACTTTTGCAAGAGATAGAATTTAGAGAACATGACAACAGTTGAGGACCGGATTTATGTGGAGCCGGTCCCCCCTCCAATAGGCATTTGTATTATGATTTCTCCCATTAAGAGAGACTTGTTACAATACAATCTTTGTGTTCCTTGTGACCTAGGTGATGCAATGAAGATGGAAAGCTTCATGCATCACAAACATAACATAAACTTGAAGAAAGCTTTAACTATCCCAAGCCTCAGTCCCAAGACCTCAAACACCTTCGAAGGTGGAGAGAGCTAGCAGGGAATGAGGGTAGGGAAGAGGAAGAAGAAACATTTCGTAGGAGAAAGAATTAGTTCCTCACTTATCATAACTCTTGTTGCTAGCATACATAATAGCATAGTAATGAAGAAGAAGGAGATGGCAAGCTTAAGCATTGAAGCATGGCTATTGGTTGGATTTGCACTCCATATCCAAGAGTGTTGGTGTAGGCTCTCAACCTCTACTTGCTTGGAGAAGGAGAGGGGGCTCTTGCACTTTGCATAGAACACAATGAGAGTGTTTGTGAGTGTGTGTGGGTGAGTATACCCCCTAAGCAACCCCCTAGCTTGCTTGGGTCGACCCCCCCTTGTAGCTCATGCTTGAAGCTCATTGGACCCCTCCAGGCCTAGCCAATCACAAGAAGGAGGCATTACAAGCAGCAAGGGTAGCCTTGAGACAAGTGTCCCCCTTTCCCCTTTGAGAGAGAGGGCTAGATAAATGCTAAATCAATTAATTAAATCTCCTAAATTATTATTGGACCCCTTGGGTGGCCAACCAATAGGCTTCAGGCACACCATGAGGGCAACATGAGGAGGAACTTGACAAGTGTCCCTTTTGATTTCTTTGTACCATGTATGCCTTGTGAGAGTGTGTGGGTGTTCTCTCTCATACCCCCTCATGTAGGGCTCGCCCCCTCCTTGTAGGTATTGAATCTTTGAATTTTTGACACCTCAAGCCCCTCATGCATAGGCCCAGTTCCCACTACAAGCTTGGCTCATAAGCACTTTAAGCTTGGGCTCGGTTCTCACCTCAAGTGCAACCCTAGCATCTCAAGCATGTCAAGCATCTTAAGCATCTCAATAATTAAGCACCTAAAGCATCTCAAGCACCTCAATCATCAAGCACCTCAAGCAC
The DNA here is from genome assembly GCF_014529385.1 of Adiantum capillus-veneris. Classification (NCBI taxonomy): domain Eukaryota; kingdom Viridiplantae; phylum Streptophyta; class Polypodiopsida; order Polypodiales; family Pteridaceae; genus Adiantum; species Adiantum capillus-veneris. Next base: position 114,869,001 of record NC_140941.1, read on the forward strand.
CTTAGTCATCAAGCATGACAAGCACCTCGAGTTGGGTCGGGTTTCCGCACCTCAAGCTCAGCCCTAGCTTACCTAAGGTCAAAGGCCTTTTACACACATTATTGGAGGTCTTCAATGAAGCTAACCCTAAGGTCTTATGCTCCATTTGTTAGCCTTGCTCTTTGATAGACCATCTCTCATTTGGGCCCCTTTACCATTGGCTCCGTGTTGAGATAGATCTATAAGCACATGTCTATATCTTAACACTTGTTCCCATCTATTCTCCCACATTAAGTGATCAATTTAATATGAGAAAATCATTTGGGTTGGTTAGATATTAGATATTAGATTTTATGACACTATTGTGTTGAAGTCCTCTTTTGAACGTACATGTTTCCACATGCATATATTGGTGCACACCGTTCTTGAAAATTTCCTTGCACCAATGAAGTTTCTCTTGACCTGTCTAAAAATGTTCTATTTCCATGCAAAGTCTTCTTAGAGTTGTTATCCACAAGGTCATTTTGCAATGCTGTTGCTAAACTAGTATGTTGAAGTCCTCTTCTCAACGTATATGTGTTTCCATGCATATATTGGTGCACATTATTTTCAAAATTTTCCTTCTAGTGGTAAAATTATGTCTTTGGTATTCCATGTAGCTCATACTTTTGCTCTACAACAAACAATAGAGCCATTTATGATGAGTTGCAAAGCATAAGCTTTAAAATAACCAAAATGCACATGGGATCAATAGATGGCTACTTATCATGTAGTGCTTCATAAAGGAGTCTTAGACTACAAAGCATTAGTAGGACACATGTTAAGTACATAGATATGACACATGACAACCTCAAGCCAAAAGGAATGTGGTAAAGCATGACTCTCGACTATACATCATGAAATCTCTGTAAGCAACATGTTTTCCTTCTCAGCAACACCATTTTTTTGAGGTGTATACAATATTTTACATTGATTTTTTATCCCATGACTAGCAAAAAATGTATTAATCTTATGAGACATATATCCCCCCCCTCAATCTGAGCAGAGTGTCCATAATACATTTTGAGATATTTTGGGCCATAACAAAGAATTGCTTAAAACACATGAACACTTCAAACTTATCTTTTACCGGATACACCTAGGCATGCCTAGAGTAATTATCAATGAAAGTTAAAGTATAGGCAGTTACCCAAGGATGGATTTTGCATAGGCCCACAACCATCACTATACACAAGTTTTAACAATTTGTATATAGCCCTTACGGAACCATCCTCTAGAAATCTTAAACAGTGAGTTTTAATAAAAAAATATAGCCCTCACAAACACTCTTAGAAGATTCTTCAAGAGACGACAAAGAAGGAACCATATCAATTTTTTACAAGCGCAACAAACTGGTAAAATTTAAATGCCCAAAAGCTGCATGACAAAGTTTTTCATATGAATCAACCTTTGAATCCACAATTGCATTTGCAAATTCTTCCCATACTTGTCATACAAAGTGAGCTTGTACAACCCACGACACAAAACACTACCTCAAGAAGTGGCTACATTATTTTTATTACCACTTGATCTTAGAGAAAGAACAAAATCATATTCAACAGCATAGCCTTAAGCCCCGTTCTTTTCGGAAACTGACTCATGTAACAACAATGTGCACAATGCATCAAACTTGGTAGCTTGAGGGCTTCCTTGGGTCGTATATCTCTAACTACTACCAAAAGTCTGATAGAGTTCAATAATTGAAACCAACAAAATTGTCCATGCCATCTTCCTCTTGCATAATCTTTGACTTTAAATCTTTATGTAGCAATGCAATTTTCATTGAGACTTGCATAAAGACTAGCCAAAGTATCCCAAGCCTGCACATCTTTGACAGCCCAACAAGATTTCTCAACTATAGGCAAAACAACTACAGGCAAAACAAAAACTGTATCCATAGAAGGTGGATGTACATCAATGATTTACACTTTTATTTGGCTGCTCCCCAAAGCGTGGAAAATTTTTGGGTATTTTTTTGGATAATTTTTGCTAATTTTTGTGTTGATTTGCTTTTAATTTCATTAAAATTTGACATTTTGCAATCTTTACGATCTATTTTGTGTGTGCGTATTTACGGCATCATTTTGTTCGCATTTGTGCCCTCCGTGGTAGAGTTTTGAGCGTTTCGCTATTTCTGGGGACCGGGTGGATAATTTTGTCGAAATTGGCATTTTTTAAAAAAAGTGCTATTTTCGGTGTGCTTTTGCGTGTCAAAAATACTCGGTTGTGAATGACGATGATTTTCTAAGGTATTTAGAAATTTTCGAGATTTTTTTTTGGATTTTTTGGGCAAATTTTGGGATTTTCTGGTAAATTTTTGGAGTTTCGGTTAACTTTCGGCCTATTTTTGGCATTTTTGGACATTAAAATAAAATGAATAAATTAAAAAAGGATTCACACCCCGTGCCTTTCGGCGCATGAGTTCTCCGCGTCGTATAGATCTTTTCGGTCTCTTGGGATAGTTTCCTACAACGTGAAAACAATCCTTCTTCCTTCTTCTTCTGTTGCCGTCGCACTCTCTCGCACTTCGTGACGGGTGAACACCACCCCATCACACACACACACACACACACACACTCCCATCCACTCTCTCTCTTCTCTCTTTCACCCCTTTTGTCCTTTTCACACACACACACACACACACACACACACACACACACACGCATCCACTTGCCTGTGTCGTTTTCTCTCACTCTCTCTCTTGCCTCAAGCCAGCCTGGATCCCTAACCACACGCACACGCCCTTAATCCTCTCTCTCTCTCTCTCTCTCTCTCTCTCTCTCTCTCTCTCTCTCTCTCTCTCTCTCTCTCTCTCTCTCTCTCTCTCTCTCTCTCTCTCTCTCTCTCTCTCTCTCTCTCTCTCTCTCTCTCTCTCTCCTGGCCACCGCAAGTCGAACTCGTCTCCCCCGCTGACTGCGCACCTGCTCCAGCGTTATCGCACGCGAGTCTTGCCGTACGCTCCCACAATTGGCGCTGAGTGCCAGCAGATTCCGCAATCACTGCACGCCAGGCCTCGTCCTCCGTTGCAGTCTGAATCGACGTCAACTGCCAGGCAAGTGGGTAGGTGATTTTTTGTTTATTTATTCAAAAATTCAGATAAATCAATAAAAATTCATTCAAAAATTAATTAAAAGTCACATAAAAAAATTTAAAAAAAAATCACAAAAAAAATCCCAATAAAAAATAAAAAATCCAATTATTTTTTTAAAAATAAAAGGATTAAATTTTTTTTCACAAAAAGCCATAAAAAAAATCCAAAAAAAATTAATAGGGCTTTTAAAATATCATAGAAAACAGTTAAAAACCGTAAAAAGAATAAAAAATAAAAAATTCCAATAATTTTTTTTAAAAAAGATTAAAAAATCATAAAAATATAAAAAAATCACAGAAAAATAGAAAAACATAGAAAATTCACAGAAGAAATAAAAAACCTCACAAAAAATTCATTAAAAAGTAGAGATTTGATCTGACAATTCAATCAAAACACAATAAATTCAAAAAAGAAAAATTCACAGATAATTTGCCAAAAATCATAGGAAAATCATAAAAAGTCACGAAAAATCACAAAAAATCATAAACTGACGGGAAAAAAACATAATAAATCACAAATTCATAGAACCTTCAAAAAACTCCAAAAATTCACAAAAATAAAAATAAATATAAATTAATAAGAAAGTTTACAAAAAAATTTACAAAATCAAAACTTTCCCAAAAAAGTTGTAAAAATTCATAAAAATACTAAAAGAGTAAAAAATTCAAAATTTCACAAATAATTAAGAAAAATAAAAAGAAAGTTGCCGAAGGAGTTCGAAATGCCAGAAAAACCCGGAAAAGAAAAAAATCACACACTGAGCAAACAACTTAAAAACAAGCAAATCAAAAGCCGAAAAGCAAAGGCGGGAAAATTACATTGAGCCAAGCGAACCAGGTGAGTTGAAAAAGACGAGCAAAAAGACGAACTCCAAGCAGTGGAGCGGCAAGAAAATTTTCAAATTTTGCATGCTAGAAATTAGCTAGTGCAAGAAATTGCATTGCAAATTAGCTTCTAATTGGACGAACAGGGCCACAAATCACATGAGATAGTAGATTAGGCTAGTATGAGCAACAAAAATTCTGCTAATCGATACCAAAGTTTGCTAGAAGACAATTTTTACAGAACCTGGAGACAGAGACTCAAATCGAGCCGAGAGTTCAAGTATAGCAAAGCAAGCAAGTAGCAGTGGCAACACATGCACAACTGCGCAAGACCAGATTTTGCTGTTATATGGTACAATGGGGACAAAGTCTTATATGCAGATTCAGAAGGTCATAGGTATCTTATGAGCAGTAAAAGCAACACAGGAGCCAAGATCCTATTGATCAGGGTAAAGCCAGATTCAGAGAACTCCCAGAGGTTCACAGACTTTAGTGGAGCCAGGTATGCAAGCTCAAAGATGAAGTGCAGATAGAGGTTCAGAAGGTCAACCCAAGTGTTTATTTAGAAATTTGTACAAGTCAGCAAAGCATATAGTTGGTGCATATGCAATCAGGGTCATTGTACATGGATTATAGTGGTCAGATCTATAGTCGAGAACCAAAATTGCAAGATCCAACAGATCAACCAATAGGAGTCAGTCTAACTGGAGAACCAAGCCGTACAAAGTTCTAGATGGAGCAATCTACTGCTTGATGCTCAGTGTTTTGAAAGAAGATGCCGACAATTTGGCAAGCATAGAAACAGAAGCTCCTCTTCAAGAGCTTGACAAGACACAACCTAATGAAATACCACTAGTCATCGCGTATTGCTCAGATTGTGGACGAAAAGGTGGACATTTTGCTGAAGATTGTCCAAAAAATCGAGACAACAAGGACACATCAACTACCAAGCAAGGTACATAGCAAATTGGAAATGAGAATATTGATGTAAGTGCATCTAACTAATCACTTTTAATGCAATCGGATGATTCTGCATTACCATTAGAAGCACCAGTGAAAACATTGCAAGTTCAAAATCAGCATAAAGATGCACAGGCACCTGAAAAGATTAAAATTGATTCTTTGAACAACAAATTCCTGCATGAATTTAGTAAAGGTGTCGAGATATCACCGAAGGTTTAAAAGACTGTTAGGTTTGCAAATGATTTTGCATCCACTACCGCAAGTGTGCAGTCATTCACAAGTCTAAAGGACACATCAAACAAAATGATGTTAGCTTTGTATGGTACACATAATTTATATGCACACTATGTGGATCAAAAAGAAAAATCATATAAAAAGGATCAACCAATGTTTGAACGACCCACATACTAGCACATAGATGTGCGTCCAATAATAGATAAAAAAGGATGGTTCATTTAAGAGGAAAGAATCTATTATAGCCCATCCTCTCTAGAACTGAAGGATATTACCCGAGTGAACCCATTAATTTGTTCAGAGCCAAACACTCCTCTATCAAAAATCAAGCTTCGATGTTCTGACCAAACGAGCATATACTTTGACCAAAACAGCCGTAGATATAGACAAGAGTCTAGTATCTAATACCTTGGGTCCTAAAACCACAGAAGTTCATATCATCGGAGACCCATGGGATAGACAATATCATGGCAAAGATAATGCTATCTATAGCTTAACTTAGGGATTAATTTTTCATGTTTCACGAAGATACATAGGAAACTATGTAGAAGGTTTACATGTGCCAAACATCAACAGTGCTACCCAAAGGGTACCTTCATAGTCCCAAAAGGTGAGACTAAACCAGAGCGAGAAAATTTTGAACTCTTATGATGAAGCAGGTTATAGTGATTAACCTAGGAAGAGGGGAGCTGTAAATTCATCAAGATCAGCTTATGTACCAGGAAATGCTATACCAGTTAGAAGCCCTACTTTATCCAACAAACTTCTTCAAAGAAGAAACCATTGAAAGATCATATGGTTGTTGGATTTTTCCAATTGACCAAGGTTCCCTCAGAATCTGCAGACAAATGCTTATGTGACGATTATCAAGGACAGAAGTTTCAGCTGATCTCCACAAGTCAAAGTCAAAAACCGACAAATCCAATAGTGTTCAAATAGTTACATGTGAACAAGCTCATATATGCATATCAAAATGCACATGGTAACGAATATTAGCAAGATCATGACCTTGTACAAACGCATACGGATGGCCCGCCGACTGAAGTCACAAACTATCTGAAGATGATGCAAAGTCTCAAGTTGCCAGAACAGGTGATAGAAAAATCAAAGTCAATAGAAGCTAAAGTCCAAAAAGCTATACAAAGGTCACCACCAAAATCTCCTCCGAAAAGACAGATTCTGCCAGACTGTACAATGGATCTTCTAAGATCAAAGGTTACTCAGATGCATGTAGACAATGCTCAACAGTTGCAAAAAGGTACAACATTACAACAATACGAGTCGACATCAATGGAAGCAGGTGATCAAAGCAAAGAAAATGCAGATAAAGCTCAACCAAAGGACGTTGCCACATTAAAATCAATCGATTCAGACACGAATCCTAAGATGATCAAGTGCAACATTATTGGTGAACACGAAGAAAAGCTGTCAAGAGAAGTAAAGCTAGATTTTCAGCTAGACAAGAATCTCATGTCTTTTCATACTTGGAAAAGATGTGGCCAACCACAACTGGAAGATGCTCCTGAATTTGTGAGATATCAAGAAACAAACGAGCAGAATGCTGGGGAATCATCTCCACCACCATTGAAGTAAGTTTACAAATCATCATAGCTCAATTTCATGTGATCTCAGCAAAAGATATAACAGACAACATCATAATGGGAATGCCAATGGCTAAGAAGATGTCAGAGATACATAGTTCAATGAATATGCAATCTTCAGAGACAACAAAGAAGGAAGACCAAGACTGGTCACCCATGGACGACAGCAGAAAGTTCTCAAGCACAGTTAGAATGGAGACCGATGCCAAAGTAAATCTTGTTGAAGATGATTCATCTCCATCAATCAGAATTTAAAAGAGCTTAAAGAAAATCAGGCAATAACAAGTGCAAATTAAACAGAGCAAAGAGCAACCACGATAGCTATTGAGCAGAGAATACCACCAAAGCTAGAATAAAGAAGAGTGGGGTTGCAAACAACCAGGAAGAAATAGGAAGTCCAAAGATCAATCACTCATTGGCAGTCAAATTAGCCAATGTAAGTCAGAGAAGACAGAAATCTTCAATAGAAACAACAATGAAAATAGCTGTAATTCTCAGCAGTACAAAAGGAGCAAGTGTCAAATGCAATGCTCTATTGGTAAAGAAGCAAATTGCAATATGGTTGGAGAGAACATCCAAAGGATCCTCCAGATCACTCCATACAAACATGATAGCAAAACAATGCTAAGTTTGCATACATGTAAAAAAGAAATGGTTGCTGCCCTTAGGATCCAAAATCATGAAGAGCAGGTGAAGTTTTAGGTGAATCCTTCAAAGTAAATGCTTGTAGATGTCATCCTTGGACATCAGTGGTTAGATCAACACAAGGCCTACAAAGAAGATACATTGCTAATACTCTCTTGTCCAAGAGATAGCAAGCAACATTTACATGTACCATTAATGCTAGATTCAGCATTGCAGAAGTCACAAGGATTGAAGAAAAATCTTGTAGACAAAGATAAAGCTAAAGTGGACCCTCCATCGACTAGCAAAGAAGATGTGACAGCATATGCCTCTACATCAAAGAACCCTCATGGATCAGCTTCTTCAAGCAAGTTAGGCTTTCAAAATTTCAAGCCAAATGATCACCCAATTGAAACCAAAAAAAGCAAAGATATTTCAGCCAAAATACTCAGGAAAGCAAAGGAAAGTCAAGCAAGTGTTTGTTTAGACCAGTTTAGTCAAAGTCAATGATCCGGTTTGGGTTAAAGACATGAAATCAACACAGAAAGACAAACACATGGGATGGATAGCTTCACAATGGAGCTTAAAAGAACAGGAGTACTATGAAGGTATGGGTACCAAAGCCTCAGGTAAGAGCCCACAAGGTATCAACCTCAACAATATCCTAGGATACCTAAGAAGCAGGTATACAATAGAACAACATCGAAAGATGGTAAAGTCAACCACAACTCTCAAGAGGATACAGAACAAAGATGGATCTCAAAGAATCTTCCTCTTAGACAAGGATTCTACAAAGGTTATACAAAGATTTGGCTACCAGTCAACCACAAGCCAACTGCAACTACACCAGACCTGAATGAAGATCTCAAGAACTCAACAAGACCTAGAGCAAAGCAAAGTCAACAATGGAGATACAAAGGTCATCAAGAGAATTGGATTCCTAAGTCTTCCAATGCTCCTAGTCAAAAGCCAAATGCCGACAGTGAACAAAGGCCTACAACAACATCAAAGACTCCTTACAACATGCCCAATTGGAGAATCAAACAAATAATGGAGTCTTCACAATCAAATAAGGACAACCTAATCAACATGAATGCAGATTCGAAGATGATAAAACAGGTATGGCAAAATAAACCTTCAATGCCAACTTGGTCCTTCACTACTCTCTTTTTGAGGATTCAAGCTTACTTTTACCTGAAGATGTTTGTAGTAAGCTCAAGAATGTAAAAAGTCAAGTTGCTAGGGTGCAAAAAACACTCTTTGGCATAGTCAGAGCCGGGCTGTTGAGCCATAAAATGAGCAAAGCATTAGTCCCAAAGCTTCAAGTCATATTAAATTCTATGCTAAGAGTCATAGTTATTAGGCTTACACTCGAGCTGGAAGAGTTGAGCATATCTAAGTCGTGTTGCTCATGCTGGATGAGACGAGCATAAGAGTCGAAGTCTATTAACTTACAATTGGTCGTGTCGTAGAGTCCAACACTCACGCACAGTGCACAGTAAGATGAGAGCACATATCCTCGTCATCGAAAACCATTCTTAAAGGGGTGCCAGCTTGCAAAGCCATGTCATATGCTTTTATAGCTACACCATCTTTTTGCATAACCCCTCAAAATCTTTCTTGCATAGCATATTGTTTCCCATGTATTTCTGTGTATGCATAAAAGGTCCCACCGGACATATGCATTAGACACTCTTTTTGCCTGCACCTATGCACCTTGAGTGGACTACAACAGGCAAACCAATGTTCCATTATGCTAACCTTTCATATTTGCTACCTCTTTAATTCCATATCTATTAGCAAATAATCCCTTGAGTACTTTATTAATATTTCCCATGCTAATAAGTTCAATAATGCGCGTATCCCAAAGACACTTTTTTCCCACTGGGTTTTTTCCCTTTGGTCATCCAGGTATTAGACCCTAATTTAGAACCTCATCATTCTACTTTCCTTGTACATACTTTTCGTACATAAACATCAGCCTCATCATTATGCTATTACCAATGAAGATGCTGCAACAAATTGAACCTCCTCATCAACACATTCAACAAAAAATGAAGACAATCAGCCCATCAACAAGCCAATCAAAAACATTTCACAGCCTCCATGGACACTTTTCAATAGTGCTCGAGGACGGGTACTAAAATCGGAAGGGGGGAATGTTAACTGAGTCAACGTCAGTTAACAGAAGCTGCTAAAGACCAAAGATGCGAATGAACATCGAAGATCAACATGAAAAAGCAGTAAAGATTGGAGTTACAAATTTTTCACATTTTCCCAAAACGGTCACGTATTGTAAATTTCCGATTTATTTCAAGCCATCGTAATATTTCTAATGTGTTACGGGCTCAATGGGAGTTCCAAGCTATAAATAATAGGTCAGTTACTGTGCTTAGGTTGCAGATTTAGTAAGTGGTGGAGCCCTAAAGGCCTTGGGGGCCGGGACATTGCATTTTTTTTACACTAGGTATATAAGGCAATGTGTAAAAGAAATTAGGGTTCTCAAGATCATTTCTTGAGAGCACTCTTTGGCGAGAGCTCTTGAGGTGTGTGGCTATGGAGTCCTTGAGCTTCTTCTTGCTCATGAGACTTGATTAACACTAATCAATGATTCATTCTCTTTCACTATGCCTCTCTCATGCTTCTTTTGATTGCCTTGATGCTTAGATTAGCTAGATCTTAACTAATCAATGGTTAATGCCTCTCTAATCTTGTGTGATTGCCCTCTTTTGCTTGTGTGTGCATGTAGGTTTGATTGGAGTGTGGTGCTCGATAGATCTATGTGTGTGTGCTTGCGATTAGTGTGTTGCATGATAGGACTAGTGTTGTGTGCGTCTTGCAATCATAGTGTGTGTGATTGGGTTGATTAAAGGTGAAGAGAAGTGGATGTGGAGATTGCCATTCATTGTGGCTTCACTCCTCCATAGAGCGAGAAGCTCACCTAAAAGAGTTAACCATTTGTGTTGCGACAATTAGCTCACTAACTGTGTGAGTGTTTAGATGCCTTAGCCGGGTAGCTCATCCCTCTGGATTGATAATTTTGTTGGTCATTGGAGCTATTGCAATGATGGAACCCCCAATAGGGCTTTAAAGACCCTAAGGTTCAGACCATTAAGACTTCTAGAATGCTGAGGTTCCAAAAATCAAAGGTTGTGTCGAACGGTCAAGCTTAGAAAAATTGGATGCTTTGTGTGTGTACAAAAAAGTCTTCATGATTCCTACATAGGAGGGGGCGAGCCCTGTAAGTAGGGGATGAGAGAGAAACACACACACACACACACACACACACACACACACACACACACACACACACACACACACACACACACACACACTCTCACAAGCTTCCTTAACACAAAGGGAATGAGGGACACATGTCAGCTCCCTAGCCCAGATACCCAGAAGGTGCACTCAAATCCTATAAGATGGCCATGGAGGTGGACGAATGAGAATTAGGCTAGAGTAAATCTAGTTTAATTCATTTTAAGACACTTAATAAAAGAACCAATAAGAATTAATCTCTCTACAAGACTATTGGACAGTCTCCCAAGGGATCCAATGAGAATTCAACAACCGAATGGCTTGCCTGATTCCTATTGGCCAGGAGACAAAGGGGTCCAATGAGAGTTTAGTTGCATTAATTAATTACCTAAAGCTCTCACAAAAGAGGAATGGGGGACACATGTCAGAAGGCTATCACTTATGCTTCTTAAATCCTATTGGCTAAGCCTGGAGAGGTCTAATGAGCATTCAACAGCCCAATGGCTTGCCTGATTCCTATTGGCCACGAGACAAAGGGGTCCAATGAGAGTTTAGTTGCATTAATTAATTACCTAAAGCTCTCACAAAAAGGGAAAGGGGGACACATGTCAGAAGGCTATCACTTATGCTTCTTAAATCCTATTGGCTAAGCTTGGAGAGGTCCACTGAGATGCCAACATGAGGATTTGGCAAGAGGGGTCAACCAAGAGAGAGAGGGGGCTGATTTTTCAAAGGCAGTATTGCACACACACTCACACTAACTCATGTGTGAAGCAAGATCTCTCTCTCTCTCTCTCTCTCTCTCTCTCTCTCTCTCTCTCTCTCTCTCTCTCTCTCTCTCTCTCTTTCCCCCCCCCTCTCAAGATTTAATGGAAAGCTTATCACCTACTCCAAGCTTGTGAGAAGGGAGGCCTACACCAACAACTCTTGGCTTTGTGATGCAAATCCAACCAAGAGCCAAGTTTCAATGCATGCTCATCTCCTCTACCATGCTAATTACTAAGCTATGCTAAGCTAATATATGAGTGATTATGTGAGGAGATATACTTCTTTCTCGTAAAGTACTCCTTCTTCCGAGTCAATCTACTCTCATACCCCGCTAGATCTCACTATCTTCAAAGGTGTGTGAGGTCTTGGGTCTGAGACCGTGAGGGAATTGATATTGTGTTTTAAAGCGTTTTCTAGTGCTTGAAGCTTCCATCTTCATTGCACTAGCCAGTTATTGAAGGAACATGAAGAATTGTATTGTAAAATGTCTCCCTTGATGGGGAAAACCTATAATACAAAGAATTTTGGAGGGGGGACCGGATCCATATAAATCCGGTCCTCAACTATTGTCAATTTCTCTCTCTTTTGAAGTATTGTTCATGCCTATCTAACTAGGTTTTATGCTTTTTGTTGCTCTCTCCATCCAAGAACTCTTGCTATGCTCATTAGGAATCTATTCTAATGAAATGCTCACTATGTCTATGCTATTTTCCACTACACACAAGTTAATAGGCCATTAAATGTTACATTGGTATTAGAGCACAAGGTTTCTCTTTCTTGCTCAAGAAGGGAGTTCCTCAAGATAGCTATAAATGGTTGGTATTATTAATTGCAACTGAGTAAGTAGAATATGGATTTTTTAGCCTTGCAGTGCGCTTGCCTTCGTGCAGATAACAGAGCATCACCGTCAAGGGCTATGGTCTTAATAGTGAAGTCCTATGGGGCTTGCCTACGGCTTAACCACTATTGAGCTATTAAAAGCTTGACAGGAGCCGGTGCTATTTTGGTGCTGAAAGACCCTCTCTTCTATTCCTTGCAATTACTGGTATTCGAGCCACACATACAATAGCTTGAGTGATTTTTCGAAAAGGGTAAAGAGGAGTAGCAACTAGGGCTTGAAGTGCCAAAGTACACCTAAAAAAGTTTACACCTAAAAGTTTTTAGAATGACTGACAATAGTAAAGAGAGTGAAATTAATGTTGATAGCTTTGATTTTGCTAATGAGCAAGCTACTAAAATGATGCCCCTATGCTTGTTAACTACCTTGTTTCTAGGCTTCAACAAGCCATGGGCAATCCATCCCTCCAAAGTAAAGTGCAACGGAAGCTTTGTGCTCATGGGATTCTCCAAGCTCCTCACCATGAGGAGAGAGTACCTAAGAATCCTCCTTGTGAGACTTCCAAAAGAGGCCTCTCTCCGATTCGGGAAGAAGAAGAGGATCCATACGAAGGGCTCAAAAAATTGCTTCTTGATGACGCATCTCCTTCCCAAAGGAGAATTCAAGAGCCCCCACCAGAGGAACAAGAAAGAAAGTGAGTCTCCTGCCACCTCGACGGAGATCTCTCTACGAAGACGGTGGGCAAAACTTTCTTTATCACCTCCTAAACGGAGAAGACCATCACACACTTCTCCACACCATAATTCAAAGAGGGATGACGAAAAGCAAGAGAAGGAAAAGGCGAGAAAGAGATCAATGTCACCCTCTTCACCATCTTCTTCATCCTCTTCCTCTTACGAAGAAAGTGATGGTGCGGACAAAGAGAACCAAGGCAAGAAAAAGGCGAGAAAGAGATCACCCTCTTCTCCATCTTCCTCAATGTCTTCATCTTCCGAAGAAAGTAATGGTGCAACATTTGAACCATCAAAAACAAGAGGCCATAGGAAATCCTATGCCACACGGAAGAGATCATCCAAGCTCAAGAAGTTCAAAGAGGGTGGAAAGAACATCTCTTTCCTTACCTATGATGGTACCTTTGGTGCTACGGACAAAGTCTTAGCTTTCATCCAACAATTTGATGTGGCGTTTGGAGATGAGGGCTTCACAGAGTCCTCTAAGCTACACCATGTAGCTATGCACTTTCAAAAGTCCGCCAGGAAATGGTGGTCTAGTGTATGGGCCAACGGTGAAGCTCCATGAACATGGAAAGCTTTAAGAGCTTCCATCATGAAGTAGTTTTTGGCCAGCGATACCAAAGACAAAGTACTCACCAAATGGTGAAGCTTGAAGCTCTCTCCCTACAAATCCGTTCACAAATATGTAGACAAGTTTTGGGATTTACATCTCAAAGGCCATGTCTTCAAAAAGATGGATTTTGGAGAGCAAAAACAACAATTTTGTGCGGGCTTAACTGAAGAAATGGTGGAGTATGTTAACTCCAAAGGCCACGCACCATACCTACGGTCATACACCATACTATGGTGGCTTCACAAATCAATTTCCAAATAGGGGCTAAGAGAAATCCTAAGCCCACGGAAAACAAGGGTTCAAACTCTCTCCTAAAGAGCTTGAACGTTATTGCAAGGACAACCGTTGTTTCAAATGTGGCGAGCAAGGGCATGCGTACCGTGCTTGTCCCCAAAAGAACACCCACCATGAGCCTCCTAGAGCTACCTTGGTTGAAATCCAAGAAGAGGAAGCTCACCACAAAGGATCTCCTCTATGCCATGCTTGGGGAAAGGTAAGAGAACATGATGCATTTATTCTCTTTGACCCTGGTTCTACTCACAATTTCATATCCACAGAGTTGGCCACCAAGCTAGGCATCCAAGCCTATGAGATGGGAGATGTCCTACCTGTTGATGGTGCTTTCAAGGGGCAAAAAGCTTCAGTCACTCCCTTAATTAGGAAATTGAGGCTCCATGTCCAGAGCTATGTGGACAAAGAAGACTTCTTTATCTCTCCTCTCAAGCACGAGGATGTAATCCTAGGGGCACCATGGTTTGATCGCATGGCTGCCAATGTTAAATTCCTTGAAAGGAAAATCTACTTTAAGTACAGGGATAAAGATATGTACATAGATGCCAAAGAGATGGGTAACACCATACCCATTGTACATACACAAGCTTTCAATAAGTCAATAAAGAGCTCTATTTCCATGTACATGATTTTTTTAAAAAGATTCTCAAATTGAACCTAATGCTTTAGCAAAAGAAAATATAAACAATCACAAGGTGTTAGAGTTATCCAATTTTCTCAAGGGGTTTCAAGATGTTTTTATTGACAACATTCCTTGTGAACTACCTCCTAAACAAGGCAATGATGACCATGCAATTGAACTCCTTCTAGGAAGTTCACCGCCTAATAAACCTCCTTATAGAGTTTCTCAAGCTCAACAAGAGGAGATTATGCGGCAAGTGCATGAGTTAGTTGAGAAGGGCATGGTTAGGCCTAGCTCATCTCCATTTTGTTCACCCATGCTATTAGTGCAAAAGAAATGTATGTGTGTCGACTATAGAGCACTAAATAGGATCACTATCATAAATAGGTTTCCCGTTCCACGGGTAAAGACCTATTTGATAATCTACAAGGGTTGACCTACTTTAGTAGAATTGACCTAAAAAGTGGCTACCATCAAATAATGATAGTTGATCAAGACATTGTAAAGATCGCATTTCACACTACGTTTCGTCTTTATGAATATATAGTCATGCCTTTTGGCTTGACCAATGCACCAGCCACATTTAACCACTTGATGGAGAAGCTATTCAGGCCTCACCGAACCTTTACTGGAGTGTTCTTTGATGATATTATCATCTACTCTAATTCATTAGACGAACAAAAGCATCACCTCTAGGTAATATTTCAAGTCTTAAGAGAGAATAAACTTTATGTTAATCGAAAGAAAAGTGATTTTTTCTTACAAGAGATTCAGTATTTAGGTCACATTATCTGTCAAGATGGCATCCAAATCGATCCATCAAAACTAGAGGTAATAGAAGGATGGTCTAAACCAAATAATCTTCATGCACTAAGAAGCTTTATAGGTATGTGTGCATACTATAGATGCTTCATAGAAAAGTTCTCACAAACTCGCGGGACCATTACATGACCTAACAAAGAAAAACGTTAGGTATACATGGTCTGCCAAGGAGAACAATGCTTTCAAAAAGCTTAAAGAAAAGCTTCTCTCTCAACCTGTGCTTACACTGCCAGATCTCTCAAAGCCATTTGAGGTCCAATGTGACGCTTGTGGTGATTGCTTTGGAGCAAGAAAGGGCACGCCGTAGCCTATGAAAGTCAAAGGCTTGACCTTGTTGAGCAAGCTCTAGGCATATATGAAAAGGAACTCCTCGTAGTTCTACATGCCTTAGACTCATGGACGCACTATTTGTTGGGGACTCCTTTCATTCTGCGACGGACGGATCACCAAAGCCTTCAGTACTTCATGATGCAGATCAAGCTCTTCGACAAAAAAATAAGGTGGGCAAATTTCCTTTTGCAATTTCATTTTCATATTGCTCACATTGCTGGCAAGCATAATCAAGTAGCCGATGCACTCTCAAGACGGCCGAGAGTGAATGCGGTTTCCATAGCAACTCACAATGATCTATCTTCTATCATAGATGAGTATGCTATTGATCCCGATTTTAGAGATGTGATTTCAGCCCTTGAATTAGGGAAGAAAGAGGAACCATTTACTTTACAAGATGGTTATCTTCTCTATGGAAATAGACTATGCGCACTAACTCACTACCTGAGAAAGTAATGTATAAATCTCAAGCTCCTCCTTATGCGGGGCATAGAGGGACTCAATCTACCCTAAGGATTGAAACATATTTCTATTAGCCTACCATGAAAGCAAACATACAAGAGTATGTTTCTAAATGTGTAGTATGCCAAAAGACAAAGTTTGATAGAGGGAAGCAACTTGGATTTCTTCAACCTTTGCCAATTCCTAATTCACCATGAGAGAGCATATCCACGGATTTTATCTCTGGATTGCATAAGTCTATCCATGAGAATACGGGAATATGGACAATAGTAGACAGGTTCAACAAACAAGCTCATTTTATACCTGTCAAAAAGACTATCAAAGCCCATCAAATGGCAACCCTCTTCATATCACAAATTTTCAAGTACCATGGCTTGCCGATGTCCATAGTGTTGGATAGATATCCTAGAATGACCAGTAATTTATGGAAGGGTCTCATTGAAAATTTAGGGACAAGGCTAAACTTTTCTTCAGCCTCACCCCCAAACAGATGACCAAAGTGAAATAGCTAACCTAATAATTCTTGATCTACTAAAAGCCTATGTAAGGGAAATAGATCAAAGGTCCCAATGGGAGAAGTACTTACCCTTAGTGGAGTATGCCTCCAATAACACTGTATATACTTCCACGGGAAAAGCACCTTTTGACGTAATTGAAAAAAGATCTAAAAGTCCCCTGCTACTTAAGGTACACGGGAAGATCTTCATTGCTGCAGATGAGTATAACCAAGACCTACAATAATCTTTCCAAAAGATTAAGGATGCTATCTGTATCTCACAACAAAGGCAAAAGGCTGCTGCTGATAAGCACAGAAGAGCCCAAGACTTTAAAGAAAATGATTGGGTCTTGCTTAAATATCCCAAGGCTCGACGGGCAAGAATCTTACGGGACACCAAAAGTACTATGCTAAGTTAGCAAAAAGGTACTATGGTCCCTTCAAAATTCTTAGACCAATCAATGAGATGGCCTATCAACTCAAGTTTCCCAGTCATTGGCTCATATACAATGCTTTTCATGTGAACCTACTAAAGCCTTACAAAGGAGAGCCACCTCAAAAATAAACTATTGAAGACCCACCAGAGATCAAGGACCAAGAAGAGGTGCTGCAGCTCGAGTCCATTCTCTGACATGAAGACAAGGTATTAAGAGGTGGTAAGACTAACGGTATCTTATTAAGTTTAAAAATTATCTTTTTGAAGATGGTAGATGGATGCAAGGCATACAATTAAAGGATAACCTAAACCTTGTCAATGCTTACAATGCTTCCCTAGAGTAAGCAAATGTAAAAATGTTTAAAATGAACAAAGTTTTTGTCTTATAAGACTCTCTCTTTTTTTTATTGTGCACAAATGTTAAGTAGTATGCATGCTTAGAATCAAGTTTGTAAAGACGACATCTTCCAAACACCAAGTAGAGCTTGCCACTCTACTATGGAACACTGATAGGACTAGTGTGCAGACATGCTTGCAACAGCCTTAGGCTCTCAAGCACCAAAAGGATTAGTCATCCATTCTAGAACGATGTCGTAGGGTAAGATAGGGATCCTCTACCCGCTAGAAAAAGGACTAATGAATAGGATTTATTTTCTCTACCCCTTAGTCGAGGACGATAGTCGAGGACGACTATAATTTCAATAGAGAGGTACTGTCACAATAACTAATATCTAATTCTCCTAAATGATTTTCTCATGTTAAACTGATCATTTAATATGAGGAAGTGCCAGGGAGAAAAAGCTAGAATATTGGTTAAGCTGACAGACTGGCTAGACTAGGGATCCAAAGGACAGAAAATAGGGATCCAAGGGGGGGGCCATCTTCCAAAGAGCAATGTGCAACAATGGGCTTTAAATACCCTAAGGTTTAGCCTATTAAGACTTCCAAAATGCTTAGGTTCCAAAAATCAAAGGTTGTGTCCAATGGTCAAGCTTAGAAAAATTGGATGCTTTTGTGTACAAAAAAGTCTTCATGATTCCTACATAGGAGGGGGTGAGCCTTGTAAGTAGGGGATGAGAGAAACACACACACACACACACACACACACACACACACACACACACACACACACACACACACACACACACACACACACACACACACACACACACACACACACACACACACAAGCTTCCTTTACACAAAGGGAATGAGGGACATGTCAACTCCCTAGCCCAGATACCCACAAGGTGCACTCAAATCCTATTGGATGCCCATGGAGGTGGACCAATGAGAATTAGGCTAGAATAAATCTAGTTTAATTCATTTAAAAACACTTAATAAAAGAACCAATAAGAATTAAGCTCTCTAGAAGACTATTGGACAGTCTCCCAAGGGGTCCAATGAGCATTCAACAGCCCATTGGCTTGCCTGATTCCTATTGGCCAGGAGACAAAGGGGTCCAATGAGACTTTACTTGCATTAATTATTTACCTAAAGCTCTCACAAAAGGGAAAGGGGGACACATGTCATAAGGCTATCACTTATGATTCTTAAATCCTATTGGCTAAGCTTGGAGAGGTCCAATAAGGTGCCAACATGAGGATTTATCAGAGGGATCGACCAAGAGAGAGAGGGGGATGATTTTTTAAAGGCATTATTGTGCACACACACTCGCACTAACTCATGGGTGAAGCAAGAAGACTCTCTCTCTCTCCTTCTCAAGCTTTAATGGAAATCTTATCACCTACTCCAAGCTTGAAGCTTCCATCTTCATTGCACTAGCTAGTTATTGAAGGAACATGAAGAATTGTATTGTAAAATGTCTCCCTTGATGGGGGAAACCTATAATACGAAGCCTTTTGGAGGGGTACCGGATCCATATAAATCTGGTCCTCAACTATTGTCAATAGCTTAATTTCTCTCTCTTTTGAAGTATTGTTCATGCCTATCTAACTAGGTGTTATGCTTTTTGTTGCTCTCTCCATCCATGCACTCTTGCTATGCTCATTAGGAATCTATTCTAATAAAATTCTCACTATGTCTATGCTATTTTTTGCTACACACAAGGTACTAGGCCATTAAATGTTACAATTTACAAGTAGAATGGTGCAACCACGCTCACTAGAATCTATATACATGTTCTTTCCCCTGTAGGTGAAGTAGATTCTCCTTTCACGGAACTTCATATTGGCAGCCATGCAATCAAACCATGGCACCCGTAGGATAGCATCCTAATGTTAGAGAGGAGAGATGAAAAAGTCTTCTTTGTCAACATAGCTTTGGACATGAAGCCTCAACTTCCCAATCAAGGGAGTAACAGAGGCTCGCTGTCCCTTGAAAGCTGTGTGAACCATTACCATATCTCCCATCTCAAAAGCTTGGATGCCCAACTTGGTGGTGAAGTCCGTTGATATGAAGTTGTGAGTAGAGATAGGGTCAAACAAGATGAAGACATCATGCTCTCTTACCTTTCCCCAAGCATAGGAAAGTGATGATCCTTTGCAATGAGCATCCTTTTTTGGAGCTTCGATGGTGGAAGCCCTAGGAGTCTCATTGCGAGCATTCTTTTTGGAACAAGAACAATAGCCATGTCCTTACTCCCCACACTTGAAACACTTATGGTCCTTGCAAAAAGCTTTAAGCTCTTCAAGAGAGAGTTTGCTTTAGCCTTTGTAAACTCCCTTCTCCTTGGACCGATTGTTGTTGTTGTTGTTGGAAGTGCCTTGGAAAGAATTTTGAGGATTGGTTTTCCCCTTTGCATCATTTTTGTCTTTGTTTTCCATGGGCTTGACATTCCGTCTAGCCTCTTGATGTAAATTGATGCGTGAATCAACCATGGTGTGATGGATTACTTTGTCGATAGAACCAGGCCATTGAGAGTTGATGTATTCAACCATCTCTTCAGGTAATCCCACACAAAATTGCTACCTTTTCTTGTCAAAGTCTATCTTTTGAAAGAAAGTAGCCTTGAGATGTAAATCCCAAGACTTGTCTACATACTTGTGAATAGACTCATGAGAGAGAAGCTTCAAGCTACACCATTTGGTAAGCACTTTGTCCTTTGCATCGCTTGCAAGGAATTGCTTCATGATGGAAACTCATAGAGTTTTCCATGTCTTTGGGGCTTTGCCATTGCCACGAAGGCTAGCCCACCATTGTCGAGCTGATTTGTGGAAGTGCATAGCTACATGGTGTAGCTTACTGGACTCCGTAAAGCCCTCGTCTCCAAAAGCCACATCAAATTGTTGGATGAAGGCCAATACTTTGTCAGTAGCACCAAAGGTGCCATCATAGGTGAGAAAAGAGATACTCTTTCCTCCCTCCTTGAACTTCTTTAGCTTTTGTGACCTTTGCCATGCAGGGTATGATTTGCGATGTCCTCCCCTCCTGTATTCTCTAGGAGAATAGCAAGATATCATTGGAAGAGGAGGAAGGTGAAGAAGAAGGAGAAGAGGGTGACCTCTTTCTAGCCCTTTTCTTCCTTTATTTCCTCTCTCCCCTTTTGGAATGACGAGGAGAAGGACTATGTGTCGATCTTTTCCTCTTGGGAGGAGTGGACGATTGTCTAGACTGCCGTCTTCATGGAGCCACATCTTCAGAGAAACTTAAAGTTTCATTTCTTTCTTGCTCTTTGGATTCCTCCTCTCGTATGGGAGAGAGTCTTCTTTTGGGGTTCTCTTCAATAGGCCTCCTAAGCTCTCTCTCTTGGAGAGGAAGAGAAATCCCATAAGTGCGACGTTGTTTAGTAACTTTGGCTTGCAAAGCAGGGTTGCCCATAGCTTGCCGCAACCTAGTTACGAGATAATTCACAAACATGGGAGCATCATCATTAGCACCTTCATGTGAAAAATCAAAGTTATCAATGTTCATTCTACTCTCTTGGTTATTGTCAGCCATTAACAAAATTTATGTATGTACTTAGTGTATGCTTTGGCACTTCAAAACCTTAGTTTCCACTCCTCTTAGCCTTTGAAAATTGGCTCTTAAGTATCTACACCAACGGCTCGAATTGGTTAATTATAGAGAGTAGTGGAGTAATTCTAACATAGCAGAATTGTCAAGGGCTAACTCCTTTTGGACTTGTTATGCTTCAATAATGGTAAAGCCGCAGGCAAGTCTAAAAAGACTCCATTATTAAGTCCAAAGCTCCCAAGGTGTGCACCATATCCCACATAGTGGGCTCAACAAAACCGATAATAGATACTAGTTCCACTTACCCCAATATAATTAACAACATCAACCAACTATAGGCTACTTAAGGACCTCTCTTCTTAAGAAGGAAAAGAGAAACCAAATGCTCTGATACCAATGCAATGGAATTGGCCTATTTAACTTGAGAGTAGTGGAAATTAATGAGAGTACTTTTGAAAAATTACTTTGTGAGCATAGCGGGTGATCATAATTGAAGATAGTTACATAATCATAGCAATTAGTTAACTTGGCATGAACAATAATTTTGCAAGAGAGAGAATTTAGAGAACATGACAACAATTGAGGACCGGATTTATGTGGAGCCGGTCCCCCCTCCAATAGGGATTTGTATGATGATTTCTCCCATTAAGAGAGACTTGTTATAATACAATCTTTGTGTTCCTTGTGACATAGGTGATGCAATGAAGATGGAAAGCTTCATGCATCACAAGAATAACATAAACTTTGAAGAAAGCTTTAACTATCCCAAGCCTCAGTCCCAAGACCTCAAAATCCTTCGAAGGTGGAGAGAGCTAGCAGGGAATGAGGGTAGGGAAGAGGAAAAAGAAACAATTCATAGGAGAAAGAATTAGTCCCTCACTTATGATCACTCTTCTTGCTAGCATACATAATAGCATAGTAATGAATATGGAAAAGATGGCAAGCTTAAGCATTGAAGCATGGCTCTTGGTTGGATTTGTACTCCATAGCCAAGAGTGTTGGTGTAGGCTCTCAACCTCTACTTGCTTGGAGAAGGAAGGTAGCTCTTGCACTTTGCACAATGCACAATTAGAGCGTGTTTGAGTGTGTGTGGGAGAGTATACCCCTCAAGCAACCCCCTAGCTTGCTTTGGTCGACCCCCCCCTTGTAGCTCATGCGTGAAGCTCATTGGACCCCTCCAGGCCTAGCCAATCACAAGCATGAGGTATTACAAGCAACAAGGGTAGCCTTGGGACAAGTGTCCCCTTTCTCCTTTGAGAGAGAGGACCTGATAAATGTAAAGATAGTTAATTAAATCTCCTAAATTATCATTGGACCCCTTGGGTGGCCAACCAATAGGTTCTGGCACACCATGAGGGCAACATGAGGAGGAACTTGACAAGAGTCCCTTTTGCTTTCTTTGTACCAAGCATGCCTTGTGTGAGTGTGTGGGTGTTCTCTCTCATCCCCCCTCTTGTAGGGATAGCCCCCTCCTTGTAGGGATTGGATTTGGCTTTTTGACACCTCAAGACCCTTATACTTAGGCCCTGTTCCCACCACAAGCTTGGCCCTTAAGCACTTTAAGCTTGGGCTGGGTTCTCACCTCAAGTATAGCCCTAGCATCTCAAGTATGACAAGCACCTTAGTCATCAAGCACGACAAGCACCTCAAGCACCTCAAGCACCTTAAGCTTGGGCCGGGTTCCCACCTCAAGCTTAGCCCTAGCTTACCTAAGGTCCAAGGACTTTTACATCAACTATTGGAGGTCTTCAATGAAGCTAACCCTAAGGTCTTATGCTCGATTGGTTAACCTCTCTTTGATAGACCATTTCTCATTTGGGAACCTTTACCATTGGCCCCGTGTTGAGATAGGTCTATAAGCACATGTCTATATCTTAACCCTTGTTCCTGTGTATTATCCCACATTAAATGATCAGTTTAATATGAGAAAATAATTTGGGTTGGTTAGATATTAGATTTTATGACAGCAAAGGCTTGTAAGGCTGGAGCTGATCGACTGGTGGTTGAATTGGTGATTGGCAAAAATGGCCTCCTCCCTATGCATGTGTAGAGAAAGTAACAAAACGGGAAGGAACTCACTACAAGGGTGCTACATCATCACTGGCTTCCCATGAGCTTTCTCTATGCAAATGCAGTAGGATGGAAACAACAATCACTTTGGCTCACCTCCAACCCTCACGACTTATCTCTCTCTCTCTCTCTCTCTCTCTCTCTCTCTCTCTCTCTCTCTCTCTCTCTCTCTCTCTCTCTCTCTCTATGGGGTGAGTTGATAGTCGCCGCTCCCTCTCTTCTCAAATAACTTTATGAGGTCTCTTGGAAAGTTCTCTCTTTTCTCTCTCTCTCTCTCTCTCTCTCTCTCTATCTATATATATATATATATATAGATATATATATATTTATTTATTCTCACAATGCAGTGTACACATAAATTCACCCTCCACTTGGGTCATTTTTTGAGTAGGCTTTCATCCACGTAGATTCAAGGATAGCAGTAGTTTCTAGGTACCTCTAGATGCACTCTGGACTTATGGCTTAAACTCCACGCTAGTTTGGGTACTGAGAACTCCTCCCCTATACAAATGCTTTTGCAACTCTGATGTGTATCAAGATTTTATAAAAGTGTAAATTGTATATTTCTCACATAGACCCCTGGGGAGGGCTATTTCTCATTTTTCTTTTGGTTGTGACTATACTTGCAATGATCTTAGGAAATGGCATTTGGATATACATAGTATAGAGGGTGTACAATTTCATAAGGTACATCTATTTATTGCCAAAAAGGAGAATGCAAAACCGTTTTAAGACATTGTACAAGTTGTGGATTAGCTGGCATGAGGATTGACCATATGCCAATGGTGGTTGCTCTTGTGCATCTTCCTATTTAGGTTCACTTATTGAGTCTAACAAACTCAATGCGTCTCTATGCCCCATCTATGTTTCTTTGACTATTGACATTGTGTATGTTAATTCCAAATAGATATGCTACAGACGTCCATTACAAAAATCCACTAACATTGGTATCATTGTCAGGAATTCCATCTTATGATGGTTGAACGACCTTGTAACTATATGAGTGTTCATCAACATTGAAAACCCATTCAATTTTCACTAGCAACATCATGGTGGCAAAATGGGGTTTTGTCACTTAATAGAGTCTACTATCTAGGATCAAGGACTAGCTAACTCTTTCATTTGGTAGCAAAGCGTGTTGTGATTGAAGGTAAAGCAGAGCATTGCAATCATCATTTTTTTCCCTTTTAGAGTGTTTCCATTTCACAATATAATCATTAATTTTAAAAAAAATTAATTGACTACAAATGGACTACTCTTTAAGTGGTACAAATCTTGAAGCTAGATCATGCAAAAGCTGAATCGCGATTTATGTACCTTGGAGTGATTTTTAGCCAAAAAGATAACGACTACAAAGAGCCAACATGGAAAAACCTATCTAGGGAGTTTGGTCATCAAATATTTTTGAAAAATCAACAACAACTTGCCAAAAATAGATAGATGAACAAAAAACGTAGTATAGACCAAACAAATCAAGTTTAACCCATCAAAAGGATAGCAAGTTATAGATATAGCTTGTAGACATGGTGTGTGACAAGATGCCAAGAGATCAAGTCCACATGTCAGGGAACATTAATTGCAATTCATGTACCTCAAACCAAAAGTTGAAAAAATGAGTGCACACTAAAGTACAGGGGTTTGCTAAAACCAGAACCAACTTTTTGAATCCAAAAAAGATTGCGCAATCGTGTTCAAATTAAGGAAACTAAAAAAATAGTCTAAAAACTATAAAGTACAAAGGAAACTAGAATTTTGGTATACAAATCAACCACAATTTGGGGAAGAGTCTCAAGAAAGGACGATCCTAGGATTGATCATGAAGGGTTGAACTTTTAATTAACCATTGTAAGTGAGTAGTGGGATCTACAAATTTTGGTATACAAATCAACCACAATTTGGGGAATAGTCTCAAGAAAGGACGATTCTAGGATTGATCATGAAGGGTTAACCATTGTAAGTGAGTAGTGGATCTATAATCAATGCACTGTGCAATTAAACGCCCCCAAGGCCACTAAAGTTGTCCTTGAATTTTGGCCGTGAAAATTTTGGTTACCGGCAAGTGATTTTCCTTCACGCACGATGGCTTATCCTCATAATGGGGGCCTTACAAATGTGCGTTTTTACCACAAAAATTACAAGGGGTAAATCAAGCTCCATACTTAACAATCTCCCACGTGGAGACTGATCTCCAAACCAAACCTGTGACTGATTTCCATCCTGGCAAAAGCTCAACTTCTCCTTGTTGACCACCTTTGTAAACATGTTCTGCAAGATTTTCACTTGTATACACCTTTTCTAGCTTTAGCTGTCCCTCTTCCAAAAGAGTGCGTATGAAGTGATATCTCACCTCAATGTGCTTTGTCCTTGAATGAAAGGTTGAGTTCTTCGCAAGATGGATAGCACTTTGGCTATCACTATACAAGACACAATTGTCTTGTTTGAATCCAAAGCTCTTCTACGAATCTGTGAAGCCACAGAATTTCTTTGCTTGCCTCCATCATTGCTACATACTCTACTTCTGTGGTAAAAAGTGAGACCACTTTCTGCAGCTTTGAAGCCTAGCTTACTGTTGTGCCTCCAACCGTGAAGACATAGCCAGTAGTGCTCCTTCGAGTATCTTTGTCACGTGCCATATCTGCATCAGCATACCCTTCTAGAAAAATATCAATTCCTCCAAAATACAAAGCATTTGTTGTTGTCCCTTTTAGATTCCAAAGTATCCACTTCACAGCTTACCAATGTTCTTTACCTGGGTTGTCCATGACCCTACTCACAACTTCCACTGCATGTGCAATATCTGGTCTTGTCAAGACTATAGCATACATTAGAGAACCTACCGCTGTAGCATATGAAACTTTAGACATATAGGCTATCTCCTCTTGTGTCTTTGGACACATATCCTTAGTTAGTTTAAAGTGACCAGCCAAAGGTGTAGAAACTGGTTTTGCATTTTGCATTGCAAACCTTTCTAGTACCTTCTTGATGTAATCCTCTTGAGATAGCTTTATTGTCTTCTTCGTCCTGTCCCTTGATATTTTCATACCAAGTATCCTCTTTGCAGCACCTAATTGAAAAAGATTTAGACAGATCCTCTTTTAGGTCTTTGATGTCCTGCATGTTAGCACTTGCAATCAACATGTCATCAACATACAACATTAGGATGATGAATTTCCCATCTCCCAAATTCTTCATGTAGACGCAGTGATCCGAGTTGCATCTTGTGAATCCATGATCCAACATCCATCGATCAAACTTCAAGTACCATTGTCTTGATGCTTGCTTTAAACCATACAAGCTCTTCTTTAATCTGCAAACCATTTTCTCCTTACCTTTTACTTCATACCCCTTTGGTTGAAGCATGTAGATTTCCTCCTCTAAGTCACCGTGAGGGAATGTCGTATTTACATCCATTTGCTCGAGATTTAGATCATGAGCAGCCACAAGGCTTAAGACAAGCCTGATTGAGTTCATTTTTACAACAGGAGAAAATATTTCATTGAAATCAATACCTTTCTTTTGAGAAAACCCTTTTACCACAAGCCTAGACTTGTACCTTTTCTTCCAACCTTCTTCTTCCTTCACCTTGTACACCCATTTGTTTTGAAGTTCCCGCTTACCTCTAGGCAACTCAACCAACTCCCATGTTTGGTTGCGATGTAGTGAGTCCATCTCCACTTGCATGATCTTCGTCCATTCTTCTTTGGATTCATGTTGCATAGCTTCTTCGTATGATTCCGGCTCTCCATAATCTGAGATCAAGAGATGGTTGAACGAAGGAACAAACCTTTCTGGAGGTCTACTTGCTCTTCTAGATCTTCGGGGAATAGGTTGAGGCTCCTCATTTGGTTGACGTTGTTGCACATTGTCACCGTTTGCAATCCTTGAGTCTTCACCGTCCTGAAGCTCCATGTACTCATCACCTATTTCTTTTGTTTGTTTTCTTTCCAAGTAATCTTTGTACATATTTTGTTCGTTAAAAATTACATCCCTACTCCTTAAGATTTTACCATCTTCAGGATTCCATAGGCGATACCCAAAGTCACCTTTTCCATAGCCAATGAAGAAACACTTTTTGGACTTTTCATCTGGATTTGATCTTAGGCTTCTATCTATGTGCATGAAAGCCTCACACCCAAACATACCTAACATCTTTAAGCTTCCATTCATTTTCATTAGCAGTTTTGACAGAAACTGTACCTTTGCCAACAATCTCACAAGCTTCATCATCTCCCAAGTAGACATACCCAAAATTACCTTTGGTGTAATCTTGGAAATG
Organism: Adiantum capillus-veneris; assembly: GCF_014529385.1. Taxonomy (NCBI): domain Eukaryota; kingdom Viridiplantae; phylum Streptophyta; class Polypodiopsida; order Polypodiales; family Pteridaceae; genus Adiantum; species Adiantum capillus-veneris. Next base: position 114,896,290 of record NC_140941.1, read on the forward strand.
TTGCTTGTGTGGTGTCGCATGGAATGAAGCCCTCGAATCTACTATCCATGAATTAGATACATTGTCTAATTAGAGAATTAGAGCATCCTGCTCTACTTTACCTACCATTGGCCTCTGATATTGGCTTGTTGTCTTGAGACTCGGTCTCCTTATTCTTCTTGGACCAACAATCCTTCTTGACGTGGCTCTTCTTGCCGCAGTTCCAACATTCAAGAACTGACTTTGTGCATGACTTGCTCCGTCTTGAGCGATCACGACCCTTTTGGTTTTTGAACCTCTCCTTAGGCCTTCCTCTTGTTTCCACTGACAGTGCATCACTTGATGATTCTCCTGTGCTTCTCCTTCGTATTTCCTTGCTTAGGAGAACACCCACAACATCATCAAACTTAAGAGTATTTGTGCCAGAAATAGAATTACTTACAGCCATCACAAGGCTATCCCAACTATCCGGTAGAGATGATAGTATAAGGAGAGCTCGCACTTCATCATCGAAATTGATTTTCATTGATCGAAGTTGACTTATGTTTGTGTTAAATTTATTTAGGTGTTCTGCAACTGAACCATTCTCTGTCATCTTTAGATTGAACAAGCGCTTCATAAGAAATACCTTATTGGATGCCGAAGGTTTCTCGTAGAAGTCGTCAAGTGACTTCATCAAGTCCTCCGTGGTCTTCATCTCCAAAACATTGAAGGCCACCGTTGACGCCAAGCTTAACCGGATTGTTCCCAGTGCCTTTCGATCAAGGGCAATCCATGCTTCATTTGCCATCGTTGCGGACTTCTTTGCAAGACCGCCTAGTGGCAGATAGATAGAGGTCCTTCTGGTAGAGATAGTTTTCAATCTGCATCTTCCAATGTTGGTAGTTTTTGTCGTTGAACTTCTCAATCTTGAGCTTCCCTTGCTCCGCCATAACTCCCACTCAATTCAAGGTATCCTTTCCTTGAGATAATTTAGCTACGAGCAAACCTTGCTCTTATACCAGTTGTTAGGAAATATGACGTAGCTAAATAGATATTTGAGTAGATTATTTAATGGAGAGGGATAGATTTCACACACAAGAGATTATAGAGTAGAGAGAGAGAGAGTAGACACGATATACGTGGTTCACCCAATGTGGGCTACGTCCAAGGGAAAGCAGCCACTCAATGGCTTTAGTACTTCAAAACAAGAAGTAGTTTACAAAGGGATTATACCCTTAATGGAGCTCCCACCTTGCTTCACTCTCACCACCTCACACTCACCTTGTTGCATCAAGTTCACACTATGAAATGTGTGTAGAAATGGCCTCCTTTTATAGGCCAAAAGTGCTGCCCTCTCTTATGAGAGGCAGCCATGTGTAGCCGCCCTTGTGTGAATAAGTCCAAATCGGACCCTCCAATCCGCCCATGTGTAGCCGCCCTTGTGTAGACAAATCCGCTTTTGAATTCGGCCACCGGCCACCAGCCATTGACTTCCGACCACCGGCCACCGGCCATTGACTACTGGCCACCGACCAACCAACCGGTCGTTTTTCGACCACTTTCCGACCGCCATCCAGCCATAATATTCCGGCAAAAAGGAATATTCCGAGAAGGAAAAAAAAAGTCTCAGGGACTTCCGCTCCCAAGGCCCCTAAAGTTGCCCTTGAATTTTGGCCGTGGAAATTTTGTTTTCCGGCGAGTGATTTTCCTTCACGCACGATGGCTTCTCCTCATAATGGGGGCCTTACAAATGTGTGTTTTCACCACAGAAATTACAAGGGGTAAATCAGGCTCCATACTTGACACCTGTGAGGTGCTACTAGTTCCAGTGCCAGTCAAACCTTCATCTTGTAGGTCATCAGAAGCTATATGCATTGCTTGGTGGCATTTCATCCCCCTCAGGTGTTACCCAGGTCGTCCCCCTATTTCCCCAAGTGTCTATGGTTGCTGCTAGGTGGACCAAATCCACATTGTCCGACTTAGTCATCCCAGGTAGTACATCCATATAAGGAGAATCTTTACCAACATCAATGTCTGTTAACCCTCACGGCTCACGGACACCATATCACCTACGACGGACGTTGTATTATTTACTTGGTAGAGTCAAGTATCGGGCTTGTCGGTCCAATAGGAAAAGGGTAAGAGCGATCGCCGATGAGAGGCGCACTCTAACTGGAACATTCAAGGGATTAGTTGGCTAAGCATGGGCGCCCAAGTGTGAATGGGATGAGCTCATATAAAAGTAAACTAAACCTAAAATTCACTCATTCTCTCATTTGTGCAATTGAAGAGTGCTCTTGCTCCATCTCCATCTTCTTCTTCTTCATCTCCTTGTGTGTGTGTGTATGCGTGAGAGAGAGAGAGTGTGTGTGTGCGATCGAGCATTGCAGCAGCATGACGATGGCGAGGCGGTTGAGTGCGGCGTAGCGGCGTCTCCCTCTTCTTCACGGCAAGGAATCCTCCACGACAGGAAGCGTAGAGCGGTGAGTGACACACCAATGCCATCTTTAAGGTTACTAGTTTAGGCTTGTTGTGTGCTTGGAGCCATTTGTGGCTCGCACACGGTGTATTGGCAAGTTCCTTGCATTGACACGTGCGACATACGCGCACATTTTTGGCGCCGTTACCGGGGAATGCCATACACTAAGCTTGAATGGCACTGTGTGCTTCTTTTGTGGTGCAATTTCTATTGTAGGAAAGGTAAGGAAGGAGGGTGTGTGTGTTGAGAAGAGGGATTTGGTGTTATACTGTGTGTTTTTTTTGTTAATGGAGTTTTCAAAGGTACTGTGTTTATTCTCTATGTATTAAGGTTGTTAGTTTTCTTTGTTAATGGAGTTTTCAAAGGTACTGTGTTTATTCTTTGTGTACTAACGTTGTTAGTTTCTGTGTACAGTAAGTAGGAAGTAGATCTGTGAGAGATGAAGTGTGTTAGTGTGTAACAATAGGTGTATAAGTTAGAAGTAGGTAGATAGAGTGTGTGTGTGTGTGTGCTCTCGCGCAGGCCGCGGCGACCTTATCCCTTTTTTTCTTAATTAAAAAAATTAAAGGTAGGACCGAGATCGGAAATATCTCCCATACACAAGCCCAAGCTCACGCTCAGGCTTAGGCCTCAGTCGCCTTTTAAAATTACGAAATTTAGCTTCACACGTAGCGAAAAATTGATTTTTTAAGGACCAACGGAACTTCAGATGCCCAAAAATTGTGTTGTAAAGCACACAGCGACCCTCTAAGTGAGAGTGGGATTGCAAGATAGAGGATGAGGATGACCTCAAAGACTTGGGCATGGGGTGTATGGGCACCCAATTCATCTCTTGGGACATGGTTTTGGTCTTGCTTGTGCTTGAGGGCATGGAGAAGGGAAAGCCAAAGGAAAAGGCCAACTATAAACTACCTGTGACCATTGTGGAGGAATCAAATGAAGTTATCAAAGAGGTTGATGAGCAGACTAGAACATCTATGGCACTCGTCCTCCTGCAAAATCCCATATCCTCTAGGGAGGAAGATCAGATGATAGAGGGAGACGAGGTGTTGGAGGAAGTCCTTGACCTCCAAACTATCAGTTTGCATGTAGTGCAGGTGGATGGTCATCACTTGTTGTTCCTTGATGACATTGCAAAGACACTAGAACTCAGAGAAGATGAGTTACTCTCAATGCTTGCTATCTATGTGGGCATGAAGGATCCCAATGAAAAGCAAGAGAAGGTCAACTTTCAAATTGACTTTGAAGACAAAGGTCTCGCAACAAGCCTCTCTTTCCTCCCTAGTGAAAACGAACGGAAGCTGGTATAAACCATGGAAAATACACCTAAATAGAAATCAAATCATGTGCCTCATTTTATGAAAGCATCCCAAAAAGTTCTTTCCATCCACACAAAATTGTTGATCACTATGGGTGGAGAAGATCACTCTCGTGTTGACCTTACAAGGAAATCTCTTGAAGAGATGGATGAAGAAACCAAGGTAAGCATTTTTTAACCTAGTTGATAGTCTATTGTTCTTTACATCAAGTGTTGAAGTTGTTTAAAATGTTTTACAGACTACATACCATGTTGATAAGTTCACAATGCGGACTGGAGGTTCACACAACGTTCCTATGGCTAGGGATAGTTCCTTATGGCATTACCTTAGCTACCCGGGGCCATCCATTCTTCATGTTGCTCACACAGAGGTCTCCAAGAATGGTTTTGTGAAGCTGATCAAGTGAAAAGCATTAAGTGCCATCCTTGTTGAAGGTTCCCTTACCCTTAATGCTCACAAGTGTATCTTGGTGGATCGAGAGGCAGCATTGTATGCCTTTACATGCAAGCACCCTGGGTCAATACTCTCCCAATTTGTCTTAAGCCTAGGTCAAGGGGTGACAAACCCAGAGGATATTGTAAATACCCTTGGTGTCAAGACTGCCATTTGTTTTGATAGTGTGAGCACTCCATTCCTTGGCTGCTCCAAATGCCTAATGAACCATAAGTGTTAAGAAAAAATGCACTATGTGCAACAAGAATATGTTGAAAAAAAACCAAACTTTAGTTTCACACACAGATGCATTTTGACTGCAAAAATCAAATGTTCAACACACCATGTAATGTGTTATGTGTGTCTTCCCCCAAGCATCCACCATTTGTCCTGTGAAACTATTGAATAAAAAATTTAAGGTGATATCTCATCATCGATTAGCTTTGCCTTTTCAAGAAGACAAAAAATATCATCATTAGACTACCACACACGAGCACGCTTAATTTTTAGGGCTGCTTCATTACCTTTGTAAGTGGTAATGTCACACAACTTTTTCCACAACTGAAACTCATTGGGACTCTAGGAGTCAGAATAGTTTAAAGCAAATGTGTAGCTTTACTACCACCCATACATACTTTATTAGGGTGATCCTGTGTACTTTTTGATGCCTTCTTGTCCTTTAACAACTCAATTGCACCCCCATGTAGACCAACACTCGATAGAATAGATTTGAGCTCTTGTATACACTCTTCTCTTCTTTATGCAGGCTCCATATTCCAAGTGTAATTAATATGGAGCATAATCAGATTGTCAAGAATTTGTAGATGGACATGAAGGGTGCACACATGCACATTTATCAATGGTATTGGAAGAGTAGGATCCCAATTTGGATCGTCCATGTTTCAATTAGGGGGGACTTGCTGGTCACAACTGAGATACCTTGAAACCATTGTTATAGTGCTTTACCCACTGTTTGTGTACTGGGTATACCTTTCGCAAAGTTACCCTTACCACCTTTCAACTTTTTGGCCTTTGCACCCTTGCCCTCCCTTGATTCCCATTAAGACTTTACTATGGCAACAATAAATTCATGGAAAGAGGGTGAGACTTTACTATGAATGCAATAAATGCATGGAAAGAGGGTCATTGCACCTTGCTTGCCCCCTAACATACACTTGAGTGTTTTCAAGTCTCCTGCCAAATGCCACTCAACTTGGAACATTCCAAGACCTGAAACATGAAATCTTTGTCCTTCTTGTTGTGGTCAAATGACTTCAACGATTGAGATGTGATTGAAATATCATTTTAGGGCCTCATGTGTCTCATGTGGGAGATGAAAATCTTCCAGCCACCAATTATTCTTCTATGACTGAACATGTAAACATATGTTTCCCCTATCATTGGCATTTAGCTCGACATTGACACCCACTTAGGCCTTGCTCATCAATGTAATGCTTACCCTCTCAAGCAATTGACCTTTAACAACCTGACACTCATCAAGCTTCATAAAAAATATCACTTTTCCATCACACTCTTCCTGTGTCAACTCATAAAATCTTATCATTGACTCTTGGAGCTTCAACAAGTCAACAATTGGGCTGAGTTTGTTGTCGAGCATTTGCAGGACCTTCGAGAAAAAGGATACTATGATGCCCATGTTGAAAAGTGGAGGGTGCGTAATACCCACCCCTCAAGTCAAAAAACAGAGGAGGGCTCCACCGGAACAAAGGACAATTGCGCTAGCCAAGTAGCTCTGAATGTTGTTTCTGCTGCCAGGGCAACACCCCTCTCTATTAACATCTCTCATAAAGTGACAACAAGCCTGTCATATTTTGGGCCATCATGAGTGCAATTGACCATCTTAGAAATTGACTGTAGGATGCTAAACAGTAGCAATAGCTGAAGAATGTGGGTCAGGAGCTTGAAGCTGCGAGGGTTCTGAAAGCAATCCATCATATGGTCAGCCCTGTAGTACTTGCTATGAGACATAAGCTTCATGATGCTTAGAATGAATTGCGATGTTTAGGCCTCACTGACAATGTGGATGCAAGGAGAGAAATAGAGCTCAAGGTAAAGATTGAGACACTGAAGGAGAAACTGGATGGTTTGGGGTTTCCTCACAGTGAGAACACCCCCACTGCTGTTGATATTGACATAACCTATCTTCATGTAAGTGCCGATGGTTTTTGTGATTGAACCTTATGTTTTGAATATGTGCACAACTATCCTATGTACTTACCATGCCTCTATTTTGATTGGTTTGTAGATTAATGTGGAGGTGCAGGAAGCGAAAGTGCACGCCTACGATAGTCAATTGCAGGTACTCATGTAGATAAGTAGGATGATACAAGGCCCCTTCATCCCCACTGCCCTATGAAAGATAGCTATGGACACTTTTACAGAGTGTATAGGAGGGGTACACGATGGGAAAACAAGCAACGTGTGTACTGGCTATGGTCTACCACTAGAAGTACACGAAATTAGTGCAATGGTCAAAATTCCATGTGAGCATACTTATCACCTAATCTGCTTTGTTGTTGCATGCTCCCTGGGTACCAAATGTAGAGCTTCCACCTACCAACAAAGGATACCAGCTGAATGGTGTGGCAAGGTCACAAGGCAAGGACCTCCAATCACACAGAGTTCTGGTAAGATAATGTTAAGGAACAGCTATCCAGCCTTGATTCCTACACTAGCCCTTTGTATGCTAATTAGCATAGAAGGTATGCTAGTTAGCTTAGTGGGTATGGTGTCTAGCATATTGTGTATGGTAGTTGTCAAACCTAGTTATGCTAGTTAGCATAGAAGGTATGCTAGTTAGCTTAGTGGGTATGGTGTCTAGCATATTGTGTGTGGTAGTTGTCAAACCTAGTTATGCTAGTTAGCATGCTATGAGATATAGCTAGCATACATTGTCATGGTGGTAAGCATACTGTGTATGATAGTTAGCACATATAGTTATCCTAGCTAACATATTGTGAATACTAGTTGGTATTTTTTGTATGCTAGTTAGCATACTGTGTATGCTAATAAGCATACCTTCTATGCTAGTTAACAAACTATGCATGCTAACTAGCATAGAGAGTTTCCTAGTTAGACACAAAGTATGCTAATCAGCATGTTAAATAAGCTAATTAGTGCACCATGTGCTAACTAGCAAACAAGGTATGCTAATTAGCATATTTAATATGTTAATTAGCATACTTTTTATGCTAATTAGAACAATGTATGATGGATAGCATGCAAAGTAGGCTAATTAGGAAAAAGGTATGCTAATTACCGTGCATAAGCATACCTTTTCTTATAGTTATCATACTTGCATGCTAGCCATCATACACAATGTTTTCATAAAAAGTATGCTAACTAGCATATTATATATGCTAATTAGCATACCTTATTAGCTAGTTAGCACACATGGTTAAACACAATATTTTAATTAGCATAAAAAGTATGCTAATTAGCAAACACAATGTTTTAATTAGCATAAAAAGTATCTAATTAGCATACCTTGTTAGCCATGTGTGCTAACTCGCTAACAAGGTATGCTAATTAGCATACTTTTTATGCTAATTAGAACATTTTGTATGATGGCTAGCATGCAAGTATGATAACTATAAAAAAGGTATGATAATTAGCATACTCAGTATGCTAACTAGCATACCTTGTATGCTAGCTAGCATTTGGTGCATGCTAACAAGCACTCAAAGTTTAGTTAGCATTCCTTCTTTGCTAGCCAGCATAATGCGTATGCTTGTTAGCACACCTCTATCATACATTTTGAGCTAGCTAGCATAATTTGTATGCTAGTTAGCATACCTCTTTGCTAGTTATCGTAATGTGTATTTTAGTTAGCATGCACAATATGCTAACCAGCAAAAATGGTATGCTAATTAGAAGAGACGCTATGTTTAGTTAGCATAAATTATCCTCTAGTTAACATACCATCTATGCTAGCATACACTGTATGCTAATTAGTACACCATCAATAATAAGCATACCTTTAACTTACACACAATTTTGCCTATTAACATTTTATATGTGCTAATTAGCATACATTCTTTGCTAGTTAGCATACACACTATATTCATACTTCCTTGTTAGCATATTTTGTATGCTAGTTAGCATATTTATCATGGTGGTTAGCACACTTTGTATACTAGTTAGCATAGTTAGCATAGACAATATGAATGTCTACAGGATATAGATGGCTACCATACATGGAATGCTACTTGTCACACTATGCATACAAGCAATCATAATGGTATTGATGAAAATCGTTGATAGAATACACAGGTATCAATGATGCAGGATGAAAACATGACAAGACACCTGTCAATCAAAGTAAAGAAGAGAAGCTCTATAATGATGAATTTGATGAGCTAGATAGACAGCATGAAAGGGAAGATGTAATGCCACATCATGCAACAACACACAAGGCTACTGGAGATGGTAAAGAAACAAATGATGATGATGAAGATTTTATCATGCTTCCTAACCCCAAACCCAAGCCCCCTACAAATGATCAAACAAGCATCTCAGAGGAAACAGTTAGGAGTGTGCAAGAGGAAGGTAGGAGTGCTCAAGAGGAATGTAGGAGTGCTCAACAATTAGGAGTGTGCAAGAGGAAGGTAGGAGTGCTCAAGAGGAAGGTTTCAGGACTGATAGTGGGCTGACTGCGCAAGACGCCGGTGATGATAGCCCCCTACAGGGTTTTGTAAACAAAGTGAAATTAAAGAGAAAAGGTGGGCTGGAACAGATTCTGGAAGACCCTGGAGACGAGAAATGTGTTGCCCCTCCGAGCACCTTGGATGACATAAACGAACGCAGCAGAGGTGAAAAGAAGGCCATTCCCTCACATGCTTGCAAGAAATTATGCTGAATCTGTTCCCTATTGTGTCCAAGTTATGTAGTGTTAGCAAGCTCCACATCCTGTGGCATGTATCTCTCTAGATATTTATAATGGGAAAACTCTTTTCAATATTATTTTAATGTGCAATAGTTCATTAGTTTTTTCTTGTCCTTTATGATGTCTTTATTCGATACCATTTCTGTGTCACAGGGCAATAGAAATTGCAGTTAGTTGCCCTACATGATTTAAATTATGCCATTGCATGCAAAACCATACGAAAGAGGCGTATTGCCAAGTCTAGACAACTACAAAAAGAAAAAGCCGAGATTGAGAAGCGCCTGGCTAGCTATCTTAAATGCTTAACGAAAATAAATGAGTACTTCAGTTATGTTCATCCCTCGGGGGAAGTTATTTTTGTTGAGTGGTATGCATTGCCAGACCCAATATGCGTGCCAAAGCCATTGCCAGACGAGGGGCGCACTTTGGTTCTTGATTTAAATGGCTTGCTTGTTCAAGTTGTAGAGCCAATACACGGTGACATTCCCCTTAAACATGCAGGGGAAATGATAAAGTACAATGTGCAAGATAGGAGGTTGGTATTTTGTCGCAAAGACAACCACAAATTTTTGGATTGATGCCTCCGATTTTTCCATGTGTGTATATGGAGCACCAGCATGGCACCTAAAGTGAATTCAATATTAGACAATATTCAAAGAGCAGCGGGATAAGATAGGAGGTGTTTTTACACAGAGTCATTGTAGTGGCCAGCCTTGACAAATATATAATAAGATTATATTCTTGAAGGATTTGAGATTTTTTTGGAAGAACTGCAACTTTGGGCCCCAAAACAATCTAATTATTGATGATAGTATGTACAAAGTGTGCCAGAACCGTGAAGGAAGTTGGCTTGTTACTCCTAAGATAGAGGACAAGACCAAAGAACAACGGAAAAACTTCTTGATAGATACTTTGAGCAGCTGGATGTTCCTATGGCTGCAATCAGAGGATCGTGCAACGTATACAGCTGAAAATGCGTTTGATACTGCCCCAGATTTTTTTTCACATTAAGTGGTCAGGAAGCTGGAATTAGAAATTCACAAGTGCAACGAGGCCCAGCGTAATGAAGCCATGCGTAGGAGACAAAGGGAGGCTGATGAAGAAGCTCAAAGACATAAGTGAGAGAGGCTACATAGGGAAAAATTAGAGAAGCAGTAGCAAGAAGAAGAAGAAAGAGAGTTGCAAGAACCAAAAGCTCAGCAAGAAGAAGAAAGAGAGCAAGACCCAAAAGCTCAACAAACAAAGAAGCAAACGGACACTGGGCAAAAACGAGTATACAAGCGCGCTAAACCACGATCTTATCCAGAGTAGGAGGCTCTTTGTAGTTTTGTAACATTATGAAGGAAATTTGTAAATTTCCTTTCCAATGTTTGTAACTATTCCGACATTCACTTCAGATAGTAATGATCAGATCCTGTACTATTCCTTTTTTGAAGACAATACTTGTGTACAATTGGCATCTTGTAAACATTGAATTTGTATACATTCTCGTTGGAAATCAGCAAAGGTATGCTAATTAGCATAATGTTTATGCTAGTTAGCAGCCTGTTTATGCTAACACAGCCAAAACAATATGCTAATTAGCCTACCATGTATGCTAATTAGCATACTCACACTAGCTAATTAGAATACATTCTGATTAGCATATTGAGTTTTTTTGTTTGTGCTAACTTCCACTCATAGCATACCATAGTATGTTAATTAGCATATACAATATACAGGAAGCTGCCATGTTTTCTCCTAGAAACCAGCAATGGTATGCTAATCAGCATACTGTCTATGCCAATTGGCATAAACAATATGCTAATTAGCATGCATGATATGCTAATTAGTATTCCTTCAATTAGCCTACTGTGGATTTTTGTTTTTGCTAACTTCCACTCACAGCATAGTATGCTAATTAGCATACATAGTATATAGAAAGCTGCCATCCCTTCTTGAAACCATCATACATTATGCTAATTAGCATACATGGTATGCTTATTGGCATACACAGTATACAGAGAGCTGTTATCTCTTCTCGTTGAAACCAGCAAACCTATGCTAATAAGCATACTATTTATGCCAGTTAACTATGCTAATTAGCATACCCACAGAATGCGGATTGGAATAAATAGTATGCTAATTAGCATACACAGGATGCAGAGACCTGTCATCTCTTATCCTTAAAACCAAAAAAGATATGCTTATTAGCATACTATTTATGCCAACTGGCAAAGACAATATGCTTATTAGCATACCTTCAATTAGCATATTGTGCATTTTTGTTTGTGCTAACTTTCACTCATAGCATGGTATGCTAATTAGACCACACAGTATGCAGAAAGTTGTCATCTCTTCTCCTTAAAAGTAGCAAAGGTATGCCAATTAGCATACTATTTATGCTAACTGGCATAAACAGTATGCTAATTAGAATACACAGAGAACTGAAAGCTGCCATGTCTTCTCCTTGAAACCAGCAAAGGAATGCTAATTAGCATACGCAATATACAGAAAGCTGCCATCTCTTCTTCCCTAAACTACCAAGGGTATGCCAACTGGCATAAATAGTATGCTAATTAGAATATTGTTTATGTAAGTTGGCATAAAGAGTATGCTAATTAGCATTCCACTCACAACATAGTATACTAATCTGCATACACCGTATACAAAAAGCTGCCATCTCTTCTCCTTGAAAACCAGCAAAGTTATGCTAATTAGCATATTGTTTATGCTAACTAGCATATATAAGTTTATGCTAATAAACATAAACAATATGCTAATTAGTATTATCATACACAATATACAGGAATTTGCCATCTCTTCTCCTTGAAAACCAGCAAAAGGTATGCTAATTAGAACATTTTGTATGCTACTTAGCATTAAGAGTATGCTAATTAGCATACCATTTATGCTAATTAGCATACCCACAAAACATAATGAGATAGGTTGTACAAATGATCTCTCTTAAATTGAGACCCCTCTGTTGATAGACACCAAAGCCATGTATCCACAAAGCACACAAGAGACACAAGAGATAGAAGATACCCAAGTTTTTGATAAAACTGCATTATCTCCGAGCATACCATTTATGCTAATTAGCATACCCACAAAACACAATGAGATAGGTTGTACAAATGATCTCTCTTAAACTGAGACCCCTCTGTTGATAGACACCAAAGCCATGTATCCACAAAGCACACAAGAGACACAAGAGATAGAAGATACCCAAGTTTTTGATAAAACTGCATTATCTTTGAGCAAGAAGTATATTGAAGATGCAATGATTACAACTTAAAAGCTGAAGGTCATGCTATTATAGATTGCTTCATAGATTTTTGGGTTGATTGTGTATACTTGCCGTCTCCTTGGGATGTGCTCCATGGGTATTTTGATACATCGTACCAGATGTGAAAGTACGCGGATGATGGGCTGCTTGTGGTCTAGCTTGAAGGTGTATGCAGCCAATTGCTCGTAATATAGACCTTGCACAACATATGAGCTTCTATCAATTGCATTTCCCCACTCATTGAGGTACCCCTTCTCCACCTTCTCCTTTGCTGCAACACACTTGACCAGGTAGAAATCCACATCCTCGACATTGGTCGAAGCATCTGGATTCACAGCAAATGTGTTGCCAAGAGCACTACTCAACACATCATGATGAGTAGTCTTTGTATGTGAAGTCATCGTAGGCAGTTGCTTTATCTTCCAATTCTGACACAGCCTCATCAGGTAATGGTAGTAGAGTATGATTATCCCAAGGCTGCACGTGAGCTATATTGACGCAGTGATTCCATCTTCCGTGCATGCATGCATCACAGAAGCATGCCAAGGCTCTTGTTTCAAGGGCAGTTGGATCCCCAGGATTGTGGTCATGAAAAGCATGGAGAGAGCGAGTTTTTTCCACAGTGGCACAATTCCACTGCACCTCCCTATTCACTTCCCCCTCGTTAACCTCCTAGAATACACGAGCACATTCGTTTTCTTTTCCCTGATCCAAAGAAGAACCAGCTCATCCTCATCTCTGTGAGTCCACCATATCTTGCATTGAAGTAAAAAGGCCTGGCTCCCTTGAACTGTGAGGCCGCACCATCAGACCACACCCAATGTTGCTTAGGAGTGACACCCTGTTGTTGTAACCAGTCATGGTGTAGCATGAAGCAGTATTGCACGAACAATGTGTCATGCACCTTGTCATGTGATATGAAGAAGTGGATGGTTTTGACTACCTCCCCTACCCTGCGGTAGTATGTTATGTGTACAAAAATGGATACTTGACTAGAGTGCCAATGCATTGACTGAATCTCATTTTGTTCCTTGAAGGCATAATTCTCTGCAAAATCAACAACTAACACGATGACATCATCCGAAAACCGAAGAAGGCAATCCTTGAATTGTTGTCCTTCCCATCAAGCCACATAGTTATGAGTGATAAAGAGCTCCAACTTGGTCTTCAAGAGTTGAAGAAACTCCCAGCACTGCATTTCTTTGTGCAAAAGATCTTTTCTTTTGTTACTATTTCCATGCTTGTCTTGAGCTTGTACATATTCAAATACTATCACATTAATACTATTACCTAGGCTTTGCTGTCTCCAAGCAACATATTCCAATGTATTCACTCCACATGTCAAACTCTCCCCCATCAGGCATTCCATTCTATGGAAAACTGCATCTGCGGGCTTTGGACAGAGAACAAACTCCCACATATGTGTGACACCTTTGAACGTGTGATGTGAAGCCAAGCAACCCTTGCTAATGTTCTCACTTGGGGCACAGATACTGCATATACAGTCACAACCTTCTCAATGTAGCCCAAAAGCACGAGATCTCATGTGGTTCAGTGTGTCCTTCAAAAAAGACATTTGCACATGGTATTCGCAACAACATGTGTATCTATCCTTCAGCCGCCTACAAAAAAATGGCTTCAACATCTCAAACATTCTCATGCCAATCTTGCAATCTAGATGTTTTTCCTTGAATCAACAAAAGAACTCAACCTGCAACATCCAAATGATGATCAGTATTTAGATGCTAACTAGGACATCCAGCAATTTCATGAAAACAAATCATATTGACAATCAACATCCTAATGTGCATGCAACATCATATGTTAACTAGCATAAAGAGTGTGCTAGCATATATCTTGTGTTTACCAGGTAACTCTGTATGCTAGGTAGAGCACAAGGCATGCTAACTAGCACATACCATATGCTAACTAGCATACTCATTAGGACACCCATCATGATGTCGAGCATACTAGGTGTTAACTAGCAGAAATTATGCTAATTAGCATACATCTTGTGCTGAATAGCTAGCTCTGCATGCTAGGTAGAACACAAGGCATGCTAACTAGAATACCCAGCCCAACTGCTAGTTCTAACTAGCATAACCCTTGTCTTAAATAGCAACCCATCATGCTAGTGAGCATACTAGTTGTTAACTAGCATAAGTGGTGTTAACTTGCATACTTTTTGTGTTGACCAACTAACTCTGTATTCTAGGCAGAACACAAGGCATGCTAGCTAGCATACTCCATATGCTAACTAGCATACCCAGCCCAGCTGCTAGTTCTAACTAGCATAACCCTTGTCTTAAATAGCATACCCATCATGCTAGTGAGCATACTAGTTGTTAACTAGCATAAGTGGTGTTAACTTGCATACTTTTTGTGTTGACCAGCTAACTATGTATGCTATTTAGAACTCAAGGCTTGGTAACTAGCATACTCCATATGCTACCTAGAGAAATCCATGTGCTAACTAGCATATTCACTTTCTGTTAGACAGCGTACTTATCATGCAATTGAGCATACTAGGTATGTAACTAGCATACTAGCATACCAGGTATGGTAATTAGCATACATATTGTGTTAACCAACTAGCTCTGTATGCTATTTAGGACCCAAGGCATGCTAACTAGCATACTCCATATGTTAACTAGCACATTCTATATGCTAACTTGCATACTCCATATGCTAACTATCATACTCACTATGCTAACTAGTATATGCATTAGGACACCCATCATGCTATTGAGCATACTAGGTGCTAACTAGCATAAATGATGTTAATTAGCATACATCTTGTGCTGACTAGCTAACTTTATATGCTATGTAGAACACAAGGCATGCTAACTAGCATACTCCTTATGCCAACCAACATACTTCATATGATTACTAGCATACCCAACCCAACTGCTAGTTCTAACTAGCATAACCCTTGTCTTAAATAGCATACCCATCATGCTAGTGAGCATACTAGGTGTTAACTAGCATAAGTGGTGTTAACTTGCATATCTTTTGTGTTGACCAACTAGCTCTGTATGCTATTTAGAACTGAAGGCCTCCTAACTAGCATACTCCATATGCTACCTAGCAAAATCCATGTGCTACTAGCATAATCACTTTATATTAGACAACGTACTTATCATGCAATTGATTATACTAGGTATGTAACTAGCATACTAGGTTTGTTAACTAGCATACTAGGTATGTTAATTAGCATTAACCAACACATTCCATATGCTAACTAGCAAAAGTCTACAGATCATTATGCTATTGATCAGCATATACAAGTTACTAAGCACTAGAGATGCAATGCATAAAATGCATAAGTTATGGTACAAGTATTTGATTGATCACCCGAGGCTCGTCTAGGAGGTGCACTGAGTGTTCTATGTACCTTTTCCTCCCCATCCTCTTTTGACAAACATCCTTCTTGTTCAGTGAAATGCGAGTCTCCATTTTCCAAAATATGTAGACCAATTTCTTAATTTCATCTGTGATAGGGCTATGACAGTGCTGCTTGTGACATGCAACCAATGAAAACAATCGACCATCAACATCGGGCTTCGCCTGTCGTGATCTCGCCTTGTGCAAGGTGTGACGATTGACATTTAGGACCCTGGAAATTTTTGCAATAGACATATTTTCCTCTGAATTCAACATCATCTGCAATGCTGCATTCTTTAAAAAAAACTCCTCATTGGAACCTGGCTGCTTGACGGTAGCCAGTGTGCTACGGACATTGGAGACAATTGCGGTCTGTACAGCAGCCTCCTCCTCGAAACACTCATCATGGATCGCCTGAACATGCAGATGTTGAGAAACAAGATTCTAGATTTCCCACTTTTCTTCTGTACTAAAACCTTCAGTCCTACTCTTGAAAGCTCTCACAATCTCGGAGGAGATTTTCTTTTTCTCCTCATCGTTGAGGGCATGATGTTGTCACTCAAATTTCATTTGTTTCTGCTCCCGTTGTTTCCTCTTTCTTACTCTCTCATATTCCCTGATTACAGAAAGAGCTGGATCTTGGGAGTTGTAATTCATTGCCTGTAGTGTCTCTCTTCTGCTTTTTCCTGAGAACTGTAGACGTGCAAAATATGTTACGTACTTAAAATCACTTAAATGTATAGTTGTCAACACTTGATGTTGTAATACACACATACTATGAACAAATGCCCTCACAAAACTATAGATGTGACCAACAAAACCAATGACTTCATTTGGAGTGGGCAGGCTACACATAAAATTTGCTTACGTACGGCTCCATTTCTAGCATTGGAGCTAGTGGCAATAATGTTGGATGATGGTCCTCCATTTCTGTAGGTCTATGTCAGAACAAGATAAAGAGCTCACCTTTGACAACTAATCTCTCAGGCAAGATTCCTGACGCAAGGAAAAAACGAGAGAGAGAAAGAGAGAGAGAGAGAGAGAGAGAGATAGATAGATAGATAGATAGATTGATAGAGAGAGAGAGAGAGAGAGAGAGAGAGAGAGAGAGAGAGAGAGAGAGAGAGAGAGAGAGAGAGAGAGAGAGAGAGAGAGAGAGAGAGAGAGAGAGAAACTCCCCACATCATCTTCAGTAACTGAAAACAGAAGCACATGAGGAGAAAAATAATTTTTTTATGGAACATTTGAAATTCAAAGGACTTGCCCATCCGTTTTTAGTATATGCTAACAAGCACAAGTAACTAGCACTATTCAGGAGAACATATTCAGTGACACATTAACATGCTTCTACCCTCATATGAAAATCCTTTTAAAGATCCACATTTCTCAATCCTTGGATGAATATCAACATGAGTGTGGATTGAGTGGGTAATTATTCCATCGGGCAAAATTTCACATATCGTTTTAATCGTAAGGCTACTTTCTTGACAGATTCTCCCTCTTTCTGCTTGAACTTATGGATTTATGAGACCATATTGTGAGCTATCCCTCTTTGAGAGAATTCCTCCACAAATTCATCAAATACTTCTTGGATGGTCTCAAAATCCCGTCTTTCAATAGAATCAAACCAGGCAACGGCGTCTTCCTCTAAAGTGAGTCCAAATCCAGCAAACTGTGTATCAAAGTCCTTGACCTCTTTTGCTTGGATCACTCTCAATAATGTTTCCACGTGGTCTCTAGGGTCTCTTTCCCCTGAATATTTCTTGTTAACCCATTTATGAACTTGAGAGGGTCTAACACGTTTGAGGTCTACCACCCTTACTATAGAATTTCCTCGTCCCTCTCCTCTTACAGGTCCTTGTTCATGTCTTGATCTGATGTCAAATGCTTCTTCCAACCCGTATCCTCTATAGGTTTTATCAACAGGTTGTTTCACTGAAAATCTTCTTTCTGTCTTGATTATTTCCATATAGGGGAATCCTGCTATGGTTGGCATCATCATCGGACCTTTTCCCTCCTTGGGATAAGAGTAAGAATAAGTGGGCATCGGTGATACTATGGGAGTTACATATGGTCATATTGTGATAGGAATTTCTCCTCTATAGAATTCATGTTCCCTCGTCGCTTGGGATGCAACCAAGATTGTTAGGTTTCAGGGTTTGGGTTCAGATGTGAAGGAAAAATTGGAGTTTCAACCCCTCTAGCTTGACCAGATGTAAACCTGGCCATTTCTTCCACTTCTTCAAAGGGATATGTAGACTTGCTAGGGGTAGGTTTGGGCCTTGAGTTGCAATTGGATCTGTTGAAATTATTCTAGTGCATTCTTTCTACTTTTGATTTTTCTACCGGCACATACTCCAATCATACTTGTCAACATACATTATGAGACTCCCTTCACCTAATTTGTATGAAAAAAAGTATAAAATATTTTCCGTGCTTAACTTAAAAGTGTAGGGTGCTAAATACCTGAAATATGTTTTGGCCCTACCATTCACGTACTTGTAGATTCCTACCACTCCTTGGTTTGTCACTATTTTAATCACCTTCTTGTCAAACACCAGGATGGCATTAGGAAGTTCTATCCAAGGAGGCATTTTTGTCATTTCACAAACCATCTTCCCTTTTGCAACATTGTCCTTGTATTTGTTATAGTTCTTTGGGTCCTTAACAATGAGGTAATGTGTTCCCTCATTATCACGAAATTTGTCCCCATCATTGTACATTAGAAGGGCTTCCACTCCATTGGCTGGTTTTTCCTCTAGGCATATGCTTTTATGTCCCCTTGCATTGGCATATACCAGAGCTCCATGGACATTTGGTCCTTCTAAGTAAAGGGTTGCATACTTTGTTGTCTGAGTGGGATTCCTAGAGGTGCTACCTCTTCTCGCATGGTTCTATTGGTTAGCAGCAGTGATATTTTGGTCAACCAAAGGACTACTCTGAAGAGGTGTCAGTCTCACTACCGTCCTCTATAATTGGTGCTAGTGGATCAATCCTTGCTTGGTTCACAGTATCCTTAGTTAACACTAAGCTAACCTCATCTGCTACCACTTCCTTTTCTCTTTGGATGCACCTTCTCGATCTTGAATTCATCAAACTCTTCACTCAAACAACTATCAATTCAAACCTCTTATCTTGGAAGCCTGCTTGCAGTTTCTCCTTTGTCTCTTCTATCTTTGTAGCTGCTCCTTATAAAGGTGAAGTACTTTGCACTCCCACCTTACTATTAACTTTAGGCATTCTTGGTTCTCGATGTCTGCACAAAACTTTAGATTTTGCAAATCTTTTGTTAGCAGATTGATTTCCAAGTACTGCTATATACAAGACAAGATTCTTAAGTGAGTTCCAATATTTGATTAGTCAAGGCAGGTGGAATGCTAGGATCACAAAGAAGACTTGTGGATTAGCAGATTCCCAATTTAAGCATTAAACTTGCCCTTTTGACATCATACATGTATGATGTCTAAATTTCTTATATTTTATTCAAACTCGATTCACGCATTCTCCTTAGTTGTCTTGTCTACTTTTAAGCCTTTTTGGGTGGTCTTACCTGCAGATAGGTCAATCTCTTCCTTGTTGGTACTGCTTTTTGAGCACTTTTACCAATCTCCCGTGCAAAAATATGCACAGATTCACAAGTTTCCAAATTTTTCACCTTTGACTCACATCTTTTGTCTTTTGAGGACAAAATGTTGGCCAAGACTTTAGTCTCAAGGTGTCATTAGGGTATACACCCCTTTTGAACACTTTAGTCCAATTTGTTTTGTCAAAATTTGTCTCCAACTAGGTCCTAGACATCATACGCGTATGATGTCTACTAATGAAAAATTGCACTTTTCTTATCCAAATCTCTTGTATACGTGTTCTTTTATCCCCAACAACACTCAACCATGCCCAATTGTCTATTGAACCTTTTTTATTGCATTTATTTACAAAAATCAAAATTTCCAAGATCGTAATTGCAACCAAGCATGAAAGAAAAAAATTCAAAGATGGAGAGCTCTAGATCACAATCACATGTCCTATTTACAACTACTTCTACAAAACATGTATAAGGACTTGTATTTATGAGTCAAAAAAAAGCTTCACTATCCCTTTTGGACTCCTTAACACTTGTATCTCCTCAAAAATCACTCACAATCCAACCAACACTAACTAAAACTAATAACTAAAACTAATACTGCCTATGATAGAAAATCTCAGGCGAGACACACGATCCCTAGCAATCCCCTAAGATCCAAAGAGTCCCACTCCGAGATCCTTCCTAAAGTGAACTACCAAGAATCCAATAACCAAAGGTACTTTAACCTTGTAGGACTAGTCTAAGGTCATCTACCTAGGGCTCTCATCCCCAGTAGCAGCGCCAATGTTGTTGGGTAGACACACTGCTCGCAATTGCTAGCAAAGTGAGAACTAGGCTAAACAACAAGATGTCAACCAAGGACAAAGCTCGATCCGTAGGTGCATGGAAACAAATAGATGGTTGTCAATCACCTACTTGACCTCTAAAACAATCACTACCAAAGGCAATCAACTGAAACACACTAAGAAATCGCAACCACTACCTTTCCTATGAAGCCAATGTTCATCAAGACGCAAGATAATGTCTGTTGGGGTATAAAGCCCAATGTGGTCGCCCAGGTAAGTGGGCGGGCCGCCAGGTATGTACACATATTCTTTTGTAAAAACCTAATAAGAACTCACTATGCTCTACACATTACAGTAGAGCAAGTTCACGATATCGTCGTGCTCTTCTTCTCGCACTCTCTCTCGCATCGCACTTCCGCTCGTACTCCTTCAACTGGTATCAGAGCTCAGATCGAGGCTCGGGGCAACACTGCAGGAGGCTAGAGTCACCAACTCAGATTGGAGTGAAATTCGATAGGCGAAGACACGGCCCCAAATCTCGTGGGATAGCCTAAAGGGCTTGGTGTTGTCAGAATCTCATTCTGAGGTCATCTCGGCCACCGTTCGGCTTCGACAAAGGTCTGCGCAGGCCATTTTCGACTACGTGGTCTCGACGGGTGCATATCCGACTCTGCAAATTTGGGGTTTTTGGCCTATGACTGCAGGTGCTGAGGATATCGACACTCCCAGAGTGTTGATTTGTGGCTGTCTACACATCGAAGGACGGCTCAAAGTTCTTGGAGGCATGTCACATACGACACGGGCGTATCTACACACAGACTGTAGGCGACATCCACTCGTTCATCAGGTAGCTTGTGTTTGCTGCTTGATATTCCAGATTTCATCCTGACATTGCAGGTACTTCCACATGGGATGTATTGTCAGAGATGATGTATGTCTGTTGAGGGTTTGTTGGCTGTGAGTCACGCAGCAAACAACCGCCGCAGCGGTTACAGCATACAGTGGGAAATTTGTGGATGTATGATTTTGTGGGAAGTCTATGTACTGTCAGATCTAGTGCAGCCTTTGTTGAGGGTCGAGTGAGGTTTGATTGAGCTGGGGGATTCTCGAATGTTGAGATCCTTTCGGTGATACAGGTCTTGGAGCGATCCCTCGAGCACCCTTAAATAGGCAGCTAGGATGAATTGACTGTGAGTTAGACAGTTGGGATTGCATCTTTGCTTTACTGCCGTTGAGGCATTGTCGCAGTCTATGCTTACAAGACAGTGACAGGACAGTCAGAGACAGTACAGGTGTAGGACAGGTTTACCCGCAGCTTACAGTGTCAGAGAGACAGTGTAGGACAGGTTTACCCACAGCTTACAGTGTCAGAGAGACAGTGTTTTTTGAGCTGTTTTTTGGTCTGTTTTTGAGTACACCAGAGCCATTTTACAAAGGAGACTCTGCCAAAATTTCTGCAAAATCTGAAGCTTTCTTGGTTCATTTGACAGGTTGATATTGGTTCAGAGGTCAGTTTACAGGGGAAACTCTGCCGAATTTTTCCCAGGAAAGTAAACTACTGTGAAGCGTAGCTATGGCTGGATCACAGGACACTGCTCTTTACAATATCAAGAAGCTGGATGGAACCAATTTCCCATTGTGGAAAAAGCAGATTTGGCACGTGTTGGTACAAAAGAAGCAGATAAAACCTATAAAGCTCAAGGGGATAAAACCAGAAGATATGGACGAAGATGAATGGAGCGAAATGGATGAATTGGCACTTTCTACCATTATGCTGACTTTGGCAGAAAGCATTTACTTCAATGTAGCAGATGAGATGACGGCTTATCAAGCATGGTTAAAGCTGAGTGATCTTTATGAGAAGCAGAGTGCAGCTTCACAGGTATACTGGCTTAAGAAGCTTGTTGACTTGAAGATGAAAGAAGGGACACCTATGTCCAATCATCTGAATGAATTCAACACAATCTATAGCCAGTTGTCAGCTCAAGGTGTCAAGTTTGATGAACCTGTTAGAGCTATGTTCCTGTTGATCACATTGCCGGAAAGTTGGGACACTTTTCGCACAGCTTTGAGTAATTCTGCACCTCTAGATGGTTTGAACATAGCAGGTGTAGAAGGAAGTCTGCTTACTGAAGAAACCAATAGAAAGACAATGGACAAAGGCAAAGGAACAGCCTTAGTTGTCAGGGGAAGGACCAAAGAAAAGTACAAAGGTGGAAAGAGGAATCAGTCTCGTAGCAAGTCCCACAGTGCTAAAGGCAAGAGTGACATAGAATGCTACCATTGTGGCAAGAAGGGTCACATGAAAAGAGACTGCAGAGAATGGAAAGCAGAAAAAGGCAAAGAGAAAGCTGAAGACCATGGTGAGAAGAACAAGTCCTCAGTGAAGATTCAAGAAATAAATGTGACAAACACTGTTGCAGAGGATGACAGTCTAGTGTCAGGAGACATCTACTTCTTGAAGAATACAATGGACTCAGCTCTTCTTACAGCATCTGATGGAAATGCACTGAGTGACTGGATTATAGACTCAGGGGCATCACTTCATGTGTCTCCAAACAAGGAGTGGTTTACTTCTTATGTGACCACTAAAGATCATGTTCGGCTAGGCAATGGGCAAACATGTGAGATCTTAGGTGTTGGAGATGTTCAATTGAAGTTTCAGAATGGCTCTTCTTTCACGCTGAAGAATGTGAGACATGTTCCCGCAATTACAAAGAGCTTGATCAGCACAGGTTTACTTGATGATGCTGGCTACGTCACCACTTTTGGACAGAACATGTGGAAGATATCCAAGGGTTCTATGACAGTAGCACATGGAGTAAAGTCTGGAGGACTTTACATGATTTATGTATCAAATGTCTCTAAAAATGTAATCAATGTAACCGAGCAGCCGAACGTTTCTTTGTGGCATAGCCGGTTAGGACATATGTCCAAGAAGGGAATGGAAATCTTGTCTCGTTCTGGTTATTTGCCTGGCTTTTCATTTAATGATTTTGAATTCTGTGAACATTGTCTGTATGGTAAGCAAACACAGCAGCCACATAAGCATAGAAGCAGTAGAAGAGATACACAGTTGGCACTTATTCATAGTGATTTGTGTGGACCTATGCCTAACCTATCTCTAGGGGGAGCTTCTTACTTTATGACATTTATAGATGATTACTCGAGGAAATTATGGGTTTACTTTCTCAAGCACAAGGATGAAGCGTTTAGTGTTTTCAAAAAGTTTGTGACACTTGTGGAGAATCAGAGTAGCAAGAAGCTTAAATGCTTACGCACTGACAATGGTGGAGAGTATGTTTCAAAGGCCTTTCAGGACTTTTGTGAGTCAAAAGGTATAAAACGTGAACTTACTGCTCCTTACAATCCTCCTCAAAACGGTGTTGCTGAGAGGATGAATAGGACCATACAAGAGAAGGTCAGAAGTATGTTGTCTAATGCACAGCTGCCAAATGGGTTTTGGGCTGAAGCTGTATCAACAGTTGTTCATCTTGTAAATAGATCTCCTAGCAAGGTTTTGCAGAAGGATTCAGTGCCAGAGATGGTATGGTCAGGCAAAATTCCCTCATACAAGCATCTCAGAGTCTTTGGCTGTGAGCCATATACTCACGTTCCAAAGGAATTTAGGAACAAACTTGAGCCAAAGAGTAGAAAGTGCATCTTTCTAGGCTATGGTAATTCTGGTGAGATGGGGTACACACTTTGGGATCCCGAATCCAGAAAGGTTGTCTACAGCAATGATGTTCACTTTAATGAATCCAAATATCATTCTAAACCAGAGAGGGTTGAGGAGATTAGAAGAGTTGTCTTCCAAGAAGATGGACCTGCATGTGCAAGACAAAATGTCAGGGCTCAAGAGGAGCAAGGACGGGATAGAGTGGAACCACAGGTTGTGGCTGAGCCTGAGCCACCTATTGTGCGTAGATCTGGACGTGTCACGCAACCTCGTGATAGGTTTGTTCCATCTATGAACTATGTCATGTTGACTGATTGCAATGAGCCTTCATGTTACAAGGAAGCAGTGCAAATGAAGGACTCCGGGAATTGGCAATTGGCCATGCAGTCAAAGATGACAGCTCTGCATAAAAACCAGACATGGAAGCTAGTTAAATTACCATGGGGCAAAAAGGCTCTACCTTGTAAATGGGTTTACAGGTATAAGATCACCGCTCATGATAGTCAGCCAAAGTACAAAGCAAGGCTTGTTGCCAAGGGCTTTAAGCAAGAACAAGGCATTGACTTTGATGAAGTCTTCTCTCCGGTGGTCAAAATGACTACATTGAGATGCTTTCTTGCATTGGTTGCCATATTGGATTTGGTGTTGCACCAAATGGATGTCAAGACAGCGTTCTTGCATGGTGATTTAGATGTGGAAATTTACATGCAGCAGCCAGAAGGGTTTGTTGAGAAAGGCAAGGAAGATTGGGTATGCCAGTTGTTAAAGAGTCTTTATGGCTTAAAACAATCACCGAGGGCATGGTACCATAAATTCCACATGTTTATGCTTTCTCAAGGCTACAAACGTAGTGAGTTCGATCACTGTCTATATACAAAGAAGGCTAAGGATGGTAGTTGGCTGATCCTTATTTTGTATGTGGATGACATGTTGATTGCTGGCAAGCACTTGGAAGAAATTTCAGCTTTGAAGTCAAAGATGGCAAAATCGTTTGACATGAAAGACATGGGTGAGGCAAGTCATATACTTGGTATGCGCATTGAGAGAGACATATCAAAGAAGTTGATTTGGTTATCTCAAACAGAGTATATTGACAAGGTTTTGCAACATTTCAATATGGAGAAGGGAAATGTTACGAGACTAGGCACCCTCCTGTTGTAGTGGTTAGCTGCAATTGGGATAGCTGGGCGTAATGGTTAATTATGTGCTGTCTATTTATTTTACTAATTGAGTTGATGATGATTTTGTAGAGTGGAATGCGGGGAGTTAATGAAGAGGCGACGGCAATTACTCTTGGCCATTTTATATTTGCACAGTATCTTAGAACATCATTTCAATAAGCCACTATGGCTCTGTAAATAGTTGTAGTGGGAACTCCCCTTATGGGTCATGCAAGAACTAATGAGCTTCACTCATTTGCAAAAGTAAAGTGGTTGTAAAAGAGGGGCCTCAATTTTTGGCACCTTAAACTCAAAATAATATATTAAATACCAACTCTTGTGGAGTTGGTATTTAATATATTATTTTGAGTTTAAGGTGCCAAAAATTGAGGCCCCTCTTTTACAACCACTTTACTTTTGCAAATGAGTGAAGCTCATTAGTTCTTGCATGACCCATAAGGGGAGTTCCCACTACAACTATTTACAGAGCCATAGTGGCTTATTGAAATGATGTTCTAAGATACTGTGCAAATATAAAATGGCCAAGAGTAATTGCCGTCGCCTCTTCATCAACTCCTCGCATTCCACTCTACAAAATCATCATCAACTCAATTAGTAAAATAAATAGACAGCACATAATTAACCATTACGCCCAGCTATCCCAATTGCAGTTAACCACTACAACAGGAGGGTGCCCAGTCTCGTAACAGGAAAGGCATTGAGTGTTCCATTGCCACCATATGTGAAACTTAGCAAACAAGATTGTCTTGTGTCTGAGGAAGAACAGGCTGAAATGGATAAGATTTCATATGCGTCTGCAGTGGGT
Organism: Adiantum capillus-veneris; assembly: GCF_014529385.1. Taxonomy (NCBI): domain Eukaryota; kingdom Viridiplantae; phylum Streptophyta; class Polypodiopsida; order Polypodiales; family Pteridaceae; genus Adiantum; species Adiantum capillus-veneris. The sequence goes on from NC_140941.1 coordinate 114,922,072, forward strand.
AGTTTAATGTATGCAATGATTGCTACTCGCCCAGACATTGCATTTGCAGTGGGAGTAGTAAGTCGATACATGTCAAACCCAGGCAAGAAACATTGGGAGGCAGTGAAAGGAATATTGAGATACCTGAAAGCTACAAAGAGTATGCGTATATGCTATGGGAGTCAGGAGCTAAGTGTAAAGGGTTTTACAGACTCAGATTATGCAGGTGACTTAGACAACCGAAGGTCTACGTCAGGGTATGTCTTTACATTGGCTGGTGGAGCAGTATCATGGCCTTCTAGATTACAAGATTGTGTTGAGCCAGCAGAGGATCACACCCACATTTTTGCTCACACTCATCATTTTGTAACGATTGATTGTAATAAATGTCTTTCCGACATTAATTTTGATTTGAGCCATTCATTAAGTAACGGGACTCAATTGAGTTTCCAGCTTGTAATCCCGAAGTAATTTCACTTGCTGATGTAATTAGTTAGAGATGTTCTCACCTCCAAGGCTGAGGTATATAAGCCAAAGTTTTTGTAACCTAAGGGATTCAGATTATTATCAAAGTGAGTTTTTGAGCGCCGTGACTGTGTCTGAGAGAGAGTGAGAGAGAGAGAGTCTTATCTACTTGCTACGCGAGCTACGGAGCCGCCATTGGAGAAGCGACACCGCCATTGTGTTAGCAACGGCGAGAGCTACGCACAGATACCAAGAGTGCGCGCTATCGGCTTCTATGTGTGGTAAGTTCCTACGAGCTTCGGTGTGAGTTTTCTTCCAACTCGTGTGTCGGAATGGAGCGTGCAACATATCTATAGAACCACAACGAGTAGAGCTACACATTAGTACCATCGGGGTCAAGTTTCGATCACCTGTATTTTTTGGCCTGTCTTCATACGTGTTTACCGCACGGAGTGGTTATAGGTTGATTTGGCAGTTCAAGTCTTTGGGGTGTTGTTCTTACCTTATGTATAGACCTCCCCTTGAGTTTGAGATCGATTCAATGATTCTAGATCTTGTTTCGTATAGCATTCGTTCGTAGTACGGATTTCAGTCACTTGCGTATTTTAGAACTTAGATTTGATTTCCTTAGTAGTGATTGTCATTAGAAGGTTGAGTAGGTGATTTGACACCCACCTAGTTGTTTCCATGCGCCTGCGGGTCAAGCTCCGTCCTCGTCTGACAAATTCTGTTGTTGGTTGAGTTCTCGCTATTTAGCTTTCGCTAGCGGCGTAACCGCCTTAACATTTGGCACCGCTGCCGGGGACGAGAGCCCTAAGTAGGTGACCTTAGACTAATCCTACGAGGTGAGTCGTATAAACTACTTTGTATACTTTAGTTAGAAAAGATCTAGGAGTGGTGGACTCCGAAGATCTCGAGAGATACTAGGAAGTGGGGTATTCCTGGGTCTTCCGTGTTGACAATATTTTTAGTTTAGCTTAGATTTGTTTGTTGTTTTGTTGGTGTTGAGTAGTTGTTGATAGAAGAAGAATTTGCTAGTCCGTGAGTGGCAGTGGATCTCTTTAAAATCACAATTACCAAACCCATTTTATGATTAGGAATAGCTTAGGTAGGACTTCATTTGATCCTGATCTAGAGCTAGTAATCATTGGAGTATTTGCTTGATATGGTTGATTGCATGATAGATCACTAAACCGTCGAGTTAGTAGTGAAACTTGCAATAAACAAAAGTCAAAGAAATTTTTTGTGTATCTGGGAGCTGCTGAGCACTTGAGAAAGCTTTAGGAAGGATTCTGTGCCAAAAAACTAGAAATCTGCAACTTTAGACATCATACGCGTATGATGTCTAAATGACCAAACAGAGACCAAAATATAAATTTTGACTTTACCAGAGTGTTCAAAAGGGGGGTTATACCCTAATTTCAACTTAAAACAAGAGCATTAACACTCAAAGAAACCCAAAAAGACAAGTCGGAGCCCAAGAAACGCAAAGAACAGGAAATTTTGGATTGAGATCTTGTTTTTACATTCAAACCTGACAAAAACACTTGAAACTCAATTATAAACATTGGAGAAGGCTTAAAACTAAGAATAGTCAAAATCTGGGACAAAAAACATCATACGCGTATAATGTCTTTTAGCACATCCACTGCTTATTTTTGATATCTGACCTGACAAGATTGTTACAAACACTGTAGAAAGCATAAATATCAAGTCTTGACCCAAATTGATGAAAAAGACATCATACGCGTATGATGTCTTTGACCTAATTTCGGACATATTTTGATACTTTGCCAACACAGATCCATTGTAATAGCTGTCTAGAGGTTATATTTCAAGTTTCATCCCATTTGGATCACAATTGACCCAAAACAAGTCAAAAGCGGAAAATTGCCAAGAAAAGCCTAAATCAGCCATAACTTGCTTAAACAGAGTTCAAACTGAATTTTGTGAGTGGACAGAGCATAAGGGGGCTACTGAGAGTGAGCATAACCAAAATAGTCCAAATCTGTGAAAAAAGGCATCATACGCGTATAATGTCTTTTTCAGCATAACTGCAACAAAATTCTCACTTGATGAAACAGAAGTTGTCCAACTGGCAAGATTAAACAATTGACCAAGTATCAATCAGTTTGGATCAATTCTGACCACAAAAACTTGGGAAAACAAATTGCCGAGACGGAAAAGTTAAAGTCCTTTAGGGGAATTGATGAATTTGAGATCGGGCAGGAATCTCCAGAATAACCAACCAAAACAAGGGGAACAAGCAAGTGCCATATCGACCGAGGGAAGTGTAAACCAAAGTTGGGTGCAACCATTAGAGCCGATCTTTGAAGGAAGTGTTTCTGATACTTCTTCGGAGAGATCTTACGAGATTTTCACCGAACACTTGGAACACTTGAACCTGAACAACAGAGAAAATATGGCAGCAGGATCATCAAACCCTTCCCCCACAATGAAGCTATTGTTCATAAAATACCAGTACGACAATGAGCAAGATGCCAAGATCTACAAAGATGGAATGGACCGCTATTGTGTAAAGATAGAAGATAGACCTAGTGAGTTCAAGGACTTAGTGCCTGTGAGCTATAGCGGAGATAGATATCTATATGACGAGGGTACCATGTATTTGGTAGTCCTAAACCCTAACATTGTGGACAAGTGGGGATTGATGGGCACCAAAGCCAAAGTAGATGAAGAACTCGAGGAGAAAGCACCAATAATGAACTTCCCTGATGCGAGGTTAAGAAGAGAGAATGAAACTACAAGGATCAACACTGATAACATCTATGTGGGGCTATACAAATATAATAATGGGGAGCAAGATCTCTATTATAGATGTGAAGAACCCTACACCGGAGAGTTGACAGACCAAAAAAGACTTTATGTCTTTACCTACACAGAGGGATCGGAAGTGAAAATTGCCGCTTACGACAAGTATGGGAGGCAATACTCAACTATGGACAAGAAAGAATTAGAAGGATATACATACTTTGGGGGACCACTACATCAGTATTATGTTACTTCTAGCTCACAAAGACCAGCACCAACAAATGGAATGCAAAACCCAATGACAACAGGAGGACAAAGAACCCAGGTTGCTGACTCTTTCAGTCAACCTCAGTACTCGAAGCCCGGACCAATGGGATCATTACATTCCAGAGAGTCAATGGATACGAATCGAGGTAGTGCAGTTCCAATCCCGATATATACCACTCCAAGTCCAAGGTTCGAAGCGGAACCATCACATTTACCTCCTAGTAGTAGACTCAGGGCAGGGGAACCGACAAGGGTAACCCATGAAGTCCATGATGCTAGAGAAAGCTTTAGCCGGGACACAGGAGCAATGAGATTGGTAGCAGACCATAGACGTATGAGACCATCTCAAGTAGCCAAGTGTATGCCAAAGAAGTATGGTGGTTCAGGAGATCCGTATGCACATGTGTCACTCTTTAAGCAAGTCTTAAGAGCTGGGCAGATAACAGATTTCCATACACAATACGAGGGATTTGGTCTTACTCTAGAAGGTACGGCATTGACATGGTTTCAACCACTGAACAGAGGGGGATTCCATGACATTGACCATTTGCTAAGAGAGTTTGCTGAGGAATTCGCAAAACGAAGGATTAAACACAATACGGTCTCACAAATATATGCTTTTAAACAGAGAGAACACGAAAAAGTGAAGGAAGCTTCACTTCGCTTCAAACAATACATTGAGAGATGTCCAGTACGTGAACGACCATAAGATGACAGACTATCTGTTCTCTTTATTGAAGTATTGAGAAACGACACTCTCAAGAAGGACTTGCACTTGAAAGCTTGTACAAGTTTCGAGCAAGTAACGAGAGAAGCATTGTACTTAGTGGATAACTGTATGGTTTATGGAGAGGTGTCAGCGGATACAGATTTTGCATCCAGTAGCTCTTCCTCCGTAGCGAGCGAGAGTACCACTAAAAAGAATGTTAAACAACAACCATGCCAAATGTAGAGCAAATGATAGAAGATGCTCTAAAAAGGATGGCACCATACCAAAAACCATTGCCAAAACCACTGAAATGGTGTGCTATTGAACAAAAATGGACAAACCATCCAACAGAGGAGTGCTATTACAACAAAGGGTATGTAAGGGAGCGTCAGTATGCACCTCCTGCTCAATTAGCACCACCTCAGGTACATCCAGTACCTCGATACCCAACGGGAAATGTACCAGGACCTATGGGGATAGAAAGACCGCAACCGATATTGGGACAACAACCACCTTTACCAGGAGCAAGACCAGTGGGCATTAGATATGCACCAACCTTAGAGAATCAGGAAGAACAAGCCTTAGTGCCCGTTCAAGCCTATTATGAAGAATCTGGTGCACACATGTCTCCAACTGTGTATTACCCACCAGAAGAACCCAAACAACCAGAACCATGGGGCATGATTGGGAATGTTGGAATACCAACAGTTACAAGTGCTTCTGATGAAGAGAGATACAATTTGGATGCAAGAACATTGATGTTCATAGCTCATGGAGGGTTAACAGGACAAAGACCATCCTATCCACAAAGGACGAATCAAGTGGGACCAAGACCAGCACTATGACCCTGTTACAAGTGTGGAGGTGACCATCTGATGAATGTTTGTCCACATACGGAAATCATTAGAATTAACGCTTATTGCACTGAGTGTGGGGTTACTCACTTCATTGAGGATTGTTCAAAGAATCCAAACAAAGTGCAAAAGACGAGATTGAATATGCTAGAAACTATTCCTACCAGCAGTGGGTCTGAAAATGAAACTCTGATACCAACGCAAGTTGTTACTAGAGCTCAAGCTAAGAAAACCACTAGAGAACCTGAGAATGGAAAGTTAGCGACTGAAGTGGTTAGCCAAGGACCGCGGAGTCAGAGAAACACATGGAAAGCTAGAAAAGCACGCATGAAGTTGAGAAAAGAACGTGAAGACGCTATTCTAGCTGAGGAACTAAAGCAAACTAAAGATAGATTAGAAAAACTTGAGAGTCAAAACGGAAAACGAGAGATGAGCCCGGAAAGAACGAAACAAAAGAGTATCAAAGAGACAACGAGCTTAAGCTCAGGGGGATCAGTGCTAGTCGACAAAGTACACGAACCATTGGACGCACTGATGAGAGCTTACGAAGCTAGGTTAAAGACCAACCAAACATAAGAACAGAGGTGGATGACATACCCAAACGCGGAATTGGAAAAGAGAGACTTGAAATGTGCCAGAGAATGATCGAGACTGCACAAGCCTTATTAGAACCACCAAGAGAAACAATGAATTGTGGAACGGAAAACCCAATTCAGCAAGAGACTATCATTTCACGGGTAGCTGAAAAGACTCACAGTGCACAAAAGCCTGAAAATACACACAAGGATGACCGCATAGTATTGAACACAACCGATCAGGAGATAGAGAGTTTTCATCTAGTCATACAGAGGTCTTAAGGAAGAGATGAGGATTACAATGAATTTTGGAAACAAGTGAGAGAGGCAAACTTTGCAAACGAGCTAAGCTGCCAAGCTAATCAGACAAATTGGGAAAAGGACATGAGGAATCCTCCCATAGTGGAATTTGAAGCAGGATCTCAAGTGGACTTGGATCTGCAATCTTACTGGGGAGATGGGGGCTCTGTTAGAACAATGGAGAGCAAACCTCATTCACTGAATACCTTACCTTCATACTTAGGAGAGTATGAAGCAAAATCCGAGATTAGAGCACTTCCCTCATGAAGAATCTCATCTAAAAAAGTCATGGACTCGCAAGGATTGATAGAGATCTTGTCAACACCAGTGACATGCACTATCACTCTAGCTGAGCTTTTGAGGCTAAGACCACATATGTGGACCACTGTAGGAAAATGCTTGGAGAAATTTGGGATAAAAGACCCAACATCGAGACTGCAAGAGGGTATACAAGAGCTGAGCAAACCACAAAAGAACGCTAAGCCTGTACCCTTAAACAAGGTCGGAGAGTATTGCGAAGGTGAAGAGGGGAATACAACCTTACCAGTTGAATTCCAAGGAGTGAACACGATGGCAATACTAGACAGCGGAGCTGGGGTAGCCATTGCTACAAAAGAAATCTGGAAAAAATGGGGGAAACCAGCAATAAGGAAGACTAGGTTGAAACTCCAATTAGCAGATGGACACATGGAGAAACCTATGGGGTTATTAGAGAAAGTCGTAGTGACTTCTTGCGGCATTGAATACGAACATACTTTTGCTATTGTCGATTTTGGCAAGGAGAATAACTATGATATCATACTGGGAAGACCATTCATGAGACAGTTGAAAATGGTCCAGGATTGGGGCTACGATCACATATACCTGAGAAATATGGAAACCACTACACGTGTGAACCTGAAAGACCATAGCTACAAAGATGTGAACCGAACACCGGTAGAGGAGTTTGATTCAGCTACTTTGGCGGGATCCGAATTTCCAGCTTGGTTAGGTAAGCCCAAGGAGTTATGGATGTGTGGAGCCTCGAAATGTGGAAGTCTGAGGCGAGGAGAATATGTTTTAGAAAGGGCTATTGAAGACGAAACTTATATAGGAGAACCCTTTCCAGAGGACACGCTTGAACCATTAGAATGGACACACATTCTAGCAACCCTAGATGTTTGTGCAATTCCGGATGGTCCCACAACAAAATTTTGCGACAAGGACGGGTACGACGTGGTTTCGTACTTCATGTTGAGAACTGTACTCGAAAAAGAAATTGAAAAGAACGATACACTGGAAAAGGAAGATGAAGAAGAGATGTTTCATGACATTCCCAATCATCCAGAGTGGGGAAATGAAGCAGACAACGAGTCAACGAACAATTCAAGCGGAAACAAAGAAACTATAACGGATGTCCGATTTTATGATTTTCCGAACCAAACTAAACAACGCCAGAAACGCTATAGAGCAAAGAGAAAAACAAAGGGGGTTACAACCAATCCGATGCCTAGAATAAGAGGAAAAAATCAATTCCTAATGCTAGTAAAGGCGGAAGATTGTGTTAAGGACAAGATTTCTGGAAGAACGAGAGGCAATGATCAAAAGAGCTTACGAAAAGACAAAAGAAGCTCAAAAAATCAAGTTCAAAGGAATGAAACGAAAACTGAAACAGAAAAATCAGAAAAGAACAAGCGCAACAGAGAACACACGGAGTCCAAGTTAGAACGTAGAAACAAGTACAGAGAGCTCAAGAAAACTCTGAAAGAAGTTTGGACGACAGAAATTGAGAGTGGAGAGGACGAAAACGCCAAAATCAAGGAAAACATGGATGTTCCCTCTCACTACAGGAAATTCACAATAGAGGATAGGAAGGTGGTATTAACCCAACCTATTCGAGAGAGAAAGGAGAACGAATCTTATGACGGACCGGAGGATGCAAAAAAAGTTGATTTAGCAGCTCCAGGTGAGACACCTAGACCGGTGTACATAGCCACAGATTTGTCTCCAGCGAGGAAGAGAGACTTTTGGAGTCTTCTCAGAGAGTACATGGATGTTTGCATGGTCTTATAAGGACTTAAAGGGAGTTGACCCATCGATATGCCAACACACAATCCCACTAAAACAAGATGCAAAGCCTAGCAGACAGAGACCATACACATATAATGATACGTTTGCTAAGCGAATCAAAGAAGAGATAGATAAGCTAATGGAAGCTGAATTCATATACGAGATTGAACACACCGATTGGGTATCTCCAATTGTGGTGGTACCCAAGAAGAACGGAAAACTCCGAGTGTGTGTCAACTTAAAGAAAGTGAATGCTGCAACAATCAGGGACAATTCTCCACTACCGATAACTGATCATGTTCTAGAGCATGTATCAGGGAAAACAGCATACTCCTTTCTTGATGGTTTTTCAGGATATAACCAGCTAGCCATAGCACCGGCAGATCAACATAAAACAACTTTTGCAACAGAGTGGGGAATTTATGCTTATCGGGTTATGCCTTTTGGTCTAACCAATGCTCCCGCAACCTTCCAGAGGCTGATGACGCATGCTTTCAAAGAATACTTAAGGTTGTTTCTAGAAATATACATGGATGACTTATGTGTACATTCTCTTCTGAGAGATGAGCATCTAGAACACCTAAGAAAAGTATTTGAGAAATGTAGGACATATCGCATTTGTCTCAATCCTGAGAAATGTGTGTTTATGGTCCGACAAGGTAGAATTCTGGGACATATTGTCTCACAAAACGGAATATCCACGGATTTAGAGAAGATAAAAGTTATAGTGGATATGCCAAGACCAACCAATGCGAAACAAGTATAGAGCTTTATGGGACATTACGGATATTATAGACGATTCATTTACATGTACGCTATAATAGGCCAACCACTTTACAGGCTAATAGTGAACTTTGAATGGACAGAGGAGTGTGAGGAATCATTCAAGAAATTGAAAGAGGCACTCATTACTGCTCCAGTCTTGAAATCACCAGATTGGGAGAAGATATTCCATGTGCATATAGATGCTTCGGCATATGCAATAGGATGCATTCTGGCTCAGCCAGAAGAAGGAAACATGGATTTTCCTATCTGTTATGCTAGTCGACAGCTCAACAATGCAGAGAAGAATTACACCACAACAGAGTGAGAAGGATTAGGAATGATATATGCTGTGAAGAAATTTCGGCATTATCTTCTAGCCAACAAGTTTGTGTTTTTTACGGATCACCAAGCCTTGCTCTACCTAGTGAATAAACCATGCAATACCGGGAGAATAGTGAGATGGTTCATTATCTTACTGGAATTCGACTTCACGGTAGTAGTAAAGAAAGGAAAAACACATCTTAGAGCTGATCATCTTTCGCGATTGACGAATGGAGAAGACCCTATAGGAGTAGATGACGACATGCCAGACGCGTACTTGTTCAACATAGAAATGATACCGAAGTGGTCTCAAAATGTCGTTAGCTTATTAACTTATGGAGGAGAGTTTGATAGAAGAGAATACAACCAGAAACATATTGCTATTCAGCAATCCAAGAATCTTCAATTGGTTGCAGGAAGGTTGTATCAATTGGGAAATGATCATGTTTTACGACTATGCATCAATCCTGAGGAATATAATATATATCTGTGCGAAGCACATGTTCAGGAATGTGCATTTCATTGTTCAAGAAGGAACACATATAGGAATTTGTTACAATTGGGAGTCTATTGGCCAGGAATGAAAGAAAGCGTACATGAATATGTCACTGTATGTATTGTATGTTCATCAAAACCGCCAGCAGAGTATTCGACATTATATCAGATAATGATCGCTCCGGAATGGAGTCAGTATATTGTTGAATATCTCACAAATAGAACTTTCCCAGAAGGAACGTCAAAAGCTCGTCAGAAATCTGTAGAGACAGAAGCTAGAGATTACGCTTTAATAGGAGATCAACTCTATAAGAGAGGTAAAGACAACCAGCTTAGGATTTGCGCATCAGAGTCTGAGTATGTGATAATCCTGGAGCAAGCTCATGGAGGAGTAGGTGGAGGCCATTTCTCAGGTGATAAGACAGCAAAACTTGTCTTAGCCGCAGGAATATGGTGGCCAACATTACATATGGACGCTGAGGAATACGTTAAACGGTGTGATGACTGTCAGCGGACCAAAGTACCACTTAAAAGAGATGATATGCCGCTTAGACCAATGATGGGGGCAAGAGCTTTTGCAAAATGGGGGATTGATTATGTCGGACCCATTTCACCTCCTGCATATAAGACTCATGCACAATACATCGTTGTGGCTACAGACTATCTAACAAAGTGGGTCGAAGCAAAGGCAACTCAAAAAGCAGATGCCAGGACCACGGCACAATTTCTATATGAATACGTCTTTGTACGATATGGATTGCCAATAGAAATTGTGAGTGATCGAGGCACACATTTTATAAATGAAGTGATAGAGATCCTTCTAGATGAATTCATGGTAATCCATAGGAAATCAGCCCCGTATCATCCACAAGCAAACGGACAAGCTGAAGCAACAAACAAAACCATATGCACGGTCCTTACGAAGATTGTATCTGAGTCGAGAACTGACTGGGACCAGAAGTTGCATTCAACATTATGGGCATATAGGGTAGCATATAAAACATCAATAGGAACGACCCCATATAACATGGTTTTTGGGCTAAATGCTATCTACCAATAGAATTCTTGATTTCAACCTTAAGGGTGGCTAAGGATCTAGAGTGGACAGGGCACGAGCTTTCTGATAGAATAGATGACCTGGAAAAGCTAGACGAGCTTCGCCTAAAAGCAGTAGCTTCTATCTACGCTCAAAAAAGGCGACAAAAGGAATTTTTTGATAAGCATGTGCGGACTAAAGAGTTTAAGGTTGGGGACTATGTCCTAGTTTACACTCATAAACAGCATGCTAAGAAGCTTAAAAAGCGAGGGATGGGACCTTTGGTGATTAAAGATCTATCACCAAGTGGAGCCGTCAAGCTTGCTACATTAGACGGAGAAGAAATGCCCAATTGGATTAGTGGATGCAGAGTGAAAAAGTATCTTTTTCCGCTAACCCAAGACATGCTTCTCAAAATACATCAAGAAAAGCTGCGTGTCCAGAAAAAGAAAAAGATTGTGGAGGAAGCGCAAGCCGAGGCGAAGGAAAGAATGGAGAAAAGAAGACTGCTGCGTCAGAAACAGCGCAATGAAGGAGCAATACGAATAAACGCAGTCAGTATAACAGAAATGGATAATGACAAAGAATAACCCATCATTGAATGCAAAGTAGGAACCAACCAAATCAAAGCCGGAGCACTATTGGATTCAGGAGCTCAAACTAACCTACTTTCACTCAGTTTGTATAGACAAGAGTTAAAGAGTTACTCTGAGAATTCAATCAAAACTGTCGGATGCACAGTTTTACATATACAGATTAACCAGTATGTGTATCCTCATATGTTTTACGTGGTTGAAGACCAAGCTACACAACATCCATTATTGCTAGGACAACCATGGTAGAAGCAATGCAATGCAATGATTGACTGGAGTTCTAAATCAGTGCTTATCAAATACGAAGGTGAAAGTCAATCAGTTAAGTTCACCAAAGGAGCAGAGCCAACTCCAAAGGAAGAATCCAAGAACAAAGGTAAACAACAACCAGGGAAAAAGAAGAAGCAATGGCAAACAAAAGTTTCTATACAACTAGATTGCTCTTCGACGAGGAACTCTCAACATTGGATAAGGAAGACAAGCAATAATATAACGGCTCAACCTTGGAAAAAAACGGAGTCAAAGTTGGTATGGAGACCAAAAAAGGTTGTGCCAGAGAACACAAAGGTGGAAAACAAAGTCTTCAATACCAGAAAACAGAGTGATTCCAGACAATCAAGGACAGTGAAATAGATCTGGATTCCAAAGAAGCTCATGACGGCACAAAGCTATAGCAAGCAAATTTGGATCCCAAGGATTTGTAAACAGGAACTCCCTTCAGTACAATCCACGGAAACTCCTAGGTATTTCAAGGCGAGGAAATCAACACAAAGAACAAAGCAGGTTTGGGTCGCAAAGAGTTTGTGGCAAGCACAAGCGAAGCGGAAGCAGATTTGGATTGTGAAAAAGAACAACAAGGTAAAGAAGAATCCATCTACTGATTCTACTACCGAAGTGCCAAAACCAACCCAAAACCCGACCACCAATCCTTCAATCAAACAAAGAGCAGCTTTATTGGAAAGACTGTTGTATCATCGCTCTACAATTGCATCGGGAACCTATGACCAAAACAACAACAATGCTTCGCCCACAGACACTTCATAGTCGTCTGGGAGGACTCAGACTAGGAGGGGGGGAGAGGTATACAGGTATACAGGAGCTACAAAGCAGCTACAAGCGACAAAAACAAAGAAAAACAAAAATTATATTACAAGGGCAGTGTCTTACATGATTTTGTAATTTTTATGTTTGATTGCGGATATTGATAATATTTATGCCCTTATATATCTTGTTTTGCAACAAGAAGAGATCAAATGATGAATTTGGGTCTCTAGACGTGTAAATATCACTAAATAAGAGTGTTTTTGGAGCTAAAAAGTGGTAATCCAAGTCCAAAAATCACAAATAAGTGTATATTCATATACACAGGGTTACCAGCTATTTATTGTGTATGTTTGGAATTTTTTGGCTTCAATTTTCTATTTTCCTTTATTTTTTATGATTTTCTTGATAAAAGTAAAAGAAAAATGAAAAAGCAGGTGAAACGAGATCAGAAAAAAGAAAAGAATAGATGGTGATGATCCTAATGACAATGGCAACCCATGGTAAAAATTGAGTACAATTCGGGAAAAGTTGCGGAAAGCCCGAAATGACAGAATTTTGGCAAAGTGGACAGATTTCTCAGAAACAGGTCAAACGGAGTCCAAATTGAGAAATTTCAAATCCCAAAGTGCATTTCACGACGAGATAGGAGCACATGTCAAATTTGGTAACAAGTGATCCGGGAAGTCCGAAGTTAAGTATTTTTCACATCACTTTCAAGCTCATTTCCACTATTACCTTCTTGGAGAGAGCAAAGAGCACACAGGAGCATCCAACCTTCTACAGCCTTCTACGACTGCTACGAGAGCTCAGAGGACACCAGACATGAGAGGTAGACTCGTTGCCATAAGTTTTTGATGCTTATCATTAACTTTTGTCGCGAAAACTGACCAAAACCAAGAAACAAGAGCAGACGGGGAATGCGGTAGAATGCTAGGTAGTGGCACAACCGCCTAACCAAACCTTGCAAGAACTTATAGGTGGGTTACCCTAGTATAGAAGATGGGTTTCTAACACTCAAAGCTCGAGAAAGAACGACTGGAAAAACCCTAGGTCAACAGAGCCTGCAAGAGGCAAACGGGAAAAAGTTGTCGAAACGACACAAAACTTCTCAGGAAGCTTAACAACATCGAGGGCAATGCAACCATGGAGTATCTCCAGGTTTGGACCACCAAAAGTGGGTCAAAACAACCGATTCAACGACAGACACACAAAGCGTCATTTTGACATAACGGCTGAAATTGACGACCGAATGAAATGAAACTTCACAAGCAGCTTCAAATATACATGGATGATCTATGTCTGCAAGCAAAACCCAAAAGAAAGCTGATTCACTTACCGATGGTGAAAAAGACGCTTTCGGGTAACCAAAAGGAGAAAGATGGAGAACGGGGAGCCAAAGTCAAGTTCAACCAAATATATGGCTTCACAACATATCCAATCAGCTGGAAATGCAACTCTCGAGAAGAAAAGTTGAAGAAATTCAACTCCAAGGCAAAAAGACGACTTCGGAGACTGAAATGCCTATAAGGGGGCTTTTTAGCTAAACTGATGACTTCTTAAGTTGAAAACTAGTTAGCAGGGCTTAGGGCACTAGCACAAAGCATTCTTTGCACAAAAAGACCAACATTTCAAGAAAAGACATCATACGCGTATGATGTCTCACAGCATGAATTTCACATCCATTTCAACATTTGAGTGCATAGCCTCATCCACATGTTAATCACATCCTATGAACCAAGTATCATGAGAATTGGAGTTAGAAAACCCAAGGAAAACCAAAAAGACGCAAAGTAGGCCATAAAATTGATTTTTGGTCCTAATTTTGTCAAAATAACTCCAAACTCATTGAAACTTTGTAGGATTGTTGATTAACACATCTACAAGCTATCTGGAACCAAAAAGCACCATTTTGACACAAAAGACATCATACGCGTATGATGTCTATTTGCACTTACAGAGCCAAAACTGCTCATTTGTCATCATACATCCATTATATATATCTAATACATGCTACATATGAAATTTGGAACCATTTGGTCAAGAGGATCACCCCATTAGCCCAATTGAGGGAAAATCCTTCACCTAAAGCCTATTTTTGGCCCAAATCCAACATACTCAAGTCCAAACCAAGATTTGAGTAGAAACAACCCTTCACTAGTACATGGGGAGTCCATAGAACCAATCCCATGCAAAATTGATGAAAAAGACATCATACGCGTATGATGTCTCCAAAGCCATTTTTAGCCCAAAATCTATCCAAACTTCATAAATCCACTGAATAAGCCTATCTAAAGCCAAATCCAAGCTTATAGAGAAATTTGATCCAAAAATACACTAAAAGACATCATACGCGTATGATGTCTCACTATGTGATTTTGGCACCTCAGGGCTTCAACCACCAAACATAAGTGATCTACATGCCATTTGAAAGTGAACCACCAAGTTTTATCCAATTTGGATCATAAAATCCAATTCCCTTTCAAAATTTTGCCAAGAGCCGGAACTGGACTAAATTAGCCAAAACTTGACCAAATGGGATCCAAACTCAAATCCAAGCATATGATAATCATGTATACACTATCAGCTACAAGCACAACCAATATGAAGTCATTTTGACACAAAAGACATCATACGCGTATGATGTCTCCAGCATGATTTTGAGCCCATTTTGCATATTTTTTCACCTACCTTGCATCCTTAGGCCCTGAATAGCTCATGTTTCAATTTTCAAGTCATTTGAATAGTTAAAAGCTTCATTTCGACTTTCAGTACTAAAAAGACGCTAACTTCTGAAATTGGAGTTACAGGATCCATGGATTCCACCAAGTCATCGGCAACGAAGAGAAAAAGACCGACAATCAAAGATGCTATTGCAGAAGCGAAACCATTTGACATTCCAGCAGGAACCCTCAAGCCAACCAAAACTTGGGTGGAGGAAGCAGTATTGGAGAAAGAGGGAATAAAGATCTACCAGGGGACTTTCAGAGATTCTCAAGGGCAAGCGGTGGATGTACCAATGATCCCACAGGAATTGGTAGATTATAGCAGGTCAGAAGACATCAGCAGGTACCTGGAAAGGGCAGACTTGCACAGCTTCTTCACCTCGAGACCATCAGGTGTGGATACTAGAAGAGTGTACGAGTTGGCAACATCCATTCAGAAGGATGGAAAAGCCACATTGACAGCCATGGATGGAGAGAAAGTAGAAGTACAGATCACTCCACAGCTCATTGCAGACGCATTGAAGCTGCACAACAAAGGGAGCTCGGTCAGGGAAAGAAGGGAGGCCATAGAGGTCTATGGGCCCAAGAAGCAGAATGCAACCTATGGAGATATGGCGGACCCAAGAGCGGCAACCCTTTGCCGACTGTACAACCAATTTCTTCATGTTTGCAGTAAAAGACCGCAAAAGTATACGACACCACCGCATGCCATTGCGACCACCATCACATGGGCATTAAAGAGCAATATGCCAAAAGAGGTGAATTACGCTCAACACGTCCACGAGCAAGTAATTGCCATGCACAACGAGAAGCCAAAGTACATAGGAGGAGTGGAAATTCTGACAAGAATAGCTTATGAAGCTATTGGAGCTAGAGATTAGTGGCCAAAGGTTCCCTCCCAGAATGAGTGGCTTAAAGAAGCCGACGAGGAGGAAGAACAGCCCGAAGTATCCAAGAGGGCATCCACAAGAGCACGTCGGAAACTAGAAGTAGTTTCAGAACCTGCAGAGGATGTGGACGAGCCGCTTAAGAAGAAAGTAAAGAAGAAGGTTGCTCCTAAGCAAACCAAAAGTCAGAAAGCGGCAAGAATGGAAAGACTAGTGGAGCAGTTTAGAGCGGAAAGATCTCTAAAGGGTGACTTTGAAGAAAAGTGGGTGCCAGACCCCACTAAAGTCGGAACTAGCTCAGCCAGGCCACATATTGATCAATACAATCAATATATTAAAGCTTATGAGGAGTCAGAGGCTATTCTGGAGCAGCAACCTGTCGAGCCATACACTGAAGAGGAGGTATAGCAATTAAAAGCTGAGCTGAAAAAAGACGACAAGGGGAAAAGGAAAGTAGATGAGTCTACTAAGCCTCAAGAGAAAGATGGGCAAGCCGACAAAGGGAAAGCCAAGGAAGCTGAGGACAAACATCCCTCTATGACTGATGTACCAAGCCCGAAGAAGACGGAAAAAATTGTGGAAGAGACCACAGTAGAGGTGGACACAGATGTTTTGGAAAAGCCAGAAGCCGAGACCAAAGAAAAGAAGATAGATCCAATTCAGCAAAAGAGAAATGATTATGAGGATCTGGTAGAGATAGGATACACCGAAGAAGAGTCCCTTGAGGTAGTTTATGGGATCACCCTACAAAAACAAGATGAACGGAGAGGGACGGAGAAAAAGACAAAGAGTAAAAAAGAAAGTGAAGAGAAACTGGACGAACCGAAAGTACTAGAAGAGCCAAAGCCAGTGGAGGTGGTGGCGGAAAGAGCTTTAGAGTTGACAGATGATGATGAAAAAGACATGCACATGGTGCATGAACTGCTCAGCAAGATAAAAGAAAGGTCCAAGGCAAAGGAAGTAGAGATTGAGACAGCCAAACAAAGGGAAGCGGAGTTGCAGAGAAAATTAGAGAATGCTATGACTGAATCTGAAAGTCATAAAGCATCACTCTATGACGCGGAAAACAAGAGAGACGGCTTGATACTCCAGCTAGCCGAGGCTTCAAGAGAAGTAAAAAGTGCACAGGAAGCAAGGGAGTGGATAGAGGATGAGTTGGAGGCGGCCAAGGATGAGCTCATTGAGCTAAGGGAGAGAGTCGAGCTCCAAGAAAGAACAATCACTAGACTCAAGACTACCCCTAGAGCTAGCAGAGCAGGAACCGAACAAGAGGGAGCTATCATACCAGCTTTGGAAGACCAGGTCCGAAGCTTACAAAGAGAGCTGAGATTAGAGCAAGTGCAAAGGTTGCACATTGTGGAGGGATCATTGACCGCAGAGGAGAGGCTCACATTAGAAAATCAAACACTACAAACAGAGAATGAGGCCCTTCGCAAACAGCTCCAAGATCTACAAGAGCAACAAAGAAGAGAGACAGAGACACCACAAGAAGAATCAGGTGGAGCAGCCATAGAGCTACCAGAAACTGGAGAGGCAACCACAATTGAAGATCTAGCCCCAGCTCAAGAGGTGGCCTCGACTTCAAGAATCTCTAAAGAAGAAGAACAAAGGCTCCATGACCAAATAGAAAAGTCAGCAGAGGAGAGTGCCAAGGCGGAAATGGAATGGGAGAGGAGACTCCTAATCTCCATTAGACTTTAGGGACTAGACACAAAAGTGCTCCATGAACAGTGGATGCAACCCAGCGTGCCTTTCCCTTTGATGAAATTTGAAGTGCTAAAGACGAAAAAGAGAATAGAGGAGGAGCAGTATGTTGCTCTTTACGAAGGCGACATCACAAAGGAGGAACAATCAAAGAAGATAGTAGATTCACAACCTAGATGGAGGAAAGGTTGGCTGAACAAATACCCAGCCTACCTCATCTACTTGGTGGAGGCACCAAAGGAGATTCGGGAGGATGCAACCTTCTGCCCGGTGCCAAGAGTCAGAAACTGGAAAGAGCATGGCAGGATTGCAGAAAAGAAGCCAAATTGGCTTAATTATCCTAGGATGCCAGGACCAAAGGCAGGAGAGAGAATAGGTAAAGCCTACATGGTGAAAACCCTAACGGGCACCATCAAGCTCTTTACTGGCTCTCCTGACCTTTCATGTCAGATGCTCAAGAAAATCTGCAGGACTCTCTTAGCTTGCATTGAAGTGTTCGCGCCAGATAAAGCCACGACCTCGAGTCTACTATCGACGGTCGACACGGTGACTGATATGATGTACGATCTTTCATTGCAGCCTTCTCCAAAAGTGTTACACCTCCTACACCAAAGGATTATGTTTTTGCCTAGCTTCCACATGCAAACATTCGAAGAAGATTTCTACACCGGCTTTTTCACCCACGAAAGCAAAATATTCGGCCCAACCTTAACCATCGGCAACCTACGATACGAATCACATTTGCAGATGCTCAAGACGAGAGGACTTTATTGACCAAGCATAAAAGTCATGTCAGGGGCGACATGAACGCGGAGGGGGGGAGTGTTGAGCCAGCAGAGGATCACACCCACATTTTTGCTCACACTAATCATTTTGTAACCATTGATTGTAATAAATGTCTTTCCGACATTAATTTTGATTTGAGCCATTCATTAAGTAACGGGACTCAATTGAGTTTCCAACTTGTAATCCCGAAGTAATTTCACTTGCTGATGTAATTAGTTAGAGATGTTCTCACCTCCAAGGCTGAGGTATATAAGCCAAAGTTTTTGTAACCTAAGGGATTCAGATTATTATCAAAGTGAGTTTTTGAGCGCCGTGACTGTGTCTGAGAGAGAGTGAGAGAGAGAGAGTCTTATCTACTTGCTACGCGAGCTACGGAGCCGCCATTGGAGAAGCGACACCGCCATTGTGTTAGCAACGGCGAGAGCTACTCACAGATACCAAGAGTGCGTGCTATCGGCTTCTATGTGTGGTAAGTTCCTACGAGCTTCGGTGTGAGTTTTCTTCCAACTCGTGTGTCGGAATGGAGAGTGCATCATATCTATAGAACCACAACAAGTAGAGCTACACATTAGTACCATCGGGGTCAAGTTTCGATCACCTGTATTTTTTGGCTTGTCTTCATACGCGTTTACCGCACGGAGTGGTTATAGGTTGATTTTGCAGTTCAAGTCTTTAGGGTGTTGTTCTTACCTTGTGTATAGACCTCCCCTTGAGTTTGAGATCGATTCAATGATTCTAGATCTTGTTTCGTATAGCATTCGTTCGTAGTACGGATTTCAGTCACTTGCGTATTTTAGAACTTAGATTTGATTTCCTTAGTAGTGATTGTCATTAGAAGGTCGAGTAGGTGATTTGACACCCACCTAGTTGTTTCCATGCGCCTGCGGGTCAAGCTCCGTCCTCGTCTGACAAATTCTGTTGTTGGTTGAGTTCTCGCTATTTAGCTTCCGCTAGCGGCGTAACCGCCTTAACAGATTGTGTTACTCAGTCTACTACAGAGGCTGAATATGTTGCAGCATCAGAGGCATGCAAAGAATCAATTTGGCTTAATCGACTAGTAACAGATTTGGGAATCAAAGAAGAGATGCCTGTGTTATATTGTGATAGTCAAAGTGCTATACAATTGGCTCGCAATCCAGTTTATCACTCAAAGACAAAGCATGTGGATGTGAAGTATCATTTCATCAGGGAAATGCTCGAGGATAAGCAAATTCAACTTGTCAAAGTTCACACCACAGAAAATCCTGCTGATCTACTTACAAAAGGACTTTCCTCAGAGAGCTTTGCGCATTTTCGCAAGCAGTTAGGTGTAGGGTAGTACATCACTTCTCTACATCTCTTGTATATTAGCTTGTATAGTAGCTTCTCTCACACTTAAAGTACCACATTGGACTTTAAGTGGGAGGTTGTTGGGGTATAAAGCCCAATGTGGTCGCCCAGGTAAGTGGGCGGGCCACCAGGTATGTACACATATTCTTTTGTAAAAACCTAATAAGAACTCACTATGCTCTACACATTACAGTAGAGTGAGTTCACCATATCGTCGTGCTCTTCTTCTCGCACTCTCTCTCGCGTCGCACTTCCGCTCGTACTCCTTCAATGTCGTTGAATCATCACAAAACTCAAGGGCTAACCTCTACACACATAGAGGACACCATCCTATGGTCTCTAACCCAAACTACTACCCATAAACACCAGGTAAAAAAAATCATGTATAAAGACATGCTGAAGTTTATAGGTCACCGAGTCTCGACATGCTTAGGTCTAAGGTGCAGCTCATTCTGTCATGGTTGCAATGAAATATAGAAATTACTAAACAAATGCATGGTTGGAGAGAAAAATCAACTTGAAGCTCTTGGGAGAGCTATTTGAGAAGGGACCAAAATCGCGCAAGCTTGACATTGAAATATAGCTCTCATTGTTGCTAGCACAATGGTGATGTCGCCTTTGCAATGTAGCCACCAAAGCGTGTAGGGAGAAGAACAAGATCGCACTCTCTCTTAACACACATGATGCAGTCACATATACTTAGTGAAGCTCAAAAGTTGATTCTATAAACATTCCTATTAGGGTTACAAAAATTGGCTTTTATACCTCACCCTTGGAGGTTCGAACTCACCAAGATTACATCCTACCATCTAATGTGGGGTTAGAGATTCCGCATACTTACCAAAATACAATTTGGAAACTCAATTGAGTCCCAAAATAATTACAACAAGTTTGGCAGAATAAGTATTACAAAAATTGGGCTCTTCTTGTGTGTTAGCCGTAGCCATCAACAATAGCCTCTCCCCAAAACTTGGGAGGTAAACTCGCCATAGATAACATGGTTGTGACTCTTTCTTGAATTGTGTGATTCATACGCTCAGTGATGTCATTTTGAGTAAGTATGTACAACGTAGTAAACCCTCTTGTTTGCTACAAAAATTCTTGAACTTTGAGGAGACATACTCTCCACCATTGTCATTTCAAAAAGCTTTGAGCTTTCTACCAGATTGGTTCTCAGCCATGGCTAAGAATTTCTGGAATGTAGCAAACACTTTGTCTTCCCCTTCAAGAGGTAGACCCACACCTTTTGAGTAGAGTCATTTATAAATGTCAACAAATACATTTCTCCCCCCAAATACTTGTGTGACATAGGCCCACATAAATCACTATGAACCATCTAGAGGGTTTCCTAACTCTCAATGTAATGGCGATGAAGTTTTCCTAGTTTGCTTGCCACCCGGGGCGATCACTTTTTAGAATGTGTATGATATCACGTGAGTTAACCGGAGAGGATTATTAAAAGACCAAAATGTATACATACCGAGGGGGGTGGGGGTTTTTTAAATAGGCTCACAGTGTAAGTATAGTATGTATATTGGGGTATTATTAATTACCTCTTGAATGCACGTGATATAGGGGTCTTTTGATAAGTGACTGCCCCGAGGCTTGCCATAGATACAATGCTCACATAAATTGAAATCATAGAAGTTTAACACATGTAAGTAGCCCAAAAGTTGAAGTATTTTCATTCCTTTTTGGCTCATATGGCCCAACCGACTATGCCACAACTCAATGGAAGGATGCTTAGCTACATAGATATAACTCTCTTTAACTGAAGAGACATATAAAGAGTACAATGAACCAAATTTGTGATCTTTTATGACAAACAAATTTTCCTTACACACCATCCAAGAACCATTACCAAAAATACTAGTATAGCATAGAGCATCAAGGTAACCAACTGACACCAAACTCTCAATCAGTTTAGGAACATGTATGAAATTCAGTGCCATTCGTCATGCATAACTTGACATCTCCCATACCGCATATATCAAGATGATAGGAATCTCCAAGTTGGACTAAACCATGCATAGCAGTATATGTGGAGAACCATTCCCTATGGGGAGTAACGTGGAAACCAGCACCTAAATCAATGATCCAATTTTGCACATAACACTCATCAAGAGCCAACAATGCATTTGGACTCAAATTGGAAGTGAAAACAAGCACATCTGATGGTTGTTGCATGTGAGAACAATATCTAAAAGTGGAGATTCAACAACATTGATCTCATCTATCCTTACACTGCTCTTTGGAGGTTCAAACTTCACAATACCTTTTCCCGTTTCACGCTGCAAAACACAACAATCTTTCTTTAAATGGCCTTTCTTACCGCAATGATAGCATTCTACATTTCTCAAACCACAACCTCAACTCTTGCTACGGTTCTGGTGATCCTTACAATCTTATGAACGACCAAGGTTTTGACTACGTCCACCTCTTTGTCTATGGCGAGTATAGCCACTTGCCATATATGCATCTCCATGCCCACCACTGTTGAGAGCTTGATGTCTAATCTCTTCAATTGAGAAATGCACTAGTAACATCACTGAACTTCAATTTTTTGCATGGTGCAGAGTTACTAATCGTAGTATTGAATGTATTTCAAGAAGAAGGCAAAGACCATTACAAGAAAATGGCCTTTGTTTCATTATCAAAATCCAATCCTTTTGATGTCAAATGAGAAAATGTGTTATTGAAGTCATTCAAGTGTACACTAACATTGCCACCTTCTTTCATATTCAAACACATAAGTTTCTTCATCAAGAAAACTTTGTTGGAAGCACTTTTTCCATCCCAATTTGTGCGTAGAGAGTCCCAAAGCTCTCGTGTTGTAGTATTGTCCACCATAATCGTGAAGAATATGGCCTCGCCAAGTACTCGTGGTCATAGCACGGGCATCCAACTCTTCACATTGATCATCAAACATACATTGCTCTCGTGTTGTAGTCTTGTCCACCATAATCATGAAGAATATGGTCTCGCCAAGCACTCGTGGTCATAGCATGGGCATCCAACTCTTTCCATTGATCATTAGTGTAAGCATTCTCTCTACGCTCTTTGAATGGTAATGCCAAGCCCTTATTGACCAAGAAGTCAAGCATACGTTTCTTCCAAATTATAAAATTTTTGCTATCAAACTTCTTTATGTAGTAGTCTTCCGTTTTTGAAGCACTACTAACAACCATAACTCAAGGGAAAATAACCAAATATTTATGGCAAAAGGTATTGGGAGAATTTGGATAGAGTTTCACCTAGAAACTCAAGAAAAAATGCGACAGAATCACTGGCTGTAAGCAGTCAAAATTACCAAGAACGCATATGGTCGACTTGCGGGAAAAATTCGGCAAATCTCCTCTATACGGGGAGCAAAATCTCAAACCCGACATGATAAAAATCAACGCATAAACTGACAAAAGCAACCACTGGGCATAAGACCTGATGTAGCAAATTGTCATGTGGCTGCCAACTCTGTGTCAAAAGCAAAAAAGAGTCTGACTAGATACATAGCCTATGGCGCGATACTGAAAGAGGGGTACTCCAGCAACCTGTATCACCAAAAGTGTCTCAACATTTGAAAACACCCAATCTCAAGAAAACCTTACACAAATGATCCTCCAAAGGTTAAGCAAACTCAAGACTAGCCATAGTCTCAAAAAGGGCTCTTTCGATTTGAGTCCCAAAAATAGGCGAAAAAATTGTCAAAGTAGCACAAAAAAAGGCTCCACACGATGTACAATAGGCAGTAACCGCAAGGTAACGTACATAAGAAATTGCACACAATAAGTGCCAAGAATTTTTGAATGCATTAGAAAAATCCTTGCATGGATATCTGCTCTCAAAAGAGCTCAATGGCACTGTGTGTGCTCAAGAGTATGCATCTATCAACGCATAACCATCCGAAGAGAAAACTAATGTCAAAATGAGTGCCAAAAATGCCTTAAAGGCACTGTACATGTGCGTATCTAGAAACTTGTAACCTATAACACTCCACCTGTAATGTCAATGCAGACCATTATGCCTCGATTGTAAAGCGATCTACGATCGGATCTCCAATGCTAACTCCACCTGTAGTGTCGATGCCGAATCTACACCTCCAAGCAGTGTGCTCAAGAAATTGTGTCTCTTGAGAGACCGCTAGCATACAGAGTAGTTGCTCTTTGTGTCCCACTAATTGAGCAAAAGCATGGCTTGTAGTGGGAAGCGTAGACTCATGCAAAATCCACAAGTATATGCATCAAGAAACCACAAAAGTCATGATTCATAATCAATGTGTGGACGCTTTCCCTTCTTCATCCACCTTTTGTAAATAGTTTCAACCAGTTATATGTAATCCATAAAGCCTAGTCAAGCCTTCACTGTTACAGCAAGTGTAATGAAAATGACCTATGAACTTTGAGGATAGCGGAATCAAGAGAATTAAAGTGAGCATTTTTATGAGAGCACTTTGACAACATAGAGGGTGAACTTCATTGATGGTAGAAACATGAACATAGTAGTTAATTAACTTGGCATGAACAATACTTTTGCAAGAGAGAGAGAGTATTAGAGAGCATGACAATAGTTGAGGACCGGATTTACTTGGAGCCGCCCCCCCCCCCCCCCCCCCCCCCCCCCCCCCCCCCCCCCTCCAAAAGGCATTTGTATTATAGATTCTCCCATCAGGAGAGACTTGGTACAATACAATCTTTGTGTTCCTTGTGACCTTGGTGATGCTATGAAGATGGAAAGCTTCATGCATCATGAGCATAACATAAAATTTGCAAAAAAAGCATTAACTATCCCAAGCCTCAGTCCCAAGGCCTCAAACACCTTTGAAGGTGGAGAGAGCTAGCGGGGAATGAGGGTAGGGAAGAGGAAGAAGAATCATCCATAGGAGAAAGGAATAGTTCCTCACATATCATCACTCTTCTTGCTTAGCATAGCATACTAGCACAATAATGAAGATGAAGAAGATGGCAAGCTTAAGCATTGAAGCATGGCTCTTGGTTGGATTTATATTCCATAGCCAAGAGTGTTGGTGTAGGCTCTCCACTTATCCACAAGTTTGGAGAAGGAGATGGAGCTCTTGCACTTTGCTTCACATAATAAGAGTGTGTGTGTGTGTGTGTGTGTGTGTGTTTGTGTGGGAGAGTATCCCCCCCCCCCTCCCCCCTCCCCTTTCAAGCTTGGTCCACTCCTCTCTCTCTCTCTCTCTCTCTCTCTCTCTCTCTCTCTCTCTCGTATTATTTACTTCTATCATTTGGACATGTGTCCTCTTTTTCCTCTTTGAGAGAAAGAACTTAATTATTTATTTTTATACATTTAAATTCTCATTGGACCCTTTTAAAGACTATCCAATAGGATTCAAACACATCATGAGGGCCACATGTGAAGGATTTTGACATGTGTCTTTTATGTTTTTTAAGTCATTTGGTTTGAATTGGACACTTCAAGCACTTAGTAAATTAAGCATGGAAACCGTTTATGCTTCTTGAGAGTTTATTTTTGGATTGAACACTTCAAGAACCTTAGTCATTTAAACATCAGAATCACCTCAAGCTTGGGCAAGGCTCTCACAAACACTTTAAGCACTTTAGTTAGCAAGCACGACAAGCACCTCATGCTTGGGTAGGATTCCCACCTCAAGGTCAGCCTTAGCTTGCCTAAGGTCAAAGGACTTTTTAACACTATCTTTTGTGGGTCTTTAATGAAGCTAACCCTAAGGTCTTCAAAGCTCCATTATATGCACGTTGCTCTTTGATAGACTACCTCCTTTTGGACCCTTATTGAGATGTAACGATCTCTCCTCTTGCTCCCTTGTTGAGGTAAATCTAGAAGCACTTATTACACATTGCTCTTTCGTAGATGTTAACTGAGTCAACGTCAGTTAACAGAAGATGCTAAAGACTGAAGATGTACGGATGCACTTCGAAGATCAAAGTGAAGAAGCAGTAAAGATTGGAGTTACACATTTTCCACATTTTCCCAAAATGGTCACATATTATAAATTCCCGATTTATTTCAAGCCATTGTAATATTTTATGTGTTATGGGCTCAATGGGAGTTCCAAGTTGTAAAGAACAGGTCAGTTACTGTACCTAGGTTGTAAATACAATAAGTGTGGAGTCTCAAAGGTCTTGGGCGCCGGACATTACACATTTTAGACCTTGGCTAAGGTATAAAAGCCAACTTTGTAAAGATTTTATTAAGTTTTTTGGATAAGAAATACACAGCGTGAGCTAACGGCGCTCACTCCTCTCCTTCTCGCGCTTCCTACTCCTTCCCTGGTTGTCACATTGCAAATGCGTTTTTTGCATTGCAACCACATGTAAGAGCTCTACGCATTGACGTAAGCCATTCACAGTATTTCGTAGCTTTTGGCGTCGTCGACCCGCAACCTAATTTCATCATAAATAGGAATTTACATGTTCAAATAAAAAACTAAGTATAGGAGGGGTATTAGGGCATCATTGCTAAGCATTTAGATACATTTTGGGTCGAAACGACTAGGTCAAAAATCCACTGCAGTTAATAATCGCGATTTTGGAACTTGACCTAAAGTGGTATTTGAAGCCATAGGCATGTGTGCTTAGGTCTTCTAAACTTGTCCTAGATGTTTCGTTACGTTTGGATGTCATTTGATGCTGTAACGGATGTGATTTGCTTGCCGATGAGCGATTGGCTTTTGGTGATTTCAGTCACTTGAGTGTAGCCTGAGTTAGATGCGAGTTGTTAGTTGTTTTTCGAGATATTGACAACCTCTTGTATCCTCTACGCACTAGTCGAGTCAGCTTCGTCCCATGATTTGACAAATTGATCGTGGTTCTCGCTAATACTGCAATACGATAGGATGGTGAGGTTAGACATGCGTACCACATTTGGCATCACTGCCGGGGATCGAAGAGACCTAAACTAGGAAAAAACACGAGCGTCTTGTGTAATTGTCCTTTAACTTCCTCTAGGTTCACCTAGAGTAAAACTTTCTTTTTAGAAACCGCATAGCTTAAGATTGTCGTCTTTTGCTGTGTAGAGGTAGCTTGGAAGTAATCGTACTTGCTGAGTGCCTTTAGGATTGTAGGATTGTAGATTTAGATTAGGATTTGGAGAATGATTGGAAGGCGAGACAAGTCTTAAAATCAATACTCAAGAAACCATAAAAAACAACAAAACAAGTGTTTGTGGACACTTTCCACAACCCCATTGTATGAGAATCTAGGAGTAGGGTAAGTAGAATCCAAGGTGAGATCTCAAATCATTGCTAACTCCAAACAAATCATCTGTGAGTTGTTTATGTAAAGTTGCAGAGTTTCAGATCTACGGCTAGAAATAACACGAAAAGACTCCAAACCACTCAATCCAACTCGAGAGTAAGCCTAAAAGTTGTATGAACCAGTGGGTAAGATCAAGGACACTTTGAGGTAAAATTTTCAAAAGTTTGCCAAAACTCAGATTATTTACTTTTTCTTGACATTTTAGGCCAAATTAAGTTTTGACTTAATTTATAGACTCAAAATAGATCATGAAAAGACTGTCCAGTGAAAAAGTTCAAAAAAGTGTTCATTTTGGGCCAAAAGTTAATAATCATGATTATTAACTTTCAGCTTAGATTTGACCAAGGTTCATACCATTGACTCATTACATGTGTACAAACAACTTTTGTAAAGGTACAAAAGATTTGGATCACTAAACTGACCAAAAACTGGGTAAAAACTAAAGTTTGTACTGACTTTTTCAATCTTGAGTGGGAATTGGGAAAAAAATTGTCCAAACTTGATGAAACTTGATACATAGGCTTATATTGATGTGATAAACATGTGTACATGTTCAATTGATAAAAACGATGAAAAAATTTGTCAATTGTAAATAATCACGATTATTTACATCTATCCCATTTTTCAACTTTTTTGACCAAGTCAGCATACCACTAGTTTTATCATGTTGTAATAAGCCCACAAACCAAATTTGGTAAGATTTGGATCATTGGATTGAAAATTGTGACCAATTTTGCAAAGTTAGTCTGCGGACAGAAAATTGATGACCATTTGACCAAAACTTGTCCAAACTTGATGAAACTTGGCTAGAGACCTTAACTTCATATGCTTAACAGATCTGTGTCAAGATTGGAACAAAAACTTGCAAAAATTTAGAAGAAGTAAATAATCACGATTATTTACATTTGCTCCAAAAATTGACAATCTTGCATATTTGGGCATACCACAAAGTCAAGAACATCAAGTAGACCTCACAAATCCATTTTGGTGAAATTTGGATCACAAAAGTGAGACTTAAGCCAGATTCTTGAAATCAGAGTCTGCGGACACGAAACAGTTGATAAACTTGATGAATCTTGTCCAAATTAAGTTTTAACTTGACTCAGAGATTCAAAAGAGATCATAAAAAGGCTGTTTAGGGAAAAAAAAGTTGTCATTTTAGGTCAAAAGTTAATAATCGTGATTATGAACTTTTGGCTCAAAACTGATCAAGGTTGATACCAGTGATTCAATACATGTGTACAAACAACTTTTGTAAAGGCACAAAAGATTTGGATCACAAAACAGACCAAAAACTTGACAAAAACTGAAATCTATACTAATTGTTGAGAAATTGAGTCTGACTTGATGAATCTTGTCCAAATTAAGTTTTAACTTGATTCATAGGCTCAAAAGAGATCATAAAAAGATTGTTTAGGGAAACAGTTGAAAAAAGTTGTCATTTTAGGTCAAAAGTTAATAATCACAATTATTAACTTTTGGCTCAAAACTGACCAAGGTTAATACGATAGACTCTAGTCATGATTGCAAACAGCTTTTGTGAAGGCTCATGAAGTTTGGATCACAAAATAGACCAAAACCTTGATAAAAGCTGAAATTTGTACTGAATGTCGAGAACTTGAGTGTGACTTGGTAAATTTTGTTCAAATTCAGTGAAATTTGACTCATAGGCTTATCTTGATGTGTTAAACAAGTGTACATGCTCAGATGACCAAAATTACCAAAAGTAAATAGTAGTAAATAATTGCGATTATTTACTTTTGCTCCAAAATTGAAAAATTTTGCACAATTGAGTATACCATACAGCGTCAAGCACATCAAGTAGACTCCACAAATCAAATTTGGTGAAATCTGGATCACAAATTTGAAACTTAAGCCAAATTCTTGGAATCAGAGTCTGCAGACACTAAACAATTGATAACTTGGACAAATCTTGATCAAACTCAACCAAACTTGTCTAGAGACCACAACAAGGTAATTACTTGGCAAAACAAGCCTAAAAAGTGTAAAAACTGAGAAAAGTAAATAATCGGGATTATTTACTTTTGAGCCCCAGAAACAAGATTTTGGACTTTTGAGATAGTACAGTGCTAGAACAACATAATACAAGGCCACTAGTCAATTTTGGGTTCCATCGGATCCAAATTGGTACCTGTTAACTCAGTGTCAAGTTGCAGATTAGTCCTTTAGCTCCTTGTGAGGATAGAACTTGAAAGTCTCATTTGCTGACTCACTTAGCTCAGATTGAAGAACTAGGTTGCAAGCAAAGAATTGGGAACTTGACAAGAGCTGAATTTAAGTCAAAAGTGGAAAAAACGGATAACAATCTAATCTGCAGGTTAGGTTATTCAAGGCCTAGATTTTCATCATTTCAAAGGTTGCAATCAATTTTGACACTTTCGAGCTAGAGTTAATCAACTCTTGTGAGTCTAAGAGAAATCAACTGCCAAAAGTACTTTGGCAAAAGCAGTCTTATCAAACGTGAGCAGAATTTTTTTTTGCTAATCAATACCAAAGTCTGCTAGGAGACAGTTTTTACAAAACCAGTCGACATGGAGTCATCTCAAGCTGAGAGTTCAAGTACAACAGAGCAAGCCAGTAGCAGTGGTAACATAGGTGCAAGTGCAACAGAGCAGATTTTACAGCTTTATGGCTACAATGGAGATAAAGTCTTGTATACAGATTCAAAAGGCCATAGATACTTGATGAACAACAAAAGCAGCACATGAGCCAAGATCCTATTGATCAAAGTAAAACCAGATTCAGAGAACTCCAGATGTTCACAGACTTCAGTGGAGCCATGTATTGCAAGCTTAAAAACGAAGTGCAGATAGAGGTGCAAAAAATCAACCCAAGTGGTTATCTAGAAATCTGCACAAGCTAGCAAAGCATACATTTGGTGCATATGCAATCGGGGTCATTGTACATGGACTACAGTGGTCAGATCTATAATCGAGAACCAGAAATGAAAGATCCAATAGATCAACCAATTGAAGCCATTCTAATTAGAGAACCGAGCCAAAGACGGTACAAAGGTCAAGATGGAGCATTCTACAACTTGTTGCTCAGTGTTCTGAAGGAAGATGCCGACAACTTGGCCAACACAGAAGCTGAAGCTTCTCAGCTAGAGCTTGACATGATAGAACCAAATGAAATACCACCAGTCATGGCGTATTGCTCAGATTGTGGACGAAAAGGTGGACATTTTGTTGAAGATTGTCCAAGAAACCCAGACAACAAGCACATATCAACCACCAAGCAAGGTACAGAGCAAATTGGAAATGAGAATCTCAACGTAAGTGCATTTAACTCGTCACTTTTAATGCAATCAAATGAGTCTGCATTAACATTAGATGCACCAGTGAAAGCATTGCAAGTTCAAAATCAACATAAAGATGTACAGGCATATGAAAAGCTTAAAATTGATTCTTTGAGCAACAAATTCTTGCATGAATTTAGTCAAGGTGTCGAGATATCACCAAAGGTTGAAAAGAATGTTAGGTTTGCTAGTGATTTTGCATCCACTACCACAAGTGTGCAATCATTCACGAGTCTATGAGACACATCAAACAGAATGATGTTAGCTTTGTATGGTACCCATAATTCATATGCACATTATGTGGACCAAAAAGGACAGCTGTACAAAAAGGATCAACCAGTGTTTGAACGACCCACATACCAGCTCATAGAAGTGCATCCAGTGATAGATAAAAAAGGATGGTTCATTTTAGAGGAAAGAATATATTATAGCTCATTCTCTCTAGAGTTGAAGGATATTACCCGAGTGAACTCAGAAATTTATTCAGATCCAAACTCTCCTCCATCAAAAATCAAGCTTCGATGTTGTGACCAAACGAGCATATACTTTGACCAAAACAGTTGTAGATATAGACGGGAGTCTAGCATCTATGATGCCTTGGGTCCTGAAACCACAGAAGCTCATATCATAGGAGACCCATGGGATAGACAATATCAGGGCAAAGATAATGCTATCTACAACTTGACTTGGGAAATAATTTGTCATGTTTCATGGAGATACATAGGAAACTATGCAGAAGGTTTACAGATGCCAAACATCAACAGTGCTACCCAAAGTACCTTCACAATCCCAAAATGTGAGACTCAACCAGAGCCAGACAGTTTTGAGCTCTCACAATGAAGCAGGCTATAGTGATCACCCTAGGAAGGGGGGAGCTGCAAATTCATTAAGCTCAACTCTAGTACCAAAAAATGTTACACCAGTGAGAAGCCCAAGAAATTCTAGCCAGCAGACCCCTTCAAAGCAGAAACCATTGAAAGATCATATGGTTGTTGGAAGTTTTCCATTGACCCAGAAATCATCAAAATCTGCAGAAAAATTCTTCTATGAAGATCATCGGGGACAAAAGTTTCACTTGATCTCCACGAGTCAGAGTCAAAAACCGACAAATCCCATATTGTTCAAGCAATTGCGTGAGACCAAGCTTGCATATGCATATCAAGATGCAAATGGCAATGATTCTCAGCAAGTTCATGACCTTGTACAAGCCCCTACGGATGCTAAACCTGAAGTCAAGGACTATCTGAAGATGATGCAAAGCCTCAAGCTACCAGAACAGGTGATAAAAAAGACAAAATCAATGAAAGCTAAAGTCCAAAAGGCCACACAAAGGTCACCATCAAAATCTCCTTCGAAAAGAGACAGATTCTGCTAGAAAGCACAGTGGATCTTCTAAGATCAAAAGTTACTCAAATGCAGGAACACAATGCTCAACAGTTGCAAGAAAAAGGTGTAGTATTACAACAAAACAAGCCAACATCCACGGAAGCAGGTGGTCAAAGCAAAGAAAATACAGATAAAGTTCAACCAAGTGCAACATTGTTGGTGAAAACGAAGAAAAACTCTCAAGCGAAGTAAAGCTAGATTTTCAGTTAGATAAGAACCTCATGTCCATCATTTGGAAAAAATGTGGTCAACCACAACTAGAAGATGCTCCTGAATTTGTGAGCATATCAGGAGACAAATGAGCAGAATGCTGGGGAATCATCTCCAACACCATTAAAGTAAGTTCACAGATCATCAAAGCTCATTCCACGTGATCACAACAAAGGATATGCCACAAGACATCATAATGGGAATGCCAATGGCCTAGAAGATGTTAGAGTTACAGAATTAAATGAAGATGCAGTTTTCAAAGGCAACAAAGAATGAAGACCAAGATTGGTTACCCGCGGACGACAATACAAAGTCCTTAGACATAGTTAAAATGGAGACTAATATTAAATCAGATCTTATTGAAGATGATTCATCTTCATTGAACAGAACTTCAGAAGAGCTTAAAGAAAATTAGGCTATAGAAACCACGATAGCTATGGAGCAAAAAAGGCCACCAAAGCTAGAAGGAATGAAGATCAAAATTGCAGACAAAGGTAAAGCTAAAGTGGAACTTCAACCGATTAGCAAAGAAGATGTGAAAGCATATGCCTCTACATCAAAGAACCCTCATGGATCAGATTATTCAAGCAAGTTAGGCTTTCAAAACTTAAAGACAATTGCCGACTCAACAGAAACCTCTAAGAAGACACCCAGAAAAGCAAAGATATTTCAGCCAAAGTACTGAAGAAAACAAAGGAAAGTCAAGCAAGTGTTTGTTCAGAGAAATTTAGTCAAGGTCAATGATCCGGTTTGGATTAAATACATGAAATCAAAGCACAAAGACAAACACATGGGATGGATAGCATCACAATGGAGCTTAAAAGAACAAGAGTACTATGGAGGTGACAGAGAGATATGGGTACCAAAACTTCAGGTAAGGCCATATGAAGTAACATCAAATCCCTCCCAAGACAGAAGGCCCACGAGGTATCAACCACGACAATATCCTAGGATACCTAAGCATCAATACAACAAAACCACATTGAAAGATGCTAATGTCTACCACAACTCACAAGAGGATACAGAACAAAGATGGATCTCAAAGAATTTTCTTCTTGGACAAGGATTCTTCACAGGGTATACAAAGATTTGGCTACTGGTCAACCACAAGCCAATTGCAACTACACCAGACTTGCATGAAGATCTCAACATCTCAGCAGGACCTAAAGCTCAACAAAGTCAACAAAGGAGTTACAAAGGTCATCAAGAGGTTTGGATTCCTAAGTCTTCCAATGCTCCTAGTCAAAAGCCAGATGCCAAAAGTGAACAAAGGCCTCCAACAACATCAAAGACTTCTATCAACAGGTCTAATTGGATAATCAAACAACCAATGGAGTCTTCACAGTCAAAGAAGGAAAACCCAACCAACACGAATGCAGATTCGAAGATGATAAAACAGGTATGGCAAAAGAAACCTTCAATGCCAACTTGGTCCTTCACTAATCCTCTTTTTGAGGATTCAAGCTTACTTTTACCTGAAGAAATGTTTGTAGTAAGCACAAGAATGTAAAAAGTCAAGTCGCTAGGGTGCAAAAAACACTCTTGGGCATAGTCAGAGTCGAGTTGCTGAGCCATAAAATGAGCAAAGCATTAGTCCCAAAGCTTCAAGTCATATTAAACTTTGTCCTAAGAATCATAATTATTAGGCTTATGCTCAAGCTGGAAGAGTTGAGCATATCTAAGTCATGTCGCTCATGCTGGATGAGATGAGTATGCGAGGTCTATTAACTTACAATTGGTGGAATGTCGTGGAGTCCAACACTCACGCACAGTGCACAGTGAGATGAGAGTACATATCCTCGTCAACAAAAACCATTCTTAAAGGGGTGCCAGCTTGCAAATCCATGTCATATGCTTTTATAACTAAACCATCTTTCTGAATAATCCCTCAAAATCTTTCTTGCACAACATATTGTTTTCCATGCATTTTTGTGTATGCATAAATAGGATGTCCATCATTGGACATGTGCATTAGAAACTCTTTTTTTCTTCCAACTATGCACCTTGAGTGGACTCCAATAGGCAAACCAATGTTCCATCATGCTACCCTTTCATATTTGCTACCTTTTTAATTCCATATCTATCAGCAAATAATCCCTTCAGTACTTTATTAATATTTCCCATGCTAATAAGTACTCCAATAATGCGCGTATACCAAAGGAACTTTTTTCCCACTGGGTTTTTTCCTTTGGTCATCCAGGTATAAGACCCTAATTTAGAACCTCATCATTCTACTTCCCTTGTACATATTTTTCATAAATAAATAGCAACCTCATCATGATGCTATTACGACGGACAAATGCAACATCATCTCTCAAAATCGACTACTCGGACCAATGAAGATGTTGCAGCAAATTGAACCTCGTCAACAAATCCAACAACAAAATGAAGATCATCCCATCAACAACCAATCAAAACCTTCCATAGCCTCCAAGGACACTTTTTTAACAGCGCCCGGGGACGGGCGCTAAAATAGGAGGGGGGAATGTTAACTGAGTCAACGTCAGTTAACAGAAGCTGCTAAAGACTGAAGACGTACGGATGCACATCGAAGATCAAAGTGAAGAAGCAGTAAAGATAGGAGTTACACATTTTTCACATTTTCCCAAAATAGTCACATATTGTAATTTCCCGATTTATTTCAAGCCATTGTAATATTTTAATGTGTTACAAGCTCAATGGGAGTTCCAAGTTGTAAAGAACAGGTCAGTTACTGTACCTAGGTTGTAGATACAATAAGTGTGGAGTCTCAAAGGTCTTGGGCACCGGGCATTACACATTTTAGACCTTGGCTAAGGTATAAAAGCCAACTTTGTAAAGATTTTATTAAGTTTTTTGGGTAAGAAATACACAGCATGAGCTAACGGCGCTCACTCCTCTCCTTCTCGCGCTTCCTACTCCCTCCCCGGTTGTCACATTGCAAATGCGTTTTTTGCATTGCAACCGCAGGTAAGAGCTCTACGCATTGACGTAAGCCATTCACAGTATTTTGTAGCTTTTGGCGTCGTCGACCCGCGGCCTAATTTCATCATAAATAGGAATTTACATATTTAAATCAAAAACTAAGTATAGGTGGGGTATTGGGGCATCATTGCTAAGCATTTAGATACATTCTGGGTCGAAAACGACTAGGTCAAAAATCCATTGCTGTTAATAATCGCGATTTTGGAACTTGACCTAAAGTGGGATTTGAGGCCATAGTCATGTGTGCTTAGGTCTTATAAACTTGTCCTAGATGTTTCGTTACGTTTGGATGTCATTTGATGCTGTAATGGATGTGATTTGCTTACCAATGAGCGATTGGCTTTTGGTGATTTCAGTCACTTGAGTGTCACGCCTGAGTTAGATGTGAGTTGTTAGTTGTTTTTCAAGAGATTGATAACCTCTTGTAGCCTCTATGCACTAGTCGAGTCAGCTTCGTCCCATGGTTTGACAAATTAATCGTGGTTCTCGCTAATACTGCAAGCAATAAGATAGGATGGTGAGGTTAGACATTCGTCCCACAGTAGACCATCTCCTTTTGGACTCCTATTGAGATGCAACCATTTCTCCTTTTGGTCCCTGTTGAGATAGGTCTAAAATCACATATCTATATCCTAACTCTTGTTCCCCTTTTATCTTCCCGTATTAAATGATCAGTCTAATATGAGAAAATCATTTGGTAAAGCTAGATATTATATTTTATGACACTACCTCTCTCTTGAAATCATAGTCGTCATGAGGTAGAGAAGATAAAGCTTAGTCATTATTCCAAGTTTCTTAGCGGGTAGAAAATCCCTTTTTACCCTACGACATCATTCCAGAATGGATGAATAATCCATTTGGTGCTCGGAGACTTAGCTACCACAAGCATGTCTACTCTTTAGTCCATATCATACTTCCAAGGTAGAGTGACACGTTCTACTTGGTGTTTGGGAGATGTCGTCAACACAAACATGATCCTAAGCATGCATAATTCTTAAATTTTGTGCACAATAAAAGAAAGAGAATGAGTCTTATAAGACAAAAAGATTGTTCATTTAAAATGCATTTTTTTGCTTACGCTAGTGTAGCATTGTAAGCATTGACAAGGTTCAT
Organism: Adiantum capillus-veneris; assembly: GCF_014529385.1. Taxonomy (NCBI): domain Eukaryota; kingdom Viridiplantae; phylum Streptophyta; class Polypodiopsida; order Polypodiales; family Pteridaceae; genus Adiantum; species Adiantum capillus-veneris. The sequence continues at coordinate 114,957,970 of NC_140941.1, forward strand.
ATTATCCTTAAGCTATGTTCCTTGCATCCCTCTAGCATCTTAAAAAGGATAATCCTTAAACTTAATAAGGTATTGTTGGATAATCTTATTGTTCCTTAATACCTTGTTTTCATGTCAAAGAATCAATTTGGGCTACAACACCTCTTCTTGATCTTTGATCTCTGGCGGGTCCTCCATTATTGGTTCTTTTTGTGGCTCTCCTTTGAAAGGCTTGAGTAGAATCACATGGTTAGCATTGTGAATGAGCCAATGGTTGGGCAACTTTAACTAATAAACAATCTCATTGATTGGCTTAACAGTTTTGAAAGAAAGGACCACAATATCTTTTGGCTAGTTTAGCATAATACTCTTGGTGGCTTGTAGGACTCTTGCCCGTAGTATGCCTTAGATGAGCCTTGAGAAACTTTAGCAAGACCCAACCATTTTTCTTAAAGGATAAGGCTCTTTCTGTGCTTATTAGCAGTAGCCCTTTTTGCCTTTGTTGTTAGATAGATATAACCTTTTTAATCTTTAAAAAATATTCTTGTGAGTCTCGACTATATTCATCAGCAGAGCGAATATCTTCCCATGCAATTTAATTAGTAAGGGACTTTTGGATCTTTCCTTTTTAACCTCAAAAGGTGATTTCCCCATATAAGTATGTACAATGTCATTGTATGCAAACTCTATAAAAGGTAGGTACTTCTCTCATTGAAAACGTTGATCTACTTCCATGACATAGGCTTTTAGTAGATCCAAGAATCATTAGATTAGTTATTTTACTTTGGTCATCCATTCGTGGATGATAGGCTGAAAGAGAAATTTAATCTACTTCCTAGATTCTCAAAGATACCCTTCTAGAAATTACTGGTCATTCTAGGATCTTTGACCGACACTATGGATGTTTGCAATCCATGATACTTGAAAATTTGAGATCTAAAGAGGGTTGCCGTTTGATGTGCCTTAACAGTCTTTTTGACAGACGTAGAGTGTGTTTTCTTGCTAAGCCTGTCGACTGAAATAATCCAAGTTGCTTCTCTCAATTAAATTTCAATTTTTGGTATGCCACACATTTTGAAACATACTCTTGTATGTTTACTTTTCATAGTAGACCAACAGAAAATACATTTATACTCCTTGAAGAGTAGATTATGTAATCCCTCTTTGCCCCGCATAATGAGAAGCATGGGATTCATACTTGACTTTCTTATTGTATGGGTGAGTAATACATAGCTTATTTCCGTTTGGAAGATAACCATCCTCCAAGGTGAATGATTCTTTTTTTAAAAAACCTAATGCAAAGGCTGTAGTTACGTACTTAAAGTCTTGGACAATAGCACACTCATCTATCATAAAAGATAGATCATTGTGAGTGATACGATCAAACATGTGGGTGATTGTTGGGAAATGCTTAGAGAAGTTTGGAGTCAAGGACCCAAATTCAAGGATTCAAGAAGGGATTCAAAAATTAGAAAAACCTCAACTGAACACAAGACATGTGCCCTTAAACAAGGTTGGAGAGTATTGCAAGGTTGAAGATGTCAATGCCACGCTTCTAGTAGAGTTCCAAAGTGTGACAAAAATGGTAATTCTTGATAAGACCATATTAGGTATTTTGGTAAAAATCTCACATTATGGGAATCTCCAAATCGACCGAATTCATGTAATTTGGGAATTTTCCACTTAAAGTGGGAAAAATTGAGGTGTGTGGCTAGTAAATAAAGTGAAAATCTCATAGGATTGTGGTGTTGATAAACACCAAAAGTCAAGAGGATGTACAACACATGGATTTGAATAATAACTATAAATTACATAAAACAAAGGAAGATACAAAAAAGATTTTGTTTACAAATTGACTAGTATAGTCACAATAGAAGCTCCACATAATTCTACTCCACATTTGATACCATATCTGAACTTTGATCCAAGTGTGGCTGTGTGCACGAGTGAGGCCTTCTTTGGCTTTTAGAGCATGTCTTTCTGGAATCTTTATTCTAGAAAATGGTCCTTCTTTGTTGGGTCTCCAGGACCAAACAATTGCATCTATAGTTTCCCACACTTGTGGGTCCTTATAGTTGACAGCCCAATAACCCTTCCAACAATTACTGTAAGCTTGAGTATCTGTCATCCCACTTTTTCTCGCGCAAGGTGCCCAATATTGAATCAAGAGTTTTCTGTAGTTTGGTGATGTAGGCTCATTATCAATGTCAGATAAAGCCATTGCAAGCCACACTGGATAGATTTCTGTGTCACTCGGAACAAGCATAAGAAAGTCACCTTGGTGCACATCAGACATAGGGTCAAACTCTTCCCTTGGCCTATCTCGTTGAGGCCCACAAAAATGATCGTTCAACTCTTCAAGGCCTAGGAATCTTTCTGCTCCTTGTTGCAAATTCATTGTAGTGCTTTGTAGATGAGAATATTCTTGAGTTTTTGGCCAAAATATTTCATACAAGACTCCCTCTGATATGATTGCTTTTCCAATCTCTTCAATTACCTTACTCCAATAATCTATCACGGGTCTATAATATCGCGGAATACTTGAACCATTCCCTAAATTTTTCCAAAATTTTATATAGTTCTTTAGCCCCAAAATGACTTCTTCGTGGGCCTTGACATACTCCGCCATTTGTACTAGAGGTGGATCTCCATGTGGTAACATTGGCTTGCCTTCTGTGTCTGTTTTCCAAAGGCGAATACTTCCACTCCAACTTGATACACCTACATGTGCCTTATATTGCATCATTGGTGTCTCATCCTGCATAAAGAACCTGAACTGAAGCGGTTTGGAATGTCCAACAAGTATGTCTTGTCCATCACAAAGATAGCCATCACAATATTGCTTGAAATCAGGGATCTTTGTGAGAAAAATGGAGCTGGAGATGAAGATGAGCTGTTTCGTAATGTATCCATCAAATGTGGCAAAGTATAGGTTTGTGTAACTCTCAACTTCTCTGAAAACCTACTAAACATGGCGTCTATGTCCTCATGTGTATGCCCAACCATTAAAAATCCCAGCTGGATGGTTTTGAAAACACCCTTGCAACAAGCATTGACAAATAGGCAAATAAGTATCGATTTTTGTTTTCCCCCTGCACAATTATCCAATTGTAGCAACAAGTTCTCTGGCAATCTGCGAAATGTTGACCCAATTCCTCTTCTGCAATTTCTGACGACTGCACAATGGGCTCTTTTCCATCACTCAAGTTATGGTAGTCCAAAGCATCCCTTGAGTTCAAAGCATGTAGTAGTGAAATATTGCTCCTTGGAAGTCCATTTGTTACTAGATCACCAAGAGGATGCTTATCTATCCTCTCGAGGTTATGTAAACAATTAGCAATTGAGCCAATTGTAAGATTTGGATCAGCTGGCCACAAACCATTCAAGACAAAGTGTCCGTAATGACCTTCTCCATGTCCATGAGTGATCATGCCAATCAATGCCACCTGCAGATTATATCCTGAATCCACACCCTTGGGAACAATGCGTAATCTAGGAATGGCAGTCTTCTTTTGATCCATCTTATCATGGATTATGCATACATATTTTTGTGGTTGAGTTTCTGAATACGTGCGCCATGCATAATATAGGCTTCTGCAACTCTTTTGTTGTGCCATGTGAACTTCTCTCTCCCTCAAGAGAAGAGCTCTCTCTTCAAGAGAAGGTTTAGCTTCTAACCTTGCCTTGATTGAACTACAAATATTGCACTTAGAGAACTCACTCGTCTTTGTTAAAGTGACATGTGGGTACTCTTTGTTCCAAATTCTACCAAAAGAAGATTGGGATAGCTTCTTCTCATAGCCCATTTGGTCAAGTGTCGTGTTGATTTCACATAAAATATCCACTTGTTTGTATGTTGATGGAATCACCAATTGAGTCTCTCTTGAGCCATCTAGCAGTGTTCTACTTCTATGTGGCATTTTCTCAGAGTTATTTTCCACAAACTCGTTTAGTAGTGCTCTTGCTAAACTAGTATGTTGAAGTCCCCTTCTCAATGTATGTGGTCCCATGTACATATTGGCGCACACCATTTTCAAAGTTCTCCTTGTATCGATAAAATGATGTCTTTGGTATTCCATGTAGCTCATACCATGCTCCCATTTAATACAAAAAGATTGCTTAGAGCATTTAGCCCAACAATGAGATAATGAGATCTTGGAGAGGTAAGTTCCATGTAGGAAAAGGTTAGGACCACATCCTTCAACATTCCCCACCTAGTTGAGATACTGGACCATATTCACGGCCCCAAATGGAACCATTTTGTCAAACAACGGAGCATATATATTTGTTCACATATAATATTAAACGACTAATTAAGTCATTGATTGATGTACTGTTCAGAAAATCGAGTCCATTCAAGTAAAAAGATCCTATTTTGTTAAATTTCCATCGTTCATCTCTTATAAAAAAACATTTAAACCATTACAAGCAGTAGGTTGAAACCACCATTCGGTTTAGTGGGACACCTTGAGACAAATCCATTGCTATAATTTGAACAAGGAATGCTTGAGAACATGTCCAATTCCCATTACGGGATGCAGTTACACACAGGTTTACCTTGGCAAGTGTGTCCTGTATGTGGTCCCTATTGCACATGTGTTATCAAATAAGATGGACCCTATGCTTCCACATAGGATCTAGATATCCAATTGCTATCAGGAATTGTGGCTTGTACCTAAAGGAATAAAAAGTATAGGTTGAGGCATTCAGGTTGGATCAAGAGATGGACCTATTACAAACAAGTAGACAATCGTAGAAACAACCAATGGATTGAACTTACCAAGCTTGCTAATGTTGGAAATGTAATGCCCCTTCCAATTTACTAATAGAATACTTTGCAAGTTGTTGGACTTTGTAGACATCACCCTTGAAACTCAAGTAGCGGTTGGCATAGGGTATAAGAATAGCATAAGATTGACCTATTTATATACCCATTGGCCACAGATATGGACTACATAGACTACCATAGCATTTACATTGTCTGTCTCTGGATGTCAATAATGGTAGAAATCTGAAGTCCCTGAAAGCCAATTGGACATCATAGGTGAAGGCAAACTTGAAATTGATTTCTATGAACAAAGATGAGACGATGTGGAACCTGTGTATACTCAAGAAACGAAAATCCCCTTTCTTTATCAGAGCATAGCTTGGACAAGTGGTGGACCTAGTTATAATGCCCAATATCCAAGGTGAAATACCTTAGGACTTTGCTACCTTGCTTGCCAATGTTTTGTAGCCCTCAATTCTTTAATGGAATGTAAGGTTGAGCCACACTTGGATCTTGATTGAAGTAAAGCTTCTTTGGACCAAGAGAATAGAGTTGCAGGTTCCCCTGTTTTAATACCCACTGCCAACCTATAAACTAAGATCAATGATAGTTCCTTGCCCAGTATTATCAGTAATTGAACACTCTGGTGGACCTTGAAACAAAATTCCCCTTCTATATATAGAAAGGTTATTTCTTGAAGAAGTTGAACACTTGTGGTCCCTAATATTGACATCCCGGCTTACTTAGTTTAGGAAAAAGCAAGGTGACCAAGTGGTGGTACCTTGGACCCAACCAGGTGAAATACCTTAGTTTTGAAACTTGAAAACTTGCCCCGCGTTTCTGTTAGCCGTCGCTCATTCTTAAATGGCAGGGAATGGTTAGGTGAAGTGAAGGTTGGTACCATGGTGCCTGGGTCATTGCAGGGTAAGGGCTAATTTGAAGTACAGGAGCTGTTGTCTTGTGAGTGGACCTAGTTTAAGTACGGACCCTTGATACAATAGGAAAATATAAGCTCTTGTAGTGTTGTAGTGGAAGGAACTTGAAATTTGGTTAAAGTATGAGGAAATGGGACCTGGTTCCAAAAATCCCACTATTCAAGACTATTAAGACGGGTATTTTTTGAACACAAGTGGTGAAACTTTCTTATATGGACGTAAAAAATCCCAGTTCTATTTATGAAAAAGCAGTTGAGTGATACATGGTGTGACCTTTAAACGGTATTGACCCTTAAAAGTCTAGGTTGGAAACAGTGAACCTTGAGGTTTTAAGCCCTTGGACCTAAGCACACAACCTTCAGTAGGTCTCAAGATTGGAGGGGTTGCTACACTGCCCCTTTCGGGTATTAGGGAAGCAAGGACGTTAAATGGCATTTGAAAGTGGAGTGTGACCTCACCAATATTTGCTGAGAGCATAAGGGTTGGACCTGTTAGTACATAGAATAAAGCTGCATATGCAACTGAACTATAGGTTACGGAATGCAATCTTTCCAATGTCAAGTATCCCTTGAGTCTTGCAAGGTTGAACACGTGGTGGACCTTGAAACCAAAATCCCCTTTCTATATCAGAGCATAGCTTGGACAAGTGGTGGACCTAGTTATAATGCCCCTCCTTTCTTTATTGGAAGAAAGGTTGAAAAGTGGTGAATCTTGAAACCCAAACCCTTGGCTATATATAGAGGATATCTTGGACAAGTGGTGGGCTTAGTTGTTGTTCCAATGTCCAAGGTCCAAGGTGAACTATGAAAGACCTTACTTCCAAAAACAGAGTGTACAAGTGGTTCTCCTTGAAACCAAAACCTCCTTAGTGTATTAGAACATAGCTTGGAGAAGTGGTGGACTTAGGTTGTAATGGTGAATGTCCAAAGCAAACTATTATAGGACCTTGCTCCCAAATCAAGTTTGGACAGTGGTGGATCTTGAACCAAACCCCCTTACTCTATTAGAAGATAGCTTAGATAAGTGGTGGACCTAGCTGCCATGGAAAATGTTAATCTGAACTGCTGCAGACCTTGCTATTAAATGTCTAAGTAGAGCTAGCTTCTTTAATGGAATCAAGGTTGGGAAAGTGGTGCATCTTGAAACCAAAGCCCTTTATTGTATTTGAGCATAGCTTGGACAAGTGAGGGACCTAGTTTTAATGTGTGATGTCCAAAGAAAATATTACAAGACCTTGCTTTCCAATATTTGAATTGGTCAAGTGGTTAAAACTAAGTATAAAACTTTTGACCATTTTCTTCTCGAATTGCCAAAAAGCTAGTTTTAGACACCCCTAAATGAAAATGGTTTAGGGTGGCCTTAAACAATGTTTTTTCAAAGACTTGAAAAAAGGGTTGTCGAAGAGTAATGACAATTTATTGTGGCTTGAAGTGCCTGAGTATGTGAAAACAAGCCAAGGTTTTCCACGAGGCAAAAGGTGACATAATAAGAACATTGGAAAGTTAGGATTGACCATGTGGCCTAAACTTTGGCAAGTGAAGTGGTGGCCAAGTTTTGTGGCACAGTGTGCACTTGGTCCTATATGTGTTGACCACTTGGCTAAATCTAGGACCATAAGGCCAAACCTTTGGCACCTTAATATAGTATGGGACATAATCTAGAACTGCTATAGTAAATTAGTAGTATAGCTAATATGTTAATATTTGTATTATATTTAAGTATGTGCTAATATAATTTATGTTCAAAATTTCACTATTGAAGAATGTTCCCATTTAGCACTCCAGATGCGGGGTCTTAGGGCAATGCCACAATGGGGTGACAAGGCAGCGCTTCCACGTGAGGTTTGGGGATAACGCTCTTGATGGGGATGTGGAATATAGCGCTCTCGATGGCGGGGCTTGGGAGGTTGATTTTGGGATATTGTTCTGGGCGGGGTCTGGGGCAGCGCCCCGGCGGGGTCAAGGGCGGGCAGCCCTTGTCGCCTCCCGGGCGTGCGGGCGGGGTCGAGGGCAGCGCCACGGGGCTAGGGGCAGCGCCCAAAGATTTTTTTTTTTTAAGTGATTCCTAGTATAGAGTTATGCATGTTTTTCATATTTTCAACCATGATTTCTTTAATTTTGGCCGTGTGAATTGGTTAATTTTTTATATTGCTTTTGTTTTTTTTAATCCTATGATAAACATGGACTTGTAGCATACGTGGCATTCTAATAAACCCTATCAAGATTAGGCACACAGAGAGCGCACGAGAAACGCACACAGAGAAAGCAGGCGAGCAGCAAAAACACAGAAAGCGCACACGGATCGCACACAGTTGGAGTATACGCGCGCGTAGAGGAGCAAGCTCGGCATCGTACACAACACACAGGTGGAGTGCACAGGATTGAAAGTTCGCGCACAAGACAAAGAAACAGCAGCGTACACAACGCTTTCCAGAAGGGCAGGATCGGGCAGTCTTCTCAGGAGACATTGCACACCTCACGAATAGAGAAAAAACAGGTATTTCTCTCTCTCTCACTCTCTGTCTTTCTCCATATAGAGAAGATGGTTCTCTGTAACTCTTCTTGCACACACACTCTCTCGTCAAAAGACAGAGATACATAGTTTAAAAGTATCCCCGCACACATACACATATTCCCACACATCGTCTTCCTCTCTTCCACATACATAACCACAGTGAAATCTGTTATCTTGCTGTCTCTCTCTTGAAAATACATGCACATATTCCCACACATCGTCTTCCTCACTTCCACATACATAACCACAATGAAATCTGTTATCTTGTTGTCTCTCTCTTGAAAATACGTGCACATATTCCCATACATCGTCTTCCTCTCTTCACATACATAAACACAGTGAAATCTGTTATCTTTCTCTCTCCTCTCTCTAAAAAACAATTATTTATCTCTCTCTCTCTCTATCTATCTATCTCTGTATTTGCTATCTCTCTCTTGAAAATACATGCTCATGTATGTGTGCGTCTGTGTTATCTATGTGTATGTATGTATATTTGTGTTATTTCATTGTAATACTCATACATAATGCAGATACACAATTACACTTAATTACGATATGCACACATAGTATATATACATACATAAATATCACAAATAACTAACACATTGTAATACTAGTAAAATTGAATGGAAGACTTACTTGCGTGATCTGTTAAAGTCGATTCTTGTAGCGAGTTCTGGATGTATGCTGAGCTGATTTTCCTCTAATCCATTTGTAGATATGATTGTAACTTCTGTTTCTCAAAAATAGTAGTGTTGTTTAGTGATACACCTAATGGACATAAATGGTTTAAACTAGGACATGTAGACCAAAAATACGTGTATTTCTTTGGATGAATATATACACTTTTTGGTGACCCTTACCACAAGTGGTGGACCTTAGACCAATGGACTATAAGGACCTCCAAACAATACCTTGTACACTCAATCCTTCTTGGTATCTAGGTTGGACAAGTGGTGGACCTTGTTCAAATTCTCTAACCACTCTCTCTAACATGGTGACATAATTTAGGTGTGATAAATTCATATCTATGCAAACTAATATCAGTTTAGGCTTGTTAATTTGAATTTGTTTGAATTTATGTACAATATAATGATTTGAGGTTTGCATTTGAATTTAGGTGGTATAATGATATCTTTTTGTGGTAAACTTGAATTTAAAATCAATTTTGCGTGGAATATTTTAATTTAAGTAGTAAAATTTAAATTTTTATAAAAAAGTTTGAATTTTAAAATTTTGGGCGGGATAGTTTAAAATTTAGGCGGGATATTTAAGATTTGGGAGGGATATTTTAAATTTAGGCGGGAAGGTTTTGAATTTATAGCGAGATCTCCCTTACATAAGAGAGTATAGATTGGACAAGTGGTGGACCTTCAAGCTAGAGCATCCATGCTACTGGACATGATAGGTAGGGAATCTAGTTGAATATTGTATGTATAATATATATGTAATAGATCTAGCTTGGACAAGTGGTGGACCTTGGAACAAAACCCCATGTAAAACATATCATGCACATTCCAAGTGGTCAAAAAAAATATCATTTAGAATATAGCCTTATAGGTTGGACAAGTGGTGGACCTTAACACCCAGATATTCTTCATATAATGACATAGCGTGGAAAACTGGTGAATCTTGAGACCAAACCATGCTACTAGCGATAATAGCTTGGACAAGTGGTGGACCTTGAAAGTAAACCCCCCATCTACGAAATATCGTGGGTTTAAGGTATTTCGATGGAGCCTAGCATCTTGGAGACATGGTGCATCTTGCTTCTCTTCATGTTTCAATGGAGCCTATCTTGGACAAATGGTGGAGCATCCTTCTCTCCATGTTTCAATGGACCCTAGCTTGGACAAGTGGTGGACCTTTACTTCTCTCTATTTTCAATAGAGTTAGCTTGGACAAGTGGTGGACCTTGGAACCAAACCCCCATTAAAACCTATCATGGTCACTCCAAGTGGTGAGAAAGAATAACCTTTAAGATATAGCCTTATAGGTTGGACAAGTGGTGGACCTTAACACCCAATATTCTTAATATAATGACATAGAGTGAAAAAGTGGTGAATCTTGAGACAAAACCACTCGTGCTACTAGCACTAATAGCTTGGACAAGTGGTGGACCTTGAATGTAAACCCCCCCATGTTTCAATAGAGTTAGCTTCGACAAATGGTGGAGCATCCTTCTCTCCATGTTTCAATGGACCCTAGCTTGGACAAGTGGTGGACCTTTGTTCTCTCTATGTTTCAATAGAGTTAGCTTGGACAAGTGGTGGACCTTGGAACCAAACCCCCATGTAAAACCTATCATGGTCACTCCAAGTGGTAATAAAGAATAACCTTTAAGATGTAGCCTTATAGGTTGGACAAGTGGTGGACCTTAACACGCGCATATTCTTAATATAATGACATAGAGTGGAAAAGTGGTGAATCTTGAGACCAAACCACTCAGGCTACTAGCAATAATAGCTTGGACAAGTGGTGGACCTTGAATGTAAACCCCTCATCTACGAAATATCGTGGGTTTAATGTTTTTCGATGGAGCCTAGCATCTTGGAGACATGGTGCAGCTTGCTTCTCGTCATGTTTCAATGGAGCCTATCTTGGACAAATGGTGGAGCATCCTTCTCTCCATGTTTCAATGGACCCTAGCTTGGACAAGTGGTGGACCTTTGTTTCTCTCTATGTTTCAATAGAGTTAGCTTGGACAAGTGGTGGACCTTGGAACCAAACCCCCATGTAAAACCTATCATGGTCACTCCAAGTGGTAATAAAGAATAACCTTTAAGATGTAGCCTTATAGGTTGGACAAGTGGTGGACCTTAACACGCGCATATTCTTAATATAATGACATAGAGTGGAAAAGTGGTGAATCTTGAGACCAAACCACTCAGGCTACTAGCAATAATAGCTTGGACAAGTGTGGACCTTGAATGTAAACCCCTCATCTACGACATATCGTGGGTTTAATGTTTTTCGATGGAGCCTAGCATCTTGGAGACATGGTGCACCTTGCTTCTCCTCATGTTTCAATGGAGCCTACCTTGGACAAATGGTGGAGCATCCTTCTCTCCATGTTTCAATGGACCCTAGCTTAGACAAGGGGTGGACCTTTGCTTCTCTCTATGTTTCAATAGAGTTAGCTTGGACAAGTGGTGGACCTTGGAACCAAACCCCCATGTAAAACCTATCATGGTCACTCCAAGTAGTAAGAAAGAATAACCTTTAAGATGTAGCCTTATAGGTTGGACAAGTGGTGGACCTTAACACCCACATATTCTTAATAAAAGTGGTGAATCTTGAGACCAAACCACTCAGGCTACTAGCAATAATAGCTTGGACAAGTGGTGGACCTTGAATGTAAACCCCTCATCTACGAAATATCGTGGGTTTAATGTATTTCGATGGAGCCTAGCATCTTGGAGACATGGTGCAGCTTGCTTCTCGTCATGTTTCAATGGAGCCTATCTTGGACAAATGGTGGAGCATCCTTCTCTCCATGTTTCAATGGACCCTAGCTTGGACAAGTGGTGGACCTTTGTTTCTCTCTATGTTTCAATAGAGTTAGCTTGGACAAGTGGTGGACCTTGGAACCAAACCCCCATGTAAAACCTATCATGGTCACTCCAAGTGGTAATAAAGAATAACCTTTAAGATGTAGCCTTATAGGTTGGACAAGTGGTGGACCTTAACACGCGCATATTCTTAATATAATGACATAGAGTGGAAAAGTGGTGAATCTTGAGACCAAACCACTCAGGCTACTACCAATAATAGCTTGGACAAGTGTTGGACCTTGAATGTAAACCCCTCATCTACGACATATCATGGGTTTAATGTTTTTCGATGGAGCCTAGCATCTTGGAGTCATGGTGCACCTTGATTCTCCTCATGTTTCAATGGAGCCTACCTTGGACAAATGGTGGAGCATCCTTCTCTCCATGTTTCAATGGACCCTAGCTTAGACAAGGGGTGGACCTTTGCTTCTCTCTATGTTTCAATAGAGTTAGCTTGGACAAGTGGTGGACCTTGGAACCAAACCCCCATGTAAAACCTATCATGGTCACTCCAAGTAGTAAGAAAGAATAACCTTTAAGATGTAGCCTTATAGGTTGGACAAGTGGTGGACCTTAACACCCACATATTCTTAATAAAAGTGGTGAATCTTGAGACCAAACCACTCACGCTACTAGCAATAATAGCTAGGGATAACCATTAAGATATAGTCTTTCAAGGGGTGAGAAAGAATAACCATTAAGATATAGTCTTATAGGTTGGACAAGTGGTGGACCTTAACACCCAAATATTCTTAATATAATGATAGAGAGTGGAAAAGTGGTGAATCTTGAGAGCAAACCACTCATGCTACTAGCGATAATAGGTTGGACAAATTGTTGATCTTGAATGTAAACTCCCCATGTACAAAATAACGTGGGTTTAAGGTATTTCGATGGAGTCTAGCATCTTGGAGATATGGTGCAGCTTGCTTCTCTTCATGTTTCAATGGAGTCTATCTTGGACAAATGGTGGAGCATCCTTCTCTCCATGTTTCAATAGACCCTAGCTTAGACAAGTGGTGGACCTTTGCTTCTCTCTATGTTTCAATAGAGTTAGCTTGGACAAGTGGTGGACCTTGGAACCAACCCCCATGTAAAACCTTTCATGGTCACTCCAAGTGGTCAGAAAGAATAACCATTAAGATATAGTCTTATAGGTTGGACAAGTGGTGGACCTTAATACCCAAATATTCTTAATATAATAACACAGAGTGAAAAAGTGGTGAATCTTGAGACCAAACCCCTCATGCTACTAGCGTTAATAGGTTGGACAACTGGTGGACCTTGAATGTAAACCTTCCATGTTTCAATAGAGTTAGCTTCGACAAATGGTGGAGCATCCTTCTCTCCATGTTTCAATGGAGCCTAGCTTGGACAAGTGGTGGACCTTTTGCTTCTCTCTATGAGAAGAATAAAGTTAGCTTGGATAAGTGGTGGACCTTGGAACCAAACCCCTATGTAAAACATATCATGGACATTTCAAGTGGTGAGAAAGAATACCCTTTAAGATATACGCTTATAGGTTGGACAAGTGGTCGACCTTAACACCTAGATCTTCTTTATATAATGACATAGAGTGGAAAAGTGGTGAATCTTGAGACCAAACCACTCATGCTACTAGGGATAATAGCTTGGAAAAGTGACTGACCTTGACGTTAAACCCCACATGTAAACAATATCGTGGGTTTAAGGTATTTCAATGGATCCTAGAATCTTGGAGACATGGTGCAACTTGCTTCTTTTCATGTTTCAATGAAGCCTATCTTCCACCAATGGGGGATCATCCTTCTCTAAATGTCTCAGTGGAGCCTAGCTTGGACAAGTGGTGGACCTTTGCTTCTCTCTATGTTTCCATAGAGTTAGCTTGGACAAGTGGTGGACCTTGAAACCAAACCCCCATGTAAAACATATCATGGTCATTCCAAGTGGTGAGAAATAATACCCTTTAAGATCTAGCCTTATAGGTTGGACAAGTGGTCGACCTTAAACCTAGATCTTCATAATATAACGACATAGAGTGGAAAAGTGGTAAATCTTGAGACCAAACCACTATGCTACTAGGGATAATAGCTTGGAAAAGTGACTGACCTTGACGTTAAACCCCACATGTAAACAATATCGTGGGTTTAAGGTATTTCAATGGATCCTAGAATCTTGGAGACATGGTGCAGATTGCTTCCCTTCATGTTTCAATGGAGCCTATCTTGGACAAATGGTGGAGCATCCTTCTCTCCATGTTTCAATGGAGCCTAGCTTGGACAAGTGGTGGACCTTTGCTTCTCTCTATGTTTCAATAGAGTTAGCTTGGACAAGTGGTGGGCCTTGGAACCAAACTCCCATGTAAAACCTATCTTGGTAACTCCAAGTGGTGAGAAAGAATAAAGTTTAAGATATGGCCTTATAGGTTGGACAAGTGGTGGACCTTAGCACCCATATATTCTTAATAGAATGACATAGAGTGGAAAAATGGTGAATCTTGAGACCAAACCACTCATGCTACTAGAGATAATAGGTTGGACAAGTGGTGGACCTTGAATGTAAACCCCCCATGTACAAAATATCATGGGTTTGAGGTATTTCAATGGAGCCTAGCATCTTGGAGACATGGTGTAGCTTGCTTCTCTTCATGTTTCAATGGAGTGTATCTTGGACAAATGGTGGAGCATCCTTCTCTCCATGTTTCAATGGACCCTAGCTTGGACAAGTGGTGGACCTTTGATTCTCTCTATGTTTCAATAGAGTTAGCTTGGACAAGTGGTGGACCTTGAAACAAAACCCCCATGTAAAACCTATGCTGGTCACTCCAAGTGGTGAGAAAGAATAACCCTTAAGATATAGCCTTATAGGTTGGACAAGTGGTGGACCTTAACACCCAAATATTCTTAATATAATGACATAGAGTGAAAAAGTGGTGAATCTTGAGACCAAACCACTCATGCTACTAGCGTTAATAGGTTGGACAAGTGGTGGACCTTGAATGTAAACCCCCCATGTTTCAATAGAGTTAGCTTCGACAAATGGTAGAGGATCCTTCTCTCCATGTTTCAATGGAGCCTAGCTTGGACAAGTGGTGGACCTTTGTTTCTCTCTATGTTTCAATAGAGTTAGCTTGGAGAGGTGGTGGACCTTGGAGCCAAACCCCCATGTAAAACATATCATGGACATTTCAAGTGGTGAGAAAGAATACCCTTTAAGATATACCCTTATAGGTTGGACAAGTGGTCGACCTTAACACCCAGATCTTCTTAACGTAATGACATAGAGTGGAAAAGTGGTGAATCTTCAGACCAAACCACTCATGCTACTAGAGATAATAGGTTGGACAAGTGGTGGACCTTGAATGTAAACTCCCCATGTACAAAATATCATGGGTTTAAGGTATTTCAATGGATCTTAGCATCTTGGAGACATGGTGCAGCTTGCTTCTCTTCATGTTTCAATGGAGCCTATCTTGGACAAATGGTGGAGCATCCTTCTCTCCATGTTTCAATGGACCCTAGCTTAGACAAGTGGTGGACCTTTGCTTCTCTCTATGTTTCAATAGAGTTAGCTTGGACAAGTGGTGGAACTTGGAACCAAACCCCCATGTAAAACCTATCATGGTCATTCCAAGTGGTGAGAAAGAATACCCTTTAAGATATAGCCTTATAGGTTGGACAAGTGGTGGACCTTAACACCCAGATCTTCTTAATATAATGACATAGAGTAGAAAAGTGGTGAATCTTGACATCAAACCACTCATGCTACTAGTGATAATAGGTTGGACAAGTGGTGGACCTTGAATGTAAACCCCCCATGTACGAAATATCATGGGTTTAAGATATTTCAATGGAGCCTAGCATTTTGGAGACATGGTGCAGCTTGCTTCTCTTCATGTTTCAATCAAACCTGGCTTGGACAAATGGTGGAGCATCCTTCTCTCCATGTTTCAATGGAGCCTAGCTTGGACAAGTGGTGGACCTTTGATTCTCTCTATGTTTCAATAGAGTTAGCTTGGACAAGTGGTGGACCTTGGAACCGTACCCCTATGTAAAACCCATCATGTGCATTCCAAGTGGTGGTAAATAATACCATTTAAGATATAGCCTTATAGGTTGGACAAGTGGTGGACCTTAACACCCAGATCTTCTTAATATAATGACATAGAGTGGAAAAGTGGTGAATCTTGAGACCAAACCACTCATGCTACTAGGGATAATAGGTTGGACAAGTGGTGGACCTTGAATTTAAACCCCACATATACAAAATATCATGGGTTTAAGGTATTTCAATGGAGCCTAGCATCTCAAAGACATGGTGCATCTTGCTTCTCTTCATGTTTCAATGGAGCCTATTTTGGACAAATGGTGGAGCATCCTTCTCTCCATGTTTCAATGGACCCTAGATTGGACAAGTGGTGGACCTTTGCTTCTCTCTATGTTTCAATATAGTTAGCCTATATTAGACAATTAGTAGACCTCCAATCTCTCCATGTTGTCTAGAGCTAAGCTTGGACAAGTGGTGGACCTTACTTCTCCCTTCCCTTAGTTTACTAGCTTAAATGATCACTATGTATACTTGCTTAGATCTAGCTTGAACAAGTGGTGGAACTTGTATTCACACAAACTTAATCCATTACAAAAAAGTATATGTTAAAATAACATTTGGTTTTTTTTGTTTCAGGAAAGATGGCTCCAAAAAAACAGGTTGCAAGGGTTGCTGTCTCAGTTGACTATACTTGCAATGATCTTAGGAAATGGTATTTGGACATACATGGTATAGAGGGTGCACAATTTCATAAGGTGCATCTATTTATTGCCAAAAAGGATAATGACAGCTTGTTTGAAGATGTTGGACAAGTTGTGGAAGCATCTGTCTCTGTAGTTGATAGTCATCCAGAGGTGGAATGCATTGACATTCTAGTTCCAATGAATCTAGAATTTCAACTATCTCCAGGAGCATATGCATTGGAGCGCATGTCTAGAAACAAAGAAGAGACAATGTTTTCTCGAGGATGGAAGTTTGCAGAATCAAATCCAAATATCACAGCAGATCAACTTCAAAGCTCCATCATTGCCACACTACAACGAAAAAAGGTGAAAGCTTCACGACCACCATCCACAAAGAAGCAAGCAAAAGTGCAGAAAGTAGAAGCTAAGCGAACTAGCTCCATTTTGGATGTAGACAAGGCATCTTTGGCATCCTCATCAACAGAGGGTTCAATGTCAAAGATGAGAATTGTGGATCCAGATGTTTTAGAAGCTGAGGCCATGAAAGGACAAGAAAAAGATACAGGTGGAATGAATAAGTACATAAATTATTTTCCTTTCCAATATAGGGAATTTGATATCCCTATTCAAAATTGTTGGCTTGCTCCTGATCACTATAATGCACGTATTATGGATAAAAAACACGCTGAAAGTGTGTTATTTGGATTTTCACGGAGTACGACCAAGCCTGCAGCATGTGCATATTTGATGCCTGTTCGAAATGCAAAATCAAAGAAGGGGACTCCTTTGGCAGTAGAAGAGGTAGAGGAGCAAAAAATTAAAGATTATCATTATTGGA
Organism: Adiantum capillus-veneris; assembly: GCF_014529385.1. Classification (NCBI taxonomy): domain Eukaryota; kingdom Viridiplantae; phylum Streptophyta; class Polypodiopsida; order Polypodiales; family Pteridaceae; genus Adiantum; species Adiantum capillus-veneris. The sequence continues at coordinate 114,975,267 of NC_140941.1, forward strand.
TTCTTGATGGGCAGCATTCAATCTATGCTGCAAAAGTTTTGCTTCACAATGAACAAAACAACAAAGAGATCTTTGAAAGACTGATTAGCGTGTATAAATTTAGAAAGGCTCGCATTGTTGTGAATGCTCCTCCATTTGTTGCAACTGCTATATCTGCCATTGCAAATGAGGAGGCTCAGGCATTGTATGTCAAGCAACCTTACAGCCAAATATTGAGACATTTACGGAGTCAATGGATCTTCTCAGGACGACCACCAAAGGCAGCAAGTGGAATTGCAGAGGGACATGCATCTCGTGCCGGATGGGATGTAAGTTATTTTCTTTGTCTTTTTGATAGTGTTTAATTAACAAATCTTGCTCAATAGTTTAATTATTTCTCTATTTCTTTTTAGGTTTTCTTCGATTGGCAAGAATGAGTGCAGCAGCAAGTTGGATTGCTAAACAGGCACACATGGTCACCTACTCTGATTTAGTTTATGATTGCTGGATAGAAATCATTGAAAATCTAGAAGAGGAGAATAAGAAACCCCCAACAACTGTATTTAGATACCTTTGTGGCCTTGAGGAATCAGAGGTAAAGACTATTCAAGAAGAGATTAGAGATGAGAAGATTTTACTGTCAAAGAGTGCAAAGGATGGTGATGCAACTGACATGTATGATCGAATCAAGCAGTTGAAGCAAGACAAATTGATTCAAGATGCACTTCTTGAAGGCTTCAACAATTTGAATGAGTCTTCACCATGTAAAGACTGGGAGGAGGTGGTCAAAATGTATAACATCAATGATGTTGTTTATAAAACAATTTTAATGCTATGCGAGGAATGGATCAGATCTAGTTTGACGCGTGGAACAAAGAAAATGGCTTTTCCAGATGGAGCAATAAAATACATGCAATGGGCAATTCACCTTCAAAAGGAGAAAACTGAGCCTAGAGATTTGCCATGGTCAATCTATGTGGTGAGCCTACAAATGGAAGGCAATCTCTACTTGATGCGCCACTTCAATAATAAAGTGCCTATTGGCTTATGTGTTTTAGATATGACAAAAAACGTTGGAGGCAATTTGAAGTGGAGTGAGGAGACATTTAACAATGCTTTGGATGGGATCTTGGCTATTGCTGGAGGGTCAACAGATCCTGGATTTGTCTTTCTTGCATTTGTGGATTTCACTAACTTCACAAAATTGCAATGTGCCTTTCACGCCATGGGAGATAATTTGAGCTACCATTGTTGTGGTGCATTGCATCACTTTCCATCAGCTCCTTGCAAAGGAGCAATTCAATTCCTAACAGTTATTGCCTTCTTGGGACAAGGCAATGCATTTGAAGACCTGAGAAGAAGATCAGAGGAACATCCCATGCCAATTGATTGTTCTCTTCTTCAAGTAGCAGATAACGATATGTCAGATTTGCAATATTTGGAGGCCAAAAAAAGAGCTTTGGTCAAGCACTACATTCGTACATATTGTTTTGAAGACCGCAAGCTTGTTGATGTTTTTGGTGATGGCTCCTTGGTTGCACAAGAAGGAATACAACAGAAAAAAGAAGTCATCTGCTTAATTGATAGTGTGGAGGAGGCAAAAAGCATGGAGACCATGCTGCTAGACTTTGTTAAGTCTCATGAAGATATAGAAAAATGGGCTGGACTTCAACAATCCACTTCGCAATCAGGCGACATTGTGCCTGTTACAGAGGAGTGCTCTCCACAAAGAGAAGAAGAACAACAACAACACCATCCTCTGTCAATGGAGGACTTTTTGGAAATGGAGACACGTATGTTTTGAGTTTCTTGTGCATGTTAGTGTTTCTTGTTACTGATTTGATACTCTTAATGTTAGATTTTGCTTTATATAGTATTGATTGAGCTTGTATTTTTTATCTCAAGCATTCAAGGTTTGAATGTAAATAGTAAATTACTTGAGTTTTTGAATGGTGGATCTGTAGACTAAAACTAAAACATTTAATACTCACAAAGACTTAATTACTTAAGAGCTTGAACTCAATAAGTTTTGGACCTTTTATCAATACCCCCTTGATATGATACATTAGATCGTAGCATGGTTAAATGGTGATGCTTCATAAATTGAACCTAGCTTAGACAGGTGCTGGAGCCTAAATTTAAACTAACCTTGCTAGAAGGGAGCTTATGTTTGGACTTTGAGAGAAATAGCATAAGTAATCAATTAGAGCATAGATTAGACATGTGGTGGTGGCCGGCCTTAGAGACCAAAATCTTAATGAGCTTGGAAAGGTATTTAAGTACTGCAATTTACTTAGTTTTAGTACTCATTAAATGCATAGCTTGACAAAAGGTGGACCTTACATGGATCCTAATTTCAAGAGGTGTGGTAGACCTTCAAAACAAGCTCATATAGCTTGGACATGTGGTAGACCTTGCATGAAGACTAGTTTAGACAAGTGTGGTACACCTTGTAACCAACACCCATTTGTTATATTAGCTTGGACAAGTGGTGGACCTTGCTTTTATGTTTCAATGGAGCATATTTTGGACAGGTGGTAGACCTTGTTTCTCTCCATGCTTCAATGGAGAGAAACTTTAGCTTGGACAAGTGGTGGACCTTGTTTTTATGTTTTAAAGGAGCATATTTCGGACAAGTGGTAGACATAGTTTCTCTCCATGGTTCAATGGAACCCACCTCAGACAAGTGAAGTACCTTGAAACCAAACCCCCATAATACAACCTACTAAATAGGTTGGAAAATTGGTAGGATATGAAACCATCCATGATAGAGCATAGTATAGGTGAAAACGTAGTGGTCCTTATATCAATTACCCATGCATAGCTTGGACAAGTGGTGGACCTTGATTCTCTCTATGTTTCAATGGATCCTATCTTGGACTAGAGATATATCTTACTTAGTTCCATGCTTCAATGGATTGTAGCTTGGATAAGGAGTGGAACTTCAAACAAAACTCCACAGCATAGCATATATTAACAATTCATGGGTTTTATAGAGATTGTCCTGCCTATTTTGGAGAGTTGGTACACCTTTATTCTCCATTCTTCAATGGATCTGAGGTTGGACAAGCGGAGCTGGAGAAGTGGTCAACCTTAAAATGAAACCTCCCATGCTACAACCCATCATAGATCGTATATGTAGTGGACCTTGAAACTCTTTTATGTCCCTAGCTTAGAGAAGCATTGCACTCTTGATTATCTCCATACATGAAGGCAAGGTTGGACAAGTGGTGGACCTTCAAACCAGAATCTCTATGCAATAATAGGCAAGTGGTGGAGCTTGTTTTCTCCTTGTTCCAATGGAGCCTAGCTTAGACAAACAATGGAGCTTGCTTCTCTCCATGTTTCAATGGATCCTAGCTTAGAAAAGTGGTGGAGCTTTGCTTCTCTCCATGTTCCAATGGACCATAGCTTAGACAAGTGGTAGACCTTGAAAAACACCCCTCGTATACAACATATTATGGGGTTTTCATGTTTCAATGGCTCCTAGCTTGGACAAATGGTAGAGCTTGCTTCTCTTTATGTTTCAATGGATCCAATCTTAGCCAAGGGGTGGACCTTGAAACAAGAATCCCCCCCCCCCCCATGTACAACGTATTATGGGTTTTGAAAGCACTGGGAGAAAATAATAGCTTTGATAAGTGGTGGACCTTGCTTCTCTCCATGCTTCAATGGAGCCGAGGTTGGACACATGTTGGAGAGAAGATGGTTGCCCATGAAATAAGACCATGCATGCTATAATCAATCATATGTTGTACACATGGTGGACCTTGCAATTGTTTTATATGCCTAACTTGGACAAGTGGAGGACCCTTGATTACCTCCAGATATCAACAACAAGCCAAGTTTGGACAAGTGTAGTACCACCAAACCAGAATCTATATGCTACAATAGAGTATAGGTAGGACACGCGATGAACCTTGATATCAAACCATCCATGCTACTAGAGATGATAGGTTTCACATGTGGTGGAACCTTGTATCAATGTTCTATGTGTAGTTTTTGACTAGTGATAGACCTTGAAACTAATCCCTCTAGGCTACAAGAAAAAAGAGATGGATGAGGAGGCTAGACTACTTTTGTTGCATCAATGCATCCCATGTTACCACATATACTATAGGGTTCTTGGATAAGTGTTGGATCTTGTGTCAATGCTCCATGTCTAGCTTGGACAAGTGGTGGACCTTGGTTCTCTCTATGCTTCAAATGGGCAATAGATTGGAGACACAGTGGCCTTTTTTTTCCAATGATTTTATTTTTTGGAAACCTTGGAGGCACCATGTAAGAGGCACTCTAAGTCTTCCATACAATGGACCTATTGGACTATAAAATAATGATATCTTTCTTTGATATTGTCATTATTTTATGCATAATATTTTCTTCTTTTTGCAGACACAAAGGAGTTAAGTGATATAAAATCTAGATGTATTTCACACTATGATTGGCATGAAGATCCTTTTGGGACACCAACTTTTCCTATTCCCAAAGATGTAATTTTCCATATTAACGGTGTGGATTTTGAAGTGCGACTTTCATGTATTGAAGGAGCTGGTTATGGGCTATTTGTGCATACTACCCTGGAAAGTGGTTTGACTATTCTAAACTATGGAGGGCATAAGTATAGATTTCAAGACTGGAAAAAGATATGCAAAATATTTCCAAGAGCTTATAAATATTCTCTTCTAGAGGATCCAAACATAGAAGAAGAGGAAGATCAATCATACATTATTGGTTGTGTAGAAGAAGGAAACGTGTCGGGCTATATAAATAGTTCTCACAGTACAAATGTCTGTCCCAACGTACGCTATACATTTGATCCAAATTTTCCACCTTGGCATAAATGCACCTCTTCACACATCAAGTCAGAAGAATATGGCCATGTATGCATTGAGACTATTTGTCAAGTTGAAGCAGGAGAAGAGTTGTTTGCTGACTATAACTTTACTTGACATTGTAAAGTATTGTACATGGATGGAAATCTCAAGTACATGCATCATTTTCATTTTTCATGGATGAAATCTCAAGTGAATATAACATTTGATTATTGTTTAGTTTATGCTCAACGAGAATCTAGAGTGCTCTTATGCTTTGTGTGTTGTCTAACATATTTGACTACCTTGGCCATAGAATCTTGATTCTACTCTAGATTTGTGATAAATCTTACCAAAATTTAATCAATGTCTAGGTTGGACAAGTGGTGGGGCTTCAAACATTACTGTCTTAAACAAGTGGAGTTATCTTACTTGAATAAGTGGTGGCCTTTGAATCCAAATCTAAGCCAAATCTCTAATTATTTTCTTGTAGTCTAGGTTGGACATTTGGTGGACCTTGTATCCATGTTTCCTCAACAAGGGTGGCTTTTAGTTTTCACTTTAAGTACTCATCTTTAATAAAGTGTAGGATGGAAAATGTTGAGTTAGTAGATTGTATTTTAGACAAGTGGTGTTTGGTGTACGAATGCTGAAAATGGTTGCAAGGATTCTAACAACGACTTTACCTTAAATAAATTTCTTACTAGGAGTTCTACATATAAATATGGTGAATAAAATTCTAGTGGTTTTGAGATACCATTTGTGTGTGTGTTTTCTTAGATTCACAAACTGGGATGGATAACGCTCCTATGGTTCAGTCAACAACTATAGAATCCATAGATTCTATGGTTTCTAAAGTGCCCAAGATGGATGATATTTCTATACTAGAGTCTAGTGTTGTGCAACTTGAGCAAGCTTCCAATAATGAGAACCAAGAAATCGATGCTTCAAAAATGCAACATACATCAAAAGAGACTGAAAAGTCCACTCACGAGCTATTGCCAATTGGTACTACGTCATGTAGCGTAGATGTTGAGAAATCCATGCTTACAATTATATTGGATTTAAATGGTCTATTGTTGAAACGTTCCCCTCAACCATCCTCACACCACAACTCAGTGCAAATGGATTCAAAAAGATATATTATACTCAGGCCAGGTTGCATCCAATTCTTGAAGACTATTTTACAAAGGTTTAATGTTGCAATTTGGTCGACAGCTACTAGGAATAATGTGTATCAAATCCTTGCAGCACTAAACAACTTAGCTGAGGATACATTGCCTTTCTTTGCAATTTGGTCGCAAGATGTTTGCTACACCGCTCAAACTCAAAAATTGTTTAGACCCGACAATCCAAACGTTGAGGCAATGTTCAAGCCTCTAGCCAAAATTGCCATGGGGTTTGAATGTGATCCACAAAGAACAGTGCTTATTGATGACTCTCCTTACAAGGGATGTATTTCACCAGCAAACAATTGCATTTTTCCACCACAATTTGATGCTGAGAAGATGGTTGACAATATGCTCTTGGAGGAGCTACTGCCATACTTGATTCAGCTTGATGAGAGAAGGGATGTGCGTGATTTAATTGCTTCTAATCGTTATGGACAACCTATAGTGACAAATGATAGTGAATACAAACAAATCATGGAGTATTGGAAGCAGAAAAATGATGTTTGGTCAGCTAAGGTGTTCTTTACAAGAAGAATACCACCTGCAAAAGGTGACAGAGATGAAACTATCATTGAAGATGCAAGTGACACAAGCCACCGCAATGAAATGAGAAGAGCCCAAATACAAGAGATCTTGGCAAAGGAGCGTACACCCATTGAAAGCATGAAGGCGTCACAATTGACCACTTTAGCTAGGCAATTGGGTTGTAACACAAAAGGAGTTTTGAAGGCAACCACAGCAAAGGCTTATATAAATAAGGTGAAAGCTGAGAACAATCTTCTAAGGCTGGATAGAAAGCAACCCTAAGGTACTAGTGACATGTCATATATTCTTGATACACATGCTTGAACACTCATGTGCATGGTATCTAACAAATCTTTCTTTTTATTCCTTCTTGCAGGATCTTACAAAGGATACTACTAGATGGAGCTCAATCAATAGAGATTTTGATATTTTTGCTCAAAATAATGAAGCAGTCACCTACATTTTTTGTTTATCAATTTCTTGAGAGACTTTATTTTAGTTTGTAATCATCAAATGAAATGAAAAGTATCCTTCTTATTAAGATTGTTGATCTTTTTCTTGTTCAAACCTTTCAATTGTGATTTATAGTTTTGTTAGCATGAGATTGTGCTTTTTTAGTTTGAAAAAAACTGTCAAAGATCCAAGTCTTTTTGGCTTTACTTAAGTTATTAATTGTGAAAGATCCAAGTTTTTTTTCTTTACTTAAGTTATTGATTGCCTATGTAATAGTCCTTAAAACAATATCGGATGGCTTTCTTGCTCCCATGTCTCACATTGGTCTTTAGGTAAGACAAGTGGTGACCTTGAAAGTATGGTCTCATATCTCGATCAAGTGAAGAGACATGAAGCTTAAATATCACTACTATGTATCTAGTGTTAAACTCCATCGAGACAAAGACTAGATAGCCAAATTGCAGTCGAGTTTAAGTGAAAAATCCATTTGAGCTAAGGTAAAACTTATAGTGCCTCATTTTTCTAGGATTCTACCCCATCAAGGAAGTTATAATCTAGCACAAACCAATTAAGACTCTTTTGGAGCCTAGATAGGACAATTCGTGGAACTTATGAAACTTATTATTGAGTTAGAGTCTAGTTTAGATAAGCAAAAGATCTTCAAACCAGCACTTGGTCTTACTATTCAATATTCAAAGTCCCTTGAGGCTAACAAATTACATACCCACTTGTAACCTAACTAATGAGTAATTATATAGATCTAAGCAAGTATATATAATGAGTCTTCAAACTAATAATCCAAGGGAAGAGAGTAGCAAGGTCCACTACTTGTCCAAGCTCAGCTCTAGACAACATAGAAAGATGCTAGTTCTACTAATTGTCTAATTATAGGCATGGAGAAATGATAGAAGGTTGACCACTTGTCCAACCTATCATCTCTAGTAAGATGGGAGGTTTGGCCTTAAGATTCACCATGTAACCAACCTATACATCATTGTATTATGAAGAGTAAAAAAGCAAAGCTCCACCACTTGTCCAAGCTAGTTCTAAAATCCACATGGAGATAAGCAAGCTCCACCATTTGTCGAATCTCTCTTCCATTAAAACATGAAAAAACTCATCTATGTTGTACAGGGGGACTTTTTTCCAAGGTCCACCACTTGTCCAAGCTAGGATCCCTAGTAGCACGAGTGTTTTGGTCTCAAGATACACCACTTGTACACTCTATGTCATTATATTAAGAAGAACTATGTATTAAGGTCCACCACTTGTCCAACCTATAAGGTTATATCTTAAATGGTATCCTTTCTCACCACTTGAAATGCCCATGATATGTTTTACACGGGGGTTTCATTCCAAGGTCCACCACTTGTCCAAGCTAACTCTATTCAAACATAGAGAGAAGCAAAGGTCCACCACTTGTCCAAGCTAACTCTATTCAAACATAGAGAGAAGCAAAGGTTCACCACTTGTCAAAGCTAGGCTCCGTTGAAGTATGGAGAGAAGTAACCTCCATCATTTTTCCAAGATAGGTGCCATTCAAACATGGAAAGAATCAAGATCTACCATGTCTCCGAGATTCTAGGCTCCATTGAAACACCCTAAAACCATGATATTTTGTACATGGGGTGTTTGCATTCAAGGTCTACCACTTCTCTAACGTATTATACCTAGTAGCATGAGTGATTTGGTCTTAAGATTCACCACTTATCCACTCTATGTCATTATATTAAGAATAACTGGGTGTTAAGGTCCACCACTAGTCCAACCTATAAGGGTATATCTTAAATGGTATCCTTCACCACTTATCAAGGTCCATCACCACTTTTCCAACCTATAAGGTTATATCTTGAATGATATTTTTCCTCATCACTTGTAATGTCCATGCTATGTTTTACAAAGGGGTTTTGTTCCAAGACCCACCACTTGTCCAAGCTAACTCCATCCACCACTTGTCCAAGATAGGCTCCATTGAAACATGGAGAGAAGGATGATCCACCATTTCTCCAAGATAGGTTCCATTGAAACATTGAGAGAAGCAATCTCCACCATGTCTCCAAGCTAGGCTCCATTGAAATACCCTAAACCCATAATTTTGTACATGAGGGGTTTACATTCAAGGTCCACCACTTGTCCAACCTATTATCCCTAGTAGCAAGAGTGGTTTGGTCTCAAGATTCACCACTTGTACACTCTATGTCATTATATTAAGAAGAAATATGTGTTAAAGTCCACCACTTGTCCAGCCTATAAGGTTATATTTTAAATAGTATCCTTTCTCACCACTTGAAATGCCCATGATATGTTTTACATGGGGGTTTCATTCCAAGGTCCACCACTTGTCCAAGCTAACTCTATTAAAACATATAGAGAAAGAAAGGTCCACCACTTGTCCAAGCTAGGCTCATTGAAACATGGAGAGAAGGAACCTCCACTGTTTCTCCTAGATAGGCTCCATTGAAACATGGAGAGAAATAAGCTCCACCATGTCTCCAAGTTGCTAGGCTCCATTGAAATACCCAATACCCATAATTTTTTGTACATGGGGGGTTTACATTCAAGGTTCACCACTTGTCCAACCTATTATCCCTAGTAGGTTTGGTCTCATGATTCACCACTTGTCCACTCTATGTCATTATATTAAGAGGAATTAGGTGTTAAGGTCCACCACTTGTCCAACCTATAATGTTATAGCTTGAATGGTATTTTTTCTCACCACTTGTAATGCCCATGACATGATTTACATGGGGGTTTTGTTCCAAGGTACACCACTTATCCAAGATAAATCTATTGAAACATAGAGAGAAACAAAGGTCCACCACTTTTCCAAGCTAGGCTGCATTGAAACATGGACCTTAATACCAAATTATTTCTAGTAGCATGAGTGATATTTTGTACATGGGGCGTTTACATTCAAGGTCCACCACTTGTCCAACCTATTTCCCTAGTAGGTTTGGTCCCAATTTCACCACTTATCCACTCTATGTCATTATATTAAGAATAATTGGGTGTTAAGGTCCACCACTTGTCCAACCTATAAGGTTATATATTGAATGGTATTTTTTCTCACCACTTGTAATGCCCATGATATGTTTTACATGGGGTTTTTGTTCCAAGGTCCACCACTTTTCCAAGATAACTCTATTTAAACATAGAGAGAAACAAAGGTCCACCACTTGTCCAATCTAGGCTCCATTGAAACATGGAGAGAATGATGCTGCACCATTTATCCAAGATAGGCTGCATTGAAACATGGAGAGAAGCAAGCTTTACCATGTTTCCAAGCTAGGATCCATTGAAACACTCTAGGGGGTTTTATTTCAAGGCCCACCACTTGTTTAACCTATTATCCCTAGTAGCATGAGTGGTTTGGTTTCAAGATTCACCACTTGTACACTCTATGTCATTATATTGTGTTAAAGTCCACCACTTGTCCAACCTATAAGGTTATATCTTAAATGGTATCCTTTCTCGCCACTTGAAATGCCCATGATATGTTTTACATGGGAGTTTCATTCCAAGATCCACCACTTGTCCAAGCTAACCATATTCAAACATAGAGAGAAACAAAGGTCCACGACTTGTCCAAGCTAGGCTCCATTGAAACATGGAGAGAAGGAACCTCCACCATTTCTCCTAGATAGGCTCCATTAAAACATGGAGAGAAGTAAGTTCCACCATGTCTCCAAGATGCTAGGCTCCATTGAAATACGCAAAACCCATGATATTTTGTACATGGGTGATTTACATTCAAGGTCAACCATTTCTCCAACCTATTATCCCTAGTAGGTTTGGTCTCACAATTCACCACTTTTCCACTATATGTCATTATAATAAGAGGAATTGGGTGCTAAGGTCCACCACTTGTCCAGCCTATAAGGTTATACCTTGAATGGTATTTTTTCTCACCACTTGTAATGCCCATGACATGCTTTACATGGGGGTTTTGTTCCAAGGTTCACCACTTGTCCAAGAAAATTCTATTGAAACATAGAGAGAAACAAAGGTCCACCACTTTTCCAAGCTAGGCTCCATTGAAACATGGACCTTAATACCAAATTATTCCTAGTAGCATGAGTAATATTTTGTACATGGGGGGTTTGCATTCAAGGTCCACCACTTGTCCAACGTACTTTTCCTAGTAGGTTTGGTCGCAAGATTCACCACTTGTCCACTCTATGTCATTATATTAATAATAATTGGGTGTTAAGGTCCACCACTTTTCCAACCTATAAGGTTATATATTGAATGGTATTTTTTCTCACCACTTGTAATGTCCATGATATGTTTTACATGGGGATTTTGTTCCAAGGTCCACCACTTGTCCAAGCTAGATCTGTTCAAACATAGAGAGAAACAAACATGCACCACTTGTCCAAGGTAGGCTCCATTGAAACATGGAGAGAATGATGCTCCACCATTTATCCAAGATAGACTCCATTGAAACATGGAGAGAAGTAAGCTCCACCATGTTTCCAAGATGCTAGAGTCCATTGAAATACCCAAAACCCCTGATACTTTGTACATGGGGGGTTTACATTCAAGGTCCACCACTTGTCCAACCTATTATCCCTAGTAGCATGAGTGGCTTGGTCTCAGGATTCACCACTTGTCCACTCTATATCATTATATTAAGAAAAATTGGGTTTCCATATCTAAATGGATCTTTGCTTGGATAAGTGGTAGACCTTGAGACCTAAATACCCATTCTACACTAGAGCATTGGTTAAGCCTTATACACTTCAAGCATACCTTTAACAACAAGTAGTAGTTATTAGTTGACTTAAATCTAGTTGAACTCCATGGTATTGAGACTAAGAGAGAGTGTAGCATAAAAAAGAGTCAGGATTTTAATTTGACTTTCTTTCTATTAATGAGTAGATCATAGATGGATTTTGGTATCTAATAAAACCTTAGGGTAGACAATGTAAAAATCATGTCTATTGTTGTGTTTGCATTAAGTGTTCTTGTTCTTTAATTTCAGAACCATTACAGAAAAATGGATTGGCTATATGCTGGCATAAATTGAAGAAAACTATTGAATTACCCATCCAACCTCCTCCAAGACCTTGTCCAAGGAATGAATCACCTCCTTATCACCTACCACTTGCTTTCAAGGACATCAAAAGAGTACTTATCTTGGATCTAGAGGGGTTACTTCTCAAGACAGTTGAAATGAAACATGGAGATTCTATGCCATCTTGGGCTCAACACATGCGACTTGTGGAGGACAAAGATGAAGTTTATCATGTGGTGCGACCAGACGCACAAAGTTTTTTGGATTTTTGTGCTGAATACTTTGAGCTATGGATATGGAGTTGCTATAACTTAACAAGGGTGCAACGCATCACACAAAAGTGTTTTCCTGAGCAGTATACCAAGTTCAAGGTGTTTATGAGTAACAAAAATTGCCAAAATCCAAATATCATGTTAGGATTTACAAGGGTTTATCACAAAAATCTGAGTGATATTTGGAAGATATTTGAGGATTTGGATGCAAACAATACCTTAATTTTTGATGACACTCCATATAGGGTGATGTGGAACATGCCAGGGACATATCTTATATTTCCAAAGATGTGGAGGCAAACTTCCGAGCAACTTCAAAACTTCTTGCAGAGAACCATAATTCCATGGTTGGTAGGATGGTTGTATGCAAGAGATAAGAGAGTCTATACATATAACACAATTGTAAATCAGTATAGTGATTCTGAGACAAATTATGTCCTTGGTGTGTACTTGTCAACACGAAAGCATTGAATAAATATGGCTATAAGATGCTTTTTTATTCTAGTGTGTATCTTTCAACATTTGTATAATTTGATATAGTCTTTTTTTTTTTTTATAAAAGGTGTGTCAATTTTATGAACACTTGAATGGAGTGCACCCTACTCTAAGGGGACTTCAATGTACTATTGGAGTGCATCCTATTGTAAGGGGACTCTGATGTATTGCTAGAGTGCACCCAAATTTTTGGGGACTTATTTTTTATTTGATTGGGGCCTATGTTGGGTCATATAGTAAAAGAAATTCATTTTTTGTCAATTCATATCGAGGTTGCATTTATTTGGAACTATGAAAGAATTGATGTTTGATGTCAAAATAAAACTTGTAAGTGTGGATCAGAGAATTCATGGACTTTAAATATGTGAGAGGGATCTTTTTCTTGGGCACAAATGTTTGCTTCAAGAATTTTGTCATTACATACTTTATGTGAAAGAGTTTTAGAACCTAAAAGACTTTGAAAACAAAACTATGGAATCTAAGTGCATGTATTCTTGAATGGCTTGAAAGTTGATGTATACATGCATGTCGCCTTGATGAAGATTTAGATCTGACAAGATGGAAAGATATAATTCTTGGACGTTACCTTTGTCAATTTGGTAATAACATATTTAACTTTCTTTTAATATGGGTGGAAAATATATTATTATGTGCATTTGGAAAATATATTATTATGTGCATATTTAACTTTCTTTTAATATGGGTGGAAAATATATTATTATGTGCATTTGGAACCTAATTGCTTGACCTTCAAACCAAGATTCCTATGTTATTTTTTCATATACTTTTTTATACTGAATTAAGATTGTGGATGCAAGGTCCACCACTTGTTCAAGTTAGATCTAAGAAAGTATATATACTGAGTCTTCAAACTAGTAAACCAAGGGGAGAGAGAAGCAGGGTCCATCACTTGTCCAAGCTCATCTCTAGACAACATAGAGAGATGTTATGTCTACTAATTGTCCAATATAGTCATGGAGAAATGATAGAAGGTTGATCCACTTGTCCAACCTATCATCTCTAGTAAAATGGGAGGTTTGGCCTTAAGATTCACCATGTAACCAACATATACTTCATTGTATTATGAAGAGTAGAAAAGAAAAGCTCCACCACTTGTCTAAGGTAGTTCCAAAATCAACATGGAGAGAAGAAAGCTTCACCATTTGTCCAAGATAGGCTCCATTAAAACATGGAAAACCTCATATATGTTGTACATGGAAGCTTTTTTCCAAGGTCCACCACTTGTCCAAGCTAGGATCCATTAAAACATGGATAGAAACAAGGCTCCACAACTCGTCCAACCTTTATAGCTGCGAAGTGTACCGGTTGTCTAAACTAGGCATGGGAAAATAGTAGAAGGTCCACCACTTATCCAATATATTATCTCTAATAGCATGGGAGGTTTGGTCTCAAGATTTAGGAATTGGCTGACCTGTATTTCATTGTATTATGATGAATTTGGTTTTAAAGTCAACTACTTATCCAAGCTATAAGTTTATATCTTGAATGGTATTCCTTCCCATCACTTAGAAAACCAATGATATGTTGTACATGGGAGGGTTTGTTACAAGGTCCACCACTTGTCCAAGCTAGTTTCATTGAAACATGGATGAAGACAAGCTCCACCATTTGTTAAAGCTAGACTCCATTGAAATCTAGAAAATCCATTCTATGTTGTACATGGGGTTTTTGTTTTAAGGTCCAACACTTGTCCAAGCTAAGATCCATTGAAACATGGAGTAGAGAAACACTCCACCACTTGTCCAAGCTAGGCAACATTGATAGTAGTTGGTTTATTTTGAAGATCCACCACGTGTCTAAGCTAACTCTATTGAAACATAGAGAGAAGCAAAGGTCCACCAACTGTTCAAGCTAGGCTCCATTGAAACATGGACAGAAGCAAGCTCCACCATTTCTCCAAGATAGACTCCATTGAAACATGGAGAGAATCAAAGGTCCACCATTTCTCCAAGCCAAGATCTAGTTGTCCAACCTATAAGGTTATATCTTAAATGGTAATCTTTCTAATCACTTGGAATACCCATGATATGTTTTACATGGGGGTTTTGTTCCAAGATCACCACTTGTCCAAGCTAACTCTATTGAAACATAGAGAGAAGCAAAGGTCCACCACTTGTCCAAGCTAGTCTCCATTGAAACAAGGAGAGAAGCAAGCTCCATCATTTCTCCAAGATAGGCTAGCATGGATAAGTGCACCTTGAAACCAACCTTCCTATGAGGCAATAGAGCATATGCTACATATTTTATGTATGCCCCATGCCTCAAATTAAGAAGTTATAGATTAGAAGTGGACCTTGCTTAAATGTCACATGCAATAAATTAAGGAAAAATAGCCAAGTGGATTGTATTCCTCAATGGATCCTTGCTTTCACAAGTTGTGAACCTTGAGTCACTTTTACATTAACTTGGACAAGTGGTGGACCTAGAAACCAAGCTCTCCATGTTGAGATAAGTTGTAGGTAGGACATTAGAACATAGACAACGATAATGGATGCAATATACTCCTCTCCTAATAATCCAATTGATTGAAACCATGATATTTTAGTTGTTTTCATTGTGTATTGTATGTGCATAAAGTGGAATGAGACCTTAAGAAAACTCAAATTTTTGACAAAATCTCTATATTTTATACATGATATATTGAAAGTTGTCCAACCTAGGAATTGGGATTTTCCCACTTTACCTAATATGGTCTTTGATAGTGGAGCTGGTGTTTCTATTGCCACCAAGGAGGCTTGGAAAAAAATGGGGGAAACCAACCTTAGGGCTTTTAGAGAAAGTAATTGTGATTCCTTGTGGCATTGAGTATGAGCATAATTTTGCCATAGTGGATTTTGGCAAGAAGAACAATTATGACATCATACTTGGACGACCCTTTATGAGACAACTCAAGATGGTTCAAGACTGGGGGTATGATCACATATACCTCAAGCACATGGAAACCATGACACACATAAATCTAAAAGATGTGACCAAGAGGAAACTTGAGTAGGTGTTTGGTTTTACAAGTTTTCAAACCAATAACCTAGACGTTAAGAGCACTACAAGAAAAGAAAATCTAGAGGCAGAGCAAGAGAGACCACAATGCATAGGATAAAGGACAAAACACAGGTTTGGGGCTTGTAAAAGCTGACAATTATATCAAGGACAAAATATTAGGGAGATACTCTCGAGCCCAATATCCATAAACCAAAGAAGAAAAAGAAAAAACAAGCTCAAAAGTTTGAAACAAAACCCAAGAAAACAAAGACCCCCAGGCAGGATAAAACAGGAGAGCCTAAGTGGACAAAGGTAGAGAGAAAAGAGAAGTGCAGAGAGCTTAAGAAAACTCTCAAGGAAGTATGGACAATAGAAGTAGAGAGTGGCAAGGAAGAAAATGAGAAGAATAAGGACAGCACAGGACTCTACGAACGGTAAGTAGTGGATCTTCTATGGTGCAAACATGTTCAACAGTAAGGCGAGTAGGTATTTTTCCTCGTAAATCTCCTGCGCGATTTCTGCCTACTGTTATCCATTCGCCATCGCCAAGCTCTAAAGTTTCGTCACTACAACCACAAACTTCTTTGTTTGAGGAAATTGTTGACTGATGTCTATCTTTACCAGCCACAATAGGATACAAATTTGAAGATTCAAGTAAGTCTTCTTCTTCTTCCTCTACTGATTCATCGTCTTCACGGTGTATGAGTAGGAAGAAAATGTCAAAAAGGATGCATGAAACTATAGAGGAAACCCAAGCACTTATTGCTGCTACAAAAGCTTCTCTTCCACTTATCCCTCACAGTAAAATACAGTGGTATGTGTTTACTAAGCAAGCCGAGGCATTACTCTGACTGTGGGATTTGAATGTGGTTGTGCAAGCCACAAGAATTGAGTTTGACACATCTATCATTAGATAGGTTCTTGATTCCTTCAATGTGGATGGAGGAAGTTCTATGGTCTATGGTAGGAAAGTGTTGGTAACACTTGAAAATATTGCTTTTGCATTCAAGATGCCAAATGAGCCAAAGCCATCTGTAGCAACAACAGTGCATCTCTAAAAGAAGATGATGCTGCCAAGAAGAAACAGAAAGCCAGTGCGCAAGGGGTTCCAATAGCGGGTTTGGACATTCCCGCTGCTTATCACTTCGTACCTGAAGCTACGAGTCTCAAAAACAACCGAACTTATGTGTTAAATATGTTACTGGCAAAAAGATTGGACACCACAACACAAATAAATCTATGTCAGATTCTGTCACATAATGTGCTTCAGAAGACTGCTAAGTTGAACTCCCAAAATGTTTTCAAATTCTGGTATGTTTGGCAGTTCCTTTACTGGGCAACTTCTCCAGATGCTCATGACCAGGTAAGGATGGCTTGGAGCCAGAAGCCCTTTCCAATAACTAACAATGTGGATTTATCATTAGATGAAGAAGCCCTAGATAACCAATTAGCTCTCACTGGACAAAACAGGAAAGCCACGCAAGAGGAAGCTGGCAGTGTCAAAACAGTGTCTGTTGAAAAGACTCCAGCAACAGACCAGAATTCAGCCCAACAGTCTGAACAACCTCCCGTCTAAACCACTGGTGAAATCAGCCAGTCAGCAGGGCAAATTTTAGCGACCACCAGTGAAGGAAAAGACCAGTCAGACAGGACCGATGCTGAGCAACTAGTGGGTCAGACTGCTAAGGAAAAAGAACCAGCACCTTCAATTCCACTTGGTAAAGTTTTCATCCCTTACAGTGAAGCGGCTTTGCATTTAACTAAGAAGGACCGTTTACAACAGATGCAGACTCATACTCTCAAAGGACGCCTACTCCTGCACAAATCTGATTATGCTATACTACCATATATGGCTCCTGTCATAGTTTACGAGCCAGTTGCCTGTGACCCAGCAACAGTGAATGATGGTTTTTCAGTACTTATGCAATCGTCCTGGAACACTATTGTGAATGCTATAGGACAAATGTTGGATGCCTCAATGTCTAATGATGAATTGACCAAATTAAATGCTGAACTGAGGGAGACTGAGCAGCAAGTTGAGAGTTGGAGCAGGAGAGAGGAACACAGTCATTGCGGCATAGTATCCTGGAAGATCAATCAACTAGGACCATTCAACATTTAGAAAATATGTTGTCCAAGATGGAGTCTGAGATGCGGATGCTTAGAGAAGAAAAGACAGAGGTTGAAAGAGCTGCTGATAGATTCAAAACCATGCTGTGAATGAAGAGACTTGATTTCAACTCATTGCTGACTAGCTACACTGCATTGAAAGCCACTTTAACTGAAAGATATATCTATAATAATTTGGTTGAGATACTGAATCCAGAGGGGAATTCTTTTTTCAATATAGATAATCTGAGGTCTCTTATGGAAACAATGGAGAGTGATTTGCAGGATAAACTTTCTGAATACAACAGTGCTTTGGCAAATCAAGCTATCCTGGACTATATTGAACAACAGAACAACCTCGATGAGGATGATGATAAAGCAACAGAAGAGGAAGAGAAGGAGGATGAACAAGAAGAAAGGCATGATGATGATGACTCTCCTCCATTTCCATCTTCAGAAGTGCCATCCCACTACAGAAATTTCACCATACAAGACAAGAAGATAGTGATGACGCAACCTCTCTGCGAGCGAAGTGACAAGTCTTATGATGTACCCGAGGATGCAAAAAAGATAGACTTGGAAGAACTAGGAGAAGAGCCACAACCAACCTACATCACAACTGATCTAAGTCTAGTAACAGAAGAAAAGCTCATAAGTCTTCTCAAGGAGTACAAGGACCTGTTCGCTTGGTCATAGAAGGATGTGAAAGGAGTAGATCCTATTATATGTTAGCACACGATTCCCTTAAAACCTGATGCCAAGCCTAGACGATAGAGACCATACATGTACAATGATACGTTTGCTAAGTGCATCAAAGAGGAGATTGATAAATTAAAAGACATTGAGTTCATTTATGAGATAGAACACACCCAGTGGGTATCTCCCATTGTGGTGGTACCTAAAAAAAATGGTAACTTACGAGTGTGTGTGAATCTAAAGAAGGTTAATGCAGCCACAATAAGGGATAAATATCCCTTTCCACTTACAGACCATATCCTAGAATGACTAGCAGGTAAACATGCATACTCTTCTTAGATGGGTTCTCAGGTTACAACCAACTCCTCATTTCCCTTGAGGATCAAGACAAGACAGCATTTGCCATGAAATGGGGTATATATGCATATAAGGTAATGCCTTTTAGCTTGACCAATGCCCCAACAACATTCTGCGATTGATGGTACATGCCTTTAGGGAGTACTTGTGAATTTTCTTGGAGATTTACATGGATGACTTATGTATACATGATAATGAATTTTGGCTTGACCAATGCCCCAACAACATTCTAGCAATTGATGGTACATGACTTTAGGGAGTACTTGAGAATTTTCCTGGAAATGTACATGGATGACTTATGTGTACACTCTCTCTTGAGAGAAGAACACACCGAGCACCTCAAAAAAGTGTTTGAGAAGTGCAAAACTTATCGGATTTGTCTTAACCTTAAAAAAATGCATATTCATGGTTAAACATGGAAAAATCTTGGGACATATTGTCTCAAAAAATGGGATAACAACTGATCAAGTTCATTGTAGCAATGCCTAGACCACAAAATGCAAAACAGGCACAATGCTTCATGGGACACTGTGGGTACTACAGGAGGTTTATACATATGTATGCAGTCATTTTCCAACCCTTGTATAGACTTATAGTAGCCTTTGAATGCATTAGGGAATATTTGGACTCTCAAAAGGGCTCTATAAGGAGGTTTGAATTTGCCTCTCTTGTCCAAAGTGGGCAACCCGATAAAGTACAAAAACGCTTTGTCAAAACCCTATCAATAAGCATATCATTGGAAAGATCTTGGAAAGTAGGCTCTAAATCCCCAAACTCTAACAAATTTGGAGTTGATTTGTAGAAGTTATGGCCTCTCCACTTAATCTGAAATGTGGGGAATTTATGAGAGGGAGTTGTCACATCAAAAAATGGAATCTTTTAGAATATAAGGAATTTGATGGCATGCTATATATCAACGCATATATCTTGATGAGTACATTCTAAATCCAAAAGTTTCGACAAGTTTGGAATTCATTTGTAAAAATGTTACCGTGCACCCATTTTGGACAAGAGGGAGAAAGTCAAAAACCTTATAGGGCCCATTTGAGAGTCCAAAATTTTCCTAATGGACAATTGAGTGTGAGGAATCACTTGAGAAATTGAAGAAAGCACTCATATCCACTCCGGTATTGATAATGCCAGATTGGGAGAAGATCTTTCATGTTCATATAGATGCTTTGGCATTTTCTATTGGATGCATCTTGGCCCAGCTCAGGAGAGAGAAATATGGACCTTCCAGTCTGCTATGCAAGCAAGCAACTCAATAGTGTTGAAAAAAACTACACCACTACCGAACGGGAGGGGTTGGGAATTATATATGCTATTAAGAAATTTTGGCATTATCTCCTTGCAAACAAATTTGTGTTTTTTAACCAATCATCAAGCTCTCCTATACCTCCTAAACAAACCATGCAGTACATGGAGAATTGGATGATGGTTTATCGTTTTGCTAGAGTTTGAGTTTACAATTGTGGTAAAAAAGGGAAGACACATCTACGAGCCAATCATATTTTTAGATTACCAAATGGAGAAGCTCCAGAAGGAACAGACAATGACATTCATGATGCTTATCTTTTCAACATTGAAATGATCTCTAAGTGGTCAGAGGAGATTGTCACTTACTATCCTATGGAGGAGAGTTCAGTAGAATAGGCCAGGAGTGTAAACAATGAACGGTTTGACAAGAAAGATATTTCCAACTACTTGGAAAACGTTTGTATTATTTAGGTATCGATAGCATTTGGCGTTTATGCATAAGTACCTTCAAGAAGCACATGTTCAGGACTTAGCATTTCATTGCACACAGACAAAGACATTGGCCAACCATGAAGACGGATGCACATGAGTATATTACTAATTGTACTTCTTGTAAGCCTAAACCACATGTAGAGAATGCTACCCTATTTCAGGTAGCAATTGCAACAAGATGGGGCCAATACATAATTGACTACCTGACAACAAGAAGGTTTCCTGAAAATACCTCTAGAGCCAGACAGAGATCTATAAAAATAGAGGTACACAATTATGTACTGATTGAAAATCAACTCTATAAGAGGGGAAAAGACAATCAACTTTGGATATGTGCAATTGAAAGTATGTACTTGCCAATCCTAGAGCAAGCACATGAAGGAATTAGTGGAGGTCATATTTCAGGGGGACAAGACGACAAAAATTGTCTTGACCGTGAGAATATGGTGGCCTACATTACATATGGATGCCAACAAATATGTCAAAAGATGTGAATCTTTCTAGCGTACTAAAGTAACATTACAAAGAGATGAGATTCCACTAAGGCCAATGATGGGAGACTGAGCATTTGCTAAGTGGGGTACAGACCTCATTCCTAAAATATCATTGTAGCTATGGACTATCTCACAAAATAGGCTGAAGCTAAGGCCACACAAAAACCAGATGCAAGGACCACTGCACAATTTCTATATGAAAATATCTTTGTTAGATATGGCCTACCCATAGAAATTGTTAGTGATTGCGGCACACATTTCTTCAATGAAGTGATTACAAATCTCTTAGATGAATTTATGGTGATACACCGGAAGTCTGCTCCATACCAGCCACAAGCGAATGGACATGATGAAGTCACAAATAAGACTCTATGCACTATCTTGACCAAAATTGTATCACATTCACGGACAGACAAGGACCAATAGTTACACTCGACAATGTGGGCTTATCAAGTAGCCTACAAGACTTCAATTGGCACAACACCATACAACATGTGTTCGAACTTAGTGTTATATTTCCTATGGACTTTCTGATCTCAGTAGTAGTAAGAGTGGCTAAACAACTCGAATGGACGGGCCATGAACTGTCTTCCAGGCTAGATGACCTTGAAAAATTAGATGAGCTTCTCCTAAAGCCTATAGCTTCTATCTATGCTCAGAAGAGAAGGCAGAAGGAATTTTTTGATATGCATGTACGCTCTAAAAAATTTAAAACAGGGGACTATGTCCTGGTTTACACATTAAAACAACATGCTAATAAGAAGCTTAGAAAGCGAAGGATGGGACCCTTTGTGATCAAAGATTTATCACCAAGCGGGGCCATCTGTTAGGAAATAAGACGTAGCTAAATAGATAATTGAGTAGATTACTTAATGGAGAGAGACAGATTTATATACACGAGATTATAGAGTAGAGAGAGAGAGAGAGAGAGAGAGAGAGAGAGAGAGAGAGAGAGAGAGAGAGAGAGAGAGAGTACACACGATATATGTGGTTCACCCAATGTGGGCTACGTCCATGGGAAAGCAGCCACTCAATGGCTTTAGTACTTCAAAACAAGAAGTAGTTTACAAAGGGATTATACCCTTAATGAAGCTCCCGCCTTGCTTCACTCTCACCACCTCACACTCACCTTGTTGCATCAACTTCACACTATGAAATGTGTGTAGAAATGGCCTCCTTTTATAGGCCAAAAGGGCTGTCCTCTCTTATTAGAGACAGCCATGTGTAGCCGCCCTTGTACGAATAAGTCCAAATCGGACCCTCCAATCCGCCCATGTGTGGCCGCCCTTGAGAAGACAAGTCCGATTTTGAATTCGGCCACCGGCCACTGGCCATTGACTTCCGACCACCGGCCACCGGCCATCGGCCATTGACTACTGGCCACCGGCCAACCGACCGGTTGTTTTCCGACCACTTTCCGGCCGCCGTCCGGCCATAATATTCCGGCGAAAAAGAATATTCCGGCGAAAAAAAAGTCTCGGGGGCGGAGGCCCCCGAGGCCTTTAAAGTTGCCCTTGATTCTTGTCCGTGAAAATTTTGGTTTCCGGTGAGTGATTTTCCTTCACGCACGATGGCTTCTCCTCATAATGGGGGCCTTGCAAATGTACGCTTTTACCACAGAAAATTACAAGGGTAAATCAGGCTCCATACTTAACACCATCAAGATTGCTACATTGGATGGTGAAGAAATGCCTAGTGGGATTAGCGAATGTCGGCTTAAAAACTATCATTTACCACTAACCCATCATATGCTTCAACAAATACACACGGATAAGAGAAGATCTGAGGAAAAACAACGAATATTCAAGGAAGCTCACGACAAAGCAAAGGAATGCATCGCTCAACAAAAGCTTCTATGACAACAACAGTAGCACGGGTGGCCATTACATATCAATGTCATCAATTTGGTGGATTTCGACAAAGAGCATACAATGGATCCGATAATACAAGTCAAACTTGGGGATAAGCAAGTGGAGACTCATGCACTCCTAGATTTTGGAGCTCAAGGGAATCTTATTTCCTACATCTTATACAAGCAGCTAAAACTTGCAAAATCACTTAAACCAACCGGCCAGGAAATTTACAGTTATTTCGAACTCTCCATCAAGGAAATGGGATGGATCATACTACATGTACAAGTGAATCAATATCTCTATCCACATAAGTTTAATGTGGTAGAAGATATGTTACCAAGGCAATGGGATGGATCATACTACATGTACAAGTGAATTAATATCTCTATCCACATAAGTTTTATGTGGTAGAAGATATGTTAGCGCAACATCCATTGTTGCTTGGACAACCTTGGCAAAGAACATACAATGTAGAAACTGACCGGATCTCGGATACAGTAACCATTCAGTATGCAAACAAAAATCAAGAGGTTCCATTTTTGTCAGAACATAAAGACCAAGATTTGATCACAAAAATACACGCTATGTCCCAACCAATAGTCAGTAAAAAGAAATGGGTTGCAAAGAGCAAGGCCAAAGTCATTCCTCTCGCAAATACGAGAATTGTCCAAGGAACCTAGTCGATCAAACCACCAAACAAAAGCAACCAAAACTATCACCAGCTGCATAAAGCAAGTTTGGGTCAAGAAACTAAAGGTCAACGAAATTACGAATGAAAAACCTCAAACTACCTTGTCACAGCCAAAAGATAGATCCAAAAAACAGAATTGAAAGTATCAGCATGGTTGCCGAAGAAATTTATTGCAACACAAAGTCATCAACAACAAATCTGGATTCCCAAGAGGAACAATATACCAATCCATATAGAAAGAATTCATCGGAAAAAATTGAAATCCCAACCATATGATTCCGACACACGGACAAAGCAGATTTGGGTACCCAAGCAATTACAAAAAGTTCAACAAGACCAAGCACAATTGCCAATACTGTTGAAGATGATGAAACAGAAAACAGAAGGAAGACAGCAACTCAGAGTAGGAAGAAGATGGAGAAGGAGAAGACACAGAGCTTGTGTACGAGATCTCTGTAGTCTGTCTCTCTGTATTGGAATAATAATTGTGTACAAACTCAGAGCTACAAAGCTTATATGAAACCCTAAGAGATAAGGTGTCCTTTCACACCAGATGTCCAGGGGGAAAAACCCAGTGGGAGAAAAGTGCCCCTGGTGAAGCGCGTATACACACTAACACTACTACATGTCTACAAATCCCCCCTGTAGTGATAGTGTGAATCCGTACAAGGTAGCAGATCATCATGTGTATGAGAGTAAGCCCAAAGCTTTTCGGAAAGCTTCAAACTTTTCTCGTGATAACGCCTTCGTAAATAGATCTGCAATGTTATCCTGTGTAGGACAGTAAGTTAGTGTGATCTCCCCTGCATGTAGCCTTTCCCTGACATAGTGGTAGTGAACCTCTATGTGCTTTGTTCTTGCATGAAATACTGGATTCCTTGCAACTGCCATAGCACTCTGACTGTCAGTGAAAATGGTAGTGGGTGCCTGTTGACACTCACAAAGATCTGCCAATAACCTGCGTATCCATACACAATCAACTGTTGCCGTGAAAGCTGCCCTGTACTCAGCTTCACAAGTTGATGTAGCCACTGTGGGTTGCTTCTTGCTTAGCCAAGATATACATGCATTTCCCAAGAAAAAACAATTTCCACTTGTGGAATGTCGTGTGTCAAAATCACCAGCCCAATCTGAATCGTTGTAACCAAGAAGCTGCATAGAACTGTGCTTTCCATACATATCCCCCCTTGGAAAGAACATGGCAAGATTAGGGGTACCTGAAAGGTAACGAAGTATGCGCTTCACAGCCTGCCAATGATGCATACCTGGGCTGTGCATAAATCTGCTTGCTTGTGAAACCCCAAATTGAATGTCTGGACGAGTGTTGCCTGCCAAATATATCAAGCAACCAACCGCTGCTGCATAAGTATGTACATCAAAAGGTTCTCCAGCATCGTGCATGCTCAACTTTGATCCAGTTTCTACGGGTGTAGAGATTGGCTTACAATTTTGCATACCAAACTTGTCCAAAATTTTATGCAAATATTTTGCCTGCAACATGTATATGCCATCTTCTGATTGCACAAACTGAATACCCAAGTAATAATGTAGCAAACCAAGATCAGACATCTCAAAGGTTTTTCTCAAAGCATCTTTAAACGCTTCAATTTCATCTGCACTATTGCCTGTAAGAAGCATATCATCCACATAAAGTGTTAGCATAATGAGAACTCCATCTCTCTTTTTGACATACAAAGTACTTTCTGTTGGACTATTCTGAAATCCCTGGCCAATCAAATAAGTATGTATCTTCTCATACCATGCTCTTGGAGCCTGTTTGAGACCATACAAAGCTTTACGCAATCTACATACCTTTTGCTCTTGACCTTTTACAACAAAACCACTTGGTTGACTTACATAAACTTCTTCCTGCAAATCACCATTCAAAAAAGCAGTTTTGATATCCAACTGATGCACTTTCCAACCATGATGAGCAGCAATTGCAACTAGTGATCTAACTGTGGACGCACGAGAAGTAGGAGCAAAGGTTTCATCATAATCTATGCCTTTCTGTTGCGCATAGCCTTTTGCCACAAGCCTTGCTTTGTACCTGTCAACAGTACCATCTTGTTTCCTTTTTACCTTAAAAACCCACTTTGTACCGATAGGCTTTTTACCTGTAGGCAAGTCCACTAGATCCCATGTATGATTCTTATGAATAGAATCAATTTCTTGCTGCATAGCATCTTTCCACTGAACACACTCTAAAGCTTGTTCAAATGAATCAGGCTCATCTGCATCACAAAGAGTGCTAAAGCAAGCCAAATCTACTTGCTCTCTGCCAAAAGTAGTACCAGCACGTGTTTTTCGTGGCAACGGTGCATCCAACTTGCTATCCTGCAAAGTTTTCTGAACCCATTTAGGCAAGGTTCTTTCTTCCCTGAGAACTTCTTGCTCTTCATGCACAATTTCCTCTACATCATGAGGTGTCACATGCTGATCAAAAGATTGATCAAGATTATCAACCTGTTGTGATTCTTGATTCTCCACAAAAGAAGGAAGCAAATCTTCAAATACATCATGTGTCTGCATATGAGGTACATCAAAAGCAACCATAGGTTGAGCAGTAGTTTCTGCAAAAATTACATCGCGACTTTCAAAAATCTTGTTTGTAGCAGGATTGTAAAGTCTATAACCTTTACTTCCACTACTGTACCCCACAAATATACATTTGATTGCCTTATCATCAAGCTTCCCACGTAACTGCTGAGGGATGTGAGCATAAGCAAGACAACCAAAAACACGAAGATAACTGACTGAAGGTTTTTTGTCATACCAAGCTTCATATGCAGTAATGGTCTTCAAGGCACGAGTAGGACACCTGTTCAAAACATGTGCTGCACAAGCAATTGCCTCCATCCATAGCTTATGAGGCAAACTCTTAGCCTTGAGCATACATCTAGCTGTCTCCATTAAAGACCTGTTCTTCCTTTCTGCAACACCATTCTGTTGTGGTGTGTATGGCATAGTGCATTGGTGTTTAATGCCTTTCTTTCCCAAAAAATCCTTAAATGCACCTGACATGTATTCACCTCCTCGATCGGTACGAAGAGTCTGTACTTTGCAACCTGTTTCATTTTCAACCATGGCGACATAATGTTGAAAAACTGCAAACACATCTGACTTTGCTTTGAGTGGATACACCCAACAAAACCTGGAAAAGTCATCAATGAAGGTCACAAAATAAAGGTTGTTTCCTATAGATGGCGTCCTCATAGGACCACATACATCACTGTGTACAAGCTGCAACTTTCGTGTCGCTCTAACTGAACCATCCTGCGAAAATGCAAATCTGTGCATCTTTCCAAGAACGCAACCTTCACATACATGTCTTGGTGGCATCTCCAATAAGGACAAATCATGCACCATATTATGACGTTGTAAAGTCATCAAACTGCCATAACTAACATGCCCAAATCTAGCATGCCACAACTCAGCATCCTGCATGGCCTGAGTCTTTGTTTCTGCAATACATACCTGAATCTGCTTTTCATAACGATCTAGCACAAATAGTCCATTTTCCAGCGTACCTGTAGTGATAAGAGAATAACCATTCTCTCGATCTCGTACAACACATCTGTCATCCTCAAAAATGACCCGAAGACCATTTTTTGCAAGAGAGGATACAGACAACAAATTCTTCTTGATCCCTGGAACATATAAGACATCTGGCAAGCATAAATCTGAACCATCTGAAATGGTAATCAAAATCTTACCAACGCCTTTGATTGGATAAGAAGCATTATTTGCACATGTCACCTTCTTTCCTGCTGGAGTTGCATCCAATAAACAAAACAAATCCTTCCTTGAAGTAATATGCCTGGATGCACCACTATCAAAGTACCAAATCATTTGTGTCTTGTCAACACTGTAAGCAGAAAAATTTGAACATACTACAAAAGCATAAGAATCCTGCACAAAGTTTGCAGACTCTTCTTTAGCTGTAGAAGAATCACCAGAAGCTGAAACAACCAAACTTGACTCTTTCTTCTTTTCTTTAGCAATTCGCTTTTTACACTCACTAATGTAGTGACCAGGTTTCTTGCAGTAGTGACATTTACCTTTCTTCTTGGACTTGTCGGAATCACCTTTAGACTTCTCTGAAGATTGTCCTGCACTAGACTTGGAGTGATGAGCACTCTCTTTACCCCTGTTTTTGTTCTGTACAACAAGAGCATGATCCATACCATCCACCTGTAAAGACTTGTTCTTACGTGATTGATCCTCCTGCAATAGCAAAGCCACTAACTCTTCAAAATGAAGAGGGTCAGGATTAGCTCGCAAAGACAGAGTCAAAGAAGTCTGAAAAGTCAAATAAGATGGTGGTAGTGAATTGAGTGTTTTGGAAACCAAGTCCTTCTCTGGAATCACTTCACCAATGCTAAGCAATTGCTCTTTAAGATCCCTGATTTTTGTAAGATGCTCGACAATATCGTCACCTTCGTCCATCTGTATTTTGTCAAGTTGTTTCTTCAAAAACTCTATTCTGGCAGCGTTTCTTCCTCCAAACATAGCTTGCAGAGTGTTCCAAGCATCCTCAGAAGTTCTGCAAGATCTGATATGTGGTGTGATTATCCTCTTTATGGTTAAGGCAATCACAGCCATAGCCTGTGCATCTTTAGTATCCCATCTCTTTTGCTCTGGAGTGACTTGTGAGGGTCCTGCACCAACAGCTGCACCACGACCAGGCGTGGCAGGTGCAATGCTACCTGGACGAACTTCATCTCCAGATACATAATCCCACAATCCTTTACCAACCAAAACATTTTTGGCCATAAAAGACCAAAGAGAATAGTTGGTACCATCCAATTTGTCTTCGGATGTAAACGCACCAAAAATCTCTTTCTCCGTAGATTGAGCCATACTGTAGATGCACACAAGAGAGCAAAAGAACCTCCAAGAGATTCACAAATCTCTTCTCCAATCCAAGCAAAACTCTACACAAAATCTCAGCACAAAGCTAAGACAAGCTGCTTCCCAAAAGAACTGTTTACCTGAAGAAAATCTGTCAGAAAGCACACCCTCTTGATCTAAACGCCTCGGAAAAGTAACTTCTGCTACGCTGCTCAGAACGAAATTCTGAGGGCTCGAACGGCTTCGAAAGGGGGGTAAAACCCCAGGTCACCTGCTCAGAATACTCCCGGAACGTCGAGGATGCTCCCACGAACAAATTTTCCGAAAACTGCCTGAAAACTGCGATTGCGCGCGCGGACGCGAAAACGCAAGTAGAGGCTCTGGAAATCACCTTGCTCTGATACCAATTGTTGAAGATGATGAAACAGAAAACAGAAGGAAGACAGCAACTCAGAGTAGGAAGAAGATGGAGAAGGAGAAGACACAGAGCTTGTGTACGAGATCTCTGTAGTCTGTCTCTCTGTATTGGAATAATAATTGTGTACAAACTCAGAGCTACAAAGCTTATATGAAACCCTAAGAGATAAGGTGTCCTTTCACACCAGATGTCCAGGGGGAAAAACCCAGTGGGAGAAAAGTGCCCCTGGTGAAGCGCGTATACACACTAACACTACTACATGTCTACAAATACAGGGTATCAGATTCGACAACAATGTGAAACAAACAATGCAACAGGCACCAACAGTACAAAAGCATCCCTTGTCAATCAAACAGAGAGAAAAACAGCTCGAATGCTTGTTATTTTCCCGCTCCACTCTTTGTATTGGAAATAGAGAAACCTCATCATCGCATGCCAATAAGCATATTCGCTTATGCCCTCCTCTAGCACATCATGAATTTTCCATGCATTGATAGAGTATGCATATAGCGTTGCATTACATGGTCTGCATTAGCACAATGTTTGACCCATGCACACACATACAAGGGCAATCCAGCATCGTCCCGGAGGACTCCAAATAGGAGGTGGGGAGGCATTCTCAATGCGAACCCCATAGACCTAGATAATACTGGAAGGGCATTTTTTTCTATAATTTAAGTTGATCGTGTTTGATTGTGAAATTTTTTTGGGTAAACTCAAATGTATAGGCCCTTATTTAATGAAAGTCTACAAAGAGATGAGGACAAATGTCAGAAATGAGCCTCTAGGTATGTGTATATATGTAAAAATAGCAATTTTTATGGAAAAAACTGAGGAAAACGGAGTTATCCGACCAAAAACATGGAAAGAAAGAGTACATAGCAGATTATTGTGCTATTTTGGACTTATTTTGATTTATTGATATTTTCTGGGTTACTTTCGTTAATTTACTTTTATTTTTGGCTAATTTGAGACAAAAAAAAAGAAAAATAGAAAAGTCAAATGAGATGAAGACGAAATGATAAAAGAAAGAGACAAAATTGATCAGCATGTCAAGGATAACATATGGTGAAGTCGGGGTGTAATTATGAAAAAGTTGCGGAAAGCCCGACTCTAGCAATTTTAGGACGAAATGACAAATTTTTCAAAAATGGGACAAATGGAGTCTAAATGAAGAATTTTTTGAGCCTAAGGTGCACCTCGCAACAAGATAGGAGCACATGTCAAATTTTAGGACAAGTGACTCGGGAACCCCCGATATAAGATATTTTGGGCCTACTTACTACCTCATTTTTACTATTCACAAGTGAGAGAGAGCTAGAGAGACCTAGAGCGTGCGGATCTTCTATGGTTTCATATGATGCACACAGGACATCGGTCAGGTGCTAGACATGAGAGGTAAGCTCCTCACCATAAGCTCTACTTGCTCTACACTAACTTCATCGCGAAAAACCAACGAAAAGGGCAATGGGGCATCGCCGGGAAGAAGTCGAAAATGGTACTGCCATGCAATAACCACTAACCCAATTGCTACAAAACTTGATGGGGGGTTAACCCTAGGCTAGAGGAACAAATATACGACCTCCTACACTGATTAAGGTCAACCAAAAAAACCCTAACTTTTGGGAGCCTGCAAAAGCCAATCTCGGAAAAGTAGCCAGAATGCCATCAAACATCATCAATAAGTACTCCTCAAGGTTCCCAATAAGCCTATGCAAATGCTTGCATGAACAAACTACCAGAAGATGGTCTAAACACCAAGTTAGGTTTTGAACATACAAAGCGTCATTTGGCTCTGATGGCCAAATGGTGCGTCTGTTTGCTACCAAGCTTCACGAGCATCACTGCCGCATATCGTCGACAACCAACATGTATGGTCAAACATCAAGAAAAATCATTGTCGATCGTCTCCTCACAAAAAGATGCTATTTGAGCGACATATCACCAAAAAGGTTAGCCGTAACACCAAATGCTACCCTAAATCCATTCGAAGGTGCTCTATTGCATCTAAAAACTTAGGAGGTGAATCTCAAGAAGAATTACCGCGGAAAGTCATCTCCAAGTGAAGAAATCCCTTTCAAAGACTGGAATGCCAAACAGGGAGTTTCTATGCTAAACAAATAACTTTTTAATCGGGCTTAGGGAACAGGCACAAAGCACTGCAAAGCATCAAAAAATGATTTTTATCAAATAGACATCATACATGTATGATGTCTCACAGCCAGATTTTGCACAAAACTCACTCCTATGGATACACATATACATTATGCATGCCCTAAACATGAAGTACACAAACTTTCATGAGATTTGGAGCCAAGGAGGATGGCTACTACCCAAAAATGCAAAGCCTACGCTAAATCTAAAAAATTGGCTTTAATCCTATCAAAGTGCTCCAAATCAAGTCAAAACAAGCACAAAGCATGCACTTAGCAGATACATTAGGCCCCTATGCTCAAATGTCTGATTTACAAGTAGAGACATCATACGTGTATAATGTCTAGCTCTATCATAAAAGAGATTTGTCTCATCCAAATTCCATTTCAGGCACATCAAAGCAATGCACGCATCCTAAGCTAACTTCACATCAGTCTCAGGCAAAAAAGATGAAATAGATATCATACATGTATGATGTCTAACCCCTACAAAATGACAAGTTGCAAGGCTTAAGAGGTTACCAGCTATTCCATCACAACTTTATGAGCTTGCCAGTCAAATTTCACCATGAATGGACATCATTTATCCATGATATATCCACATGGAGGAAATATGAACGCACAAACTCCTTTTATGGCCTCCCACCTACAAACCATCTCCAAATTCAATTCTGAAGCCACTTACATCATGCACATGGTATGGGTATCCTGTCCCATCATTTTCAAGAAAAATTACATCAAGAGACATCATATGCATATAATGTCTAAGGATATTCAAATCTCATTTTGAGAGGAGTTTTGCCTAGCCAATGCTCATATCACCTGCTTATGAGTCATCCCATCAAGTTGTAACTCATTTGAACATCATTTGCTCAAGCCATGGCCATAATACATACCCAAGGTCATAAAAAAGCTAAAGTGGTCACATATTGCCCAAATGACACCCAAACTCAATTCCAAGAATATATCCATGATGCATATGCTATGAGCTATGCACATATGAAAAATCACTTCATTTTGAGCACTTAGACATCATACGCATATGATATCTCACAGCATAAATTTGCACCCAAAATGAACTTTTTGCCACATGTATAGCACCCTTAGGCCCTAATTTACTTGTGCTTCAATTTTGAAGTTATTTGGAAAGCTAGAAACTACAATAACACTAGATCTAGAAAATTACGCTAATTTTTACACTTGAAAGCCAACCAATCACTAGCAAAGAAGAAGAGACTGTCCTTGAAGGACATTATTGCAGCTAGTGAGCCTTACATACTACCATAGGAGACACTCAAGCCAAGAAAATCTTGGGTAGACAAGATGACATTAGAAATAGAAGGACTGGCGGTGTATCAAGGAACCTTCATAGACCTTTAAGGAAATACAGTGGATATTCCCGTGAATCCACGAGAAATTTTGGAGTATGCAAACAAAGAAGAAACACTCAACCACTTGAGAAGAGCAGATTTGT
The DNA here is from genome assembly GCF_014529385.1 of Adiantum capillus-veneris. Taxonomy (NCBI): domain Eukaryota; kingdom Viridiplantae; phylum Streptophyta; class Polypodiopsida; order Polypodiales; family Pteridaceae; genus Adiantum; species Adiantum capillus-veneris. Next base: position 115,007,839 of record NC_140941.1, read on the forward strand.
ACAACTTCTTTAGAGCATCACCATCGGGTATAGATGTGCAAAGAGTCTACAAGCTAATCAGCTCAATCTAGAAAGATGATAAGGCAGTGATTACTGCTATGGATGGAAAGAAGACAGAGGTGGTGATTACACCTAAATCATAGCAGATGACTAGGGCTCCATAATAATGGTAGCTCGAATAGAGAAAGAAGGGATGAAGTAAATATCTATCCCACAAGAAACCAAATCAGACATTTGAAGACCTGGTAGACCCAAGGGCTAAAAAGATCTACAAGCTTTACAACCAATACTTCCATGTTTGTAGCAAGCGGACACAAAAGTACACGACGCCTCCACTCGCAGTGGCCACTACAATCACTTGGGCATTGAGAAGCAGTGTGCCCAAGGGGTGAATTATGCCCAATATCTGCATGAGCAAGTGGTCGGCATGGGTACAAAAAAGCCCAAGTACATTGGAGGTGGAGAAACACTGACAAAGATTGCATACGAAGCTATTGGTGCAAGAGAATAGTGGATTGACCCACCAACCCAGAATGAGTGGTTGAAGTTAAAGCAAGGCATAGAAGATGAACTACAAATAGCAATGGCACCACCAGTTGCCACGCGACTCCAAAGGAGGCTAGAGACTATACCCGAGGAAGAGGTTGAAGAGCCTCCAAGAAAGAAGAGTAAGATGGTGATGACAAAAGAATCAAGGCCCAAAGAGACACACAGTCAAAAGGCCGCTTAGATCAAGAGGTTGATCAAGCATTCCAAGGAAGGACGAGCACTCAAAGGAGACTTTAAGGAGTATTGGGTACGAGACTTAGCAAGTACTGGAGAAAGCTCCTCAAGACCGCTAGAGGATCAATTCGATCATTACATCCAAGCCTATGAAGAATCTAAAACGGTGATTGAACAACAGAATTTAGAGCCCTTCACAATGGAGGAAGTATAAAATATCAAGAGGTAGATGAAAGAAACGTCAGAGGCTCCAGTCAAGAAAGGCAAAGAAGGTGAGCAAACAAAAAATGCAACTCCACCACCTTCACGACCAGGCTCCTCTACTCCTCCTCTAAGTCCAAAGGCCTCTACATACCAACCACAACACTCACTAGAAAAGATAGAAGAGACAACACCTTCACCAAAAGACAGAGAAAAAGAAGAAAGGAACACTTATGATGACCTCCTTCAAGCAGGATACACATCGACAGAGACTTCTGCAGTGGTCTATGGCACTCCAACTCCACAGTGGGCTGCCAGCAGGCAAGAGCAAGAGAGAAAGGAGATTTTTAAACAACAGGTGAGTTCCAGAAGATCAAAAGAACTGTAGTTAGACCAAGAAACACAGAGAAGAGCACAAGAAAGGCAATCCGCACAGCCTGGAGTACCAGGGTTGGTCCAAATCCCCCATGCACCATAATGGAATCCTTTAGCCATCCCGTGGAGAGAACCTCTAGCACTAGTAATATTGAGTATGGGACATCAAGTTCCCTTTTCAAGCCCGATCCCCAGACCATCAACAAGAAGCCTGGTTACAAAAAATGAAGAGGATGTGAGAGCCACATATCAAGTCATTAGGAAGAGGATGGGGTCTATGAGGGCCTCTTTATTTGCCATGAGATTATGGAGATGATTAACATTTTGAAAAATAGATGCATGCCATGTGTGCAAGAATGATGGGTGTGTAAGAGAGCTGTAAGAGTGGTGAAAGGATGCACTTTTCTCCCCAAAAAGGGGATGGACAACTTTATGATTTTTGGCCTTCCATAACTGCTACATATCATCTCCGATTTGAGAAGAGATTATAGATCTAGAATCTACACACCGAGCTCTTTTGGTAGATATGTTACATGATATACTTTTGCCTGCTACATTTAAATTTCATTTTGGGGGGGAAATTTGAATTCAAATAAGCTAGTTGTTTTGCTTGTTTGAATTCAAAAGTTGTCCTTTGATTGGTTTCTTAATATTAAAGGTTTGACTCTCTTAAATTGCCGAATAAAGAGGCCCTCCTAGATTTCATTCTCTTCCTAATGACTAGACACAATCAGAATGCGATCTCTAACATTGGGTGAAGAAAATAGTATGCTGTGTAGTACCAGGGAAGACAATATGCAAATAGAACATGATCACCTCAAAAACATGATCCACATTACGACCCATAAAGCTGAGGAAGTAGAACGAGAGCTTGAGACTCTCAGCAAGACACTAAGAGGGGCCGAAAGAGAATGAGACACTCAGACACTGCAAACGACAGAGGTCTTGCGTGAAGTAAAGAGTCTTCATGTGAAGAGAAAGAAAGAGTGGAGGATGAGTTGGAAGCAACAAAAGATGAAGTACTGGAGCTAAAAGCCAAATTGGAGCTCCAAAACTTGACAATCTAGAGTCTCAAAGCAATCCCGAGGGCTGCATGAGCAATTGTAGGAGCACATAGCCAAGCTATACAAGCTTTGAAGCACAAATCATTACTGTACAAAAGGAATTACGGCAAAGACAGAGAATGCATATGGCAGAAGGGTCCCTAGCCACAGAGGATGAAGGCTCAACACCAAGAACTCTACAAAGAACACAAACAACTCCAAATCTAGTTAGGAACTCTAAAAGAGCTGTTGGTAGATCAAGCAGAAGAAGCTACAAAAAAAAGATATACTTGCTCAACAACATATAACTGAACTACAAAAATAAGTAACCAAAGCAAGGACACATGAAACAAAGTTAGGGCCCAGTGACCTTGGCATTAACACAAGAGATGAAAATTTGGAGGTTGCTGAAGGTGCAAAAGATCTACAACATCTAGAAGAACAGCTACAGACACAGGAAAAAGGAGATCAACCTTTAACTACACAGAAGGAGACATGTCTCCAAAATCTAATCGAACAATCCACAGCTGAAGACCACAAGGCAGCCTTGGAATGGGAGAAGCAAATGATACACTCAGTAGGAGTCCAAGGGCTCACCACAAATGTGCTTAGGGAGGAATGGATGCAACCTTCACTCCTATACCCTCTTTTAAAGTATGAAGTGCTAGTGATAAATAAAAGAGTCGAAGAAGAAGCAATAGTGTAATGGAAATGGCATATGAACTTTGAGAGTAGCATAATTAGGAAACTTAGAAAAATCATTTTTATTAGATTATTTTGAGAGCATAGAGGGTGAACTTAGTTGATGGTAGCAACATAAACATAGTACTTAGTTAACTTGGCATGAACAAAACTTTTGCAAGAGAGAGAGTTTAGAGAACATGACAACAGCTGAGGACCGGATTTATGTGGAGCCACTCCCCCTCCAATAGGCATTTGTATTATAGTTTCTCCCATCAAGAGAGACTTGGTACAACACAATCTTTGTGTTCCTTGTGACCTAGGTGATGCAATGAAGATGAAAATCTTCATGCATCACAAGAGGATAACACAAACTTTGCAAAAAGCATTAATTATCCCAAGCCTCAGTCCCAAGGCCTCAAACACCTTTGAAGGTGGAGAGAGCTAGCAGGGAATGAGGGTAGTGAAGAGGAAGAAGAAACATTCCATAGGAGAAAGACGTATTTCCTCACTTATCATCACTCTTCTTGCTAGCATACATAATAGCATATTAATGAAGATGGAAAGCTTAATCATTGAAGCATGGCTCTTGGTTGGATTTGCATTCCATTGCCAAGAGTATTGGTGTAGGCTCTCAACTTCTCTACTAGCTAGAGATGGAGATCTTGCACTTTGGACTTCACACAATGAGAGTGTGTGTGTAGAAGAGTATACCCCCCAAGCTATCCCCCTTCTTGCTTTGGTCACGTGTGTGTAGAAGAGTATACCCCCCAAGCTATCCCCCTTCTTGCTTTGGTCAACCCCCCCTTGTATGTAGCTCATGCTTGAAGCTCATTGGACACACACACTCACACACACTCTCATTGTGTGAAGTGCAAAGTGCAAGACCTCAGTGTCCTTCTCCAAGCTAGTAGAGAAGTTGAGAGCCTACACCAACACTCTTGGCTATGGAATGCAAATCCAACCAAGACCCATGCTTCAATGCTTAAGCTTGCCAAATCTTCTCCATATTCATTAATATGCTATTATGTATGCTAGCAAGAAGAGTGATGATAAGTAAGGAACTACTTCTTTCTCCTATGGAATGTTTCTTCTTCCTCTTCCCTACCCTCATTCCCCGCTAGCTCTCTCCACCTTCGAAGGTGTTTGAGGCCTTGGGATTGAGGCTTTGGATAGTTAATGCTTTTTGCAAAGTTTATGTTATGCTCATGATGTAGGAATTTTCCCATCTTCATTGAATCACCTAGGTCACAAGGAACACAAGGTGGGATGTTTCTTCAAGATTCTGGTGGGATGTCTGCAACCATATTGCAATTTGCTTCTTTATCTAGTAGAGCATTGCATCTCACACTTGCTCCTTTTGTACTGTTGAGAACTATAGCTATTCTCCTTGGAGATTCTATTGAAGATTTATGTCCTGATTTTCCCATGGTCTCATCTTCTTCTAATTGTGTCTCTATGGAGGGTGTTTTGAGACTCTGTCTTGCAATCTGACTTGCATCTGCTAATTTGACTAGCACTGTCTGATTGATCTTTGGACTTCCTATTTCTTCTTGGTTGTGTGCAACTTTGTTCTTCTTAACTTTTGGCTTTGATGGAATCATCTGCTCAATAGCTTTCATGGTTGCTCTTTGCTCTGTTTCATCTGCACTTCATTCTGTTCGATGAAGATGAATAATCTTCAATAAGATCTTCCATTTGAATTGTGCTTGAGGACTTTGTGCTATCGTCTGCGGGTAGCCCGTCTTGGTCTTCATTCTTTTTTGTCTCTGAAGACTGCATCTTCATTGAATTCTGTATCTCTAACATCTTCTGGGCCATTGGCATTCCCATCATGATGTTGTATGGCATATCCTTTGTTGTGATCACATGGAATTGAGCTGTGATGATCTGTGAACCTATTTGAATGGCGATGGAGATGATTCCCCAGCATTTTGCTCGTTTGTTTCCTGATATGCTCACAAATTCAGGAGCATCTTCCAGTTGTGGTGGCCACATATTTTCCAAGTGCGAAAGGACATGAGGTTCTTGTTTAGTTGAAAATCTAGCTTTACTTCTCTTGACAGGTTTTCTTCGTTTATACCAACAATGTTGCACTGGATCATCTCAAGATCCGTGTTGAAATTGACTGCTTTTGCTATGGTAGTGTCCTTTGGTTGAGCTTTATCTTCAACTTATGTACTTGGTGACCATTTTCTTCAATTGATGTTGGCTTGTTTTGCTGTAATACAGTGCCTTTTTGCAACTGTTGAGCATTGTTCACTTGCATCTGAGTAACCTTTGATCTGAGAAGATCCATTGTACTTTATGGCAGAATCTGTCTCTTTGTAGGAGATTTTGGTGGTGACCTTTGTGTAGATTTTTGGACTTTAGCTTTCATTGATTTTGAATTTTCTATCACCTGTTCTGGCAGCTTGAGGCTTTGCATCATCTTCAGATAGTCTTTGAATTCAGCCGTTCCGTCCATAGGGATTTGTACAAGGTCATGATCTTGCCGATATTCGTTACCATGTGCATCTTGATATGAATATGTGAGCTTGGTCACATGTTACTGTTTGAACACTATTGGATTTGTTGGCTTTTGACTCTGACTTGTGGAGATCAACTGAAACTTTTGTTCTTGATGATATTCATATAAGCATTTGTCTGCAGATTTTAATGGGATCTAGGTCACTTGGAAACTTCCAACAACCATATGATCTTTCAATGGTTTCTGTTTTGAAGAGGTCTGTTGGCTAGAATCCCTAGGGCTTCTAACAGGTGTAGCATTTCTTGGTACATAAGCTGAGCTTGATGGATTCACAGCTCCTCCCTTCCTAGGGTGATCACTATAGCTTGCTTCATTATGAGAGTTCAAAATTGTTTGGCTTTGGTTTAGTCTCACCTTTTGGGAATATAAAGATACAGTTTGGGTAGCAATGTTGATGTTTGGCATACGTAAACCTTCTACATAGTTTCCTATGTATATCCTTGAAACATGACAATTATTCTCCAAGTCAAGCTGTAGATAGCATTATCTTTTCCCTGATATTGTCTATCCCATGGGTCTCCTATGATATCAGCTTCCGTGGTTTCAGGACCAAAGGCATCATATGATAGAATCTCGTCTATATCTACGATTGTTTTGGTCAAAGTATGCGCTCATTTGGTCACAACGTCGAAACTTGATTTCTGATGGAGGAAGGTTTGGCTCTGAACAGATTCCTGGGTTCCCCTGGTAATATCCTTCAGCTCTAAAGAGAATTGACTATAATAGATTCTTTCCTCTGAGATAAACCATCCTTTATGATCCATCACTGGATGCACTTGTATGAGTTGGTATTTGGGCCGTTCAAACACAGGTTGATCCTTTTTGTACAGTTTCCCTTTTTGGTCTACATAGTGTGCATATGAATTATGGGTACCATACAATGCTAACAACATTCTGTTTGATGTGTCCCTTAGCCTCGTGAATGATCTGCACACTTGTGGCAGTGGATGCAGAATCATTTGCAAACCTAACAGTCTTTTCAACATTCGATGATAACTGGACACCTTGACCAAATTCATGCAGGAATTTGTTGTTCAAAGAATCAATTTTAAGCTTTTCAGGTGCCTGTGCATCTTTATGCTATTTTGAATTTGCACTGCTTTTACTGGTGCTTCTAGTTGTAATGCAGAATCATCCGATTGCATTAAAAATGACGAGTTAAATGCACTTACATCAAGATTCGCATTTCCAATATTCTCTGTGCCTTTCTTGGCAGTTGATGTGTCCTTGTTGTCTGGATTTCTTGGACAATCTTCAGAAAAATGTCCACCTTTTTTTATCACAATCTGAGCAATACACCATGATTGGTGGTATTTCAACTGGCTTTGTCATGTCAAGCTCTAGCTGAGAAGTTTTAGCTTTTGTACTTGCCAAGTTGCCGGCTTCTTCTTTTAGAACACTGAGCATTAAGCAGTAGATTGCTCCATCTTGACCTTTGTACTGCCTTTGACTTGGTTCTCCAATGATTTTGGCTCCTATTGGTTGATCTGTTGGATCTTGCATTCTGGTCCTTGACTATGGATCTGACCACTATAATCCATGTAGAATGACCCTGATTGCATATGCACCAACTCTATGTTTTACTGGCTTGTGCAGATTTCTAGATAAACACTTGGGTTGACTTTATGAACTTCTATCTGCACTTCATCTTTGAGCTTGCAATAACTGGCTCCACTGAAGTCTGTGAACATCTGGCAGTTCTCTAGATTTGGCTTTACTCTGATCAATAGGTTCTTGGCTCCTGTGCTGCTTTTGCTGCTCACAAAGTATTTATGGCCTTCTGTATCTGCATATAAGACTTTATCTCCATTGTAGCCATATAGCTATAAAATCTGCTCTATTGCACTTGTACCGATGCTATCATTGCTACTAGCTTGCTCTGCTGTACTTAAATTCTTGGCTCGATTTGAGTCCATGTTGACTTGTTTTGTAAAAACTGTCTCCTAGCAGATTTTGGTATTGATTAGCAAAATTTTTGCTACTCAGTTTTGATTAAACTGCTTATGACAAGCACTTTTGCAGTTGACTGCTCTTTAGACTCACAAGAGTTGATTAACTCTAGCTTGAAAGTTTCAGAATTGATTGCAACCTTTTGAAACGATGAAAACTTGGGCCTTAAACAGTCTAATCTACAATCCACCGTGATTTCTGTCCCTGTTCATCCAACTAGAAGCTAATTTGCAATGCAATTGCTTTCTAGCATGCAAATTTTTTGAAATTTGACTAACGCTCCACTGCTTTGAGTTGAACGTTTTCAACTTTTTTGGGCTATCCTTCTGCTGATCTGGTTCACTTTGTGCGATTTTTTCCTAACTGCTGTTCTCGATTTTTGCTCGCTTTGTGTTGTTTGCTCAGTGTGCGACTCTTTCGGCTTTGCTTTTTTGCTTTTCTGCCTCTTTCTAGCTTTTTCGACAGCTTTCTTTTTATTTTTCTTAATTTTTAATAAAATTTTGAATTTTCTTTTGTTTTTGAAATTTTTATGATTTTTAAATTATTTTTTTGGTGAATTTTCTAAATTTTTATTAATATTGTAATTTTTATGAAGTTTTTTAAAGGCTTTATGAATTTTGTGGTTTATTGGGTGAATTTTTTGTGCATTTATGAATTTTCTACAATTTTTAGGGATTTATCTTTGACTTTTTATATTTTCTATAAATTTTTATGAGTTTTTCTATTTTTTTAATGATTTTTAAAAACTTTTTTATGATTTCTTATAAATTTTTTGTCTTTTTTTTTAATGGTTTTATGCTTTTTTTGGGTTTTTTAAAATTAATTTCTTTAACTTTAGTGGGTTTTATAAAACTAAAAAGGAAAACTAACTTACCTGTCTAACTGTGGCGGGATTGCAGCATTGACCAGCGAACAGCACGGGGAGTCGTGGGCGCTGATTTCAGGGGTTGAAGGCGACGTGCAACAACATGAAACGCGGGCAGGTCTGGCCCTGAGCGTAGCAGAGAGAGATGACATAGTTGATGGCGCGCGTGGCGAGGTGTTGGCGCTGAGAGAGAGAGAGAGAGAGAGAGAGAGAGAGAGAGAGAGAGAGAGAGAGAGAGAGAGAGAGAGAGAGAGAGAGAGAGAGAGAGAGAGAGAGAGAGAGAGAGAGAGAGAGAGAGAGAGAGAGAGAGAGAGAGAGAGGGTACGTGGGCAACGGTGACATGGCAGGCGCCCTGGCGTGTAGTGGGCCGCGCAGAGGGGAGAGAGAGAGAGAGAGCGAGGGAGTGCGTGTGCAGGTGCACCGACGGGCAGTCAACAAGACAGTAGCGTGGCAATCACGAGCAGAAGAAGACGAGAGAAGGACGGCATGACAGCCGGACAGGCCCTAGGGGAGGTACGCGACAAGGAGGGAGAGAGAGGGTGTGTAGTGTGTGAGCTAAGCGACAAAAGGGAGAGAGAGGGAGTTAGAGAGAGAGTGAGGGGGAGTAGTGAGAGAATGAAAATAATCACTATTTAATTGATTCAAGAGAGAGAAGAGGGAGTTAGAGAGAGTGAGGGGGAGGAGAGAGATTGTAAATGATCGTTAGGAGGAGGAGAGAGAGGGAGGGTGTGTATGGAGGTTGTTCACGCGGAGAGAGAAAAAAGAAGAAGAGTATTTTAATGTCGAAGGAAATTATACCAACAGACCATAAAGATCTATCGAAAGTTTTCTGTGCCGCAAGGCAAGGTCGGAAAAGACAGGTGTCGAAACTTGAGATTTGTTCTTATAATTTTTAAACGTCTAAAAATGCCAAAATTAGGCCGAAAATTACTCGAGAAGAAAAAAAAAGATTTGAAAATCCCAAAAATTGCTAGAAAAATCCAAAAAATTCTCGAAAAACTCTAGAAATCTTAGAAAACCATCGACAATCACAATCGAATACTTTTGACACGCATAAGCACACCAAAAATAGTAGTTTTTACCGAAAACGCCAAATTCGACAAAATCATCAACCTACCCCCCGAAATTAGCAAAACGCTCCAATTTTGACGAACGAAAGCCAAATGCGCTCGAAATCAAGCCGTAAGCACACATTCAAAACAACCCATAAAGATCGCAAGATATAAATGTTTTATGGAATTAACCAAAAATAAATGCAAAAATTGCCTTTTTTTTTTGAAAATTCTCCACACATAAAGGATTAGTGCATCCAAATAAAATCACAAAAAGCACATCAATTCAATTGCCAATGAATTTGATCAATAAAATCCAAATTAAGCAATTAAATCAATAAAATTAGGTCAAAATTTGACGCATTTGGAGTGTGTAAATCCTTGTTTTGAGATAAAAAACGCAACAAATTAACCATTACACACATCAAATATGAAAATTAAACATTGAATTAATCATGCACATCAAATTTTTAAGCACACACACACACACACTAATAAAATTGACAATTTTTACCAATCTTTAGGTGCGCACACAAAAGCGTTAATCTTGTCGAAATTGCAATGTGATTTCACAAATCTCTAGTTGGGCATGACCACAATACAAATCAATCATCACAATTGAAAAATCATTAAGCACACATTGATTTTTAGGTGCACAAACAAGGGCAAAATAGTGCACACACACCTAAAATTAGGCATACACACACCCAATTAGAATGCACACAAGGGAAAAATAGTGCACACACACCTAAAATTAGGCATACACACACCCAATTAGAATGCACACAAGGGAAAAATAGTGCACACACACTTACAATTGACCATTCAAGCATGCAATTAGATCAATTAGGCACACAACTAACAATGTACAATCACCAATTAGCAATTGAACTTGTCAATTTCATACGTCACCAAATCAGGAAAATTTTGGCATTACGACGGTATGAAAACGAACAATCCAAACGTTTTCAAAGCAACATAGAATCAACATTACATTGCATCATGGTGGAGTCTCTACACAGTTCTATGCATCTTTGAATTCTAGGGAGGTTGAGAATACCACCTTGATTACCTTTCCAATGAAGATCGATTGATCGGTTTAAAGCTCCAATCCTTCATAGCAAATTAGTTTGTAAGTTTAGCAAAATTAGTGAAATTAGCAAGGGGTTAGTGAGAAATTAGAGTGTGTAAACACACAATTGGCAAGATATGGTGATAAATTAGGGAATAATGAACACATTGCTTTATGCACACATATCCAAAATCCACAAAATCAAATGTGCCACTGATCGTCTGTTGATCGTATGTCTGATAAAACTCTATAAGGAAATGTGATACAGAAGCCAAAAACTCTTGCAATGAAAAGGCAAGATTGAAAATAGACTTGAATTCCTGCTCCCGCTACTGAAGCCCAATTCTATAGAGAAAATGGTACAGCTTGTCTTTGGGTGCCTCGTTAGAGCAAGGAAGCTCCTCCTCTATCTCGATCTAAAAGGGATCCATTTATGGAAAGAGGTAAGAAAACTTGGGTTGTTGGTTAGGGTGAAGGTAAGAAGGCATTGGCTAACACTAAAGAGTACCAAGGGAGGACTGACTGGCCTCCTATATATAGACTCCTCAGGAACTCGACCATGTCATTTCAGCCACCCTTATGATTGCATTAGAGCTGGTGCAATAAATGCAACACAAAGACCGAGGCAACCTCCATCATCCCTATGACACGTGTCCTTCACACGGTGAGTACCGTAGCTATATAAATCACCTTGACTGTACACTCCAGAACTCCCTCACATCTACACAACGTAGGAGGTATGGAGGACAAGAAGAGAGGAAAGGCGAAGCTTCCCCAAAAGATGATGGCGGAAATGAAGGAGGCAGAGAAGACTATAGATGAGGAAAAAGCTCTTTGAAAGGAGCTGAAGAAGAAAAACCAAAAGGCAAAGGCTGAGAAAAACATCACCGTAAAGATCAAGGACAAGAAACCATGAACGATAAAGGAGGGAAAAAATTAATTGAAATGGACAAACAAGATTGTGCTTTCTTGAAGTTGTAATGGAGTCCTTGAAGATAATGAAAATGTCTTCATATATTGTTCCTTTGTCTTTGCCTCTTTGTCTCTTTTTTTGGTTAACGATTATGAAGGAAGAGCTTTAATCAAAATGTGTCGCACAACAATGCGAGTGGTAGATTTATGTCACACAGTCGTTGACTTGCGTTGTGCATTGACAGAGAAATGTCGTGACACAATGCGATAGGGAGCTCACTGCAAGGTCTCTACCTGCCCTAGAAAAGGGTTACCTATGTAAAATTTTATGCTTAAATATCAGTTTGGCAAAAGATGATATTTTTAGCAAGTTTCAGTGATCAAATGTCCTTTTTGTGTTGTGATCCTTGTAGAACATTTAATTCTGGTTAAATTCAGTTTTTGTGAAAAAATTCCAAAATAAAAAGTTTTTTAACCAACCGGTATGGTCTAGGATCGACCGAATTGTCAAACTGTGCACCAACCCAGATTTCCTTAAAAAAGAGGGTCCCGATGTTGGAGGCTGCTATTTATGGCAGGTAGTTGTATCTATTACTTGCAGGTCTGTCTCGAGCTAGCAAGTTTCAGAATTGAATTTGTGTTAGTATAGATCAAGTTAGCCTAAGGTTAGTAAATTCCTAAGGTATGCGTATGGCATGGATGTGCATATGCATGTATGGGTGTGCATGCATGGTCATGGATGCATGGTCATCTATCCCCATCATGTATGGCCATGGGTCATGTGTATAGGTAGTCTTGTGACAAGAGTTAGTTTAGGCATGGAAAGTGTAGCATGGGAACTAAGCATGGCCTAGATAGGGTAGAACATGGGCCAAAGAGTGAGGTGTGGGCAATGGACCATGGGTCTAGGACACCACAATCCCTCAATTTAGCATGAAGCTAGCACTACGTCCTCTTGTTGCAATTGATTTGAGAGAGAGAGAGAGAGAGAGAGAGAGAGAGAGAGAGAGAGAGAGAGAGAGTATTAGGCAAGTGAGGACACCTCACTAGGAAACCCCACACCTAGCATGACACTTGGAGGGGGGGTGGGGGGGGGTGTGTGTGTGTGCATGGGCTCTCCAATTCCAATTTTAGCAATCCAAATTGACCCTCCTTGAGGGGGATTCCTATATAAGTGTAGCTCACCCCTCTCTAGACACAGACAACCCCCAAGTCTTACAAGAAAGTGCTGTTGCTGGAGCTTCCATTGGAGGAGCTTATCTACATCAATTAGCACACACAAGGAGGCTTAATCAAGGGATTAATTCAAGTTATGTTACTCTAGTTACTCCATAGCCTCTTCTCTCTGGAGGACCTATCTTGAGCCTACCCTATTCTGCTGATTCTGCTAGTTGGTTACATCATAATTTATAGACTCTTAACTATTGATCATTCCCTTCCCTGCCGGATTAAGGAACACTAAAGCTACCCTAATCTCTCAAGGAGATCTAAATTCTTTTAATTATTCATAATTAATGTTTAATTGTTTCCTACCCACTTATGTGATTTTACTACATGATTAAGAAGGAATTAATATCCCCTCTTATGCTCTAGTTAATACATGATTAAAGCGTGAAATCAATCTCTCTTTGTGCATTAAATTTCTGCATGATTATGTTCCCTTGTGCATTAAAGATTATGTATGATTAGAGTTCTATTTGCACTAGTCTAATTACACATATTTATGCATGGTAAAGTAGATTTTGATCCTCTCTTTTACCCAAGTCTATGCATGTTTTTGGGCATACATTGTGCATAGTATTGATAAGTCAAAAGTGATGCATGGATATGATTTCTATATTGCATATGGTGGATGAAGTTATGGTAATACTATGGTAAAGATTATGCATGTGTGTTTATGGTAAGTTTGTTTTCTTCATTCATAGTTAAGTGACTAATTAGGGAGGAAATTTTATCCTCCTTTCTATGTAACATTACGTACCTAATTAGGGAAAGAATTCTTTTACTCTAAATCACTTGTGCATATCAGCATGTCGATTGATCTTAGCTAGTTTCCACCTTGTCAATGTTGCTTTACACAAGTTTATGTGTGATTATCCATAACTCAAATCAACTTCTACTTGAGGAAAGCTATGGCTTAAAAGCATTTCATTGCACTCTCCTAGATGTAGAGTATTGTTATGAGTAAGATTAGTTACTCTTTTTCCTAATCCCATTGGATGCGTAATCATTGTTGATATGGTTACTTGATACCATATTTAGCCCTTCTTTCTTCAGAGTTTTTCTAACCCAAAGTAGTGAGACATGGCTCCCAAGAGGACACGTTTTGGTGGTGCTACGACCGTGAGGCAAGAACTAGCAACATGGTGAACAACGGTAAAGCACCGACGAGAGAGAAAAATCCGGTCATCTCACGAGGCATCGAAGAGGAAATTCATGAGGTAGGATGGATTTTATTTTGTATTTTACGTAAGCATTGCATTACGATAACTTTAGGAATGTTTAAACTCCCCAAAATATGTTGGAAATCCAACTGAGACAACGGCATTAGTATTTTAAAGGTTTTATTTAAATTTAAGTTTGAAGTAATAGGAAAGAAATGTTTTATGGAAAGATTGTATTGAGGTAGGAAAGAATGGTTGTTAGGAAAAATTATCTCAAACAAATTTCATTCATTATTCCAATGTTGACTTAGTCTGAACCCCCTACTAATCACAGGGTGGTAGCTTGCGAAGTTATCATAGGAGCTAAATCCACGACTTGCATTCTATGTGGTGGATATGTCCATGGTTTGCTTTGATGCGGTGGATACATGATTTTTACCCGGAGAGTTACTCCATGAATTGGGTGGATCATGGACTGGTTGTATGGGTGGCCAATTGGACTGTTTGTATGGGTGGCCAATTGACAACGGGTGGAGTTAACACTTGCTGGAGGTCCTCACGACTCCACGACATTGGAATTTTTAATGAAGTATTATTTGTTGAGTACTTTTTCCTAGGAAAGATATGTTTTGGTGCCAATTTGACAATGTTTGAAAGGTTGTCTTAACGAACTTGTGATGAAACCATAAAAAGGAATCGTAAGTGTTGAACAACAATGTGTTAGTAATTAGGCCACACAAAGACTCTGTGTGAGTGCGGGGTGGAAAGTGGGGTCTTGGCTCAGGTTGCCAAAGCTTACGAGATGGGTGGTATGGATCAAGAACTCTCTGCCCTATGCAATAGAGTACGAAATCAGATAGCTCATTACGCTAGAGCGAAAGGAACTCGGTGTACATGCCTCTAAAAGCTACGGGGAAAAAGGCACCGAGGTTACTTCTCCTCCTGGAAGATGAGAATAGGTCCGATAATATGTAATTACGCTTTCCCTATGGGGCAGAGCTAGACTGCTTTTACTGGTGGCTTGGACTCAACTCACTATGAGAGACCATCCAGTGGTTTTCTTTTTAGCCAATTTTATTGTTTCCTTCCACATAGGATCTAGCGACCGTCAGGTGTCCTCCAATTCCATCAAGGTGAGACGGGGAGGGGACCTCACACTCACTCCACGATATGGGTGGTCCCTGTCGCGTTGTGAGCGACACCCAAATATCGCGCCACAACGCGATAGGAAGGTGTGTCCAAGATATGGGTGGTCCCTATCGCATTGTGATGCGACATCCAAATGTCACACGATAGGGAGGCATGTCAACGATATGGGTGGTCCTTATCGCATTGTGATGCGGCATCCAAATGTCGCACCACAACATGATAGAGAGGCATGGTAAGTCCCTATCGTGCTATGACGCACCTTTAAGAGTGTCATAATAATCAATATCTAATTCTCCTAAATGATTTTCTCATGTTAAACTGATCATTTAATATGGGGAAGTGCCAGGGGAGAAAAAGCTAGAATATTGGTTAAGCTAGCATACCGGACACAATAGGGATCCAAGGAGGGAAAATAGGGATCCAAAGGGGGGGCCATCTGCAAAAGAGCCATGTGAAACAATGAGCTAAAAATACCCTAAGGTTCAGCCCATTAAGACTTCCAAAATGCTAAGGTTCCAAAATTCAAAGGTTATGTCCAAAGGTCAACCATAGGGGAATTGGATGCTTTGTGTGTGTACAAAAAAGTCTTTACAATCCCTACTTAGGAGGGGGCGAGCCTTGCATGTAGGGGATGAGAGAGAAAGCCACACACACACACACACAAGATCCCTTTACACAAAGGGAATGAGGGACACATGTCAGCTCCCTAGGCCAGATGCCCACAAGGTGTACCCAATTCCTATTGGATGGCCTTGGAGGTGGACCAATGAGAATTAGGCTAGAGTAAATCTAGTTTAATTAATTTAAAAACACTTAATAAAGGAACCAGTGAGAATTAAGTCCTCTAGAAGACTATTGTACAGTCTCCCAAGGGGTCCAATGAGCATTCAGCAGCACAATGGCTTGCCTGATTCCTATTGGCCAGGAGGCAAAGGGGTCCAATGAGAGTTTAGTTGAATTATTAAATTACCTAAAGCTCTCACAAAAGGGGAAAGGGGGACACATGTCAGAAGGCTATCACTTATGCTGCTTAATTGTCATTGGCTAGCCCTAGGGAGGTCCAATGAGAGAATAGCAAGAGCAAATAACAAGAGGGGTCGCCCAAGAGAGAGAGGGGGCTGATTTTTGCAACACATTATCACACACACACTCACACAATCTCATGTGGGAAGTAAAGAAGACTCTCTCTCTCGTTCTCAAGCTTTAATGGAAAGCTTACCACCTACTCCAAGCTTGTGAGAAGGGAGGCCTACACCAACAACTCTTGGCTTTGTGATGCAAATCCAACCAAGAGCCAAGCTTCAATGCATGCTCATATCCTCTACCATGCTAATTACTAAGCTAAGCTATGCTAATATGAGTGATTATGTGAGGAGATGTAAATCTTTCTCGTAAGATAGTCCCTCTTCCTCTTAATCTACTCTCATACCCTGCTAGCTCTCACCATCTTTGAAGGTGTGTGAGGTCTTGGGTCTGAGACTGGGGATAATTGATGTTGTGTTTGCTAAGTGTTTTGCTTAGTGCATGAAGCTTTCATATTCATTGCACTAGCTAGTCTTGAAGGAACACAAAGAATTGTATTGTACAATGTCTCTCTTGATGGGAGAAACCATAATACAAAGCCTTTTGGAGGGGGGACCGACTCCATGCAAATCCGGTCCTCAATTGTTGTCAATAGCTTAACACTAGAATGGTAACCTAACAGGACATAAAAGTGTCCTTTCAGGGTTTTGGGAAAAATTTCCAAAACCATAGTAGATCCACTCATTTTGAAAAATCCTTTCATGAGCTTATAGTTCAATAACTACTACATATGGAAAAAATGAGAAACTTGTAATTTTTCTCATCCCTTGGTCACTACAAGCCTCCAAAGTTGATGGACCAGTGCATTTTGCCCAAAACAGCAATTTCTTACGGTTGATGCATATAAATAAGAGTGGATATTTTTGTAGGACATGAGATAAAATGCCCCGTTAACTTCAATGGCTTGGTGACCAAAACATATGGTTGCTTTTACCTCACTAATGTTTTTTTGGGCAAAAAAAATAGGTACAAAAAAGTTGCATTTTTGCCATTCTGCGGACCTATCATCAAAGTTTCTATAGTCACGCTCAATAAAGATACTATATACATGTTTTCTTAGTTCCCTTTGGGCCTCTGGATTCAAAAGGAGCCATGGAGCATGTCAAAAGGATAATGGATCTCTTACAATTGGAACCTTGGGGGCAATGATAAAGTGCTAAATACAGCAAACATGAAAAAACTGGGTTTAGCATTATGACCTCTAGAAACCCATAGAAACTACTCAATATGTAGCCAAGTTTGTAGTATATGATTAGATTTGGTCACTACCTACAAAATACACACAATTGGCCTAAGAAACTAGCAATATTGAGAAAGTTATACTTGCTACTCTAAAATGTATCGTATTCTTCAGAAATCAAAAAACTCAACCATCATCATATACTATGCTATATAGCATATTAGGTCCCCCAAAACTCAAGGAATATTAGCTTTATGTTATACATTACACTTACACAATCAAAATTGAATTTGGATATCAAGAAAGCCACCAAAAAAATCATAAAAGTGCTAATTTTGGCAAAAAAACAGGATTATGCAATTCTTGTAAATTGGTCATAACTTTCAATTTTAACACTTAGCTCTCCCTACAAGCATCAAAACATGTTGAGAACTATGAAGGCCTAACCTCTAGCCATCTAAACCTCACAAACATGAAGTTTAGAGTGGTATAGTTGCCAAAAATTGAAAAAAAGCTAAAAACAAGACCCGTTTTTTCACACAATTTAGGTTCAAAAATGTTGTGCAAGAGTAAGGTTAATGGTGAGATCGATACTAAAAAAAAAATGCTAAGTTTTTTTCAGCTCATAGGGCAACTTTGTGGATATATAGCACCTAGAAATTTTTTCATACTCTTCAAATAATTCAAGCAAAATGGTCACTTAACAGGACACAAAAGTGTCCAAGGACATAAAAGTGTCATGTTACCATTCTAGTGTTAATTTCTCTCTCTTTTGAAAGTATTTTTCATGCTATCTAACTAGGTGTTATTATTTTTGTTGCTCTCTCCACCCAAGCACTCTTGTAATTCTCATTAGGAATCTATTCTAATGAAATGCCCACTATGTTCATGCTAATTTCCGCTACACACAAGTTTTTAGGCCATTAAATGTTACATTGGTATCAGAGCACAAGTTTTCTCTTTTCTTGCTCAAGAAGGGAGGACCTCAAGCTAGCTATAAATGGTTGGTATTATTAATTGCCTGTGAGTAAGTAGAATAGAGATTTTTCAGCCTTGTAGTGCGCCTGCCTTCGTGCAGTTAACGGGGCATCACCGTCGAGAGTTATGGTCTATATAGTGGAGTCCTACGGGGCTTGCCTACGGCTTAACCACTCTTGAGCTATTAGAAGCTTGACAAGAGACGGTGATGTTTTGGTGTTGAAAGACCCTCTCTTGTATTCCTTGCAATTAATGGTATTCGAGCCACGGGTACAGTAGCTTGAGTGCTTTTTCTAAAGGGGTAAAGAGGAGTAGAAACTAGGGCTTGAAGTGCCAAAGTACACCTAAAAAGTTTACACCTAAAAGTTGTTAGAATGGCTGACAATCGTAAAGAGAGTGAAATTAATGTTGATAACTTTGATTTTGCTGATGAGCAAGCTACTAACGATGCTCCGATGCTTGTTAACTATCTTGTTTCTAGGCTTCAACAAGCCATGGGCAATCCATCTCTCCAAAGTGAAGTGCAACAGCAGCTCCGTGCTCATGGGATTCTCCAAGCTCATCACCACGACGAGAGAACACCTAGGAAGCCTCCTTGTGAGACTTCCAAAAGAGGTCTCTCTCCGATTCGGAAAGAAGAAGAGAATCCATACGAAGGGCTCAAGAATTTACTTCTTGATGATGCATCTCCTTCCCAAAGGAGAACTCAAGAGCCTTCACCAAAGGAACGAGAAAGAAGTGAGTCTCCCGCCACCTCGGCGGAGATGGCTCCACGAAGACGGTGGGCTAAATGCTCTCCATCACCACCAAAGTGGAGAAGACCATCGCACCCTTCTCCACACCATAATTCAAAGAGGGATGATAAAAAGCAAGAGAAGAAAAAGGAGAGAAAGAGGACACCCTCTTCTCCATCTTCTTCATCCTCTTCCTCTTATGAAAGTGATGGTGAAGACGATGAAGATCAAGACAAGAAAAAGGCGAGACAGAGGTCACCCTCTTCTCCACCTTCCTCAAATTCTTCACCTTCTGAAGAAAGTGATGGTGCAACCTTTGAACCATAAAAAAGAAGAGGCCATAGGAAATCCTATGCCGCGTGGAAGAGGTCGTCCAAGCTCAAGAAGTTCAAAGAGGGAGGGAAGAGCATCTCTTTCCTTACCTATGATGGCACCTTTGGTGCTATGGACAAAGTCTTGGCCTTTATCCAACAGTTTGATGCGGCGTTTGGATATGAGGGCTTCACGAAGTCCTCTAAGCTACGCCATGTATCTATGCACTTTAAAAAGTCCGCCAAGAAATGGTGGTCTAGCCTACGAGCCAATCGTGAAGCTCCACGAACATGGAAATCTTTAAGAGCTTCCATTATGAAGCAGTTTTTGGCCACGGATGCCAAAGACAAAGTACTCACCGAAGGGCTAAGCTTAAAGCTCTCTCCCTATGAATCTATCCACAAATATGTAGACAAGTTTTGGGACCTACAACTCAAAGCCACTGTCTTCAAAAAGTTGGATTTTGGAGAGCAAAAGCAACAATTTTGTGCTGGCTTAACCGAAGAAATGGCGGAGTATGTCAACTCCCAAAGGCCACGTACCATATCGGCGGTAATACACCATACTATGGTGGCCTCTTGAATCAATTTCAAAATGGGGGCTAAAAGAAATAATAAGCCCACGGAAAACAAGGGTTCCAACGAGCCTAAGGGGAAGGACAATGTCCAAAAGTCTCCTAAGGGAAACTCCAACAAATCTAAAGAGAATGGAGTTTACAAAGGTGAAAACAAACTCTCTCCTGAAGAGCTTGAGTGTTATCGCAAGGATAACCGGTGTTTCAAGTGCGGCGAACAAGGGCATGCGTATCACGCTTGTCCCCAAAAGAACAACCGCCAAGATCCTCCTAGAGCTACCTTGGTTGAAATCCAAGAGGAGGAGACTCACCAAACTCACCACAAAGGATCTCCTATATGCCATGCTTGGGGAAAGGTAAGAGAACATGATGCTTTTATTCTCTTTGACCCTGGTTCTACTCACAATTTTATATCTATAGAGTTGGCCACCAAGCTAGGCATACAAGCTTACGAGATGGGAGATGTCCTACCTGTAGACAGTGCTTTCAAGGGGCCGGCAAGAAGCTCCAGTCACTCCCTTAATCGGGAAATTGAGGCTTCATGTCCAAAGCTATGTGGACAAAGAGGACTTCTTTATCTCTCCTCTCAAGCATGAGGATGTAATCCTAGGGGCACCATGGTTTGATCGCCTGGCTGCCAATGTTAAATTCCCTGAAAGGAGAATCTCCTTTAAGTTCAGGGAAAAAGACATGTATATAGATGCTAAGGAAATGGGTAACACTATCCCCATTGTACATACACCAGCTTTCAACAAGTCAATAAAGAGGTCTATTTCCGTGTACATAATTTTTGTTAAAGATTCTCAAAATGAACCTAATGCTTTAGCAAAAGAAAATAAAAGCAACCAAAAGGAATTAGAGTTATCCAATTTTCTCAAGGGGTTTCAAGATGTTTTATTGACGGCATCCCTTGTGAGCTACCTCCTAAACGAGGTAATGATGACCATGCAATTGAACTTCTTCCAGGAAGTTCACGGCCTAACAAACCTCCTTATAGAGTTTTTCAAGCTCAACAAGAGGAAATTATGAGGCAAGTGCATGAGTTAGTTGAGAAGGGCATGGTTAGGCCTAGCTCATCTCCATTTTGCTCACATGTGCTATTAATGCAAAAGAAAGACGGCACATATCGTATGTGTGTTAACTATAGAGCACTAAATAGGATCACTATCAAGAATAGGTTTCCCGTTCCACGGGTAGAAGACCTATTTGATAAGCTACAAGGATCAACCTACTTCAGTAGGATTGACCTAAAAAGTGGCTATCATCAAATAAGGATAGTTGATCAAGACATTGTAAAGACCGCATTTTGCACCACATTTGGTATTTACGAATACATTGTCATGCCTTTTGGATTGACCAATGCACCAGCCACATTCAATCGCTTGATGGAGAAACTGTTCGGGCCTCATCAAACCTTCACTGGAGTGTTCTTTGATGATATTATCATCTACTCTAATTCATTAGACGAACACAAGCAACACCTCCAGGTAATATTTCAAGTTTTAAGAGAGAATAAACTTTATGTTAATCGAAAGAAAAGTGAATTTTTCTTGCAAGAGATTCAGTATTTAGGTCACATTATCTCTCAAGATGGCATCCAAATGGATCCATCAAAGTTAGAGGTAATAGAAAGATGGCCTAAACCAAAGAATCTTCATGAACTAAGAAGATTTATAGGTATGTGTGCATACTATAGACGCTTCATAGAAAATTTCTCACAAATTGCAGGACCATTACATGACCTAACAAAGAAAAACGTTAGGTATACATGGTCTGCTAAGGAGAACAATGCTTTCGAAAAGCTTATCTCTCAACCTGTGCTTACACTACCGGATCTCTCAAAACCATTTGAGGTCCAATGTGATGCTTGTGGTGATTGCCTTGGAGCTTTTTTGCTTCAAGAAGGGCACGCCATAGGCTATGAAAGTCGAAGGCTCGACCCTGTTGAGAAAGCTCTAGGAATATATGAAAAGGAACTCCTTGCAGTTCTACATGCCTTAGACTCATGGAATCACTATTTATTGGGGACTCCTTTCATTCTGCGAACGGATCACCAAAGTCTTAGTACTTCATGACGCAGACCAAGCTCTCCGACAAACAAATGAGGTGGGCAAATTTCCTTTCGCAATTTTATTTTCATATTGCTCACATTGCTGGCAAGCATAATCAAGTAGCTGATGCACTCTCAAGACGGCCGAGAGTGAATGCGGTTTCCATAGCAACTCACAATGATCTATCTTCAATGATAGATGAGTACGCTATTGATCCTGATTTTAGAGATGTGATTTTAGCCCTTGCATTAGGGAAGAAAGAAGAACCATTTACTTTACAAGATGGTTATCTTCTCTATGGCAATAGACTATGTGTTACTAAGTCACTACATGAGAAAGTAATGTATGAATCTCATGCTCCACCTTATGCGGGGCATAGAGGGATTCAATCTACCTTACAGGGAATTGAAACATATTTCTATTGGCCTACCATGAAAGTGAACATACAAGAGTATGTTTCTAAATGTGTGGTATGCCGAAAGACAAAATTTGATAGAGGGAAGCAACTTGGATTGCTTCAACCCTTGCCAATCCCTAATTCACCATGGGAGAGCATATCCATGGATTTTATCTTTGGATTGCCTAAGTCTATCCATGGGAATACGGGAATATGGACGATAGTAAACAGGTTCAGTAAACAAGCTCATTTTATACCTGTCAAAAAGACTATCAAAGCCCATCAAATGGAAACCCTCTTCATTTCACAAATTTTCAAGTACCATGGCTTGCCAATGTCCATAGTGTCGGATAGAGATCCTAGAATGACCAATGATTTCTGAAAGTGTCTCTTTGAGAATTTAGGGACAAGGCTAAACTTCTCTTTGGCCTATCATCCACAAACGGATGGCCAAAGTGAAATAGCTAACCTAACCATTCTTGATCTACTAAAAGCCTATGTAACGGAAGTACATCAAACATCCCAATGGGAGAAGTACTTACCCTTGGTGAAGTATGCTTACAATAACACTCTACATACTTCTACGGGAAAAGCACCTTTCGAGATAATTGAGGGAAGATCAAAAAGTCCCTTGCTACTTAAGGTACATGGGAAGATCTTCGCTGCAGATGAGTATAGCCGGGACCTACAAGAATCTTTTCAAAAGATTAAGGATGCTATCTCTATCTCACAGCAAAGGCAAAAGGCTGCTACTGACAAGCACAGAAGAGCCCAAACCTTTAAAGAAAACGATTGGGTCTTATTAAAGTTTTCCAAGACTTGATTAAGGCACACGAAGGGCAAGAATCCTACGGGACACCAAAAGTACTATGCTAAACTAGCAAAAAGGTACTATGGTCCCTTCCAGATTCTTAGGCCAATCAATGAGATGGCCTATCAACTCAAGTTGCCCAATCATTGGCTCATACACAATGCTTTCCGTGTGAGCCTATTAAAGCCTTACAAAGGAGAGCCACCTCAAGAACCAACTATTGAAGACCCACCGGAGATCGAGGACCAAGAGGAGGTGTTGCATCCCGAGTCCATTCTCCGATATGAAGACAAATTACTAAGAGGCGGTAAGACTATCCGACGATATCTTATTAAGTTTAAGAATTATCATTTTGAAGATGCTAGATGGATGCAAGGCATACGATTAAAGGATAACCTAAACCTTGTCAATGCTTACAATGCTTCCCAGGAGTAAGAAAACGTACAAAATGTTAAAAGTGAACAAAGTTTTTGTCTTATAAGACTCTCTTTTTCTTTATTGTGCACAAAAATGAAGTAGTATGCATGCTTATATCAAGTTTGCGGAGACGACGTTTCCCAAACACCAAGTAGAGCTTGTCACTCTACTATGGAAGATTGATAGGACTAATGTGTAGGCATGCTTGCGGCAACCTTAGGCTCTCAAGCACCAAATGGACTAGTCATCCATTGTGGAATGATGTCGTATGGTAACATAGGGATCCTCTACCCGCTAAGAAAAGGACTCATGAATATGCTTTATCTTCTCTACACCATAGTCGAGGACGATTATGATTTCAAGAGAGAGGTAATGTCATAATAATCAATATCTAATTCTCCTAAATGATTTTCTCATGTTAAACTGATCATTTAATATGGGAAAGTGCCAGGGGAGAAAAAGCTAGAATATTGGTTAAGCTAGCAAACCGGCCACAGTAGGGATCCAAAGGAGGGAAAATAGGGATCCAAATGGGGGGGCCATCTGCAAAAGAGCCATGTGAAACAATGGGCTAAAAAGACCCTAAGGTTCAGCCCATTAAGACTTCCAAAATGCTAAGGTTCCAAAATTCAAAGGTTGTGTCCAAAGGTCAACCATAGGGGAATTGGATGCTTTGTGTGTGTACAAAAAAGTCTTTACAATCCCTACTTAGGAGGGGGCAAGCCTTGCATGTAGGGGATGAGAGAGAAAGCCACACACACACACACACAAGATCCCTTTACACAAAGGGAATGAGGGACACATGTCAGCTCCCTAGGCCAGATGCCCACAAGGTGTACCCAATTCCTATTGGATGGCCTTGGAGGTGGACCAATGAGAATTAGGCTAGAGTAGATCTAGTTTAATTAATTTAAAAACACTTAATAAAGGAACCAATGAGAATTAAGTCCTCTAGAAGACTATTGGACAGTCTCCCAAGGGGTCCAATGAGCATTCAACAGCCCAATGGCTTGCCTGATTCCTATTGGCCAAGAGGCAAAGGGGTCCAATGAGAGTTTAGTTGAATTATTAAATTACCTAAAGCTCTCACAAAAGGGGAAAGGGGGACACATGTCAGAAGGCTATCACTTATGCTGCTTAATTGTCATTGGCTAGCCCTAGGGAGGTCCAAAGAGAGAACAACAAGAGCAAATAGCAAGAGGGGTCGCCCAAGAGAGAGAGAGGGGGCTGATTTTTGCAAGGCATTATCACACACACACTCAGACAATCTTATGTGTGAAGTAAAGAAGACTCTCTCTCCTTCTCATGCTTTAATGGAAAGACTACCACCTACTCCAAGCTTGTGAGAAGGGAGACCTACACCAACAACTCTTGGCTTTGTGATGAAAATCCAACCAAGAGCCAAGCTTCAATGCATGCTCATCTCCTCTACCATGCTAATTACTAAGCTAAGCTATGCTAATATGAGTGATTATGTGAGGAGATGCACATATTTCTCGTAAGATACTCCTTCTTCCTCTCAATCTACTCTCATACCCTGCTAGCTCTCACCATCTTTGAAGGTGTGTGAGGTCTTGGGTCTGAGACCGGGGATAATTGATGTTGTGTTTGCTAAGTGTTTTGCTTAGTGCATGAAGCTTTCATCTTCATTGCACTAGCTAGTCTTGAAGGAACACGAAGAATTGTATTGTACAATGTCTCTCTTGATGGGAGAAACCATAATACAAAGCCTTGTGGAGGGGGGACCGGCTCCATACAAATCCGGTCCTCAACTGTTGTCAATAGCTTAATTTCTCTCTCTTTTGAAAGTATTGTTCATGCTATCTAACTAGGTGTTATGCTTTTTGTTGCTCTCTCCACCCAAGCACTCTTGTAATTCTCGTTAGGAATCTATTCTAATGAAATTCCCACTATGTTCATTCTAATTTCCGCTACACACATGTTTTTAGGCCATTAAATGTTACAACGAGTATCGTGCCACTATGCGATATGGAGGTCTGACTGTGGTACACTCCGCCTAATCACGTACTGCCAAAATTTTTTTTCTTATCGCGACACAATGCGAAGAGGTGGTTTGGTCGAACAAGGCACATCCCATATCATGTTATGTCGCGACAACCACATTATCAACCTCGTGCCCTAGTCGACATGCAGTATGCCATGTGTCGTTCATCTGGTGTCACACTCTTTCCAATATTGATAATGAGCGACTCAATTAGTTGTGGCTGCCACATGTTTTGTAATGATGATGATGTCCTTGATGATTATATAATGTTTCAATTTTCGAATACTGTACTGTTGTTTGACGATTGTCCTCACCTCTTAGAATTAGATTTTGCAACATAACCTTCTCATTGCTCAATCTTCTTCTTATTCTTCCTCACAACAATTTCCAGGGTAAACACTTGTTTCCATGGCTTGCACGAAGCAGACCGCAAGGAAGGTTTTCCCGCAAGACAACCAACCTTCATCCTCAAGAGTTGCAGGAGGCAAAACCCTGCCTAATCTTTGAGCAACAATGCGTAGTCGGAGGTACGAGCATAACCAAAACGTTCTGCTTGAGCTGCACGAACTCCATAGGCATGTTTCTCTTGCTATTCCTAAGTTACTCTTTCAAAGAGTAGCTCGCCAAATTTATGAGAGCGCAAATTTGGATTTTCGGTGGGCCAAAAGTGCAATGGGTTGCCTCCACGAGGCAGCTGAGGACTTTCTAATTGAGCTGTTCCAAGACAGCTACGTCCTCACGGCTCATGCCCAAAGAGTGACAATGATGCCTCGTGATATCAATTCTATGAGGCTGTTATGGTTTAGGTACGACAAGACACTTGCACCGGTCTATCTATCTAACAGGAGAATGGATAACATTTTGGCAATCCCTCCAATAACTAAAGTGAAGGTGACGGATGTGAGCACTACACAACACACATACATCACATGTTTGAATGTGGAGTAGACCCAAGAGGCACTTGTGAAACAGCCGTCGGAGGAGTCAAATGGAAGAGAGACGTTGTTAGCAATTGACCAAGCTAACAATGACACCGTATGTTTCCTCGGTCCAGCTTTCAATGTAGCACTTCTTGTATGGGGCCAAATTTTGTACTTTTTTTTCGGCCCTCACGAGATAGGTGTTTTTCAAAATAGTGGGAGGGAGCTTATAGACCAAATTATCAACTTCGGTCTCTGGTATGTTAAATTATTTTTATAGAGGTGTTTATTTAATTTTGTCTTATTAGAGATCCTCATCAATTAATTTTCTCAATTTGCAGCATGCTGGTTTCGAACCTTGCATGGAATCTACAATCCCAGGTAGCCGTTTTGAACGCACAGCTGTCACTCGTGCTTACCGCGGAGGAAACTTCCCTGATTGAAGTCATTGATTGGTTTCAACGAGTGAACATGGACACGACGAAAGTTTTACTTCTAGCTTACAATGAAAAGTAAGTATTTTTTATACCGCTAGTCTTCAATATTTTGTATACTACGAATAACATTTTTTTTTTGTGCAATCAGTTCACATTGGAGCCTTGTAGGCTTAAACATTGAGCGCAAGCATTGCTACCTTGCAAACTTTGCGCATGGTTTTCATGGGAATGTCCTAAGGTACATAGTTACTTATTTCTTGATTCTGCATTTTTGATGCAATGTGTGGTCACCATATGCTATGTATTGCAGGTCTGTTCAAAAGCTTGTTGCTACATGGGAAGATATGTTGATTCTGAGTTGCAAGGTTCCAAAGCAAGACGACACACGTACTTGTGGATGGAGAGTTCTTGCAAATGCGGAGCTTCTTCTGGAACGCATTTATGCTAAGGAGCATAGAAGTGTAAGTGCAATGTTTCGCTTTTGTAGTCCTTGCACACATGATTTCTTTCAATTACATATAAAAGATATGGAATTCATTTGCAGGCAAGGAACCTGGCAGATTATTCGAACTTGCATCTGGAGGCATTTAGGATGACGATCATCCAGAATATGATCAATCTTGTGGAGACCCATCCTGAAGGAGTCGCCGATGCATTTGTCGTGCCACAACCACAACCACAACCTAGGCCTCCACCTCAGAGGTACGAAGCATCACCTCCACCAATGACAGACCAAGCGCCCGGACGTGCCTCCCCTCGTGTTTCTGGAAACTCGACCTCTAGTATTTTTGTAATACCCGATTTTACTGAGGAGATGATGCCATTGCAGAATCTTTTCCTCAACCCCAAGCCTATGACCCAACCCCCAATCCGTCTCATGAGCCTTTGCATCCTAATCATGATAGTCAAGCCAGGGGGAGCTTCCCTCAATTGTAAATGAGAGCTACTAAGATTTGATTAAACATTATAACAATGTACATTATTAAACGCAATGTAAAGACAACTTGAATCAATTTTGAAAAGATAATTTTAAAAATATTTGCAAGAAACTCCTTAACAATGCATTTTCGCATGAATGTAGATTGCAAGCTTGCTGTCAACAACTTTCTATAATATTTGTAGTATATAGCAATGTGATATATTGTGTGAGCCGCCTTCTTCAGTCAAGAGTTGCATTGCACTAGAAACAGTCTGTCATCCTTTATCTCTGCGCACAATGTCTTCTTCTCCTTTCTCTGAGGCAGTTGCACGACAGTTAATCGAACAGTTAGATTAGACCAATATTTTGTGATGATAACCAGCAGGAAAATAATTAACGTAGCATTAATGTTTACATACAAAACATACTATCTTTCACATGTTGGGCTGGAAAAGAAATTTTGGAGGCAAACTGAGGTCAACCTCATTCTCCAAATCCTCACACACTTGTCGTAGTGTCACATTGCCTTGAATGCTAAGAACGGTTAGTAGATCAGGTCCACACCATACCTGAAGCATTCTCAAAGGATTGTTAAGGTCATCCGTTAAATCTTGGTCCAACGCTACTAGATGACCATTCAATCGATGCCACCTTACGTAGTGGAAGGAAGCTATGAAATTTTGAGAAGCTATCATGCACTTACACACAATAGACTTCTTATTTACCTTGCAGAAGATGCCAACAAAATCATGGATATCCCAAGATTCATCTAGAAAATCGAGGCATTTCTCTGTCCTGCAGAGTAGCATAGTTCCTATCTTCCTAATCTCTTCATCATGGAAAAGGTCGATGAACACATGCATGGACATGAAGATTGGAACATGTACCAGTGGACTAGCAATACTTGGTCTTAATCACTTTTTTATTTTTTAATAAGGCTTTAGTCTGAAACACTCATAGGTTTCAAATGAAGGGACTGGCCACTCTTGACTGTCCTTTGAAGGAACCGGGAGATATTCTAGAGTGCCAAACCCAAGCGCAAAACGCGGAGCATTAGAAAAGTGGTCGAAGGAAAAAAAAAACCCTTTTAGCCAACACTCTTTGCGTAGTTGCATGGAATGCATCAAAAATGCCAATAATGCAATCAACCTATTGCCAGTCTTCCTTGTCGAAAGGATAAATATCTGCAACTAGCAAGTTAAACACACAATACAAGAGTGACCATTGTGGATGTAAGAAAACTTACAATTAAGAAACCTTACAATATGGTTGGTTTGTTGGAAATCTTGTCGGCGTTGTTCGCAGGCGCAACTCTAAGTGCATATATGCATGTTCAACTCTTTGACAGTTTTGCCCATTTGAGACAAGCCAAATTTTTTAACCCTACCTTTATAACTCTTCACAAACTTGTTGCCCGTGCGCTTTCTCTTCCTCGTCTGCACGAGAACCCAGCTTCCAACTATAATGGTGGTGGAAAGCCATCTACCGTTGCCAAATCAAAGCTATTGAAAATTTTGACAGACTTAATACTTGTGGATGGTTGTCGCTGTCTTTTGTTCTCCATTAGTGATTTATCTATGTATGGCAAGATGCACAACACATATGTGAGAGGTGGAGTGTTTCTGAGTGCAAACACAATACATTCAAATTTGAGCAGAGTAGTTAGTTGAGTGCAAATGAATGAGAATGAGTAGGAATACTATGAAGTCTCTTCTATCGCAAAAGTGCGCACAACTGCATTGAGTGCGAGTTATGGTACATTTGTCCTATATTTGGTCCTGACAAGAAAGATTCGAGCAAATCACAACCTATATTATTGTTAAGGTTTTTTATGCAGCTAAAAATTATTTTTTGAAAATGCCAAAATTTGAGATAAAAACAAAGAAAATCCGAGCTATCGTTACGATAGCCCGTCATCCATTGGTCATGTTGCATTCTCTCTCTAGCGTTAAAAGGACCAAATTTGAGTCCAAACTTTCCCTAATGAGATGAAGTGACAGAGCTAAAAGGCAAATTAGAGCTTCAAGAAGGAATTACGGCTAAAACAAAGAGAGAGATGCATATGGCAAAAGGGTCCTTAGCAGGAGAGGAAATAATGAAGCTCAACACCAAGGACTCCACAAAGAACACGAACATCTCCAACTCCAGTTAGGAACTCTGCAAGAGCTTTTGGTAGATGAACCAAAAGGAGCTACACAAGAAAGATATACTTGCTCAAAAACACATAATAGAACTACAAAAAGATTAAGTAGCCGAAGCAAGGACACTGGAAACAGAGTCAGGGCCTAGTGAGATTGGCATTAACACAAGAGATGAACCCTTGGAGGTTCTTGAAGGTGCAAAAGACCTACAATACCTAGAAGAATAGCTACAGAAACAGGAGAAGGAGAGAAACCTTTAACTACACAGAAGAAGACAAGTCTCCAAACTCTGATTGAACAATCCACAACTGAAGACCACAAGATAGCCTTGGAATGGAGAAGAAAATGATACACTCAGTAGGAGTCCAAGGGCTCGCCACAAATGTGCTTAGGGAGGAATGGATGCAACCTTCACTCCCATACCTTCTCCTGAAGTATGAAGTGCTGGTGATAAATGAAAGAGTCAAAACAAAAGCAACAGAGATAGTGTACGAGAAAGATGTCAAAGATTTACATACTGCAAAGAAGATAGTGGACTCCCAACCCAAGTGGAGAAAAGCGTGGCTCTTCAATTATTTCTAAAGTACTTGGTGGAAGCTCCCAAACACATCAGAAATGACACTCTGTTTTGCCCAATCCCTTGTGTATACACCTGGGCAAACCACACCAAAATCTTGAAGAAACATCCCACCTGGCTCAATTTCCCATCCATGCCACCACCCAAGGAAGGAGAGAGAATAAGTATATCTTATATGGTGAAAACCCTGAAGGGCACTATTAAGATTTTCACTGGCTCCCCCAAATTGACATATGTGATGATTAGGAAGATATGCAAAACCCTCTTGGTGTGCATTGAAGTGTTCGCATCATCCAAAGCTACGGACTCAACCCTACTGTCAATGGGCGACACTGTCACATCAATGACATATGATTTTTCAAAGTAGCCATCCCCATAGTTGTTACATTTTTAATATCAAAGGATAATGTTATTACCAAGCTACCATATGCAAGCCTTTGAGGAATCCTTCTACACCGGCTTCTTTACTTACGACAGCAAAATAATCGGGCCCACAGTCTCCTTGAGCAACATAAGGTACCAGTCATACTTGAAGCTGCTAAAGACCCAGGGATTCCATTGACTCCAAGGCTGATAAGTCTTACAAGATCAAGAGATCACGATCCGTAATGTCATGGACGACATGGATGCATAGGGGGGGAGTGTTGATGGCTACAGCTAGCACACAAGAAGAGCCCAATTTTTGTAATACTTATTCTGACAAACTTGTTGTAATTATTTCAGGACTCAATTAAGTTTCTAGATTATAATTTAGTAAGTATATGGAATCTCTAACCCCACAATAGATGGTAGGATGTAATCTTGGTGAGTTGGAACCTCCAAGACTGAGTATAAAAGCAAATCTTTGTAAATCTAATAGGACTTTTGAATTAATCAACTTTTGAGCTCCACTAAGAGTACGCCGACTGCATGTTGTGTGTTGAGAGAGGGTGAGGTCTTCTTCTTCTCCCTACGTACTCTCCGGTGGCTACATTGTGAAGGCAACATCACCATTGTGTTAGCAACGACGAGAGTTACATTTCAACGCCAAGCTTGTGTGGTGTTGGTCCCTTCACGAAGAGCTCTTCCACGAGCTTCGACATGCGTTTTCTCTCCAACCATGAAAAAATAAGCTATGCCTTAGACCTAAGCACGTTGAGAATTGGTGACCTATAAATTTCAGCCTGTCTTTATACGCGATTTTTGGACTGTGTTTATGGGCTGTAAGTTGGGTTAGAGACCATAGGAGGGTGTCCTTTAGGTGTAGAGGTTATCCCTTGAGTTTCCAAATGATTCAACGACATTAGCTTGCGTTTCAAAGAGCATTGGCTTCATTGGAAAGGTAGTGGTTGCGCTTTCTTAGTGTGTTTCAGTTGATTTCCTTTGGTAATGATTGTCTTAGAAGGTCAAGTAGGTGATTCATGACCATCTATTTGTTTCCATGCACCTTTGGTAATGATTGTCTTAGAAGGTGAAGTAGGTGATTCATAACCATCTATTTGTTTCCATACAGGTCAATCTTTGTCCTTGGTTGACATCTTATTTTTTAGACTAGTTCCTACTTTGCTAGCGATTGCGAGCAGTGTGTCTGCCCGACAACACCTGGTATGCCAATTGTAACATATCATAAATAGATCGCCTAGTACTCCGTTGAATTTTAAGATTCTACCGGAGATGTGGACTGACAAGAAGCCAACTTATGATAGATTACGTGTGTTTGGGTGTGAAGCATTCTCACACATTCCCAAATAATTGAGCAAGAAGTAGATTCCAAATCACACAAGTGCATCTTCATTGGTTATGTGCAGATTGAGAGATGGGCTATCGTCTTTGGCACCCAGAATGTAGAAAGGTCAGCAAATCACAAGTGATATTTAATGAATCTAAAGTGCATAGACAGCCTGTTAAAGAGGTCAAATGACAAAAAGTTAGATTTAAGGATGTAGCCTCCACAAATTTAGGCAAACCAACTCAGTCTACTAGTGATGTTCCTACCACTAGTAGTGCTCTAGATAGAGAGAGAAAAATCCAGCAACAATAAGACAATGAGGAGATCTACGCGTGTATCTCGTGTCCATGAGCGGTTTGAGCTAGGATTAGACTGTGTTAGTCACTGACTGTGATGAGCCCGCTTGTTAGAAAGCAACTATTCAGATAGAAGATAGCATAAAGTGGGAGCTAGCTATGCAATCTGAGTATAATTTGATTTTAACCAATGAGACTTGGGAATTGACAGACTTACCAGAGGAAAAATAGGCATTGCCTTGCAAATTGGTGTTCAAGAAGAAGTACACGGCAGAAGATCCCGAGCCTAAGTATAAGGATAGATTGGTTGCTAAAGGCTTCAAGTAGAAGAAATGCATAGATTTCGATGAGATTTTTTCTCCAATAGTCAAGATGACTAGTTACAACATTTAGTAGCCATTGAGGACATGGAATTGGTCTAAATGGATGTGAAGACAGCGTGACCTTGAAGAGATGTCTACATGAAGCAGCCAGAAGGTTTTGAGATCAAGCCTGAGAAGCCTATTCTCAGGAAAAACTGGTGTCTAGACTCACGAAAGCTTTGTATGGACTAAAGCAAGGTTCAAGGTAGTGGTCCGTCAAGTTTGATAAGTACATTCAATCCCAAGGTTATGTAAGGATCCAAGAGGAGCACTGCTTGTACACAAGAAGGTTGAACAATGGTTCCCTCATCATTATGATCTTGTACATGGATGATATGCTTATAGTACCCGAGAAGTCTAAAGATGAGATTGCACTTCTCAAGGATGCCTTAAGCAAGCAGTTTTCCATAAAGGATCTGGGTGATGCACGTCATTTTCTTGGTATGCGTATCAAGAGAGATCGTTAGCATGAAATACTTGAACTATCATAGATAGAGTATATTCACAAGGTCTTGCAACCTTTTAACATGCAAGGGGGAAAATTATTGACTACCCCAATGGATGCATATGTAAAACTTATCAAGAATGATTGCCCCAAATCGGATGTTGAGAAAGGCAGAGATGGAAAAGGTGCCATATTCTCTAGTCTCATGTTCTCCATGGTTAGCACGTGACTAGATATTACATTTGCAGTGGGAGTGGTCAGTAGGTATATGAATAATCTGGGAAAAAAGCATTGGGCAGCAACAAAACATATCTTGAGATACATCAAGGGCTCAGTCAGCAAGTGCTTACGCTTTGGGAACAATGATGCATCGATAGTCGGATACATTGATTCGGACTATGCGGATTGTGTGGACACTAAGAGATCCACATCTCACTACATTTTCTTGTTTGCTGGAGCGACAGCCTCTTTAAGATTATGACTCTAAAATTGCGCTTTGTCTTCCACCACTGAGACTGAGTATGTTACAGTTTCTAGTGCTAGCAAAGAAGCTATATGGTTATCTTGTCTAATGGGAGACCTTGGTATACACCAAATTCCAATGTTACATTGTGATAGCCAGAGTGCGATTGCCCTACATTTTCTTCTTTGTTGGAGCGACAATTTCTTGGAGATCATGTCTCCAAAATTGCACTTCGTCTTCCACCACTGAGGCTGAGTATGTTGCAATCTCTAGTGCTATCAAAGAAGCTGCATGGTTATCTTGTCTAGTGGGAGACCTTGATATACACCAGACTCCATTGTTACATTGTGACAGTCAGAGTGCGATTGCGTTAGCAAAGGACTCCGTGTTTCATTCCAAGTCGAAACACATCGAGATCAAGTATCATGTGATACGGGATATTTTGGCAAGAAAAAGCATTCATGAGTTAGCCAAATTTCACATGGATGACAACCCTTCATATGCTCTTACAAAGAGCTTAGCCACAAAGAGGTTTTCACATTGCATTGAGATGATGGGCGTAGTGTGAAGCCTCATGATGCTTCACATTTGTACAGGTTTGTACTAACATAGGCCACTTGGGCCACAATGGCCTTCAAGTGGAGATTGTAAGGGTGCATGCCATATTGGCTGGGCGACGGACACCGCTTGTCTATGTACTCTAACCTTATTCTTTAATACATAAATCAATAAGGAGCTGTCGATTGTAATCCACTAAAGCTCCACCCAAACTATGCGCTCACTCTTCTACACTTGCACTCTTGTACTCGCACTTGCAACACATCTGCTCGCCTCACAATATCCTTGGCAATTTAAATTCTTGGTTTTTCTCAGGCCCCTCCATTCCCTTAATACATATACCAATCATCACTTTGTGGAGGTCTTTAGGGATTGTTTCTATAAGTTGTTTGCTATTTAGTAGAAGAAAATCTTGTTATTTTTGTATGTTTGAGCATAAATATAGTTTGTTCCAATTCCAAGAACAATGACAGCAATAGGTGTAAAGTTTCATGACATTGGGAATAAACATGGCTCCTAAATGATGAAAGCTGTTCGATGGCAAGGGGACCACACACATCATGGAATGCACAAGTTTTCTACGAAGATGGCAAGATAAGGAGGTGTCATTGCAAGGTGAAAATTCTTCAGATTTTAAGCAAGGTGCTTTGCTTCCACTACCATGTGTCCACCTCATTGAGATTCTCACCTTTGCATTGGAATTCCCCAGTCTCGCCATACCTCACTCAGTTTCTTTAATAAAAATTGATAGACTATATTCTTTGTCTATTCCATAGACATACCCACACCACTACAACAAAAAAAGGTGCCTTCGATGCAGATTTCGACGCCATACGTCAAAAAGTGCGTCGAAATATTCGTCCCTGTAAAACCTTCGAAATACGCGTCGATATAAGTGTCGAAAGGCATTATTTTCGATGCGTATTTCCACGTCTCCATCGACGCGTTTCGACGACCATATCAGAAAAAAAATTTCTTGGGTAGAGGACAGGCAGCCTAGCCTGTGCCCAGTGAAAAGATGGACACAGCCTTAGCCAGACTGCCTGCCCTCTGCCCAAGAAAGCGAGAAGCACCAAAATCAACCGTGCTCCCGCAGAAATTTCGGCAGAGTTCCCTTCGTTTTAACATAAACTTAAAAAAAAAAACCATATGTATACGCCTCCTACATGATATCCATGTAGGATCTCACATGAAATTTAAGGCAAATGAAAGAAATGAAAGGAACTTTGTGCAAAACCATAACCAAATTAAAACCATAACCATAACGAACTTCATATATAACGAACTTTGTGCAAAACCATAACCATAACCATAACGAACTTCATATATAACGAACTTTGTGCAAAACCATAACCATAACCATATTGATCAAAACCATAATGATAACCATAACCATAAACAAAACAATAACCATAACCATAACCATAAAGTTAAACATAACCATAAACAAAACAATAACCATAACCATGTCTATACAAGAACAATAACCATAACCATAACCATAACCATAAAGAAAACAATAACCATAACCATGTCTATACAAAAAAGAGACACAGAAGCGTGGAAAGATACGGTGCGTCAAAATGTGATGCGTTGAAAGATGGATATTATGTTGTAGTGCACTCACAATAAATGTTTTTTATCACAATCCAACTTGAGATGGAAGGACCCCTTGAAATGAGAATTTACACAAAATATACATGTCAACAACTCACACAAACAATATCTATTGAGATTTGCAACTTCGATATCAAGGTAGTATTTAGATATGAGATACATGTGGCCATGGGTAGGCATTTAAGAAAATTTACCATTTGAAACAAATGTAATGTTTGATTCTTGAGGGAAGATCTCACATCCCTATAGTGAAGCATTTCCATCATCTAGGCTTCAAAGTTGATTTTTTGACTAAAGCGTAGACCTAAGCAGACATTTTGAATTATGGTTGGTTGTTTAGGTCTTGTACATGGAGCCCAAAGGTGGCTTAAGGAAGGAAGGAGAGAGAGAGAGAGAGAGAGAGAGAGAGAGAGAGTCCACCCAGTCATCATCGGCACGGATGGGAGGTTTGGAAGCCGCATCGCTCGAATGGGAGGTTGAGGGGGCAGCGAACGTGTGCCAAAGAAGCATTGTAATGGTCGGCGGGCAAGGTAAGTGACTAGTGGTATAAGAGCCTTGATCCCTTCCCTCTACACTCAACCGCCCAATAATTGTGGTGATGCTTCTTAATTCTTCTAAAGTAATAAACAGAAATATAGCATTCTACACTTTGCTTCTCCTTGCCTCTACACTCACAAGAAGATTTAGAAATTTTCTCATGTAAGAAAACGGAGTCTTTTCCAGTTTTTTTCATACAATAAATAACATCACGAGCTTCTGCTCGAGAGGCATCGCGTACCTAGCTAGGTACAATTGGGGGCAGGGGACCACCGGCCCCCCCACCGGGCCGACGGTCCCCTGCCCCCAATCGTACCTAGCTAGGTATCCCTCACAGAAGCTCATGATGTTGAGGTAAGTCACAATGTGGGAATCATTGTGAGAATGTGTCCAAAACTTCTTGTGCGTACTATGTAGTCTTGCGGGTTGCTCTTGAAGCTGTTGCCTTTTCACTTTTCACTGTTGCTCAATAGAAATTTGAATGGCTTCTTGGCCTAGAATATTGTAGGAGAGAGCTTGTCGATGAAGCATAGGCAACATGATCTGTCCTTGCCTCTGTAAGGGCAGTGAGAGAGGTAATATATTGTCCACCATGGCTAAATGTACACTAACCATGTGGACCAAAATCGTTCGGTTTCTCAGACGTGTGTCACACTAGGACAGGCAAACGTTGGCCATGCTTAGGTGGCAAGCAACGATTTGCTTTCCGAAAAGTGAAGCATGACCTTGCTTGAGTGTGAGAGGGGCGGCCTCAACGCCCCGGCCAACTTCGCAAACTGGGAGGCCATCTGCAAAAGTGATGGCGGGAGTGCTAGCGACAGGTTTCGGACTTTGCAGGTCAGCGCCATAGCCGGGGAGCTTTCCACTTGGCCAACGCCAGTTCTGCGTGCAAATTTGCTCGGTGCCCCAGTGTGACAGGGGCTACAAATGAAAACGCTTCAAAGGGCGGCTCGGGGGTCTTGTGAGAAGACTGAGCTTCTGCTTCCATTCCCCGCAGCTTGAGGCTGCAACTGCACTGTAAAGTGACTACCCTGCTGCTGCTGAAGGCTTCTTGAGGTGTGCACCCACTCATCGAGGAGTCCTTGCTGTGCACCGATGTGTCACTACACCTGTTTTGCGTTTTATACTGTAGTAAGAGAATCAAGTCACATGTGAGCACCGATGCGGAAAGTTGTCGAAAGCTGAAAGCGG
This sequence comes from Adiantum capillus-veneris, assembly GCF_014529385.1. Lineage (NCBI taxonomy): Eukaryota > Viridiplantae > Streptophyta > Polypodiopsida > Polypodiales > Pteridaceae > Adiantum > Adiantum capillus-veneris. The sequence goes on from NC_140941.1 coordinate 115,045,489, forward strand.
ACATGACATGCATGGGATCAACGACATGCAATAGTTGGAGCTAGATACCCAGCTAATCAATAGCTTGTTCATTAATCATTGCAAATGCAATTGGGCGACCAACCCAGCACTGCATGGAATGCAGTGGAGAAACGTCTTCAGTGCATTTGGCATGCAAGGGAGGAGTGGAGAAATGCCTGCAGTGGCCGGGCTCGGCCTCTTGGAATTGCAGTGGGCTCAGAGAGACGCTTGCAATATGGACGAGAGAGAGAGAGAGAGAGGGAGAGAGGGGACTCCAGTTGACCAGGGTGGTAGTGTCGAGCAGCTTTGTCAATGTATGTAGCTGGCAATTGTGCCGACCACGGCCTTGGGAGATAGAAGGAGAGAGCAAAAAGGGGGGGGGGGGGGGGGGGATTATATCTCTTTTCTTGCTAGAAGGTCGAGATTTGGCTAGCAAGAAAACAATGCTACAGGAGGTAGCGTCTCGGGTAGGAGGCTTAACCAGAAATGAAAAAAATAAGGGGCGCCGATTCAGCAGCGTTGATATAGATATACGCAAGGGCGGGGGCGGGGCGGGAACCTTGACGTGGAGCCAAGGCTGGAGCCCGCAGCTCTGGGGGGGTGTGGGGGGGGGAAGCTACAACTATGCACGGTGGAGCGAGCAGGTTGCTGCCCTGCAACTCGAGGAGGGAGGGAGGGAGGGAGCAGCCTGAGGATAGGGCACTCGAGAGTCACGAGAGAGATAGAGCTCGCAGCCTGAGGGGGGGGGGGGGAGAGAGAGAGAGAGAGAGAGAGAGAGAGAGGCTGGAATGCCACATTGGCTCCCACGTTGGCTGGAGTGAGGATCCCAGACGAGGGGAGGGGAAGCACATGGTTGCATGGATTCACATGGTTGCATGGATTCACAACCGCGTGGAGCTCTTTACTTCGTTAGCGTAGGAGGCATTTTTTTATCTCTAACCTCTCGTTAACCCACGTGGCTCCTCTTATTTTTAAAAAACTCCAGCGATGAAAAGCTCTAAAGAAAACTATGCTGTCAAAGGCTACTAAGTGAATAAAATAAAAAAAGCATTCCTATCCCTCGCCTCTCGTTAACCCACGTGGCTCCTCTTATTTTTTTAAAAACCCAGCGATGAAAAGCTCTAAAAAGAACTACGCTGTCAAAAGCTACCAAGTGAGTAAAATAAAAAAAACATTCCTATCTCTGACCTCTCATTAACCCACGTGGTTCCTCTTATTTTAAAATAAACTCAGCGATGAAAAGCTCTCAAAAAAACTACGCTGTCAAAAGCTACCAAGTGAATAAAATAAAAAAGCATTCCTATCCCTGGCCTCTCGTTAACCCACGTGGCTCCTCTTATTTTAAAAAAAAAACAGCGATGCAAAGCTCTAAAAGAAACTACGCTGTCAAAAGCTACCAAGTGAATAAAATAAAAAAAGCATTCCGCGTTGCTCTCAGCAGCAATCATTAAGCAACAATCATTAGGCAAAATTTGGACTCACAAAGGGGCCCTTTAAAGAGTTTGACTTTACCTCTCTCTACCAAAAGGGGCGCATGGATAAATTTTTGCAAACAAACTCCAATGTTGGTGGAGGTTTGACATTTAGAATGTCATCTTCAAGCTCTATCTAGTGATATATAGCACGCCATGAGATTCCTCATATTTTAGAAGATTCTTTTTTTGATTCACTTATGATGTGACAACTCTGTCGGAATCTAAGTGAATAAAAAAAAGAATCTTCTAAAATATGAGGAATCTCATGGCGTGTTATATATCACTAGATAGAGCTTGAAGATGACATTCTAACTGTCAAACCTCCACCAACTTTAGAGTTTGTTTGCAAATATTTATCCATGCTTCCGTTTTGGTAGAGAGAGGTAAAGTCAAACTCCTTAAAGGGCCTCTTTGTGAGTCCAAATTTTGCCTAATGTTGATCTTCTCCACAAGCAGTTCGCAGGTTCCCAGAAGCAGCTAGAAGCAGTTCGTAAGTTGCAACAACAAGCAGTTCGCAGGTTGCCAGAAGCAGCTCCAAGCTTTGTCTACAGGTTTGTCTCTCGCGTTCTTGTTTTTTTTTTTCTCTTGCTGTGCCTTTAAAAAAAAAACGCATGCACTGGTTGGTCTCTCTGTGTGTGTGTGTGTGTGTGTGTGTGTGTGTGTGTGTGTGTGTGTGTGTGTGTATCCCCCCCCAAACAGGACATGAGCTAGAAGAATTGGTCACTGAGCTTCACAATAGTATAGATGCATATTCAAAGAGCACAATGTTGAGAAGTTCTTGATAGGCTTCTTATCCGGGAAGCCTATCAAGAAGCAGCCATAGAAGCAGTTCGCAGGTTGCCAGAAGCAACTCCGAACTTTGTCTACAGGTTTGTCTCTAGCGTTCTTGTTTCTTTTTCTCTCGCTGTGCCCTAAAAAAAAAAAATGCACTGCTTGGTCTGTGTGTGTGTGTGTGTGTGTGTGTGTGTGTGTGTGTTTGTGTGTGTGTCTCCCCCCCCAAATAGGACATGAGCTAGAAGAGCTGGTCACTGAGCTTCACAATAGTATATACGCATATTCAAAAAGCACAATCTTGAGAAGTTTTTGATAGGCTTCTTATCCGGGATGTTGAATTTTTCTATGCAATGATTGCCGGAATGCATGGCAGTGGCAAGAAAGCACTCTGGTGTAGGCCTCTTTGTTCCATTGAAAAGAATCACGCGTTTTGTATCCACAGTAAATCCACTACAGAGAAGAATCAATATTCACTAACAAGTCAAGCATAGACAGGAAGAGCATGCGTTGTTGCAATGCTTTGGTCTATATGTATGCCAAATGTGGTGCCATTGAGAAAGGATGAAAGGTTTTTGTAGGTATCCTCTCCAAAATGTCGTCACTTTGGTCACATTGATTTCAGGATATGCCCAATATAGCTGTGGCAAGGAAGCTCTGGGCTTTTCCACCAACTCTAAAGGCAAGGCCTCCCTCTAGATGCAATCACTTTTCCTTGTGGGCCTTCTTCACATGGGCAAGATATTTCATGATGAGATTTGTAGTCAAGGGCTATTGAAGGAAGATGTCCTAATGGCAGTGCTTTGGTTGATATTAATGCAGTCAAATGCAAGAAATGCCCAACATGGCTAGGAAAAATGAAGCTATGGTTGTTCAACTTAAAGATGTGGCAAAACCTTCACATGGTTGAGACTATTCAGAATGAGTTTGCCAGTCAGGGTTTGCTAATTGAGATATCGTGTGTAACAATGCATTGGTTGATATGTATTTCAAATGCAAGTGCTTCACGAAAGAACGAATGGTCTCGATGCACATTTTATTCAGGATCTCATTATTTGGACAACATTGATTGTAGGATATGCCCCACCATGGATGTGGCAAGGAGGCTCTAGGTTTTTTTCACCAATACCGAAAGGAGGGCGGACTCTCTCAAAATAAAATCATTTATGTTTCCACCTCCAGGCATGTGGGCATACACAAGATATTCATATGTGTAGGATAATTCACTATCAGATTTCTACTTAGGGGCCATCGTTACAGAAAAATGTGCTTGATGATGCTTGGTTTGATATGTATGCCAAATGTGGTGCGTCACAAAAAATTCTAATGGGCATCCTCTCTAGAAGGTCGTCATTTTGAATGCGTTGATTGTAGGATATGCCCAACATGGCTTTGGCATTAAGGAAGCTATTTCACCCTGATATGAAGGGAAGACCTTTCTCTATGTGGCCTTTGGCAAAAGCTTCAAGTGGACGCAAGATGCTTATATAGGCACCAAAATTCACAATTATATTGTTAGTCAGAGGCTACTAGAAAAAGATGTTGTTCTTGGAACTGTCTTGGTCGATATGTATGCCAAATGTGGTGCGCTTGAGAAAGAACAAGCGAAATGTCGCCTCTTGGAATGCACTGATTTCAGGATGTGCGCAACAAGAGTAGGGCCATAGAGCTCTATGCTGTTTTTGATGGGTGAGATGTTGTACTTGGCACTTCTTGGCCAATATGAATAGTGCGCTCGAGAAAGCACGAAAAATGCTTGAGATCCTTCCCTGTCCAGAATGTCACCTATTGGAATGCATTGATTGCATGATGTGCGCAACAAGAGCGGGGAAGCTCTAGGCTATTTTCAGCGGACTCGCTGTCGTGCTTGGCAAAAGTTCTTGAGGTGCTTCTTGTCCGGAATAAGCACAAAAAGTGCTTGAGGAGCTTCCTGTCCGGAATGTTGCCTCTTGGAATGCACTAATTGCGGGATGTGTGCAACAAGAGCAGGGCCAGAAAGCTCTAGGTTGCTTTCAACAGGTGCCAAGCAAGTGTATTTCTCCAAATTCAATCACCTACACTTTCGTCTTGAAGGCTATGCTTACATCTTGAAGCCATGTGGCTCTATGCAAGTGCTCGAGGAGCTTCTTGTCTAGAGTGTGGACTCTTGGAATGCACCAATTGCAAGAATTTCCCCCCCTGATTGGCACTGTGTTGGTCGACATGTATGCCCAATGTGGTACACTTGAGAAAGCACAAGTGCTTCCTGTCCAGAATGTCGCCTCTTGGAATGCACTGATTGCGGGATGTGCAACAAGAGCAGGGCCATAAAGCTCTAGGCTATTTTCAGTGGGTGAGATGTCGTGCTTGGCACTGTCTTGGTCGATATGTATGCCACATATGATGCGCTTGAGAAAGCACAAAAAGTTCTTGAGGTGCTTCCTGTTCGGAATGTCGCCTCTTGGAATGCACTGATTGCGGGATGAGCACAACAATAGCAGGGCCAGAAATCTCTCACTTATTTTCAATGGGTGAGATGTCATGCTTAGCATTGTCTTGGTCGACATGTATGCCAAATGTGGTGTGTTTGAGAAAGCACAAAAAGTGCTTGAGGTGCTTCTTGTCCAGAATGTTGCCTCTTGGAATTCACTGATTGTGGGATATGCGCATTAAGAGCAGGGCCAGAAAGATCTAGGCTATTTTCAGAAAATGCAAATTCAGTCACCTACACTCTTGTCTTGAACTCTATGCTTACATCTTTTAGGCATGTGGCTCTATACAAGTGCTTGAGGAGCTTTCTATCCGAAGTGTGGACTCTTGAAATGCACTGATTGCAAGATTTTCCCCACGTGACACGGGGCAAGGCTAGAAAGCTCTAGTCTGTTTTCGGTAGATGCGAAGTGTGGGACTCTCTCTATATGCAATCACCTATGCATGCATCTTGTGACTATATGCGAATGATGATATGGGCACAAAAATTCACAATTATATTCTTGGTCAGAGGCTGTTGAAAAATAGACAAGCAAAGCATGATGAGGAGTTAGAAGGAACGGGTTTTTCTTTTCTGACCGGACTCATTGCAAGATATACCCAACCTGGCTCTGGCAAGAAAGCTCTGGGATGTTTTTACTATATGTGAAGGAAAGGACTCTCTCTAATTGTCGGGCCTGGGCCAAAATAATGGCATCCCGAGTGGAATTAGGAGATTTCTTTAAATTTTAACAAATTGATTAGATGTGCAAGATTCACAAAGAACATTTTGTGATATGAACTATGTACGGGTTGCGGGATACACACATCACGAGCAGGGCCAGAAAGCTCTAGGTTGTTTTCAGCTTCCTATCCAGAGTGTGGACTCTTGGAATGCAATGTCTGCACGATTTTCCCCACGGCAGAAAGCTCTAGTCTATGTTTAGCAGATACAATCACCTATGCATGCATCTTGATGGCATATGGCTCTACACAAGATGCTGATATGGGCACAAAAATTCAGGCTAATAATGCTAGTCAGGGACTGTTGTTAAAAAAAGATGTCGTGCTTGGCAACACCTTTGTCGATATGTATGCCAAATGTGGGGTACTTGAGAAAGCACAAAAAATGCTTGAGGAGCTCCCGTTCGGAATGTCCCCTCTTGGAATGCACTGATTGGGGGATGTGCATGACAAGATCAGGGATAAAAAGCTCTAGGTTGTTTTTAGCAGATGCAAAGCAAGTATATCTCTCCAAATTTAGTCACCTATACTTTCATCTTGATGGTTTCTCGCTAGGCGAAAGCTCTTGGAGTACTCTTATAGAAGTTTGATACCCAACTCGATCTTATCAATTAAGAAAGTTGTGAACTCTTTCTTTGATGTATCACAAGGTCAGCTCATCAACATTGTTTATTGAGTGATTTCTTGGAGAGTATTGATTGATCATTGCAGTACATGCAAGTGTTCAGAGGAAGGATTTGTACCAAGTCAGGAGGATAAACAGTGAGCTCCTCAACAACAGGTTACTTAAAAAATACATAGATTTAAGAAGCACATTAGTGAGTATGTATGCCAAATATGGTACCTCACGAAAGCTCACAAGTTCGTTCTCGATGGGCTTCTTGAGTTTAATGGTTTATATGCCCATCACAGTTGTGGAAAAGACGCACACCAGATGCGAAGGGAGGGCCTGTTTCCATATGAAAAATTACATGCTTGGTGACACTTTGGCCGTTTATTCTCTCTAGACTTTTATCACTTAGAATGTATTGACCACATGATATGTCCAACATGGCTATGGAAAGGAAGCTCTAAGTGGTTTTAACCAAATGTAAAGGGAAGACTTTTCTCCTAATTCAATCACCTATGCTTGCACCATGAAGGCCTATGGCCTAATGCAAGACACTTTGTGAGACAACTGGTGGGATCCACTACTCTTTAAGGACTCACATCTGTCTGAAAATTGTAGTTTAAGGTAGGGTGCATTGGTGCCATTGAAATAGAGGGTGCATTGTTTGAAGGACTTCCTATCCTCTTACTATTCCATTGGAACGCATTGATGGAGAAGGATGTCATTCTTGTTGAATCTTTGCTTGCTATGTATGCCAAATGCGGTTCCCTCACAAAAGCGCAAAAATTTCATGATGGGCATCTTCGTGATACCGTCTCCCGGAGTGCGTTGATTTCAAGATATGTCCAACGTGGCTATGGAAAGGAAGCTCTAGGTTGTTTTTACTAAATGTGAAGGGAAGGTCTTTCTCTAAATGCAACCTTGATGTCATCATCTGATCATCCTTTAGTTTGGTTAGCTATTTACTTGGTGAGCCTAAGGAGCTTTTCCTGAACGAGGCCAAGGGGTTGAGCCACTTGGCTCAATCCCCATCCTCCATTAAGAAATAAATCCACGGTTCAATTTTTTCTCAAAAGCTTTGGACATAACTCAATTTTTTGCAGCGTTCCAGCCTTGAAAAGCAGCAGCGCGATATGATCCTTGGCAGTGCAACCAGATAGTAAGACTCTCTCTGCGCACAACTCTCTCTCTCTCTCTCTCTCTCTCTCTCTCTCTCTCTCTCTCTCTCTCTCTCTCTCTCTCTCTCTCTCTCTCTCTCTCTCTCTCTCTCTCTCTCTCTCTCTCCTACGATGCCAAGGTGGGCTGTTAAAATTGTCGTAGACATCACTGGCTCCGTGCAAGCCTGTTATGTACACAGGATGCTCGTGAGAATGAATTGGAGGACAGTATAAGAAACTGTAACAAGGAGTACCAGAGACCTTTCAAACCGTGGTTATATTTTGTAGATCATCAAGCTGGAGGGTACTTCGGATGCTTGCCGACTTATGAGCATTCTCAAAGATCAGATATTTCGTGCGATCAATCAATGGCAGAGGTCTGTTCTAGTGCTGCTGAAACAGAAGATAATCAGATTTCAATCGATGATTAGTTGGCCTAATCTAGATTTGAACCCCAAAACCCATTGCCTTCGCAGGCCTCAACACATTTTCCTGGTGATGCTATCAGAGTGTTGGCGATGCAGACGGAATAGGCCGAAGAAATGGAAAGAATAAACGTCGAAGTGGACATGAGGGCAGAAAAGCTTAGTAGGATCGATCACCCGAACCTTATGATGGTTGTCCTCAAGTAATTAAGCCAGCGGCTTCAGTGCTAACTGCTTGCACTTTTAGCAGAGAGTGTGAGGGGATTAGTGGCAAACAACTCAATGTCGAAGGGAAGGCATTGGGGAATATTACCACTAGTGCAACTCATGGTTTGATGAGCTGTTGACTTCAGTCGCACTCCTCATCCAACTCTATTGATAGCCTATCTAAAAATTTGATGAGGCAAGCATTTCAAAACGATTTGCAGACAAACAGAAACATCTCTCATGACCAATTCAACGCACAATATGGTGTCCGTAGGAGTTGGTTAATGTGTAGCTCCAAGGAGATGCAACAACATTGCAGCGGAAGTCAAGTAGTCAATCATGCTTACGCTGCCGACCAGGATCAAAAGAATAGTCAAAGAGTAGAACCGGAAGGTAATTTTTTTTTCCACTCAAAGAGCTTTGATGCTGGAGAAGTCGAGGAACAAGGACTACGAAGTGATGGCATTTCTCGAGACAAGCATACCAATATGTCAACACCTATTAGCCTCTAGCAGTAGTTCATTGCTGGCCAGTCAACATCTGGATGGGATAGCAAAAATTTTACAGACAATATGGCCAATATTGCTACTTGTAAAGAGATTCTCTTTCTAAACCACGTGCAAGCGGCAACCAATTGAGATTAGCAACAACAATATACTGCAGCGTTGCTCTTCAGCAGATGCATATGAAGCAGGGAATGCTGGTGGTGTGGATTTGAACGCATAGCAGTTACTGCTTCGGAGCTCCCTTCTTGCCAATAACCACGACTCGGTGGCAGATCCTATGAGCAAAGGGCCATGTACGCAGCAGCTATCAGATCGGCTCACAAAGCCTTAAAATTTTGATTGAAGTAAAGTTTGGATGGTTGCAAATGCAGACATTAATTTAGTATCGATACATAACACAGGTTAGTCAGCAAGGAGCCAAGAAGACATAATTTCTTATCGAAGAAACTTACAACTTTGAGAGAGAGAGAGAGAGAGAGAGAGAGAGAGAGAGAGAGAGAGAGAGAGAGAGAGAGAGAGAGAAGGTAATATTGATCATAGGACATAGTGCATAAAGTTACATCTGCATGTTTTATGTATGGCAGGGAGGATATATATTCACAACAATGCGTATTCCAATTGCACAAGCGCAACTCTAGCTCGACAACATTGGAAGGTCCGTTATCTGTATCCAAATTTTCATGCGCATGCGTTTGCTTGGCGCAACACATAAACGCTACAGGGCAGGGCACGGCTTCCATTTCTTATAATTTTTTGGAGAGACCACCGTGCTAGCTCTCCACCATACCTTTGTATGGCACCTTTGTATGACATGCACAATATACTTTGCACTTTCAGTGTGACCTCTCATTGCAAGACGATATGTTTAACTATTCACATTGCTTTTTTGTAGCTTGACTCACATATCGGCCTGTACATTTTGGACAATCATAAAGCAAGAGTACAAGATTGCAGGTTAGTAAAGCATCTCATTTATTGTTGCAGTTCATTCATGCTTTATCTATTTGTTTGTTTTAGAATTTTTCGCATTCGTTCCTTTGCTTTGGTTTATTTGGATCTCATTTTCAGAACTATACACTCAATGTCGATCAACATCTGCACGTAAGTTACATCCGCAACTTTTTGCATACGATTGCTTGCCAAATATATGTGATATATTACCGTAGTGAAGACACAAGTAGTGAATGCATGTGGTGTATCACAACTCTAGATAATTTATACCATACTAGGTGTCTAAATAATTGATTCCATACTATATATATCCTCGTTTCTCTCGTACTAGGTGTCAGTATGAAGTTCTCAAGACCTAGAAGATTATAGTCTAAGATTCAATAAACTAAAGAGAAAACTGCAGCCAACTTGAAACTAACTTGCCATCCATATGCTAGGTCATGCTTTGAAATCACTGCATTGTATAAAGAGTGGAGCATGCAATGTGATATCTTCGCTCACAATCTAGAAATATGTCTCTGCTGTGCGACGACATACCTCACATATATAGCGATAAACGAGGTCGATAGATAATGAAATAGACACTCCTGTTGCCCTCACTTATGTATTATTGTTGGGCGCGCTTTGTCATCGGAGCGGCAACAACAAGGCTTAGCAACATTGTATCTACAATCCATTGCCAGTTCAAGATACCAACCATGAATTGGTATCCTCTCTCTATCGATGAGATCGATGAGCAATATTTGGACATAAAAGAGGCAGATATTATAATTATAGATGACCTCTACATGTTAACCCAAACGACTTTTGACCTTATCGTAAGACAAAATGTCAATGTAACAAGCAGTAATTGGCAGATTCCTTCAACAACAAATGTGTTCTCTTGCTCGGTGATCTTGCCCAACTACCCCCAGTTTTTAGTCACTCACGGGAGCTTTGTAACACAGCCGTATCACCAGCTTGGTCCACTGGATACATGCAACTTTGTACAAAATATCATGCTCTATAAGACATGCAACAGACCCTAAATTGCTTCAGTCCTTCACCATTTTTTGTGAAAGAAAACCAGGGTAGATAAAGATCAATTGTACGTTGGGTGCATGTATTATAGATGAAGCGCATGTGCATGACTACATCAACAACTCTACTACGATAATATGTACTCACATTTCGGACATCCAACACTATGACAACCTTGCCTTGAATAAATTGTACAATCAAACTGACATCACAAAACTTGAAATGAAGACGAACACGGGTAACATAAATGTCCTTTAGTAGTGGCTCCTAGACCCTAAGTTTAATGACCTAGATTCGATCGCAATTTGTGTGAACTGCATGATCACTATAAAAAAATCGACTTGACAATCGGTGCGGCAAACGGTGCAACATGCATTGTCGATGCCATAACACAGAACACAGAAGGTGAAGTTACATGTATCATTTTCCTCATTCATTGTATTGGAAATAACTACAAAAGAAGAAAGGCAAAACACAAACAACTATAAAAGAAGAAAGGCAAAACACACTCGAAATCCATTTTCAAAAATGCGAGCCGATGTGTTGTGCTACCAACCGCTCGATGTTTTTTTTTATTTGAAATACTTTCCATTTGCAAGACTTTACATGTAGCATGTATTACCTCAATTATTAGAGATTTACCTCGCTTGGATATAATCTCTATTGCAACCATCCCTATAATCTCTAATAATTGATGCACTTAGCTTTATCTCCTCCCATAAACATTATAGCGCTTTTCAAGTGTATATCCCTTTCACGCAATGCCGCCCTTCCCAAATTACTCTTGCTCTTGTTCCCTTCGGTGCTAGCTGCTAAAAGTCAATTTGCATATATCATGTTATATGCTATAGATCTTATATAGCAGGGCCCACCAAGCAAGACTAGTTGAAAGCTTGTGGTCTTACGCAAGACCTTCACATAGATGAGAATCCATAGTGATATTTGCAAGATATACCAATGTGAGCATGCAAAAAGCATATGCGCAAGCTCATTCACAAAGCTTTAGCCAATATCACTACAACAAAAAAGGGGGCGTTCGACGCAGGTTTCGACGCTATCCGTCGAAAAAACCATCGAAATATGCGTCCCTACAAAAACATCGCAATATGCGTCGATATATGCGTTGAAAGGTACTTTTATCGACGCATATTTTGACGTGCCTAGCGACGCAGATTGTGACGACCATAACATTAAAAAAAAATCTTGGGCAGAGGATAAGCAGCCTGGCCTGTGCCCAGTGAAAAGATGGACATAGCCACAGCCAGACTGCCTGTCCTTTGCCCAAGAAAGCGAGCAGCACCAAAATCAACCGTGCTCCCGTAGAAATTTCGGCAGAGTTCCCTTCGTTTTAACATAAACTTTTCAAAAAAAACCATACGTATACGCCTCCTACATGCTATCCATGTAGGATCTCACATGAGATTTAAGGCAAATGAAAGAAATGAAATGAACTTTGTGCAAAACCATAACCAACTTAAAACCATAACCATAACGAACTTTGTGCAAAACCATTACCAAATTAAAACCATAACCGGCCATAACCATAACCATAACCATAACCATAAACAAAACAATAACCATAACCATGTCTATACAAGAACAATAACCATAACCATGTCTATACAATGACAATAACCATAACCATAAGGAAAACAATAACCATAACCATGTCTATACAAAAAAGAGACACAGAAGCGTGTCTGTGTCTCACAAACATATATATGAAATCCACTGATGACTAGGCGTCACAACCTGCACATAGGACAAGTCACAAAATTAGTATTGATATTACTTCACATACACTTATTTAATGAAATAAACTCACACATATTAACGTCTCACCTCAATCGATCAGCAAGACTCTAAGGCCTCCCAGTCTACAGGCTCTCCTGAAGCATCAAGATTATTCAATACTCCATAAATACCTCTGCGATATCCATCTGTCTCCTTCTGGCGTGTTGGGGCTCGATGCATTGCAAGATTCTGTGTTTATACAAAATTCAAAGTAATAAGAATACATGATTCATCACGTTTAAAAAAATGTCATAGCTAGGATTGGATTGGAAACTCAGAAATTCATAGAGAAAGGTGTCGAAGCCTCCACTGCCAAGATGAGATGTCCCCTTGGTCATCTGTCATATCTGCGCAGCCTGACGCTGCTGTCTGAACCGCGTGTCCACTGTCCGCTCATCCTCCCTAATCTGTTGCCACGTCTTGTGTGGGATGCCTGAAGGCTTTGGCGAGCCGCACCTGAAAGCCTGTCGAGCTGCATCTCGTCGATGTTTCACGGTGTCCCGTGCAACACCCTTGATCCACCTCCTCGGAAGATCCTTTGAACCCGGAGCAGGCTGATACTCTCTCATGATGGTCTCCACTATATAATTGATTTTGTCGCGATCTTGCTCAAGCCAAGGCGTCAGAATGCTGGTCTCGAAAACTGCAGCTCTGCGAGCTGGCGAATCCGCTGTCTCATCTCAGTCCCGACTCTATCCATGTCTACAGAACCATCTGCCCGTACAGTATAGATCTTGGAGGCACTAGGATCGTGTGGCCCCCAAGGTGTCCGAGGTGTGCTAAGAGGTGTGTCAAGAGGTGTGCCTGGGTAGGACGGGGGTCGTGAGTGAGGAGGGGTCGACGCATCTGTGGACCCTCCTCCACAGCAACCACCACCTCCACCTGACGATCACCGAGATTGGCGAGTGCGCCTGTGCTGCGGAGATGAGGACGTACCGCCTCTACCGCACCCCTAGGTGTTGAAGCGGTCGTGATGGGAGACCTTGTAGGCGTTGTACCCGTAGGCATCCGCCCCTCCCATAGGCGTCCCCTCCCCCATAGGCGTCCCCCCCATAGGTGTCCCCCCCATAGGCGTCGAACCCTCGGGTGTGAAGCCCGGAGGCATAGTACCCGTGCCTCTGGCTACCCAGTATTGAGATGCCTCTGCCATCTCAGTGGACATCATCCGTGTGACGAAGCCCATAAATGCATCTGCACTTATAGAAGCGGGATCTGGAAACTGGTCTGCCATACTAAAGTCCTACACAAAGAAAGTAAAAGAAAGTGTCAGAACACCTTTGTTTAAATTAACTTTAAGCTTAATTTTAAATCAATGTCTTCACACAAACACTTACAGGCCTAGGCCTCGACGAGTGAGGCATCATCGATAAGATCTTGCACCGTATCATCGTCTATCTCTAATTGCAGACATAGCTCTGCCCCAACTCATTCTGGCAGATTGTCTTCATCCATTGCATCTTCATCTACAAGTGTCATATCTTCCTCGTCTGTGTCATCCCTTGTATATCTATCAGCTTCCTCTGCCATACCTTCGTCCATCTCATCTAATGTCACAGTAGTATCTGCGTCGTCTGATCGAATTTCCTCCAGGAGCTCTTGCCCTTCAAATACTTGTTTATTTCTTGGAGGAACCTGAACCACAAACCACCATTGTCGCTCTCGAGGGTCCGGTACAAAGACCACTTGCTCGCAATGTTCGGGGAGAGCAAATGTGTCGCTCGCATCTATCCAAACCTTTGTAGAATCTATTTGCACAAGCTTGTTTCCATCTCTGCGTACCATTGCATTGCGACCAGAGGTAATCACCTTGAATCACTTCACATCCAACAAAAACATCTCAAACCGCCTGAACCTGACTTTCAAGATATCTGACACCAGACCACAGTAAACTAGGTTGCTAGTGCTCTCATTCGTGTCTCTGGCACTGGCCCTGCTCTTTTGCATGAAACACTATCAAAGATGTTTCTTCTGCTGTCAATTTGTTGTGTTCTGAAATGCTTTCCATGCGACCACAGTGCCATGTATGTATGATACCTCCAGTCACATCCAATAGCCAGCTCTTCCTCTTCTAGAGATATGGGTTCTCCGATCTGTCGAGCTGCTCTCACTGTCTTGTCCAACCATACTATTGTAGGGAATTCAGGTAGAGGAGCGAGATAGTCTGGCAAGGGTAAGCCTCTAGTCGTTCGGATTCGCCTGAAATCGTGTCGCTCCCTATTGCGTATCTCTTTCTCTTCTTCGTGCCTTTCAAGCCATTTTTGCATCGGCTCTGAATTTAGTATACAGAAATTCATGATCTTTTCTCACATGGCGTCGTTCATTTTCTTCGGCACCCTTGCCCCTGCGGCTCCTCTCCCACCAGTCTTGCATCCTCCTAATCACTCCACAGTCGAGGCATTTCTCGGTCAGAAACGGATAGAAATTCGATCGTCAAGACAAGAGACTCTTGCACCAGCCATCCTTCTGCCATGCTCCCCTCTGGACGCACTTTTTGGCGAACAAAACCCTTAAGTGTTTTCATGAACCGCTCTAGAAAGAGCATCCAACGGCTGTGGACTGTACCTGCCACTACAACCTCATCTACTACATAGACGAGCAAGTGCATTTGGATAGTTAGGAAGCTCGTGGGTAGATACTTCTCAATCATGCAAACTACCTCAATGGAGTTAGCCCTTGCGACTGCAATAGATTCCTCTCGTATCTCCTTGGAAGAGATCCACCGCACTAGCTCTGAAATCTTGTATATGCAGGTCTGCACTTCCTCCGTTAAACACCCCTTGATTGCAATTGGAAGAATGAATTGCAAGAACTTATGCTAGTCGTACGATTTCAGTCCTAACAGTTGATCGTCACAGGTGAATGCTGTCTTGAGACATCGCATATATCCTGTTGGTGTCCTGAACTCTGAAATCACCCTTTTAACTTGTCGCTCCTCGCTTTTTAGCAATACCCATGGCGCTCTTGGAAGCTTTGTTTGGCCAGCTGCATTGGTGAAAGGCCAGAGCTCTGGCATCTTTCCAACTGACTGCAAATCATCTTGTGAAGCTCGATTGTCTTTCATTCCCATGATTATCTTCCAGAGGAGCTCTCCCACATTCTTGAATATATACATTGGATCCAGCAAATGGTTAAATAGTAGATCACCCCAGTACGACAACGTATGGAGAATGGAAAAACGTTTCATTCCTGGAACAAGTTGCCCCTCATGTTGCTCCCATCGGCTATGCCACTCTTGTACATGCATAGGATGACATTCGACATGACCAAGCTGACCTTCGCGCAAGTGATGGCCATCTGGAAGATAACGGTGGTGGCCTTGATAAATTGTCTTTCAAAGAGAGGTAGAATAGCGCACATCCAAAGACGGCCCGCAAATTGGACATGCATTGTATCCCGAAGTTGTAAGCCCTGCCGCTACATTAAAGCATGATTCAGGCCAAGGCAAAGTGCTTGCGAATAGCGAGAATTTTTTAAATCAAGAACCATTACCAAAAGCTTCTCTGTATCCTGTCCAATCATGCATAGTCCACATAAGAAGTCCATGGATCCTTGCATGCTGTTGTCCTACTGGTTTAACCGCATCTGCTATGTCAATCCCATGCCATAACTCCTGGAGCTCGTCAACTAGTGGAGCTAGATAAACATCCATGTTTTTGGCCTTGAACTTACCAGGTACAATCAAGCTTAATATCAAATGACCCTTCTTGATGGCAAGCCACGGCGGGAGGTTGTAATTGATAAGGCACATAGGCCAAGTGCTCCATGACGAGCTCTCAAGCCAAATGGATTGACTCCATCTATTGCCATGCCCAAACGCAAATTGCGTGGTTCACTCTTAAAATGTGGCCAGGTATCTTCAATGTGCCTCCAAGCCTTTGAATCAGCAAGCATCCTAAATGTTGCGTCAGTGGATCTATTCGTAGAATGCCACCGCATCAACTTTGCAATGGAACCACAACGAAACATGCTTTTTATCCTAGGAATAATAGGGAAATGCCGCAACACTTTAGTTGGCACTGTCTCACCAACCGCATCTTGTTTGTAGCGCATTGCTCCGCACTTAGGACACGACAGACAATTTGCGAATTCATTGCGAAAAAGAATGCATTCATTTGGACATGCATGAATCTTGTTGTAGTCCAAGCCAACTGAGGTCAATAGTTGCTTTGCGTCTGGCCTGGAGGGGGGCATTTCATTGCCAGTCGGGAGAAGTTTCTCCCGCAACAACCTGTTTAAGCCACATTAAATTAAAAATCTCCCCAAGCACGTCACCGTTGCAATCGGAAAATCTCTTTTGTAAATTACATACCTAAACAAAGCGGTGACGCTTGCATGTGACCACCCGTACACTGACTGAAGATTCAAAAACACCAGACAAGTATGAAGCATAGATATTTTGGCGCCTTCATAGATTAGTTGACGTACCAACTTCCGCAACATGTCTTCAAGAGATAGGTGCACGGCTTCTGGTGCTGCTTTGTTAGCGTTCTCCTCGCTTGTCTGGAAGAAGGCATCCAACATCTCCTCCATGCCATCGTCTTTTGTCTGTAAGCCCTTTTTTGCTTCTATCCTTGGCTCTATGTTGGTCAGACCTTCACGCATAATCCTTTTTCTCTCTCTCTCTCTCTCTCTCTCAGATGTAGATGTTATGTCGCGAAAATCAATGCCCATTCCATAGGAGTCGTATCGTAGATTCTGTACGATTTCTCTAGAAAACTCTCCGTACTTGCTCATTACATATCCTACGCATGTGCAGGATTTGATACTTGCAAAGCATGCACGAGCATGTAATCTTTTCCTCCATGTTAGTTGATGACGTTGCCATCTACAATGATTATGAATGTTGTTTTAATATATATACTCCTCACAATGTAAACTACCTCGTATTCTCTAGTCTTGCCCGATCTCCGTACACCTCGTTCCAGAGTTGTACGAAGATCAGGACCACCGGGTCAAAATCTCATCTTTTTTGTTGAATCCTATATGGGTAGACACATACGTGCACTCCCAAGTGTACATGGCAATGCATGTAGCGGGCAAAACCCCTTTGCCTCTTTTAGTTCCATAGTTTCTTCTAGAGGGAGAGAGAGAGAGAGATAGAGAGAGTTTCTGTCCTTTTCACACAATTGGTCAACCAACCTAAAATCTTTCACGCCAACTTTCTCTATCTACTATCTATCCCTCTCTCTCTACCTCTGTAGCTATCTCTAGTTAATTCTCTCTCTCTCTCTCTCTCTCTCTCTCTCTCTCTCTCTATATATATATATATATATATATATATATATATATATCACTCTCTATCTCTCTATTTCTCTCTCTCTATACATACCCTATCTCTTGTTCTTTCTCTCTCGATCTCGCTATCTCTCTTTCTCTCTCTCTCGCTCTCGCTCTCGCTATCTCTCTTTCTCTTTCTCTCTCACCCTCTCCATTTAATTTCCTATCTCTCTCTCTCTCTCTCTCTCTCTCTATATATATATATATATATATAGAGAGAGAGAGAGAGAGAGAACTCTTTATTTCTCTCTCTCTCTCTCTCTCTCTCTCTCTCTCTCTCTCTCTCTCTCTCTCTCTCTCTCTCTCTCTCTCTCTCTCTCTCTCTCTCTCTCTCTCTCTCTCTCTACCATAGCAGAGCTCGTCGCTTTACGCGAGAGGCATATTGATCGAACGAGCGACTGAGCTAGGGAGATTCAGACGCCCACGACTGCGGAGGACTACACAACATTGATAGAGGCTGCATCAGAGGATCCAGGTCACTTTGGCTCGACATGCACAACGCCCGGTCAGACTACTGACCATGGAGGAGATTGATGAGATCTGCCAGCGACCGATGCTGGATCTCCTATGATCTACCTATCCCTAGCTAGCTGTTTTAGCTGCTTAGTCCACACCCAGCAGTTTAGGATTCCATAATATTTTATTTTTTTATTTTGTCATTTTGTCATCTTGTTACTCTGACTTTGTACCAGATCCACCACATTGTAACTTTCTGGTCTCATAGGTCACTTTGGCCTTTTGAAGACATTAATATAACATTTCATTTCATTTCATTTTCATTTCTCTCTTTAATTTCTCTTTCTTTAATTTCTCTTTCTTTAATTTTAATTTCCTATGCATACATTCTCTCTCTCTCTCTAATTTCCTACACGCACACACACATCTCTCTCTCTCTCTCTCTAGCTTTTTAATTTCTTATTTACACACACACACACACACATTTCTCTCTCTTTCTCTCTTTGATTTTCTACACACACACACACACACACATTTCTCTCTCTCTCTGTCTCTCTCTCTCTCTCTCTCTCTCTCTCTCTTTCTTTAGTTTCTTACACACACACACACACACACGTTTCTCTCTCTCTCTCTCTCTCTCTCTCTCTCTCTCTCTCTTTGATTACCTACACACACACACACACATTTCTCTCTCTCTCTCTCTCTCTCTCTCTCTCTCTCTCTCTCTCTCTCTCTCTCTCTCTCTCTCTCTCTCTCTCCTGCACACACACACACGATGTAGAGAGAGAGAGAGGGGTTGGGGGGGGGGGGGGGGGGGGGGGGGGGGGAGAGTTTCATAAAACCTGCGCAGCAGGTTTCGGCCAAGAGATCTGAGCGCGTCGCAGGCAAAAATGGCCACCTGCGCGCGGATTTCCCTTTTTTTCCCTCAATTTTTTGCGTCGATATACTTGTGGTAATATTCATCGATATACGCGTGGTAAAGTATGCCTTGCCATGCGTATTTCCACCCGCATATCGACAGATATTCCGACGTATATATCGACGGGCTGCAAGTATGTCGATAACCGCGTGGAAAGGTATGACTGTCGATATATACTGCGTTGATATCTTGATGTTATGTTGTAGTGTATCATCATGTTGGTTAGAGCAGTCGACAAATGAATGTCAAAACAGAAGGTACGTAAAATACTCTATTCTCTACTCATTACTAAGAATGCTGTGAAATGAACGCACTAAAAATTGCACGTTGCCGTGGGAATGGCACGTTCCCTCGTATTATAAAAATTAGGGAGGATTGTGCAAGCTTCCCCATGCAAGGAGACTTGCATGTTTTCCTTTTTTCCCAAATATAAAAAGCGGACAACATCTAAACGTGAACATATTTTAAACGACTCGTATCATCTATTTATAAAAATTATAACATTTGCATGGTTCTTTTGCGAGGTACATTGACCAAAATTGGGGCTCCAGTATTGTATTAAGGAAAGTATCAATCAAAAAACAAGGAAATATGCTTTGATGAAAGGTAACAAGCTCTTTCTTTCTTCCATTTTCTTCTTCAAGGACATATTCTTTCAAGGACATATTCTCTTGTTGAATCTTCATATATCCACACTTACACAAATGACAAGAATGCATACAATAGGGCAAAGTTGAATTAAAAAATTAGTACAATCTAAAAACTAAGGACAAATTTAGACATATCAAAGTTGGGGCATGTAGATCATGGCATAGTGAACACAAGACTATCTCAACTTGAGGTAACAAGATTTGTGGAAAACAAAGCACAAGCTCTCTCTCTCTCTCTCTCTCTCTCTCAAGCTTCTCTTCTAGGTTCTTGCTTTCTCTTACTCTTGGACTCATTTCAATCCAATACAAATGCGGCTAACGAATCACTCTAGTTTCTATCATTACCTTGATTATCTAAGAGCGACTTTGGAAGCCTTGAAAGGAGAGGCAATCCACTTGGATTGTTTTCATTGGCTAGTACGGAAGTAATCACTTATTTACAGGTGCTTAGGTCACATTTCAAACAAGTTTCTACGTTATCCCTATGATCTTGGAGGGGTATGCTCACATGAAGCCAAAGTTTATGAGCTTGTTGACAGCAATAGCGGGGTATTCATTGCATAAATATTATCTTATGATTGAAGTTTGCAATGAAGTTGGAATATGCTAGAGGATGTGCAGTTTTAGAGGGGACAAATGTTGTGCCGATTTGTGGGCACGGGGTGAAAGACCAATTTGTGGACATTCTGGGGTTTTGGTTATCTTAAAATTATGTTGGAATGTCAGTGCAGATATGTAAGCCAAAATGCTGGGATTTGATACTTGCAAAAAAAAGGGTTTTTATATGAAAACCTTCTTAAACTATGCAAGGTGAGCTAGGTAGCTTGAGGCCATGTGGCCATTGATAGAGAGGAAAGTGGATGAGAGACTACCTCTATTGCATGTGGCAGGCCGAAAAGTGTTCTTTTGTAAAATTTCTAAAAAAGGAGTTTTTGCCAAAGACAGCCACTACAAGACAAGAAAAGACCGTTTTGAACATTTTTGTATCTCATGCACATATGCATATTCTACACCAATTGATAAATTTTCAAGTTCTCTTGCTTTGCTATGTTTGAAGGCTTTGGACTGAACAAGAAAGAAGAAGAAGAAGCTCGGGAGGGAGAAAATCTTTGATTGAACTTGGCTAGTTAAAGAGAAGAAGAAAGGAAGAGTCAAAGGGGTTTCTACATTGATTCATGCTTGGCAAACTAGTTACTTTCGATGGGGTTCAGATTTCTAATTCAAAAATTTGCAATTCGAGGGGTACACCGTAGCAAAGTGCGCAA
Source organism: Adiantum capillus-veneris (assembly GCF_014529385.1). Lineage (NCBI taxonomy): Eukaryota > Viridiplantae > Streptophyta > Polypodiopsida > Polypodiales > Pteridaceae > Adiantum > Adiantum capillus-veneris. Next base: position 115,066,164 of record NC_140941.1, read on the forward strand.
TCGGGTTGTAACAGGGATGTCAGTGCTCATAATTGGAAGTTTGTTGTTTGCCATCATAAAATATGGATTGTTTTTTAGTCTTCCTTTTGCTATTTAGCCATTATCTAAACCTCAGTAATCTCTTGTAATTAATCTATACTCTGTATTATACTCTCTTATTATCACTAAACCTTGGTGACCTCTCGCAATTAATCTCTACTCTATATTATCTCTCTTATTATCACTAAACTAGTTTCATCACCACTCATTGCATTTGTCTCTAGCCTACACTAATCTTCATTTATAGACAGAAGCCCAATGCTTTTCTGGTCCCCCCTAAAACATAGCACACTCCGACAACGTACTCCACTGCATCACCTCCAAATAAAGATAGGAATAAGACTCATGTGCTTCGCATTTTTCCAAACTACTGATGAATTTAAGGCCTACCATGAGGGAAATTTTGAGCCTCTCGCACATGCATGTATCATTTTAACGAATAAGGTTTGCCCCCCATCCTTCATGTCCAATCATTTTGATACTTTGATTTTGGAATAAAGGAACTCTTGATGGATGGATAGAGAGATTGAGCAAGGAGAGAGAACATCCAGTTTAGCACGACCATCAAAGATGTCAAGGGTAACATTGATCAAATTCAGGCCACCATGTGGAGCATCATCCATGGATTGCTACACACCATCACCTTTTTGCATGGACACAACTGCATACGTAATGGCATCCATGGAATTGAATATCACGCTTCACTTTGGATGGCATGGCGTGCATGTGGGCGTTTGCGATTGGGAGTGGGCTGCTCTCTATCCCACTAAAAAAAGTCTTTTAGCTTTGCTAAACCTGTTTTTTGTCCACATGTAAGGAGTGGACAAACCAATATTGGAAGATTGCACCTGAATACAAATCTACAAACCCATCATGTTAAGTATGGAGCCTGATTTACCCTTTGTAATTTTCTGTGGTAAAAGCGCACATTTGTAAGGTCCCCATTAGGAGGAGAAGACATCATGCGTGAAGGAAAATCACTCACCGGAAACCAAAATTTTCACGGACAAGAATCAGAGGCAACTTTAAAGGCCTCGGGGGCGGAGGCCCCCGAGACTTTTTTCCGCCGGAATATTCTTTTTCGCTGGAATATTATGGCCGGACGGCGGCCGGAAAGTGGTCGGAAAACAACCGGTCGGTTGCCCGGTGGCCGGTAGTCAATGGCCGATGGCCGGTGGTTGGAAGCCAATGGACGGTGGCCGGTGGTCGGAAGTCAATGGCCGGTGGCCGGTGGCCGAATTCAAAAGCAGACTTGTCTTCTCAAGGGCGGCCACACATGGGCAAATTGGAGGGTCTGATTTGGACTTATTCGCACAAGGGCGGCTACACATGGCTGTCTCTCATAAGAGAGGATAGCCCTTTTGGCCTATAAAAGGAGGCCATTTCTACACACATTTCATAGTGTGAAGTTGATGCAACAAGGTGAGTGTGAGGTGGTGAGAGTGAAGCAAGGCCGGAGCTCCATTAAGGGTATAATCCCTTTGTAAACTACTTCTTGTTTTGAAGTACTAAAGCCATTGAGTGGCTGCTTTCCCGTGGACGTAGCCCACATTGGGTGAACCACATATATCGTGTGTACTCTCTCTCTCTCTCTACTCTATAATCTCGTGTATATAAATCTGTCTCTCTCCATTAAGTAATCTACTCAATTATCTATTTAGCTATGTCTTATTTCCTAACAACTGGTATCAGAGCAAGGTTTGCTCGTAGCTAAATTATCTCAAGGAAAGGATTCCTTGAATTGAGTGGGAGTTATGGCGGAGGAAGGGAAGCTCAAGATTGAGAAGTTCAACAGCAAACACTACCAACATTGGAAGATGCAGATTGAAGACTATCTCTACCAGAAGGACCTCTATTTGCCACTAGGCGGTCTTGCAAAGAAGCCCACAACAATGGCAGATGAAGCATGGATTGTCCTTGATCGAAAGGCACTGGGAACAATCCGGTTAAGCTTGGCGTCAACGGTGGCCTTCAATGTTTTGGAGATGAAGACCACGGAGGACTTGATGAAGTCACTTGACGACTTCTATGAGAAACCATCGGCATCCAATAAGGTATTTCTTATGAAGCGCTTGTTCAATCTAAAGATGGCAGAGAATGGTTTAGTTGCAGAACACCTAAATGACTTTAACACAAACATAAGTCAACTTCGATCAGTGAAAATAAATTTCGATGACGAAGTGTGAGCTCTCCTTATACTATCATCTCTACCGGATAGTTGGGACAGCCTTGTGATGGCTGTAAGTAATTCTATCTCTGGCACAAATACTCTTAAGTTTGATGATGTTGTGGGTGTTCTCCTAAGCAAGGAAATGCGAAGGAGAAGCACAGGAGAATCATCAAGTGCTGCACTATCAGTGGAAACAAGAGGAAGGCTTAAGGAGAGGTTCAAAAACCAACAGGGTCGTGATCGCTCAAGGCGGAGCAAGTCACGCACAAAGTCAGTTCTTGAATGTTGGAACTGCGGCAAGAAGGGCCACGTCAAGAAGGATTGCTGGTCCAAGAAGAAGAAGGAGACAGAGTCTCAAGACAACAAGCCAACATCAGAGGCCAATGTGGCAGGTAAAGTAGAGCAAGATGCTCTAATTCTCTCATTAGACAATGTGTTTAATTCCTGGATAGTAGATTCCGGGGCTTCATTCCATGCGACACCACACAAGCAACATTTCCAAGACTACACCAAAGGTAATTTTGGGTATGTATACTTGGGAGATGATGAAGCTTGTGAGATTGTCGGCAAAGGTACAGTTTCTGTCAAAACTGCTAACAGAAATGAATGGAAGCTTAAAGATGTTAGGCATGTTCCTTGTCTTCGCCAAAATTTGATCTCTACAGGACAATTGGACGATGAAGGTCACAACATTGCATTCGGAAACAAACGGTGGAAGATCTCAAAGGGATCTTTGGTGGTTGCCAAGGGTGAAAAAGTCGGTACACTTTACTTGTGTATTGTTAGCACGCAACCTCAGCTTGTGCAGCAACTACAGAAGTTGACAGTGCCGTGTGGCACTACCGACTTGGGCATATGAGTGCCAAAGGAATGCAAATCCTTCAAACAAAGAAGATTCTACCAGGTTTGAAAGAAGTGGACTTAGAGTTCTGTGAAGATTGTGTTTATGGTAAACAAAAGAGGGTAAAATTTCAAAAATCAGGAAATGAAAGAAAAAAAAAAAACTTGAGTTGGTTCATTCTGATGTTTGGGGTCTTGCAAGTACACCATCACTTGGTGGCTCATTGTACTATGTAACATTCATAGACGATGCGACTAGAAAAACATGGGTTTATGTCATGAAGAATAAATCCGATGTATTTTCCATATTTCAAAGGTGGAAAGCCTTTGTGGAGAATGAAACAGGTACCAAGGTTAAATGCCTAAGATCCGACAATGGAGGCGAATATTGCAGCCAAGCTTTTGAAAGCTTTTGTGCTAGCAATGGCATTCGGAGCCAAAGGACAACCCCAAGGACACCTCAACAAAATGGGATTTTGGAAAGGATGAACAGGACAATCATGGAACGAGCACGAAGCATGCGGCTACATGCAGGCCTACCGCTTGAGCTTTGGGCGGAAGCTGTAAGTATGTCTGTGTACTTAATCAATCGGTCACCCTCAACGGCATTGGATGGGGGAGTTCCAGAAGAGGCATGGACAGGTAAACTGGTGAATTATGCATTTCTCAAAGTGTTTGGGTGTGAGGCTTTCATGCACATAGATAGAAGCCTAAGATCAAAGTTAGATGCAAAGTCCAAAAAGTGTTTCTTCATTGGCTATGGAGAAGGAGACTTTGGGTATCGCCTATGGAATCCTGAAGATGGTAAAATCTTAAGGAGTAGGGATGTAATTTTTAACGAACAAAATATGTACAAAGATTACTTGGAAAGAAAACAAACAAAAGAAACAGGTGATGAGTACATGGAGCTTGAGGACGGTGAAGACTCAAGGACTGCAAACGGTGACAATGTGCAACAACGTCAACCAAATGAGGAGCCTCAACCTATTCCCCGAAGATCTACAAGAGCAAGTAGACCTCCAGAAAGGTTTGTTCCTTCCTTCAACCATCTCTTGATCTCAGATTCTGGAGAGCCGGAATCATATGAAGAAGCTATGCAACATGAATCCAAAGAAGAATGGACGAAGAGCATGCAAGTGGAGATGGACTCACTACATCGCAACCAAACATGGGAGTTGGTTGAGTTGCCTAAAGGTAAGTGGGCACTTCAAAACAAATGGGTGTACAAGCTCAAGGAAGAAGAAGGTGGGAAGAAAAGGTACAAGTCTAGGCTTGTGGTGAAAGGTTTTTCTCAAAAGAAAGGTATTGACTTCAATGAAATATTTTCTCCTGTTGTAAAAATGAACTCAATTAGGCTTGTCTTAAGCCTTGTGGCTGCTCATGATCTAAATCTCGAGCAAATGGATGTAAATACGGAATTCCCTCACGATGACTTAGAGGAGGAAATCTACATGCTTCAACCAAAGGGGTATGAAGTAAAAGGTAAGGAGAAATTGGTTTGCAGATTAAAGAAGAGCTTGTATGGTTTAAAGCAAGCATAAAGACAATGGTACTTGAAGTTTGATCGATGGATGTTGGATCATGGATTCATAAGATGCAACTCGGATCACTGCGTCTACACGGAGAATTTGGGAGATGGGAAATTCATCATCCTAATGTTGTATGTTGATGACATGTTGATTGCAAGTGCTAACATGCAGGACATCAAAGACCTAAAAGAGGAGCTGTTCAAATCTTTTTCAATGAAAGATTTAGGTGCTGCAAAGAGGATACTTGGTATGAAAATATCAAGGGACAGGACGAAGAAGACAATAAAGCTATCTCAAGAAGATTACATCAAGAAGGTACTAGAAAGGTTTGCAATGCAAAATGCAAAACCAGTTTCTACACCTTTGGCTGGTCATTTTAAACTAACAAAGGATATGTGTCCAAAGACAAAAGAGGAGATAGCCTATATGTCTAAAGTTCCATATGCTGCAACAGTAGGTTCTCTAATGTATGCTATGGTCTGGACAAGGCAGACATTGCACATGCAGTGGGAGTTGTGAGTAGGTTCATGGACAACCCAGGTAAAGAGCATTGGCAAGCTGTGAAGTGGATACTTAGGTATCTAAAAGGGACAACAACAAATGCTTTGTATTTTGGAGGAACTGATATTTTTCTAGAAGGGTATGCTGATGCAGATATGGCAGGTGACAAAGATACTCGAAGGAGCACTACTGGCTATGTGTTCACGGTTGGAGGCACAGCAGTAAGTTGGGCTTCAAAGCTGCAGAAAGTGGTTTCACTTTCTACCACGGAAGCAGAGTATGTAGCAATGACGGAGGCAAGCAAAGAAATTCTGTGGCTTCACAGATTTCTTAGAAGAGCTTGGATTCAAACAAGACAATTGTGTCTTGTACAGTGATAGCCAAAGCGCTATCCATCTTGCGAAGAACTCAGCCTTTCATTCAAGGACAAAGCACATTGAGGTGAGATATCACTTCATACGCACTCTTTTGGAAGAGGGACAACTAAAGCTAGGAAAGGTGCATACAAGTGAAAATCCTGCAGACATGTTTACAAAGGTGGTCAACAAGGAGAAGTTGAGCTTTTGCTCATCTTCAATCGGCATTCAAGGATAAGAAGCCAGAATGGAAAGCAGTCACAGGTTTGGTTTGGAGATCAGTCTCCAAGTGGGAGATTGTTAAGTATGGAGCTTGATTTACCCTTGTAATTTTCTGTGGTAAAAGCGCACATTTGAAAGGCCCCCATTATGAGGAGAAGCCATTGTGCGTGAAGGAAAATCGCTCACCGGAAACCAAAATTTTCACGGACAAGAATCAGGGGCAACTTTAAAGGCCTCAGGGGCGGAGGCCCCCGAGACTTTTTTTTTCGCCGGAATATTATGGCCGGATGGTGGCCGGAAAGTGGTCGGTAAACAACCGGTCGGTTGGCCAGTGGCCGATAGTCAATGGCCAATGGCCAGTGGTCGGAAGTCAATGTCCGGTGGCCGGTGGTCGGAAGTCAATGGCCGGTGGCCGATGGCCGAATTCAAAAGCGGACTTGTCTTCTCAAGGGCGGCCACACATGGGCGGATTGGAGGGTCCGATTTGGACTTATTCGCACAAGGGCGGCTACACATGGCTGTCTCTCATAAGAGAGGACAGCCCTTTTGGCCTATAAAAGGAGGCCATTTCTACACACATTTCATAGTGTGAAGTTGATGCAACAAGCTGAGTGTGAGGTGGTGAGAGTGAAGCAAGGCGGGAGCTCCATTAAGGGTATAATCCCTTTGTAAACTACTTCTTGTTTTGAAGTACTAAAGCCATTGAGTGGCTGCTTTCCCGTGGACGTAGCCCACATTGGGTGAACCACGTATATCGTGTGTACTCTCTCTCTCTCTCTGTGTAGTCTATAATCTCGTGTATATAAATCTGTCTCTCTCCATTAAGTAATCTACTCAATTATCTATTTAGCTACGTCTTATTTCCTAACACATCAGCTGCATTGATGAAATATATATTGAGTTTCTAAAGTGTCTAAATGGTTTATGTGAATATTTAAATGGTTTAAGTTGTTTGTGTTGAGTATTAATTTTGTTTGTCTAAAACCTCTTTGGTACTGTTGGATGTTGTACTTTGAGTCAATGGTGTAGATTTTGTTTGTCTTTAAACTTTGGAAATAGTTTGATATGGTTTTCTTGTTACCATATACATGTGGTAGTGATGTGTGTGAACACACTAGGACCGCCGGGGCATTTTTTCCCTCTTTAGGAGGTTTTTTCCCCCGAGCATTGTATATACGCCCATCACTCTAAGGCTATCTATATTTCCATTGCATACTAAGTAACACACTCTCTATTGTGTGGCTAGAGCTTCCTTTGTCTTCTCCAAGCTGTGTGCGTTTCTCTGCAACCCTAATTCCAACAATTGGTATCAGAGCAGGTTGCGTCCTCCCGGGCTCAGTCGCCAGCAGCTTCAGTGCACGCCTGCTCACTTTCCCCGATTTCATTGAGCTTTGGCAAGCGTTCGACAAATATTTCGAAAGAGATTGAAAAGCTTGGTTGGCTCAGATTTTTTATTCGGGCTCATATCGGCCTCTGTTTCCACTATAGGAAGGTCTGCACAGGCAATTTCATCATTTTGTGTAGAATTTTTGTCAGTGTCGTTTTGTGCATAACAGGTGCCTTACAGTCTTCGACAGTTTGTGCTATATAGCACGTGTTGTTCCCGCTCCGTTTCTCCTATTTTCAGGCATTTTTCACATCAAGTGCAACATTTACTAAGGTTGACAACAACAACACAGATGTGTTCAAGATGTTTGCTGCTGAGGACAGGTTGGATGGGGACAATTACCCTATGTGGGCTTATATGATGCAACACGTTCTTGTGTCAAAGGGCGTCTGGAATATTGTGTAGGGCATTGATGTACGTCCTGGTTCTGAGGATGCAGGCGATGTTGAGGATGTTGCAGGTCTTGCTGCAAGGATTGCTACTAGTAGAGTTGTTTTGCCTACGACAGAACAATCTTGTTGGGATGTAAAGGATGCGTAGGCTCATGCATTGATTGCGTTGTCTGTGAAGTGCACCATTGTTCCTCACATCCGTTCAGCAAAATCTGCAAAACAGGCTTGGGATATTTTGGCTGGTCTTTTTTTGGCTGGTCTTTATGCAAGTCGTAATGAGGCTAAAATTGCTTTACTGCGTAAAGAGTTGGAGTCAAAGATTATGCATGAGGAAGATGATATGGACACTTTCCTTGCTAGTGTCAAGGATATCAATGAGCAACTTATTTCTGCAGGAGAAGTCATTTTAGACAGTTCCCTTGTGCAGACTGTTCTTGATGCCTTACCAGATTCTCACCAGACTTTTGCTAGTACTTGGAGACTTATGACCCAAGGAAATCCAGAAATTGTCAAGTTTGATGCATTATGCACATTGTTGTTGCAAGAGTCACAATAGGCTTTTATTGCTTCTCAAAGAAAGGGTGGTAACAGCAATGCAGCCACTTCTTATGGTTCTGCTGCGAGTGGCAAAACTTCTGTTCCTAATGCTTCTGCTGGCAGCACTTCGTCTGTCAATTCTGGTGATAAGGGCAAAAAGAAGATTCGTTGCCATTATTGTAAATCTAATGATCACTTGATCAAGTAGTGTCCTAAGTTGAAGGCCAAAGAGGCTAAGAAGAAAGACGGTGGTTCCACTGCAAATGTTGGTTCCACTACAAATGCAGCTATTGTTGAGTCTTCTGTAAAAGGAAACTGTAATGATGATGTTGATGCAGAATGGGCTTTTAGCACAGAGTGCACTTACAATCCTGCTGTCCATGATGCATGCTTGTCAGTTGCTACAAATTCACATGTGTGGTATTTTGACAGTGGTGCTACAAAGCACATTACCTTACATCGTGAATTGTTTACCTCTCTTGAGTCTGTCCCTCATGGGAATTCAGACACTTGTGCCAACAATGCCTCTTATCCGATTCAGGGAGTTGGAAAGATTGTGCTTACTATTGCAAATGGTAGTTCCTTCACACTTGTTGATGCACTTTATGTACTTGGGATCAAAAAGAATCTTTTTTCTGTATCTGCCCTTGCTAGACTTGGACTTGTAGTCAAATTTTTGGATGACAGATGTACAGTTCATGATCTTAATTTTGGTGATGAAATTGTTGCATCTAGTTGTTTCATGCTTGGTAGTTCATCTATATCATGGTTGAGCAAGAAGCAACCTATTGTGGCCACTTCAAGTTGTGAGGCTGAGTACAGGGCAGTCTTCACAGCTACGGTTGAGTGTGTATGGCTCAGACACCTTATGGCTGATTTGGGTGTTGGACAGGACACTACCAAAACTATCTACACTAACAGTCAGAGTGCATTGGCAGTTGCGAGGAAACCAGTTTTTCATGCTCGCACAAAGCACAGTGAGGTGCATTACCATTATGTCAGGGAGAGGCTCTTAGCAGGAGAGATCAGCTTGGCTTATGTGCCAACACAGGACAACCTTGCAGATCTTTTCACAAAGGCATTGTCTCGTGAGAAGCTTGAAGCTTTCCGCAAAGCTTTGGTCTTACTCCCCTTTGTGGACTGATCATGTCCTCAGGGCATGGCACTTCCCTTTACTCATGTGCCAGCTCTCGTTCATCGCATCACTCCAAGGGGGATTTGTTACCATATACATGTGGTACTGATGTGTGTGAACACACTAGGACCGTCGGGGCATTTTTTTCCTCTTTAGGAGGTTTTTGCCCCGGAGCATTGTATATATGCCCATCACCCTAGGGCTATCTATCTTTCCCTAATTCCAACATTTCTTTGACAAGAAATGGCCTCAATCCAGATTTCACATGTTGGCATCTAGGAGTCACACAGGTCTGGCATGGAGGGAGTGTCTTGCTTTTTCAAATAGGACGTGGAGCTCGAGAGGCTCCAAGATGAGCTTGATCACAAGCAGTGCAATGAGCTTTGTCCTTCATGGTGGGTCCGGAACACTCTTTTTAGAGTGTTTGGACATGCCAAGTGAAACTCTTCATTGTAGCTTTCAATCCTGAAGAATAAGAGTTTGGCAAGGTGGTTGTTGGTGCGCTTCATCTAGAAAGAGCGCCCAACGACAGATTGCACTGTACTTCATAGAATAGGTTTTTGTACAAGATGTCTTGGGATGAAGGGTGGATTGGGCAAGCAAACAACACAATGCATGTGTGGACTTGGGAAGGGCCAAGAAAAGGTCCCAACAACAAAGAGAAGAGGTACCACCCACCAAAGAAAGAGGCACATTGTGTGGTTTCTAGACAAGCATGATCAGATGTTGGAGATGGTACAAGGGGGCCACATTGGTGAGTCAAGGGGAGAATGTAACTTCGCTACATGCCAACTCCGCACATAAACAAGCATGAATAGTAGAGCTTGAGGCTATCGTGGCATGATACAAGGCCAAATACGGCTCTTTTTTTCCATCAACTACATAAAATTATAACAATGTATTTGGCATCAATGAGCTATTGACTAATGAGTATGAGCACTAAGGCATATGAACCATCATATTTTGTAATGTTTGCAAGTTAATTTAGATATTTTTACTGAACCACCTACTCATGATTTTTATGGTGCCCTTTTTTTGTAATCATAAGTATTTATATAAAAGGTCAAATCAATTTAACAAGCCTTTGTATTTTGGTTTTTGCTATAGCAATTTGTATATGGTTTGTAACTAATTAATTTGAAAATTTAGCAAGTCAAAAAGTGTTCCAATATTTATATTTAGGGTTGTAAGAGTAAAGAACTCAGATATTAACAAAAGATTTGATAGAGTTATGGACAAATGACAATTCTACTGGTAAGTGAGGAGTTACTAATAAGAAGAGCCAAAACTTATTCGAGCAACAACACGATAAGGCCTCTTTTGAAGCTCTCTTGCTCATTATCCAATGTAATATTATTAGGGATTTCTGTCTATTAGGTTAAGCTCACATCATTCTCTAATCACACAATCTGAGCTTGTAGGAATTCCACATACTCGATTGCCAAAATTAAAGTATCCGATGTGTCACGGCTTTGCACACAGTGGCCACATTCAATTTGGAAATCAAGTATGTGGATTTCATGCAAGCACAGATGGTGTGCTCAATTGAATGAGATGAGCTTAACACAATAGAGAGAAAACCACAATAATCACCTTCAACCTTCTGTCTTCTCCTTATTTTATTCTTTCTCTTTCATGACGCAATGCTCTATGTCACTTCTATTTTTGCATTGACAATTTTTATATGTGTGCATTCATCACAAAGTGATGACATGGCATCCCCAATTCAAAGAGAAATGGCTAGGTGAACCAGAACAATTGAACCCACAAAGGTGTGGCTGAGGGGCCTAAATAGAAGGGGTTAGGGTTTTCTAATAAAAATCTAACCCTAATCATCTTATGGAGCTCGGGTCGAGGGGCCTAAAACCCAATTAATCAAAAGCTTGATCTCTAGGCGGAAGTCCCATGAATCGCGCTAACAATGTTGATGTGGCAGGCTGTAAGGATTTTCAAAAAATGTGATGTCACCTTTTGGGCAATTTAGGTGGAGCTTCTAAAAGAGGATACATTTGGGTGATGGTGCTTTTGATTTGATGCTTTTGGGGATCTGCTTTTGGGAATACCTTGTAAGTTTAAAAGTGCAAGGTGCAGCAGAACGAATGATGAACTTTGCTCAAGATGAGTGCTCCGAACTGTGCTCAAGGTTCCTTTTACTTATACGGAAGGGAGAGACTTCCGTCTCTCCCTTTCGTGCCTTTAGTGAGAGAATGCAATGGACACAAACAAAGTGAATAGACATGTGCGTGAAGATGCATGAGACTAAGAGATAGAGAGAGAAGAGAATAGGACACCAGGATGTTGTAAAACCCTCCTCCAAGGGCCCCATTCTTGATGGCGAGAGTGGTCTACTATTGATTGCACAAATCGGTACAAGACTCTGATGCAAACTTGAGAACAATGATGCAATGTGTGAAGGTGACGGTGATGACGACGATGACTCAAATTGCTATCTGCTATTGGGATTTGAAGGGTGAAACTCTTGATGACCGCTAGATCCAAAAACGCTAATGGCTATAGCATGAAAATTGATGATTCTGCTGGCTATTTTGTCCTGTTTTGCTGCTGAAAAATTGCCCTAAAAATGTTGTCTTAAGACTGAGGGACTGCTGTAGAAAACGTTGCCTGCTGGTGCAGAAAAACCCTGAATAGGTTGGCTAAAAACGCTAGACAACAGGTACAAGGAAACACTATATTGCTGACTCTTTCAAGCGCTGATGACTGAGGCTACTGGCGATGATGATGGCTGCTGAAAATGCCAGGGAATTTGAGTTGAAAACGCTGGAGTTTCTTGGAAAAATGCCAACCATGGGGGGGGGAGTCTTGCTTGAGAGAGAGAGAGAGAGAGAGAGAGAGAGAGAGAGAGAGAGAGAGAGAGAGAGAGAGAGAGAGAGGAAACCTGCTGCACTTGTGCTTCTGATCTCCTTGCTCTTTTGCTCAATCAGCCTAATCCTAGGTTTGCCTATATATAACTTTAGCAAAATTGCCCTACCCAGTTCCCAACAAAAGTCACTTAAATTAATAAGTGAAAAATATCAAAAATAGGGAAAATAGGTTTAATGCACTGGAAAATGCTCCTGATGGGTTCTGTTGGATTCTGATGGTAATGCTGATGATCATGTTGTGTGCAACCAAAGGATATGCATCTACTCTAAGTGCCTGGGCATGCACGGTCTGCGAACAGACTCACAAAAGTGCCAAAACACTTCCTAACCTAGACTGACTAGAATAACTGAACCCTTGTCACGTTGTAGCTTGTCCACGGACACACAGGGTTGGATGTGTCATTTGACATCCCCTCCTTTTAAAAGTGAGGTACTGGTACCGAGCTACATGGATTCCTTGTAGTCTGCCAACAACTCTGTGTAATCTTTGAAAAACTCTTCGCTGATCCACACTGCCTTATGGGTCTCTTGATCCTTGAACTTCAAAAAATATTGTCTCACTTGCTATATTCTTTCCGCTTTGGGTAATGACCATACATTGTGATCTTTGGTTCTTAAGTTCTCGAGGAACTTGGGTTCTTGGGTTCTTGAGGGTCTTGAGCTCTTGAGGTTCTTGAGGGTCTTGAGGTTCTTCTTTCGCTTGCAATCTGTGTTAGATAAGGATCTTCTCTTCACCTCAGTTCTGCTCTTTTTCGTGGGCGCACGCCTTAGTGGCCTTGCGCTCACACCAAGGTTGCTTTTTCCCACATCACGTCGATGGCTAGCCGCTAAGTGCACGGTCCACTCTCAATGAGTGAAAAGAGGCACAAGGGGAGACTGGACAAGCCCTTCTTTCTTGGGTTTCCTGTCACTCTTCAAAAACACGATCAGGAATCGACACACCCAAGTGGACTTGGGTTACCTGCAACAAGCAAAAAAAATTATGTGGTTCTTTTAGTTCTTTCCTTGAGTGATACAGAACACTGCCAAAGCTCTGATACCAATGTAAGGTGCAGCGGAATGAATGATGAACTTTGCTCAAGATGAGTGCTCCAAACTGTGCTCAAGGTTCCTTTTACTTACGGAAGGGAGAACCTTTTGTGCCTTTAGTGAGAGAGTGCAATGGACACAAACAAAGTGAATAGACACTATGCGTGAAGGTGCATGAGACTGAGAGATAGAGAGAGAAGAGTATACGACACTAGGATGTTGTAAAACCCTCCTCCAAGGGCCCCACTCTCGATGGCGAGAGTGGTCTACTATTGATTGCACAAACCGGTACAAGACACTGATGCAAACTGAAAACAATGATGCAATGTGTGGAGGCGACGGTGACGACGACGATGACTTGAATTGCTATTTGTTGTTGTGGACTTGAAGGCTCAGACTCTTGACGACCGCAAGATCCAAAAACGCTAATGGTTGTAGCATGAAAAACACGGATTCTACTGGCTATTTTGTCTTGTTTTGCTGCTGAAAAACTGCCCTAAAAATGTTATCTTAAGGCTAAGGTACTGCTGTAAAAAATGCTACCTGTTGGTGCAAACAAACGCTGAATAGGCTAGTTGTAAACGCTAGACAGTACGTACAAGGAAACGTTGAATTGCTGAGTCTTTCAAGTGATGATGACTGAAGCTACTGGCAATGATGATGGCTGCTGAAAAAGCGAGGGAATTTGAGTTGAAAACACTTGAGTTGCTTGAAAAACGCCAACCAAGGGGGGGGGGGGGGAGTCTTGCTTGAGAGAGAGGGGGGGAATCTGTTGCACTTGTGCCTGCGTTCTCCTTCCTCTTCTGCTCAATTAGCCTAATCCTAGGTTTGCTTATATATAGCTTTAGCAAAATTGCCCTACCCAATTTCCAACAAAAGTCACTTAAAATAATAATTGAAAAATGTCAAAAATAGGGAAAATACATTTAATGCACTAGAAAATGCTCCTGATTGGTTATGTTGGATCCTGATGGTAATGTTGATGATCATGTTGTGTGCAACCAAGGGAAATGCATCTAGCCTGGGCATTCACGGTCTGCGACAAACAGACTCACAAAAGTGCCAGAACACTTCCTAACCTAGACTGACTGGACCTGACTGAACCCTTGTCATGCTGTAGCTTGTCCACGGGCACATAGGGTTGGATGTGTCACGTGACAAAAAGATCCCGATGGGCCACCTTTCGAAGAGCATCTAGACGCAGAGTCTCGGAGTGAGTTGAACCCTCGAGGAGTTGTACTTTTCAACATAATTGTAAAGAATTACTGAAAGGGGCACCATTCTTTGAGGCTAGTGCGTCTTGGCTTGGAACTCCGCCATTCCGTGTCGACTCTCCATTTCTCTCTCTATTCAAGTTTGGTCAATTGTTTGAATTTTTCGTTCATGTGCATTGTGTTAGCATTGATTTCTTGCTTGGATGTCCAAGCCTGTAATAGTGGTATCAGAGCTCGAAACTATTCTTCTTTTATGAAGGATCTGATCCCTTCTATAGCACATATGGTTTCTCTCAAAGAATACAATAGAGACAACATGCCTACAATTGTGAGTCACAAAGGAGATGAAGAAAAGACAAAACCGAGCACAGGAATTGAAGAAACCAATAGAGATTTTGGCAAATTTCCAATAGGAAATCTTGATAGAGATGAGTACAAACTTCAACTATACGTGTGAAAAGATTGATGAAGTACTCCTTGGACCTAAAATATGTGAAGCATCTGAAGAATTACCCAATTGATGAGATTCACTCAAGTGGCAAGACACCATCAATACTCCTCTCAAGGTGGTAAGAAATTTCAAAGAAAAGTCACGTGCTACCAAGACACCCATCGAGCCCTTGAGTTCATACAACACTTTGATGTCGCCTTCTTGGGAGGTCATTTCTCAAAACACTCCAAGGTGCGAAGGATGGCATCTTACTTGAAAGGAAATGCACAAACATGGTGTTCTACTCTATTGCTATGTAGAGAAGCACTTAAGAAGTGGGTAGAATTGAATGGAATTTTCAATTCCGCATGGATAACATAAGAATATGAATAAAATGTCATCACAAGGCTTGGCATCATCTGAGAATGACTAAGAAAGACACTTTGGAGAGGTGTGGGAATATCTATTTGCCAGTGTCCTCGTTTCGGAGGGTCATTGTGAGGGAATAAATTGAGCAATTTTGTTGTGGTTTGCCAAAAGATATTTTATGGTATTGTCTGCAACAAAAGTCTAACTCTATTCAGAGATTTATGTGACATGCCAAGAAAAGTTTTGATATGCATGTGGTCTCATTGACCTATCGTATGGCCAGCCAGTGTCCGCCTTAACAAGTCAAGAGTCTTTCAATGAAAGAAAGAACCAGGGGGATTGGAAGAAAGTTCATTAGATAATTTCAGAGAATTAAGGGAATCAGATGATAGTGCATCGAAGGGTTCTAACACCAAGGGAATCAACTGATGACTCATCAGAGAATTTTGACGATTGAGATTGAGGTGCTAGTGGATTGAGGAGGCAAGAAGGGCTACCAATAGGCCACATGACACAAGAAAAGAATAGAAAGGTAAGCTAGTTCCATCGGATAATTTGGTCAAGGGTACTTTTGAATGAAGGAGGAGAACATCAAAAATTTTCAAACAGAGATGTACCTTGAAGCTTTTGTATTATTAGCAGTGTTTATGCAAAAAGTTAATGATGAATCAAGTTGAATCTGGTGCGGTGGTGCGGTTTGTAGACTGCACAAGAGGGGAGCTAGTCCACTCCTTTGTCATAGATTGCCTAGATTGAATAAAGTCACTTCTTTCTCTTTGAGATTCTAGGGATATTGATGAGCTGGCAATATTTTGTGGAATGTCTTATGAACATATGTACATTGAATTGGAAGTTTCCTTGATTGAAATGAAGATATGTGCTTTTTCATGTGTGTATTGTTAGAGACATGTAGAGAAAGATGAAATGTTTGCAGTATTTTGTATGATGAATGATTTGAACTTATTGCATCTAGACATCTGTTAGAGATCAACGAGATTTGGATGTGATGGCTAACTGAATGTGAAATGAATGAGATTGTAGTGCATCAAGATGTCTATTTGGATGAGATGACTATATACTAGTGCAAGTGCATCAAGAGTTTTGAAAGGATAAGATGGTTGCACAATGATCTGTGCATCAAAAGTTCTGGACGAAATGAGATGGCTAGATTGAATGATAGAAACAAGTTTTTTAACGTGAACTAAGTGTGTAATTTGTGAAATGCATGCTATGTGGATGTATTGTCTTGTGGGGATGGTCAGGGGCATGCTTTTCTTGATTGAAATGTAAAAAGAAAGGAAATGAATCCGCTAGTAACAAAATTTGGTAGATCAAGACATCTGTGAAAAAATCAGTGCGGTCTGGATGTGATTGCTAAATGGTTACAATGATCATGATTTTTATCGGAGACCCTTAGTAGAAATGTAATTGATCATTGACTGATGTCTTTGTATAAGTGACGATTAATGGAGTCTGGTGCATGGGTACATAGAGTCAGTGTCTACTAAAGACAGTCTATTTTGTAGACATAATCAAGGGTAATTAAAATTCTTTCAAGAGGGAGGAATTTCAAAAATTGATGATGTGGCTTGTCCAATTGAAAGAGAAATGGTCAGATGGACAAGAGAAACTGGAACCCAAAGAACTAAACCCAAAAAGTGTGGCTGAGGGGCCTAAACAGAAGGGGCTAAGATTTTTTGATAAAAACCTAACCCTGCCCAACTTATGGAGCATCAATCAAGGGGCATAAAACATAATTCAAAAAAAGCTTGATCTTTGGTATGAAGTCCTGTAAATCACGCTAACAATGTTGGCATGACGGATTTTTGAAAAACGCACTGGTAGCTTTTTGGGCAATTTACGTGGAGCTTTTGAGAGCAGATGCTTTTGGGTGAAGGTTCTTTTCGGGCTCTACTTTTGAGCATCCCTTGTAAGTTTAAAAGATCCAAGAGGGCCAATTTTCCAAAGAGCATCTCGATGCGGAGTCTCACAGAGAGATGGACCCTCGAGGAGTTGTACTTTGCAAGCATAATAATAAAGAAATATCAAAAGGGGTGCCAATCTTTGGGGCTAGTACATATTGGCTCAAAATTCTGTTGTGCATGTCAACTCTCCTTTTCTCTCCCTATTCAAGTTCAGTCAATTGTTTGGAGTTTTTTTTCATGTGTTGCTATTGATTTCTTGCTTGGAGTGTTCAAACCTGTAACAACACTAATTAATTTGAAGAGTTAACAAGTCAAAGAGTGTTGAGCAGTTTTATTTGAAAAGTAGAAGCACGCCATTACAAAGTTTAGGATATGTCACTCTTGACACCCATCTATCATGGGCACTAGATCATTGATCTCACCTTGGCCATAATTCTCTCATGCCACTTCCCAAACCATTTCATCATCACTCACTTGTTCTGAGACAAGACTTTCATGGGTCTGTGGTGGGTGGACATTTTCATGTGCTTCCTTTGCTGCAATCGATGATGGGACATGAATTAAATACATGATGCAAATAACATACAAGATATCTCCAGCATGCTATGCTCGGAGTGAATCAGATCATAGGCAGACATATTGCATTTGCAACTACCACTAGAAAAAACAACTGGTAACACTTATAACCGATTGCTGGATTTCCACTTTGTCTCCCCCATATTCTTTTCACCAAACTGGATTTGAGCGCTTCTTTATTGATTCAATATGACATGGATCTCCGAATCTACCTTCACTATTAGCATATCAGTGTTGGGGTGTGTGACACATTCGCACCACCACAAGTGAAAACCCTCTCTACATTGGAAGCCTACACATTGGACATCACTCCTTACGTCAACAAATGCCCTTTCCCTACTCTATAAAAGAAGCTTAAGGTACACACTTTGTATCTACTTTGCATCTTCTCACCCACTACCAACATTAGCCTACTTTGTACTCATCATTTGCATATAAGTTTGTCATCATTATAATCATGTTTGTCATCACTCTGAATCATGATTTTCTACTTTCATAAGTCCCAATCTCTCTTTAACACACAAAAGGAAATGCTGAAGACTGACAAGCTCGCTGCTGCTGTACTCTCCCGCTGCGCCATCGCCATCGCCTCCTCCCCCCCCCCCCCCCCCCCCCCCCTCCCCTCCCTCCCTCCCTCCCTCACGTGCTGCCCGCTGTCCTCCTCGTGCTGCCCTCAGCCCCCGCTGCCCCCCCCCCCTCGCGCTGCCCTGTTCTAGCCTTTCTGCCCGCCCTCAGCCCCCTGCTGCCGCCACCCGCCCTCAGCCTCATCCCATGCTGCCGCCTCATGCCCTCATCCCTTAGCCCAAACCCGCTTTATCCCCCCCCCCCTGTCTCGGCCCGTTCACCCATCAGTTTGGGCCCCCCGCCTCGGTTGCTCCCTGCAGTTTCGGCACTCTCGGCATCTGTTCCAACTCCTTGGAGCAGTGTTTGCGCGCCCTTCTGCAGCATCCTCCCGTCGTCCTCTTCTTACGCCACAGCAGTAGACACAGATGGAGGCTCAAGCTTCGCCACAGAGGGACTCGCCTGAAGTCCCCTCGCCCGACCCCGCTGAGCCCACCATTCGACTTGCTCTTTCGCCAACAGAGCAAGCGAGCCTTGCCGCAGAGGTAGAGCGCTTGCAGGCGACTTCGATCATCTGCAAGGTTCTCGGCACTCGACCTAGCAGAGGAGAGCTGCGAGACCTTCTCCAGGCCCGCCTTCTCGCAGAGGTGGGCAAGATCTTGGATGTCCAGATTCTCGGACGGGGGTACTACCAGATTGAGTTCAAGACTTCCGAGATGGCCTCCAAGGTCATTGCTATGAGTCCACTGGCCATCCGAGCATCACGCGCCCACTTTCGACAGTGGCGACATGGTTTTGACCCGACTTCGGATGTGCTAGTAGAGGAGGCAAACTGCTTTCCGGGTTTACGGAGGGAGTACCTTCCACTTCTCTCCAGGATTGGCTCCTCCATCAGGACACTCCTGGAGACACCTCGTACGGCAGCATCAGTAGCTGCCAAGGCGGCTGGCATCCCTTCAGTTCGAGTTTTGGTCAGAGATACCCACACGCTCCCGAAGGTCATCCTTTTGCCTCGGGTGAGTGGGGGTTGGTTTCGACAGAGTGTGGAGTACTCGGGTCTCCGGAACCAGAGCTTCATTTGCAGACAGATGGGCCACCTAGCGAAGGCCTGTCCACGGAGGAGACCATGACCCGCACCCTAGCCTCAGCCCCAACCTGCCAAGGCTGGGCCGCAGCCACAGCCAGCGACACAGAGCACAGATTCAGCGCCACCCTCCGAGCCTGGGGCTCCAGCGGAGGAGGGGTGGCAGCAGGCCCGTGGCCGTCGACGCCAGGGGCCACAGCGACAGTCTGGCACTCAGAGTGGCCCCCAGGTGCCTACTCAGCAGCAGTGGGTTCCCACAGGGAACCGCTTTGGGCCTCTTGAGCAGGAGGAGCCTCCTTCGCCAGCCTCCACCTCCGCTTCACCCTCGCCAGCCGCTCCGCCTTTCGATCTCCCCTCTTCCTCCTCATGCCCTCCCCCGCCCTCTGCTACCGCTCACCCGCCACCTTGCCCCCCCCCATGTCTCTGCCGCCCCACCCCGCTTCTCCTCTCCCTCGCCTCCCCCAGCCCCTTCTCCCCCTCCTCCTGCTTCAGTACCTCAGTCGGCTCAGGAGACTGGACCCTCGCCGGCGGCTAGGAGATCTCTTGGCAGCGCCTTTGCCACGAGTCGCCTAGCGAGAGAGGGTCAGCCCTTCATGCGGCCCCCTTTGCAGATTCAGACATCTTCTCTTGCAGCTATCCCACGTGGTTTGACGAGCATTGACCTCCGACGCCGCTGGGATTTCTTCGATTACGGGTTTACTCGTTTTCTTGGCGACTCTGCAGCAGACCACGAGGCAGCCTGCTTCAGAGTCCACGCTTTGTTCCTCGCCGCTAGGGGGACAGAGGCCTTGGACTCAGCAGTTGGTTTCTCCTTCCCCCTCTATGGCAGGACTGAGACAGAGTGGTCCCTCGACTCAATGGTGGGATGGTTGCATACACAGGTTCTCGAGTTCTCTCACCACATGGGCGAACTTGGCGTTACAGATTTGCTGCAGACGTTGTGTCCACTGGCCAAGTTTGCGGTGACACCCCCAGACTCAGCAGGATGTAGACACATTGTGGTGTACTTTTTTGCTAATACGCAGTGTTTGCCTTGCTATGTATTCATTCATGAGGACTCCTGGACAGAGGAGGTTGCTTTACGCACGGCTCGCTCTGCTTGGGCTTGGACCAGGCACTCACTGCAGTCTCGCCTATCTAGAGGACGCTCGGATGCGGATTACTCCCCATCCAAGCCTGCTTCGAAGATAGCTCGTCTTGCTACTGCGGCAGCATCTGTTCTCTCTCGCTCCCCATGAGGATCGTCTCGTGGAACGTGTAGGGACTAGGTGGGCCCCAGTTTCAGCGACAGCGAGGCCGATTGCGTCAGGAGCTTTAGTGTTGCCTTGTGGGAGGAGAGATTGATCTCCTTATGCTTCAGGAGCACCATTTGTCTGAGAGCCGCATTCGGCGATGTGGTCAGATTTTGCGTGGACGCTATGATACCTTTTGGTCAGCTGCTTTTGGACCTTGAGGCATCCAGGGTGGGGTATGTATGACTATTGCGGACTCACTACAGCAAGCCATTGTGGGCAGAGGGATTATTGTACCAGGCAGGGCTCAGTGGATTACTATGCAGGTTCAGGGTAGCCTTGTGGGTTTCCTGAACATCTATGCGCCCAATGTGGCAAGTGCTCGTGCAGAGTTTTGGTCACAGATTGTTGAGTCTTTGCCACAGGTTGACCAGTGGTGTGTAGGAGGGGACTTCAACATGTTGGAGGACCCTTCTGACAGGATCGGAGGCAGCCATGCTACTGTGCATGGAGTCGAGTTAGTAGCTTGGGAGAGGTTTTGTATGACGCTGAGGGTCTCGGATACATGGCAGCATTCTGGCTTTGTGAGGCCTCTAGAGAGTCTTGCCTTCTCTAGATCGGACCACAGAGTGGGAGGAGTGAATCTATCGCGCATAGATCGCTTCTACACTAGTGACCACTTCAGTGACTTGGGGGGATCAGTGGGCATCCTGGCAGGGACATCCTTCTCGGACCATGCACCAATGATTCTCACAGTGGAAAATAGGCAGAGGAGTGGAAGCACGATGCTTCGCATCCCAGAGCGGGTCTTGTTGGACTCAGCACTCAGAGACAGGGTCGAGGCTCTATGGACAGAGGGCATGGACAGCCAGGCTCCACCTGCAGACAGAGTGGCCTCAGGCCTAGCTTAGCTTAGCCACTTCTTTCTCCAGGAGTCTCTGGCTCGACGGGCTGCAGCGAGAGAGGAGGAGCAGCGTCTCAGACGAGGCATTGCTTCACTACAGAGGATGCAGGAGCAGCATCCAGACAGTCCATGGTTGGAGGAGCAGTTACAGCAGGCTCAACAGGAGCTTGCTTGCACAGAGGAGAGGCGCCATGAGTTTGCCTTTCATCGACAGGCATCTCAGTGGACTCAGGTGGGTGACAGGGTGACAGGTGGGTTTTTTGAGACAGTGGGACCTCGGCACTCGCATGCCAAGGTCAATCAGTTGAGGAGACCCGATGGGTCAGTTGTTTGTGAGCCTAAGGATATGCGTGCAGTCGCTACTGACTTTTACCGTGAGCTACTGTCGGTTGAGCCCGAGTCAGAGAGACAGGATGCATGCAGGGAGCAGGTTTGGGCACAGATGCCGTGTCTTGTGACTAAGGAGATGCGGCAGAGGCTTGAGTTACCTCTTTAGCTTGAGGAGCTGCACACGACTCTTAGGGCCCTCCCTCGTGGTAGCTGTCCAGGGAGGATGGGCTGACTCCCAGCTTCTTCTTGGAGTACTCGGACCTGCTTGGCCCAGATCTTTGTAGTGCCTTTCAGTACATTCTGCACACAGGAGTGATGCCGGATAGCATGAGTGAGGGCCTGCTTTACCTCATTCCAAAGGAGGGTGGCTCCTTGGATGAGATTCGACAGTGGCGCCCCATCACCATTCTCAAATCAGCCTACAAAATTCTTGCCAAGGCTCTGAGTTTGAGGATTCAGCCACTTTTGGAGAGCCTTATACATGGGACTCAGACAGGTTTTGTCAAGGAACGCAATATCCTTGACAACATCTTCACTTTTTGGGAGGCTTCTGCCCTTGCACGGCTCCGTGGGGAGGACCTTGTGATTCTTCTTCTCGATTTTGAGAAGGCATACGACAGAGTCGACTGGGACTTTCTAGAGGGCACGCTACGCAGGATGGGCTTCTCAGAGGCTTGGATAAGAGGGGTGTCAACTTTGTACAGACAGGCTCACAGTCAGGTGCTTTTGGCAGGAGGTAGAGGTGAGCGCTTCATGCTCACACGATCGGTCAGACAGGGTTGTCCTCTTGCCCCCTTTCTCTTTCTATTCTATGCGGAGGCGATGAGCAGATTTTTGGTGTCACAGCAGGTTGGTTTGAGGGGCTTAGCACTCCCTCTACGGGGAGATGAGCTTCTGGACGCTGAGTTTGCCGACGACTCAGCCTTGTACTTAGAGGGCAGGAGGCCAATTTACACAGATGTGGGCAGGCTTTGGAGACCTTCTGCTATGCATCGGGCGCACTGATCAACTGGAGAAAGATAGTGGCTTTCTCGGTTGGTAGTGCTCCTGTGCCAGATTGGATGCCAGGAGAGGGTTTCAGGTGGATTCCTCCAGGGACTACAGTTCGGTACTTGGGTTGTCAGGTTGGTTTGGATTTGTCCCCCGAGCAGCAGATTGCTCCTCTTCTCCTGTCCATCAGGAGAAAGCTGTTACATTGGAGCTCAGCCCGACTTTCGCTGGCTGGTAGAGTAGTAGTTGCCAACCAGGTGTTGTTGGCGACTATGTGGTACATCACTTCTTGCTGAATCTTCTCGAGTTCTTGCATCAGCCAGGTACAGAGGCTGATCAAGAACTTCCTTTGGTCAGGTCGCGACAATCAGATTGCCCGAGCCAAGGTGGCTTGGTCGGTCATCACACTTCCTTGTTCTCAGGGAGGGCTTGGGATCATTGATCCAGCACAGCAGAGCAGAGCCCTTCTTGGGAAGTTCGTCGTCAGAGGACTTCTTCAAGGCGAGGAGCCCTGGAAGGAGTTCTTGTTGCAGAGGCTTCGTGCCAGGGTGCCTCAGTCAGGAGGCCCTTGGCAACCTTCGACCAGATGGATCTTTACAGAGTTGCGTCGAGTTGGTTTGAGCAGGAGACTGGAGGACAGATTCGCTGTGAGTCTGCTTCGTTCTTGGGAGCTATTACGGCGTGGCCTAGAGCAGAGACAGCCGACGTGCACGGAGGAGCGCCTACGGCAACCCCTCGTCTAGAACCCCATGGTTAGCACTCAGCGAGGCCACTTGGTTGGGAGTAGGCCTCATGTTTCTTGGGGTCCCATGGCAGCAGGTCCAGCGCGCTCTCTAGGTGACTAGCTAGAGTTCACAGGTTTGTCAGAGGAGTTGCAGGTTGTCCAGCTACAGGGCATGAGAGGGGTTCAGAGCATGTGTCAGGACATCTCAGAGTCAGTTCCAGTTGACTGGCTCACGCCTCTCGAGCCAGTAGCACCCCGGTGGATGGGAGCCTTCACATGACTGGAGGTTCTCATTTCAGTCAGGGCTTGCTCAGAGACTGTCCCAGCCCTGTTCTTCGAGCTTCAGGGTGGGGGACAACTACAGAGAGTTGCAGTAGAGGCCCCGCAGGTAGCAGAGTGTTTTTTCCAGAGGATCCGAGTTGTGGGCATCTATGGGAGGACTTGCGTCATAGACCCTGACCCAGCAGCTCTTGAGACAGGACACTGGAGGCTATGGGCTTGGGAGTGCTGTGCACTGGCACGAGTACAGTGGGATCCTGGTGAGTGGCTATGGAGGGACCCATTCTCTTCTGTAGACCGCCCAGGAGTCCCTTTCTTTCAGTACACTGTTCGGCTTGGACGTCATATACTTGCAGCACAGAGTGAGGCCCGCCCCGCTGCAGCACGTCATTGGCAGGAGGAGGGTCTCACAGTTGAGTTCTTGGAAGCTTTTTGGCAGAGGCTGTGGGACTCCAAACAGCCGAGGCGCGTCACCTTGTTCCAGTGGTTGGTTGCACACAGAGCCACAGCAGTAGGGAGCTGGCTTGTACATAGTGGTCTCTCGGCCGCATGTACAACCTGTGACCAGTTGGTGGAGAGTCAGCGTCACTGTCTTTGGGACTGTCCCTCGGCCCAGCAGGTGTGGCTACGAGTTCTTCGGCTGATGGCTGCCCTCTCCACGACTCGACAGTACACTTGGGGGGCAGCGGCTTGGTCCACCCTCACGGACCCGGCACTTCAGTTTGAGCTATCTTCCACCAGCAGGATGATAGCAATACAGGGGGGTCGACCTACACTCCAGCCTGCTACAGACCTTACTCCACAGGAGTGGAGCAGTGAGAGAGCGGAGTGTTGGGAGCTCATCAGCGGCCTAGCTCTCTGGTTCATCTGGCGGGCCCGTTGTTTTCGCATCTTTGAGGCTCGCCTTGTATCACCAGCAGAGACTGCTCGTGACTTTTGGCTAGAGCTGATCCATACTCTCAGAGGACAGCTTGAGGGACTACAGGGCAGCTCCGACCGCATGCGGGAGCGCCGCGAGGCTTTCCTTCGACTCTGGCGCCCTGGGCCGTTCTACTCCATGGTCCAGGGGGTGCTCAGATGGCACTACTGTCCACCTGTGTGGCTTTTCCCTCCTCCCATCTCTTGATTTAGCCCCATTGTACATATGTTGTTTTTTCATTGGGAGAGTCTCCCCACCATGCTTGTTGTAGCCCTCTTTTGCAGAGGTGGATGTAGCCCTATGGGCAGTTTCCATTAACTAATAGAAGGATCTTTTTCTCAAAAAAAAAAATCTCTCTTTAACACCTTTGTAATTAATACTCTAATTACACCAATGAATAATGTTGTTCCCTTCCAATAAACACATTGGTGGAAAGCCTGCATATCCTTGTTGCCTTTGGGAGCTACTGTTCATATACCTTTTTGAAGTTTCCCATAACATCTTTGTTAAAGCCTTGACTATATCTTGTGAAAAATTAGAATCCAAAACAAATGGCACCCGATGCAAACATGTATGCAATTGGGCCCAATGTCTTTCTCAAGCCCCTTTTATTTTTCCCTTTTCTTGAGTAGTAAATTGGTTGAATTATTTTGTTACTCTAATAGCTTCAAACATCAACTCGTACACCTTGCCAATTATAAATTTTTTGGTGTTGACAATCCTTCTCTATATTACACCAAAAAACTGGTGATTGAACAAGAGACACACATCTTTGAACAACATCTTGATAACTTGGGATACTTTGAGAGCCATCCTTCCAATCTTCATTTAGCAAAAATCTCTATCAATGCTTCTTTAAACATTTGTAGACTTAATATGCCATTGCAAAGCGGATTGCTCAAAAGACTTGGAGGGCCTTGTTAGGTAACTTGGCCAAAATAGGGCGTAGGTGCACTAATGCTCCGTGATAAACTTCACCACACGATTGGTATTTAGCGAAAATTTCTTTGCAAATGGCATTTTTCCAATGTCTTGCAAGAACAAATTCAATGTATGGGTCACACATAGTACCAACATAAACCCAGGGTACTTCTCTTGACTCTTGAATGTCAAGCATATACCCTTGTAGTTGGATGCATTGTCGATCACAATTGCTTTGACATTTTGAGGGGGCCCTATGCTATGGATGGCATGCTCATACACATTTGTAAAAAGTTGATTATTTTCTCTTCTAGAGAGATGTCAATGCCTCCAAAAACATAGAGTACTTCAAGAAAATCACCATTATGTTGATCAATATTTTTTTCTGCTAGCTGGTCCACCCATCTAGCACTATGGTACAGCCAAAAATTGGCACAAAATCAATCATTGTTCACTTGATTATCTCCTTCATAGCACTCTTAACTTTATCAATTTATACAATACACCTTTTCTTATAGTCCAATGAGACAAACCCTATTTTTTGTGGTAGACATCAAGGAATCCCTAAAAAGTGGATTTTTAATGACATTGAATGAAATTCCACATGCCATGAAAGCCTTCGTCCACTTTACGTGCAATGTGTACATGTCTTGCTTTTAGAAAGCTACTAGTGGTGGGCCTATTCCCTACACTCAAGCTTACTTTTGTGTTGATCTTGTGACACTTCACTTAGGGACTTCCTAACAGTGCCCTCTTTGTATTGGTGTACCTATGTTTTTGCATTCAACATGCTCATATACTTCCATCGAAGCTCTGTTAGAGGGTCCATTTGAGTGTGACCCATCTTGCCTTTTTAACGAAGATATTGCTTTACATAGGCTACAAAGTCAACCCAAATATCAATAGGTAGTGCAATGTAATCCACCACGTTTGTGCCAACACCAAATCAGTGCTTCTTAATGTGACTTGCATTGCCATTGAAGACATGGCTCTAGGTGCTACATTGAAGCCCGAATACAAGTTTACCATGAAGAAGCTCTTGCACATATCCCCACTCTTTTCCTCTCACCATAATCTTTGATCTTTACTATTTCTTTGAGCTTTGTTGCTACTTCCTACAATATGCATGGATCATGCAATTAGTTTTGAAACCAAGTTCTTGTACTATTCGTAAAAGTACAATGCAATTTAGAGATTCTAGGGTTTAGAGTCTAAACAACATTCACCAATGGACATTGCGATATGAGATCACTAGCCTACTTGGAGGGAAAATAGAGCTAACTCATTAACAACAAAGTAACACCACTTGAAAATCCACTATCTATGAAGTAAGAGTGTAAATTCCGAACACCAAGAGAGCCTAAAACATAATTTTACATGAATATGGAGGGAAAAACCAAAGTTACGCTTAAACTCACCAATGAAATTCTCTTCCCTAATAGGTAGGAGTTGTTGCCTCAAACACAATTAGTGAGTTCTTAGTAAGATACCATCTATGGACACTTAACAAGTAAGAGTGTTTGCTCAAAAATAACTAAGCAGACCCTATTATATGCCCTAACTATATATACCTTTATAAGTTTAAAATAGCCTGAACTCACGAATTATAAGAGGGAATACAAGAAAAGGAAAGATTAAAAAAAAAACTAAATCACTTTATTTTCTATGAAACAAAATTAGATAAAACAAAACATTATAATTAACATAAAAATGTTTTTAGAAAAGGCATGCATAAAATAAGTTGACACAGCTTACTTGGCATAAAACAAGTACTCAACTTCAAGCAAAAAAGGATAAGACATTTTAAAAACTTAATCCTAGAAATCAAACTTCACACAATAACTTCTAAAGGAACAAATTCTTAAGTCCTCAGCAAAAAATGAATGCTGGTACAAATCTACGAAGAGCAATGATCCAAACTTGACAATCTGTGACCTCAACTTTGCTACTTGTCCAAACACGAAGAATAAAATTATTACCTCTATCATGCATTGCTTGGACAATAGCTATGAAATACCTACTCACATTGTTAGTGCCCAAGAGTAGGTGCAGGTTTGTATAGAGGTCATTCATGCTTTGAACGTACTCTACAAAACCAACGAGTTTTCTATCACCCTCCGGAGGTGATGGGCATACTCAGCCATGATAAAGGCTATTATTTGTCAAGCTAGAGTAAAATTACTAAAAGTGTTAGAGATCAAAACAACAAAATTATGTGTTATTAAGTCAAAAAAATAAGTGGGATTTTAAGCTCCCTACTATTATTGAATTTACTATTGATTATCTTGAACATTCCAAAGGAAGAAACATCAAAATAAACTTACTACGATGCAAAAATGAATGTGTTTCATAATTCTTTTGAATGAGTATCCTTTCTCAACAAGTAAAGAAATAAGATGGCGAGATTGAACAACAAAAGCAGATTTGCTAGAATAAAGACGAGAAAATCTAAATAGTTGAGAGAAAATGACACCGTACTTAGCTAAAAGAGAAATGTTCGAAGAAGTGTGAGACATACGGATGATATTTAGATTGGCATATTTTGGTTCAAGGTGCTTATCATAGATATCTACTTCTAATCCCAAGGGAATGTGAAAAATCTTAAGGTCTAAAAAGGCACAACAATCACTATTTGTGGTATAGTTAAGTTCACTAAACTCCTTAGGAAAAATTCCTCCACCTACAGAACTCGAATTCAAGTAGATAAAATCTTGAAAAGAAGGAACGTTGTCGTTCCGTGGCACATACATAATGTGAAAACTAAAATATCTACCTCGCTCTCGATGCTTTTGTTATGTGGGACCAAATGCTATAATGTACATAGTGTGAAATATGCGAAAAAAGATGCCACGGTTGCAGTCGTGTACATACCTTGCCCGACCGGCGAGGTCGTAGACGTGGCACTATGGAATGCCTTTTCACATAAATATATGCCTATTTTGCTTTAGAAATGTACAAATGTCAAGTGTATCGAAGTGGCACGCTCGTTTTGCCTAGAAAGTTTAATACGGGCAATCTCGACCAAAAATAGCAGGTTTCATGCACGGACGTAAAAGATGTGTCCAAAGTGCTTACCAAGAAAATGAGGTTCAACATGAAATTTTAGCCCAATGGGATTTTTCCACAAATTTAGGGATTTCCCCAGCTCGTTTGGGCTTTTTACGGACAAAAAGGGGGCATTTTTGGCTAAAATTGGCCAAAAAATGGTTAAAAATAGACTAAAAATAGCTCAAAATGCCACATCAACGACGGTTCCATATTTGCTCAAGTTGTGTGGGAGATGTTAGAGCCAAGAATGACCTCATTTGGGCACATGAGCAAGGAGATACAGCCATTCCTTTTTAGGGTGCTAGTGCAGTCCCGTGCTGCTTCCACTACATGGTTGAGGTTGCGAGGCCTCCAATTAGGGTTACCCTCCTCAAATAACAACCTGGGCTTCTCCATTTAAGATTCCTTAAAATGGTCACGATGAAGAATCAAAGCGTATATTTAGTGTTTTTCACAGGTCGAATGAGCACTGCATCTATGCAATTGGGAGCGAGGCTACACCTAATCTTCACACACACAAGAGTTGCATCTATGCAATTGGGAGTGAGGCTACACCTAATCTTCACACACACAAGAGTTTTGAGTTAATCTTGGTTCTTTTTCAAATTGGAGCTTTAATGGCTGGAGTTTTGTTCTTTTTTAGTGTGTTTTTAGCTTCAAATCATTTACGCCTTTCTTGATTTTTCTACGAATCCTCACAGTCAAAGGCCCGACGCTTTCCTAGTCACACTGCGCTCTTCTTGACACATTTTTTGTGAACCCGACGTGAAGTAGGCTAGGGTGAGGGTTCAAAAGCTTTATTGAAGGTTTCAAATTAAAAGCTTTAAATCTATGGAGCAACAAGAGCAACAGGGGGCTCGATTTACCCTCAAACGCTTCATTGAAGGTTTCAAACTAAAGCTTTAAATCTATGGAGCAACAAGAGAAACAGGGGGTTCGATTTGATGCAGTCACAATGCAAATGTTTCAAGATTTTGCGGTGTTTATGCACTAGCAGCAAGCTGCAAAAAGGAGGGAGCTTTTATGAACCAAAGCGCTTCAATCTGTGGTGAAGAAAATGGACCAATTTAAAGGTAAAGATGTAACAAAGTATCTTTGTGGGTATTTAAAGGAGATGGAGCTTGTAGACGGCTGGATAGTTCACTATGTGGGAACGTCTTCTTAGAGGATGGGCAGCGAATTACTTAGTAGTTACTATGGTAATTACTACAGTAAACCCGAAGTGTATAAATAGGGCCCATTACATTGTAATCGGGTTGGCAATTATTATCAATTGGGTTAGAGCCTTGGCTATACTTGTACTTGAGGATCATTGGTAGTATTGTCAGCTGTACTTTCTCTCTGTAAATCATATTCACTGTAATCTTGATCTGTAATCCCAATCATGGCATAAATTCCAGTTATACTTACTTCTCGTCCAGTCTTCTGAATCTGAATCTGAATCTAAACCTTATTTCAGTACATAAGTCTGATTCTTATTTCAGTATCCAAATTCTAGTCTAGTCTCTGATTCCTGTCCAGTCTGCTGTCTGAAATCTTCCAACATGGAATTAGTTGTCTCAAGAGATCAGCTCCGATTCCATTTTGGTGATCACGGTGGCTCGAGTTGAAGCTCAATGACTGAAAGACTCTTCTCCCAGTTCGAAGTTTTCAGCAATGGCACCAAAATCCAATCGTGGCCGGAAATCAACCATTCGTGTTGACCCCATTCCTAAGGAGTTAGGTAGAGAGTCTGACCCCAAGCAAGAGAAGATGACTGACATTGAGGCTCAGGAGGAGCATAGTCAGGCTGATGAGGCGCAGGACTCACAACACTCTAGTCATTCTCGACGCCGACGGGCAGAATGGGAAGCACGGAAGGCAAAGAGTTCCAAGAGTTCTCGGTCTCGGTAGAGAGATGAGGATACCAAGGGCAGTAAGGGAAGTCACCGTACTTCTAGCAGACAAACCAAAGAAGACACTGACACTGAGACAGAGACAGAGACAGATATTGATTGGGATGCTGACATTGACAATTGCAAGAAGGCTCCCAAGCATCATTCTGAATCCAAGAAGAGAAGTGGCAGGATCAGTGGTAATTGGAATGATTACATAGCTTCCCTGAAGATTTCTTTTCCAATATTCAAGGGAGGGAAGAAGGATGATCCCGATGTTCACATACAAGCTTTCGAGCAGTATGCTGAACTAAAAACATTGCTGAAGATGATTGGGGGGAATATTTTCCACAAACCTTGAAGGAGGCAGCGAGGAAATGGTATCACCATTACCCTGCATGCCAGCTCAGATCATATAACAAATTGCTCAAGGCCTGCAGGTTGGAATATTCCGACTATAGAGGGGACGAAGATATTCTCTGTGAATTAGATAAGATTAGACAGAGAAATTTGTAAGTCCGCAGTTATGTGGAAAAGATCAAGGAGCTAACCAGGCAATTGCAAGAACCGCCATCGGAGAAGATATTGAGGGCATGGTTTCTGAATGGGTTCAGAAGCAAGAAGCTTAGGGAACAAGAGGTACCAACTCCTACAAAAAAATTCAATGATCTGGTCCAAAGGGCATTAAAGCTGGAACAGTAGGCTAAGAAGGAAAAGAGCCACAAGAAGCGAAGGACCAATAGCAGTAGCTCTGCTACTGAAACTTCGGATTCCAGTGAGATGTCCAGTAGCTCTGAGAGTAGTTCTAATGAACGAGCAAAGAAGAAATCAAAGATGGGATCCTGGACCAAGAAAATTGAAGAGATGGCTAGGCAGATTGCCAAAAATAGCCACACAATACAGCCAGTTCGAAAGATGGAGACTTGGTGTTCAAGATGCGAATCCAAGGATCGTATCTCCACTGAATGTCCACAATGTACCTACTACAAGGCCTTTGGTCACCTATGGAATAATTGTGGCATCAGAATTCACCACTTTAAGAAAGGAAAGGATCTGTCAGTGGTTGCCTACACTGAACTAGTGAAGGTAGAACCAGTCAAGGTAGCTCAAGAGGAGAGACCAGGTACCAGTGGTACTGGTCAGGGACGTGGCAGATACCAACCAGAAATGGGTAGAGGCAGAGGAAGAGACAATTTCCAGAACAGGAGCATGAATTGCTATACTTGTGGGAAGTATAGTCATTTTGCAGCCCAATGTCCAGATGCACCTGTAACGACTACTACTGAGGCTAAGGCACCAGAGCCAGTCCCACTTAGGGTAGTTACTAGGAGCAAGGGAGTAGTCATTGCAGAAATCCCACACAATTCAGAAGCACCAGTCAATCCTAACAGCAGTAAGTGGGCTCAACAAAGGGAAGTTTGGAAGGCCAAAGGTAAAGAGAAGGTGGTAGATGAGTGGCAAGAGCAGAGGGAACTAGTAGCTAAAATCACGGAGGATTTAGCTAAGAAGCTTCCAGAGCAGCTAGAAAGTTCCAAAGCTAGAGTCATTCAGAAGATACCAGCCCAATCGATTGATAAAGATCAGTCAGTACCGACCATGACCGAGACCATGCTGGCTGTGGTACATGGACTAGCTGATGAAATGGGAGTGGATGGAAAGAGTGGAAGCACTACAAAAGAAGAATGGCAGTGTGAAGATACTAGTTCTTCAAGCTCTGACAATCATTTTGACCAAGAGAGAGAAGAAATTCATGTGAAAATTTGTGATAGAATTCAGAAGCTGACTGTAGAGCTGGAGGATATAAGAAAAACCTTGCCTGAGGTGGCCAACTTTATCAAACAGCGTAGGAAAGATGAGGCAGAGGCCAGAATAGTGGACTTGACGGCTGTTAGAGATGATGAAGTTCCACTTATTCAGGTAGACTACAAGGTCAGGAAGTAGTGAGAACCTCTCTCAAGCGTTATCCTGGATGGAGGGGCAGGAGTCAACATAATGGGAGCCCATCTTCAGCAAAGAATGGGTATCACCAATATGAAACCAACACCATTCAAAGTACGGATGGCAAATCATAGAGTTGTACAGGCGACGGGTATTATTGAAAACATGCAGATAAGAGTTGGAAGGGAGAAATTCAAAACCAGTTTCCTAGTTTTGAATGTGCACGGAGCATATGGGATGCTACTAGGGCGCCCATGGTTGAGAACAGCACATGCTGTTCATGACTATGCAAACCAAACTTTGACCATAGAAGGGGCCAGTGGTGGCAAAATCCAAATCCAGACCAACAATACCAGGAGCTGGAAAAAGGAACTGAGGCCGAAGGAGCTGTGTCAGAAGTATAGAGCTAAGAAGATCGAGTGAATTCTAGCGGCTATGAACATATTCCCTTTGGCAGAAATTGACTTGAATGTAGTCTTGCTGAACAAAGAGCAGGCTAACAAGCAGAAGAGACAATTCCCTGATCAGTTTACTGAAGTCAATACAGGGGAAAGAACAGTTTAGCTAACTGGAAGGATGGTGGAACCAGCTGATACTGGTATAGTAGAGGAACCAGTATGTTCTGAAGAGTACCCACTGGATCAGAATATTGATTCAGAAACGAATGGACCATCCTGGGATTACGCGGAAGAATCGACCAAATGAAAAGGAGGTGGACCAAACTGGTTTCTTCCAGACGACCAGGAAGTAGAAGAGTGGAACCTAGGATCAGAGGAAAGTCCTAGGATGATCAAGGTTAACAAGCACCTCAACCCGGCAATGAAGGAAAAGGCACGGAAAATGCTCCAGAACTATAAAGATGTGTTTTCCTGGGAACATACAGATTTGAAGGGAGTAGATCGTGAAGTCTGTCAGCACCGAATACCACTGAAACCGGATGCTAGGCCAGTACGATTGCAAAGATACCGGATGAACCCCAACTATGCAAAGAAGGTCAAGGAGGAGATTGATAATCTTCTCAAGGCTGGGTTCATTATGGAAGTGGCAAGCAGTGATTGGCTATTTCCCATAGTTGTCGTCCCCAAGAAGAATGGAAAATTGAGAGTTTGTGTTGACTATAGGAAACTAAATGCCCAAACTATTAAGGATCCATTTCCCTTACCTTTTATTGATATGTTTCTTGATGAGATCACAGGATATGAGATGTATAGCTTCATGGATGGTTATAGCGGCTATAACCAGTTACAGATCGCTCTTGAAGCTAGAGCCAAGACCACTTTCATTCAGTGAGTGGGGAGCTTTCATGTATTTGGTGATGCCTTTTGGCCTGTGCAATGCACCAGCTACCTTTCAGCGGTGTATGATGGAGATGTTTAATGAATTTATTCATCGGTTCCTAGCCATTTTCATGGACGACTTCACTGTCTATTCAAATGAGGAACAACACCTTCTATTCCTAGAAATGGTTTTCAAACGCTGTCTAGAAAGGACAGCTACTGGGACATTTGGTTTCCCGCAATGGAACAGAGATGGCCAATGACAAAATACAGTGTGTTCAGCAAGCTAAAGCACCCAGAACTGCTTCAGAGTTGAGTTCTTTCTTAGGTTATGTGAATTTCTATAGAAGATTTGTACACAAGTTTGCTTCTCAAGAAGTACCACTATATGAGCTTACAAAGAAGACCAGTAAGTTCAACTGGACTGCTGAGTGTGAGGAGAGTTTCCAGAATCTGAAAAAAGCAATTACCAGTAAACCAGTCCTTAGGCACTGAAATTGGAATATTATTTTCCACGTACATGTCGATGCTTCGGGATTGGCAATGGGGGCAATATTAGCTCAGCCAGATGGAAGAACAGACTATACGGTTTATTTTGCTAGTCCAAATTCAGTCAGGCTGAACAAGGCTATACGACTACTGAGAGAGAAGCCCTCGGAATGGTTTTTAGTGCTACGAAGTTCAGGAATTACCTGTTGGGAAAGTTATTCCATTTTTATGTGGACCATCAAGCTCTTCTGTTTCTGATTAACAAAGTCATTATTCAAGGCAGGCTGATAAGCTGGATGATGTTCCTTATGGAATTTGAATTTAGAATTTTCCATAAGCCTAGACGAAACCATTGTGGAGCTGATTTTCTTTCAAGAAGTACGGAAGGATATTCAGAATCACCCTTGAGAGATGAACCATTGGATGTTGATTTATAGAGGCAGAAGAATCAGTGGATCCTGAATGGTATGATATTTATCAATTCCTTTCCCAAGGTGCCTTTCTAGAGGATTGGAAGCAGAATCAGAAGAAAGCTCTGATCATAAAAAGCCTGAAATTTACTATCATAGGAGGATTACTTTATCGACTGGGTGTTGATGGTATCCTTTGACGATGTGTCCCTATGGAATGAAGAATGCAAGTAATTTCAGAAGCGCATAATGGTGAATCTGGTGGGGACACTTTTCCAACGAAGTAACCTATAAGAAGATTCTGCAAGTCGGTCTGTGGTGGAAAACACTGATTGCTGAGGTCAGAAGTTTTTGTAAAACTTGTGACATATGTCAAAGAATGGGTCAACCAACAGCTGCAGATATGACTCCCTTGATGCCAGTACAACCACGAGTATTCATGAAATGGGGACTGGATTTTATGGGACCTTTTAAGAAGGTTACTCCCAGGAAGAGCAAGTACATAGTAATGGCTACTTGTTATGTTACCAAGTGGGTTGAAGCTAAGGCTCTTCTTGACAACACAACTGAGTCAACTGCAAGGTTTCTATTTGAGAATATTGTCTGCCGATATGGATGTTCAGTAGAGATTGTGACCGATCAAGGAACACATTTTATCAATGACACTATGGAAATCCTATTGGATATGTTTTCAGTCAAGCATCGGAAATCTACTCCTTACTATCCCAGATGCAATGGACAGGCTGAAAGTAGCATAAGACAATAAAGACTATTCTCACTAAGGTGGTGCAAAAGAAACCAGACCAGTGGGATTTGAAACTTCAGACTGCTCTATGGGCTTATAGGATAGCTTATAAGGTAAATACTGGAATGACACCATTCAGAATGGTGTATGGTACTGAAGCTGTGGTTCCTATGGAGTTTGTGATCCCCAGTCTGAGAATGGCTGTGAAGTATGGGTTAGACTTCAACCATAATCTTAAAAAGAGGCTAGATGAACTGATGCAATTAGATGAACTCAGGCAAAGGGCTATGTTGGAACAAGAAATTGTTCAACAACGAAGGAAGCACTGGCATGACCGCCGAATTAAAGTTCGAGAATTCCAGAAAGGAGACTTAGTGCTTCTATATCAGTCTAGACTGGGTCCAAACAAGCCAAACTTGAAGATTGCCTGGGCAGGACCATTTGAGGTAGACTGGGTCTTCTCCAATGGCATAGTCAGAATGAAAGATTTATCTGGATTGTTATTGCCAGGAGTATATAATGGGGCAAAGATCAAGCTTTATTATTTAGAGACCAGAGAAACTGGGCCAGAACAAGGTACTAAGGAACTGGAACTTGCTGATCAAGAGATACCAGAATCAGACATTTTTGGACTTTTTCATGTGCAACCAGTTCCAACTTCAGAACCAGTACTAGAAGAACCAGATCAAGCTGTCCTTAGAATCAGTACCAGTATGGTCGAGCCAGACTGGAAATCAGTCCAGTATCAGTGGGGACACTTTCCAAATTTTAAGCACCCAACGGTCAAATGGCACGCCAGTAGTAATTATTTCAAGGATGGGTCGCAGTCTTGTCCAATGCATGTCTGCCACGACAGTAGCGACGCACACAAGTCTAGGAGCGGTGAGTGGTGGAGCTTTTATGGCGCGAACACCTATAACAGTCAGGAGAGTTAGCATTTTTCCTCATAAATCCCCTACGCAACGCTTTCCTCCTGTTAACCATTCGCCACCATCACCAAGCTCTGAGGTTTCTTTGCTACAGCCGCAAACCTCAACCTCTGAAGAGACAGTTGACTGTCAGCTAACCTTGCTAGCGACACTAGGGAACGACTTCGATACGACAAGTAAGTCATCTTCTCCTTCGCCTATTTCATCGTCATCGTCCTCACAGTGTATGGGTAGAAGGAAACGCTCACAGAAGATGTAGGAGTCTCTTGAGGAAACCCATGCCATAGTTGCTGATGCAAAGGCAAGCCTTCCCATTATCCCGTACAGTAAAATCCAGCATTATGTATTCACTGATCAAGCAATGACTCTGCTACAACTCTGGGATCTTCGAGTTGTGTTGCAAGCTACAAGAATTGCTTTTGATACAGGCATCATCAAGCAAGTTCTTGATTCCTTAGACGTTGAAGATGGAAGTGCCATGGTAAATGGTAGGAAGGTGTCAGTGACACCAGAAGCCATAGCATTTGCATTCTGAATGCCCAATGAGCCCAAACCTTCTGTGGAAACTGTGCAGCAGATAAGTATAGCTCTCAAGGAGGATGAAACGGCTAGACGAAAGCGTAAGGCAAGTGCTCAAGGAGTTCCAGTAGCAGGACTGGAAGCCTCCACTGCTTATAGGTTTGTAGCCGAAGTAGTAAGCCTCAAAAACAACCCAACGTATGTATCCGAAAAACTGTTTGCTATGCTATTGGCCAAGATATTGGATCCACAGGTTCCTATTAATCTTTGTCAAATTCTCTTGCACAATGTACTCCAGCAAACTGCCAAGCTAAAATCTCAAAATGTTTTCAAAGCCTGGTATGTTTGGCAATTCCCGTATTGGGCTACTGTATCAGATGCTAATGAGCAGATAGAGAAGGCTTGGAGTGAGAAGCCAAATTCGGAGCCGAAGAACATTGAGCTTTCCTCAGACGATGAAGAAATCGACAGTCAAACTATTTCAACAGACCTGAAAAGGAAAGCAACTGCAGAACAGACTAGCAGTTCAAAAAAGCCAAAGACTACACTGACAAAGAGCAGTGAGTTTTTGAAGAAGATAGAAAGCCAGGTCAAGACAGTAAACATTGAGAAAGCTGTAGTGAGCGAGACAGAGCAGCAATCTGCTCAGAAGACTGTGCCTAACCAGCCAGTAGCAAAAGTGCACTAGCTACTGGTTCTGGGAAAGATCAGGCCAAGCCAGCCACTTCTGAGAAGATAGCAGACCAGTCAGGGGACAAAGGCAAGAGCCAACTGGACAAAGGGAAAGCTCCAGTTTCCTCAACACTACCAGGTGGAGTTCCTACTCCAAATACTGGAAACCTCCTGCAACTGGTAAAACAGGACAAGTTGCAGCAAATGCAGACTAAACAATTGAAAGGGCATCTTATGCTAACCAAAGCTGATTATGCAACTTTACCCTACATAGCCCCAGTGGCAATATATGAGCCTACTGATTTTGATCCAACCACAGTCAAAGACAGATTTTCAGTCCTCATACAGTCTTCTTGGAATACCATTGTCAGTTGTATGGGACAACTGATGGAGGCTGCTGGATCAGAAGATGAAGTGAAAAAGCTCAAAGCTGATTTGACAGAGGCACAAGATCATATTGAAAAGCTCCATAAAGCCCGGGAAGAGCAAAACATACAACATAGGGTACTGGAAGCTCATTCAGAAAGGACTAATGAGTTGCTAAACAAAAAGTTAGCTAAGGCTGAGTCTGAAATAATGATCATCAAAAATCAACGAAATGAAGCACTGAGAGCTGCAGAGCGGGCTGAAACAATGCTCAGGATGAAGCGGGCGGAATTCAAAAACCTGTTAATGCGCCATACCGCTCTGAAGGCCTCTTTAACTGAAAGATACATCTATAACAGCTTGACTGAAATTTTAAACCCATCCGGCAATGCTGTTTTTAATCCAGAGAATTTAAAGTCCTTGATGGAAAGTATGCAGAGTGATTTGCAGGACAAGGTGATTGAGTATAATAATGCTCTGATGAATCAAGATATATTAGATTATATTGAGCAGCAGACTTCTCTGGATGAGGAAGAAGAAGACCAAGAAGATGAAGCTGATCAGGAGGAGGATGATCAAGAAGCTGGGCATACAAAGGATGATGATGATGCCCACCCACCATCTCCACCTCCAGGACCTGGTATTGGTGGGACAGGGCCAACTCAAGGAGGCCAGTCTACAGCCAGACTAGCCAGGCCAGAATGAGGGCCAGTAGGAAGGACAGGCTGAAGGGCACCAGTCGGGTAACCAGCAGAATGAAGAGCAGCAGCCCAGTCACACTGGGAATCAACCAATAGATCAGTCACAACTCAGCAGAGATGCTAAAGGGAAAATGAAAGTGCAGGATGAGGGACCAGTTTGCCGATCATCAACATTCGCTGCAGCTCATTACCCTGAATAGGCAATTGAGACATCAACAGGCCTCCATAACCAGACAACATCTGGAGGATGATGATCTCTTGTCTGACTTGGAAAGATTTCAAAGACTATATGTGGAAGCCAGGGAAATGGTAGAACATTGGAAATCATCAGCTTTCCATGATAAAGAAGCTTTCCTGAATGGATACTCAATGCTGATGAAAGAGTGGCAAACCCGCACTGGCAAAGGCAGTCTACTGCAAATTGTCGCTCCCTAGCCCTGGAACTGGAACTTCTGCTGGGTAACAAACCAACTTACCGATGTATGAAGGATGTTAGGGTACAACTCAAGGAAGTTTTGGTGCAAATGCAAACTGCCAGAGGTGTTTTGGATCGGAGAGTCAAAGCCATTCTTGAGGACCAGACAGCCACTAGCAGAGGACCTCAGACAAGAATTTCAGTCGGAGCACAGGAAACTGCTCTCCAAACACTGTTCCAGCTAGTGAGAATCACCAGAAAGATGATGCAGCAGGAGAACCAGGCTGTTCTCAATTTCTTAGAATTTGTGTCTGATTCTCAAGTTCTCTTGTATGTTGTTCCAGCGAGAGAAACAGAGCTACCAAGATTCTTCCAGCGTTGTATCCTTAACATCCAGAACCAGTTGATCGTCTCACATACTTCAAAATTATTGATGAGCTTCAAGATTGGTATGAGCGATCAACTGTGGAATGGAAGACTTGGCAGACGCTGTTCAATGATGCTCTCCAAATCAATGACATTCAGGCACTGAAAGAGGAGATGAATAGGATCCAGTTGTGTATGGGCCAGTGGAAGATTCAAGTTAGAGGACTGACCAGGATTACTAATCAATTGTTGCTACAACTTACGTTCGAATCTTCTAAATTGCCTGAAAAAGACATTGTAGCAAAGCCGGGTCTAGCACCACAGTACAGGGAGATGGCCGAGATTCTTTTCGAAGCCCGAGTCAAAACTAATCAGCCTCTTCCAGAAGGATGGATCCATACTGCTTCGCATTGTCATAAGCTGGCCACTGAGCAAGGGCAGGCGTACACTCTATGATCCTGACACCAAAACCTATCATTCCCTCATGCCTTATTAAGTAGAGATGACCACCGATTGACGGGATCAGCTTGAGCAGGAGGCCATTTAGTGACTGATTCAGAAGGAGAATGCTGGTACTGGGACTTCTCAGGCGCCATCCAGGTGAAAGGGCAAACGGAAGATGGTCTAATGGAAGGATACTGGGTAGTTCCATCTCAGAATTCAGTGGCGACTTTTCTCCTCAGCAGGCAGGTGGAGATGACAGCTCTACCTTGGCCTGATGACAACTCCACCTTTGCCTGGTGAGAGCTCCACCTTGGCCTTTTCAGCTGCGTACTCGCAATCTTTGTATGGCCATTCTATCAGTGGTCAAGCCAGAATCCCAACATCAGAACCAGACGATTGATTTTTTAGTCCCACAGAATCAGACAGGGGAATTTTTCAGAAATTTTGGAATCTTGCCAAAATTCAAGAAAGAAGGGAAGGATGTAGACGGCTGGATAGCTCATTGTGTGGGAACGTCTTCTTAGAGGATGGGCAGCGAATTACTTAGTAGTTACTATGGTAACTACTATAGTAAACCCGAAGTGTATAAATAGGGCCCATTACATTGTAATCGGGTTGGCAATTATTATCAATTGGGTTAGCGCCTTGGCTATACTTGTACTTGAGGATCATTGGCAGTATTGTCGGCTGTACTTTCTCTCTCTGTAAATCATATTCGCTGTAATCTTGATTTGTAATCCCAATCATGGCATATATTCCAGTTATACTTACTTCTCGTCCAGTCTGTCGAATCTGAATCTGAATCTGAACCTTATTTCAATACATAAGTCTGATTCTTATTTCAGTATCCAAATTCCAGTCTAGTCTCTGATTCCTGTCCCGTCTGCTATCTGAAATCTTCCTACACTAGTAGCTGAAATCTTCCAACACTAGAATTAGTTGTCTCAAGAGATCAGCTCCAATTCCAGAGCTACATCAAGTGCCCGAAGTAGAGATGGTGCAAAGTTTTGAGCTAGTTGTGGTTCCCAAGATCAAAGAGCATGTAAGGGGAATTAGAAATGAGCATGGGGCAACTTGGGAAGAATTCAAATTATCCTTGAAGGAAGATTATTTCATGGAGGACTCCAAATGGGTAACAAAGAGGACTTTTTAGAGTGGGTAGATAGTCCAAAAGAGGGACTTTTGCCTACCGATCTACTAAGGGAATTTGAACGCCGCTATGATCACCTTTCAAGGACTGAGAAGTCTACCCTAAACTCAAAGAAGACATAGCTCTTTTTGCAGGCCACAGGTAAAGATATTCAAGAGAAGTTTTTTTTTTTCCAAGAAAAAGATCCTTCTATTAGTTAATGAAAACTGCCCATAGGGCTACATCCACCTCTGCAAGAGAGGGCTACAACAAGCATGATGGGGAGACTCTCCCAATGAAAAAACAGCATATATACAATGGGGCTAAATCAAGAAATGGGAGGAGGGAAGAGCCACACAAGTGGATAGTAGTGCCATCTGAGCACCCCCTAAACCATGGTGTAGAAAGGCCCAGGGTGCCAGAGTCAAAGGAAAGCCTCGCGGCGCTCCCGCATGCGGTCGGAGCTGCCCTGTAGTCCCTCAAGCTGGCCTCTGAGAGTATGGATCAGCTCTAGCCAAAAGTCACGAACAGTCTCTGCTGGTCGCACAGGGCGAGCCTCAAAGATGCGGAAACAACGGGCCCGCCAGATGAACCAAAGAGCTAGTCCGCTGATGAGCTCCCAGCACTCCTCTCTCTCACTGCACCACTCCTATGGAGTAAGGTCTGTAGCAGGCTGGAGTGCAGGTCGCCCCCCCTGTATCACTATCATCCTGCTGGTGGAAGATAGCTCAAACTCTAGTGCCGGGCCCGTGAGGGTGGACCAAGCCGCTGCCCCCCAAGTGTACTGTGGAGCCGCGGAGAGGGCAGGCATCAGCCAAAGAACTCGTAGCCACACCTGCTGGGCCGAAGGACAGTCCCAAAGACAGTGTCACTGACTCTCCATCAACTAGTCACAGGCTGTACATGCGGCCGAGAGACCACTATGCACAAGCTAGCTCCCTACTGATGTGGCTCTGTGTGCAACCAACCACTGGAACAAAGTGACGTGCCTCGGCTGTCTGGAGTCCCACAGCCTCTTCCAAAAAGCTGCCAAGAACTCAACTGTGAGACCCTCCTCCTGCCAATGACGTGTTGCAGCGGGGCGGGCCTCTCTCTGCGCTGCAAGTATATGACGTCCAAGCCGAATAGTGTACTGAAAGAAAGGGACTCTGGGCGGTCTGCAGAAGAGAAGGGGTCCCTCCATAGCCACTCACTAGGATCCCACTGTACTCGTGCCAGTGGACAACACTCCCAAGCCCATAGCCTCCAGTGTCCTGCCTCGAGAGCTGCTGGGTCAGGGTCTATGACGCAAGTCCTCCCACAGATGCCCACAACTCGGATCCTCTGGAAACAGCACTCTGCTACCTGCGGGGCCTCTACTGTAACTCGCTGTAATCGTCCCCCACCTTGAAGCTCAAAGAACAGGGCTGGGACA
The DNA here is from genome assembly GCF_014529385.1 of Adiantum capillus-veneris. Classification (NCBI taxonomy): domain Eukaryota; kingdom Viridiplantae; phylum Streptophyta; class Polypodiopsida; order Polypodiales; family Pteridaceae; genus Adiantum; species Adiantum capillus-veneris. The sequence goes on from NC_140941.1 coordinate 115,108,377, forward strand.
GTCTCTGAACAAGCCCTGACTGAGATGAGAACCTCCAGTCGTGTGAAGGCTCCCATCCATCGGGGTGCTACAGGCTCGAGAGGAGTGAGCCACTCAGCTAGAACTGACTCTAATATGTCCTAATACATGCTTTGAACCCCTCTCATGCCCTGTAGCTGGAGACCTTGCACCTCCTCTGATAAACCTGTGAACTCTAGCCAGTCACCTAGAGAGCGCGCTAGACCTGCTAGCATGGGACCCCATGAAACATGAGGCCTACTCCCAACCAGGTGGCCTCTCTGAGTGCTAACCATGGGGTTCCAGATGAGGGGCTGTCGTAGGCGCTCCTCCGTACATGTCGGTTGTCTCTGCTCTAGGCCACGCCGTAAGAGCTCCCAAGAGCGAAGCAAACTCACAGCAAATCGGTCCTCCAGTCTCCTACTCAAACCAACTCGGCGCAACTCTGTAAAGATCCATCTGGTGGAAGGTTGCCGAGGGCCTCCTGACTGAGGCACCCTGGCACGAAGCCTCTGCAACAAGAACTCTTTCCAGGGCTCCTCGCCTGGAAGAAGTCCTCTGACGACGAACTTCCCAAGAAGGGCTCTGCTTTGCTGTGCTGGATCAATGATCCAAAGCCCTCCCTGAGAACAAGGAAGTGTGATGATTGACCAAGCCACCTTGGCTCGGGCAACCTGAGTGTCGCGACCTGACCAAAGGAAGTTCCTGATCAGCCTCTCTACCTGGCTGATACAAGAACTCGAGAAGATCCAGCAAGAAGTGATGTACCACATAGTTGCCAACAACACCTGGTTGGCAACTACTACTCTACTAGCCAGCGAAAGTCGTGCCGAGCTCTAGTGGAACAGCTTTCTCCTGATGGACAGGAGAAGAGGAGCAATCTGCTTCTCGGGGGACAAATCCAAACCAATCTGACAATCCAAGTATTGAACTGCAGTCCCTGGGGGAATCCACCTGCAACCCTCTCCTGGCATCCACTCTGGCACAGGAGCACTGCCAACCGAGAAAGCCACTGTCTTTCTCCAGTTGATCAATGCGCCCGATGCACAGCAGAAGGTCTCAAGAGCCTGCCCACACCTGTGTAAATTGGCCTCCTGGCCCTCTAAGTACAAGGCTGAGTCGTCGGAAAACTCAGCGTCTAAAAGCTCATCTCCCCGTATCGGGAGTGCTAAGCCCCTCAAACCAACCTGCTGTGACACCAAAAATCTGCTCATCGCCTCCGCATAGAACAGAAAGAGAAAGGGGGCAAGAGGAAAACCCTGTCTGACCGATCGTGTGAGCATGAAGCGCTCACCTCTACCTCCTGCCAAAAGCATCTGACTGTGAGCCTTTCTGTACAAAGCCGACACCCCTCTGATCCAAGCATCTGAAAAGCCCATCCTGCGAAGCGTGCCCTCTAGAAAGTCCCAGTCAACTCTGTCGTATGCCTTCTCAAAATCGAGAAGAAGAATCACAAGGTCCTCCCCACGGAGATGTGCCAGGGTAGAAGCCTCCCAGAAAGTGAAGATGTTGTCAAGGATACTGCGTTCCTTGACAAAACCTGTCTCAGTCCCATGTATAAGGCTCTCCAAAAGTGGATGAATCCTCAAACTCAGAGCCTTTGCAAGAATTTTGTAGGCTGAGTTGAGGATGGTGATGGGGCGCCACTGTCGAATCTCATCTAAGGAGCCACCCTCGTTTGGAATGAGGTAAATCAAGCCCTCACTCATGCTATCCGGCATCACTCCTGTGTGCAGAATGTACTGAAAGGCACTACAAAGATCTGGGCCAAGCAAGCTCCAGTACTCCAAGAAGAAGCTGGGAGTCAGCCCATCCTCACCTGGACAACTACCACGAGGAAGGGCCCTAAGAGCCGTGTGCAACTCCTCAAGCTGAAGAGGTATCTCCAGCCTCTGGCGCATCTCCTCAGTCACAAGACAAGGCATTTGCGCCCAAACCTGCTCCCTGCATGCATCCTGTCTCTCTGACTTGGGCTCAACCGTCAGTAGCTCACGGTAAAAGTCAGTAGCAACTGCACGCATATCCTCAGGATCACAAGCAACTAACCCATCGGGTCTCCTCAGCTGAGTGACCTTGGCATGCCAGTGCCGAGGTCCTACTGTCTCAAAAAAGGCACCTCTCACTCTGTCACCTACCTGAGTCCACTGAGATGCCTGTCGATGAAAGGCAAACTCATGGCGCCTCTCCTCTGTGCAAGCAAGCTCCTGTCGAGCCTGCTGTAACTGCTCCTCCAACCATGGACTGTCTGGATGCTGCTCCTGCATCCTCTGTAGTGAAGCAATGCCTCGTCTGAGACGGTGCTCCTCCTCTCTCGCTGCGGCCCGTCGAGCCAAAGACTCCTGGAGAAAAAAGTGGCTAAGCGAGCTAGGCCTAAGGCCACTCTGTCTGCCGGTAGAGCCTGGCTCTCCATGCCCTCTGTCCAAAGAGCCTCTACCCTCTCTTTGAGTGCTGTGTCCAACAAGACCCGCTCTGGGATGCGAAGCATCGTGCTCCCACTCCTCAGCCTGTCTGCCACTGTGAGGATCACTGGTGCATGGTCCGAGAAGGATGTCCCTGCCAGGATGCCCACTGATCCCCCCAAGTCACTAAAGTGGTCACTAGTGTAGAAGCGATCTATCCGCGATAGATTCACTCCTCCCACTCTCCGGTCTGATCTAGAGGAGGCAAGACTCTCTGGAGGCCTCACAAAGCCAGAATGCTGCCATGTATCGGAGACCCTCAAGGTCATACACAACATCTCCCAAGCTGCTAACTCGACTCCATGCACAATAGCATGGCTGCCTCCGATCCTGTCAGAAGGGTCCTCCAACATGTTGAAGTCCCCTCCTACACACCAATGGTCAACCTGTGGCAAAGACTCAACAATCTGTGACCAAAACTCTGCACGAGCACTCGCCACATTGGGCGCATAGATGTTCAGAAGCCCACAAGGACACCCTGAACCTGCAAAGTAATCCACTGAGCCCTGCCTGGCACAATAATCCCTCTGCCCACAATGGCCTACTGCAATGAGTCTGCAATAGTCATACATACCCCACCCTGGATGCCTCCAGGTCCAAAAGCAGCTGACCAAAAGGTATCATAACGTCCACGCAAAATCTGACCACAGCGCCGGATGCGGCTCTCAGACAAATGGTGCTCCTGAAGCATAAGGAGATCAATCTCTCCTCCCACAAGGCAATGCTGAAGCTCGTGCCGCAATCAGCCCCGCTGTCGCTGAAACTGGGGCCCACCTAATCCCTGCACGTTCCATGAGACGATCCTCATGGGGAGCGAGAGAGAATAGATGTTGCAGCAGCAGCAAGATGGGCTATCTTCGAGGCAGGCTTGGATGGGGAGTAATCCGCATCCGAGCGTCCTCTAGATAGGCGAGCCTGTAGTGAGTGCCTGGCCGAAGCCCAAGCAGAGCAAGCCGAGCGTAAAGCAACCTCCTCTGTCCAGGAGTCCTCATGTATGTATACATAGCAAGGCAAACACTGTGTATCAGCAAAAAAGTACACCACAATGTGCCTACATCCTGCTGAGTCTGGGGGTGTCACCGCAAACTTGGCTAGTGGCCACAGAGTCTGCAGCAAATCTGTAACTCCAAGTTCTCCCATGTGGTGAGAGAACTCGAGAACCTGTGTAAGCAACCATCCCACCACTGAGTCAAGGGACCACTCTGTCTCGGTCCTACCGCAGAGAGGAAAGGAGAAACCAACTGCTGCGTCAAAGGCCTCTGTCCCCCTAGCGGCAAGGAACAGAGCATGGACCCTGAAGTAGGCTGCCTCGTGGTCTGCTGCGGAATCGCTGAGAAAGCGAGTGAATCCATAATCGAAGAAGTCCTAGCGGCGTCGGAGGTCAATGCTAGTCAGACCACGAGGGATAGCTGCAAGAGAAGATGTCTGAATCTGCAAAGGGGGCCGCAAGAAGGGCTGACCGTCTCGCTAGGCGACTCGTGGCAAAAGCGCTGCCAAGAGATCTCCTAGCCGCCGGCGAGGGACCAGTCTCCTGAGTTGACTGTGGTACTGAAGCAGGAGGAGGGGGAGAAGGAACAGGGGGGGGCGGAGGAGAAGAGAAGTGGGACGGGACGACAGAGACAGGGGGGCGAGGTGGGGAGTGGGCAGAAGCAAAGGGCGGGGGAGGGGATGAGGAGGAAGAGGGGAAATCTGAAGGTGGAGGGGCTGGCGAGGGTGAAACGGAAGAGAAGGCTGGCGTAGGAGGCTCCTCCTGCTCAAGAGGACCAAAGCGGTTCCCCGTGGGAACCCACTGCTGCTGAGTAGGCACCTGAGGGCCACTCTGAGTGCCAGGCTGTCGCTGTGGCCCCTGGCGTCGACAGCCACGGGCCTGCTGCCACCCCTCCTCCGCTGGAGCCCCAAGCTTGGAGGGTGGCTCAGAATCTGTGCGCTGTGTCATTGGTTGAGGCTGCGGCCCAGCCTTGGCAGGCTGGGACTGAGGGTGAGGTGCAGGTCGTGGTCTCCTCCGTGGACAGGCCTTCGCTAGGTGGCCCATCTGTCTGCAAATGAAGCACTGGTTCGGGAGACCCGAGTACTCCACACTCTGCCTAAACCAACCCTCACTCACCTGAGGCAAAAGGATGACCTTCGGGAGCGTGTGGGTATCTCTGACCAAAACTCGAACTGAAGGGATGCCGGCCGCCTTGGCAGCTACTGATGCTGTCTTACGAGGTGTCTCCAGAACAGTCCCGATGGCAGAGCCAATCCTGGAGAGCAGTGGAAGGTACTCCCTCCGTAAACCCGGAAAGCAGACTGAGATGGGGATGTCTGCCTCCTCTACGAGCACATCCGAAGTTGGGTCAAAACCGTGTCGCCACTGTCGAAAGTGGGCGCGTGATGCTCGGATAGCCAGTGGACTCATAGCTATGACCTTGGAGGCCATCTCGGAAGTCTCGAACTCGATCTGGTAGTACCCCCGTCCGAGGATCTGGACATCCAAAATGTTGCCCACCTCTGCGAGAAGGCAGGCATGGAGAAGGTCACGCAGCTCTCCTCTGCTGCGTCGGGTGCCCAGAATGTTGCAGATGACCGAGGTCGCCTGCAAACGCTCTACCTCATCGGCTAGGCTCGCTTGCTCTGTCGGTGAAAGAGCAAGTCGAATGGTGGGCTCAGCGGTGTCGGGCGAGGGGGCTTCGGAGGAGTCCCTCTGAGGTGGAGCATGAGCCTCCATTAGTGTCTGCTGCTCTGAAGGAGAAGGGCGGACGAGAAGGCCAACGCTTGAGAGCTCGGCAAGGAAAACCAACTGAGAATCCACTACCAGGCAATTCAAACGAGGCCTTCAGAGGGGGGGGGGGGGGGGGGGGGGGCGGGGGGCATGGGGATAAGGGGCTGGAGCGGCGAGGCAGCGGGCAGCGAACAAAAAGGGGGGGCAGCGGGCGGGGCTGCACTCTGGCTGGGCTGCGCGCAGGCTGGGTGTAATCTCAACAGCGCGTGTGGACAGACAGCGCGTAAGCAAGGGCAGCGCGCAACAGGGGGAGCGCGAGGGCGAGGGCGAGGGCGAAGGGGGGGCTATGGCGCGGGGGAGCAGGAGCAGGCGGGGGGGGGAGGGGAACGCGTAGGAGCAGCAGTGAGCCTCGTTTCTTGTTGCCTTGAGATTCAAGAGAAGTTAGAGATACTACTTGAGGATAAGGATGCAGAACAAGGCTTACTGACTAATTGGAATGAAGTTGAAGATGCCATTTCACAGTTAGCTAAGCGACAACAACAAAGAGACAATATGATAGTCAACCCTACTCAAGTCCCAAGTGTTCTTGAGAGTCCTATGAAGCCTGTGATTGTGATTCCAAAGAGTGACAAGTCCGTTCTAGACGTTATTGTCAAGGGAATGCAAGAGCTCAAGTTAAATCTTGCAAGGCTAGAAGAAAAGGGGCAACCATCGCGTCATCTACATGGCAAAAACCTCAAACTAGAGAAGGCTTTGTCAATAGACGCATATGGTGTGATAGTACTGACCATGCAAGGAGGGATTGTGAAAGTTTTAAAGACTCTTTTGTTGAGATAGGTATGTCCTTCTTGCTCCTACTGTGGGAAACACCTCTACATGTGCATACTATTTGCTATTGGCATGTGTCCTATAAGTTGTAAGCTTCTAAGAAGGGCCACATGGAGAGTTATCAACCGGATAGCCACTCCAGCTTTGTGCATAAATAAATCCCAACACTATGTTGTACATTACACTATGCTAAAAGTATTTCTAGCCTTTTTTGTGTATTGAGTCCACCTTTACCAAAGTGTGTGTACTTCTCTCTGTAACTGTCTAAGCTATGGTTGGCTTCACCATCAAACCACCTTGAGCTTATTGCCTGTCAAACCCTACTACTACTTTTGATCCTATTTGCAAAGAGTGACTTCACAAATTAGGCATAATCCCTCATTCATATTACCTCCTGTAAAGGGCAAGACACTGCCATAGAGATAGTATCTCTATTGGTAAGACCAAGACCCTCTGCATTTGGAACCACTTTGCATCATAGGAGAGAAGGGGATTGAAAAATTCAATGGAGACGGTTTCCACACTTGGCAGACCAAGCTACGAGGATACCTTATGAAGAAGAAATTATGGTCTGTTGTAAAACCGAGAATACGCGAACCATCCACTTCTGCTGAAGGCATTCTCACTAGAGCCCAAATTGCACAAGCACAAGCTAAATATGAATAGGCACTCGGTATAATTATCACATCACTGCACGATAATTATGTGCATTTTACAGATAGTTGTACCACTGCAATCCAAGCATGGGATATTCTCGAACATAACTTCGGTGTTAAACAAAAGCAAAGTAAGATTAGCTTAAAGAAAAATCTTTACAAACTTACTATGCTTCAAGAGGAGGATATTTCAAGCTTGGTAAACATACTAATAAGCATAATTACAAAGCTCACTTACATTCAGTGCCAAGTCCCAGAAGAAGATCAAGTCGCTGTGCTCCTCAGTGCTCAACCTGAAAGTTTTGACAACATAGTGACAGTCTTAGAGCAAAAGGAACCCATACCTTCTCTGCAATATGTTACAGGGGCAATCCATGAAGAAGAAAAGAAAAATAAGAAGAAATCTGAATCAGTGGGAGGAGCTTATTTTACATCATCATCATCATCTAGGGCATCATCATCATCACTTAGATTAAATAACAAGAAGTGTTATGAATGTGGCAAGCCTGGACACTTCTCCAAGGACTGCTACAAGAACAAATATTGTAGCAATTGTGGCATCAAAGGTCATCCACCATCAAAGTGCCAAGGAATCAACAACACAAACAAAAGTAGAGTCAATCTTGCAGAAGAAGAGGACGGAGATACATGTCAACAAAGCAAAGAATTGTCTCCATGTGTGTGCCGCCCCCAACTACTTTTGCGAGTATACTGATGTACTATAAAATGGATGGTCTTCCACCTTGGGGTCTTCCACCTTCTTTGTTTAAGGGGAGGACTCCTTAGTTTGTGCGACACCATGTGATGAGACCACTCAGTCTGTGTGACTACCTCGGTCTGTGTGACGATTAGCCTGTGTGGCTTTAGGTCTCGATTCAGCTTCATTCAGTATAGTCCATGCCTAAGGGGAGGATTGTTGAGATAGGCATGTTCTTCTTGCTCCTATAGTGGGAATCACCTCTACATGTGCATACTATTTGCTATTGGCATTTGTCCTATAATTTGTAAGCTTCTAAGAAGGGCCACATGGAGAGTTATTAGCCAGATAGCCACTCTAGCTTTGTGCATAAATAAAGCCCAACACTATGCTGTACATTACACTATGCTAAAAGTATTTCTATCCTTTTTTGTGTATTGAGTCCACCTTTACCAAAGTGTGTGTACTTCTCTCTCTAACTGTCTAAGCTATGGTTGCCTTTACCTTCAAACCACCTTGAGCTTATTGCCCTTGAGCTTGTTTTCTTAAAAGATGGAAAAATCCACGTAAGTGAAACAGGTAAGCTCTTGGGGACAAACTTTGGCAAAGGTGGGATGAAGAAACTAGTTGAGGACATGGCTACTAGCCATGCCATCTCAATGGTTGAGGCATTCGCCTATGGGTTGAAGGTGGATACTATTAAGAAAAAAGGATTATTCAAGGTTGGAGAAGAGGAATCTAATGATATTGGATAATTATGTCCATGGGCGATACAATCCACTATGAAGGGTAAGATGACTAAAGAGGTTTTGGAGATTGCATTCAGCTAGAAACAAGTTGGAATGACCCTGTGGACTCTTTGTCAGTGCATGCATACATTGCCAAATGTCAAGCCAATGAGGCCATTGTCCAAGAGAAACACAGGCGCAAGAATGGGGATGAAGGGCCTTCAAGCCTACAAAACGGGCGACCAGGAGTGGAGGAAAAAATGACATAGTGCCTCCTAGGTCACCTTCCCCACAACAGATGCATGTCCCCGAAGTGCCTATGCAAGAAGCCTCTAAAGAAAAGAAGAAGGAAGCAACAAAATCCAAAGCAAAGGGTCTGGCCTACAAACTCCAATCGATATAGAGGCAGCAATGGATCTCAAAAAGGTTTTGGAAAAGAGGCTTTTGAACAGTAAGGTGGAATTTACCTTGGGTGAGGTCCTTGGAATAGCAAAGAGGGAGTTTCATGAAGAAATAATTGATATCATGATAAAGAGGAAGTGGTAGTCTCTTACTGAATCTATCCATGTACAGGGTGAACAGGGGACTTTAAATGCACAAAGAGTACAGGTCTATGGTGAGCAAGGTGATCAAACTATTGATGGATGCTACAAGTCTAGGGGAGGAGTAAAACACTTTCGTTTCTTGGATGATGAAGATGAAGTTGAGACCACTCACAAGAGTTACTACTTGAAGAGTCACTGGTGGGCAAGAGCAACTACTGAGAGCCCGGTAAAGGTGGGAGACTTAGAAGAGCCATACATTGCATTGATAGATCATGGGTCAGAATTAACCTCATGTCAAAGAGTCTTTATCAAAAAGGAAAATGGCCAATTGATATAAATCATGGGTGGATGATTCGTGCAGCAAACAACTCATCAGTGGAGCTGTACAGAGCTTGTCAAAACGTAAAAGTGACTATAAGGGATGTGAAAGATGACAAAAATTTCTTTGTGCAGGAGATGTCTACATACCCTCTTATCTTAGACAACCATACATCATTGCTACTCGCATGGAAACCAAGGTAATGGACGATGGGTCAGCTTATGCTATGATAAGAAGCAGGGATGGGAAGCAGAAAGTACAGTTCCTTACTGTTTGTGTGGACTATGAAAGTAATCGTGAAAGTCTTAGAGAGCAACCCTTGCCAAAGGCAAACAAAGAATTCAAGGACTACAAGGATATAAGGGGTTTTGGACATGTACCATTGTAGAGCAGGATTGCAGTGGTACAAGAAGACAAAAGTTCTCGCATGATGTATATGCAAAGGAGACATTTTCTACAGGTTTTGTAGGACTAACAGACTATGGATCTATTGCTTTTACAAAGTGTGAGGAATTAAAGCCAGGTGAATGACAACATGTAAATAGTGTACAAAGAGGTTCAAAGATGAGTGGTTTGCTAGAAGATGATGAATGCATTGCAGGTGTTTTTGATGAGTGTTTGTTTGTGGATACTATGCAAGACTTGGAGTCTTCGGTGGATTACAATTTGTGTATGGAAAGTGAGGTTGTGAAAGTTTGCTCAATAGAAATGTACAAAGTCATTGAGGATTTCAAAAATTCTCAAGGTGTTGATGTACGAGTGGAGACTAAGTCTGTGGCAAAGAAAGTGAAACCAGTGGCATTACCTCTACCAAAAGATTGCACAAATAAGATGGAGCAAGCTGCTTTGCAACCTAGCCTTCATGACCCAAGCAAGATTGGACACAAGTTCACATAGAATTCTTTGAAGGAGTTAAAGGTTGGTTGCGAGGACAGTTTGACAAAAGCTGAAAAGATATGCTTTGAAGACATGCTTGCCAAACACAAAAAAGCTTTTGCATTTGAGCCACGTGAGATAGGGTGTGTTGATCCATCCATTTTGGCTCCTAGTGATCTTCACTATCCCTCATGCACCTTGGAACTTGAGGCCTATTCCGGTTCCAAAGGCCCATTTGCAAAAACTCATTGAATTGCTTAATCAAGATGGGTATTTTAGAGCCTTCTTGTGCTCCGTATTCAAATAGGTGTTCACAGTTCCGAAGAAAAATGGTTCTTTACGCTTTATTCATAGGATATGCAACCTATAAATAAGGTGAAAATAAAAAATGTGGGTATAGGGCCAGTTGTAGATGAATTTTCAAGAAGGGCAATATATTCTATGGGAGATTTGTACTCAAGGTATGATCAATTCCAGCTAGCAATGGAAAGAAGGGATCTAACTACCATGAGGACACCTTTGGGCTTAGTAAAGATGTGTACCTTATCTCAAGGAGAAAATAATTAAGTTGCGCATATGATGAATGGTATGAACAAAGTCCTACATGACTTTATACCTCAAACTACAATGCCTTTCCTTGATGATGTGCCAATCAAAGGATGTGATGTAACTGATATAGATGTGGCTCTGGACTTGAGAGGGTGCCGCAAGTATGTGGCTAACCATATCAATGATTGTGATAATATCTTGTCGAGGTTGGAAGAGGTGAACCTTACCTTGTCTGGCCAAAGTCAATGGTTGGTGTGAATGAAGTTCTTATTGTGGGACATATGTGGGGGCCATATGGTAGAAGTCCTTGTCCTGCAAAAATTGATGTAATTCAAAGTATGAAAGATAAATGTATAAATGTTACTGAGGTTTGAAGGTTCTTGGGTGTTTTATGTTATCTGAATTCCACATTATGCACATGTAGCAAAGCCTTTGTATCAACTTTTGAGAAAGAACCAAAAGTTTCAATGGGAAGAAATGCATACACATGCCATGAAAAAAATTAAAGAAGTTGTTCCTTATGTCACCAGCTTTGAGGAAAGCATACTATGAATGTGGAAGATATGTAATTGTGACAGTGGATACTTGCCCCACAAGAAATGGATGGGTGATTGGGCAAGATGATGATGATGGCAAGCGATATGTGGTGAGATTTGGAGAAAAAGTCCTAAGTGCTTGTCACCGCAACTATACATAGGTAAAAAGAGAGTTATGGGGAGTAGTCACAGCTTTGAAATGTGACAAAGAGTATTTGAAGGAGAAAATGTAATAGTGGAGATTGATTGTCTACCCCTTCTTGGAATGATCACAAGCTGCTCAACTCCCGACATTGCTATGTTGAGATGGATTGCTTACATAAAGTCACAGCTTTGAAATGTGACAAAGAGTATTTGATAGGATCAAATGTAATAGTGGAGATTGATTGTCTACCCCTTCTTGGAATGATCACAAGCCGCTCAACTCCCGACATTGCTATGTTGAGATGGATTGCCTACATAAATTCCTTGAATCCACAAATTTAAGCATATTGTAGGGAGAGATAATCCAATTGTGGATATGCTTTCAAGAGCAAGGTATGAAAATGAAGAAGACATGATTGTCGATGGTGATGATGTAGGCACACAATGCTATAGTATCTCTCATGCAAAGGGTGATCATGTTTGTCTATCAAATGCACTTGAGTCATTTACAGAGGACCTATATCAAGGTGACCAGCTGCTCATTAGACATTATCGAGCACTTTGACAAGGCAAGAAGGGTGGATTGATCAAGAGTTCAAAAGAATACCGAGAAAGGCCTATGGATACTTTTTGAAAGATGGGTACTTATGGAAGTGTCCAAAACAAAGAAATGGAATTCCGATGAGAGTTGTGAATGATAAGGACGCTCAAAATGAGCTTATGAAAAAGTTTCATGAGAGTCTTTATGTTGGACATAAAGGTCTATGAGCCACCTTTACTAAAATGAAAGAGAGGTATTGGTGGAAAGGTATGTATAAAGATGTATCTCACTTTGTGGAGTCTTGTGATACCTGTCAAATGTATTCAAATGTATGTCATCGTGATGGGTTGCACCCTACTTATCCATTGGCCATGCACTATAAGTGGGTAGTAGATCTCGTTACAATGTCATTGGGCTTATGGAAAATGAGATACATAGTGCTTGCACGGGAAGATTTAACCAACCAAGTTGAAGGCCGTGCTCTAAGAACGAAAAGCACAGAAGGGGTATGTAAGTTCCTCTTGGATGATGTAATTAGCCGTTATGGCTATGTTGGGAAAATAACAGTGGATAGGGGTGAGTTGGATGCTAACAAATCAAGGGAGTTTTTCTCTAGGTTGAGCATTAAACTTACTCTCACTACTGCATATAATCCTGAGGGAGATGGTAAATCAGAGTGTGGGCATCCTCCTATTATTAAAGCTTTGGCTAAGGCCTGCAAAGGTAAAATGGGAGAGTGGCCTAGGTTATTGCCTTTTTCTTTATGGGCCGATCGTACAACTCATAGCTCAGCTATTTACTGGTTATATGCCTTTTGAGTTGATGTATGGCCAGAAACCTATAATGCCAATTGAGGATGTAATTCCCACATGGAATGTATTGCCTTGGGAAGATGGAATGAGTAGGGAAGACCTTCTTGCTTTGCGCATCCAACAATTAGAAATAAGGCCCCAAGATATTGAGATTGCAGAAGCACGATTGAAAGATGCAAGGTTAAAGAATAAGGACAGAGATGATAAGAGGCATAGGCTTAGACCTAAAGCTATTGAGGAAGGTGATTGGGTGTTGGTGTATGATAGTAGTCTTGAAAACCAACATTCAACAATAAGAAATCTTTCAAAGAGATGGTTTAGTCCTTATGTGGTTCAGCATGTACATGGGAATGCAACTTATACCTTGCAAGAATTAGATGGGACAAAAATGAAGATTCCCATCGCAGGGAAAATAATCAAGTTATTCAAAATAAAAGGTGATACAGATCCCTTTGATTCACATGAAAGTGAGAATAAAGGCTCTAATGAAAATTTTATGGATGTGGATGATGATTGAGAGGATGATGCGTTAGAATTTGTTGGAATTGATGTGATGAGATCGATATGTATGTTGATTCAAATGAAGACTGAACCTACAAAAGATATTTGTGACACATGTGCAGGTTTAGAGGGGGTGGATGTCTTGCTGTGGCACATAAATAGTGTGAAAGCTAAAATATCTACCTCATTCTCAATACTTTTGTTATGTGGGACCGAATGCTATAATGTACATAGTGTGATATATGCGAAAAAAGATGCCACAGTTGCAGTCGTGTACATACCTTGTCGGACGGGCAAGTTCCTAGACGTGGCACTATGGCATGATTTTTCACATAAATATATGCCTATTTTGCTTTAGAAATGTACAAATGTCAAGTGTATTGAAGTGGCACGCTCGTTTTTCCTAGAAAGTTCAATGCGGGTAATCTCGGCCCCAAAAATAGCAGGTTTTGTGCGCGGGCGTAAAAGATGTGTGCAAAGTGCTTACCAAGTCGAAAAATAAGGTTCAAGATGAAATTTTAGCCCAATATATTTTTCCACAAATTTAGGGATTTTTTCCTAGCTCGTTTGGACTTTTTACGAACAATAATGGGACATTTTTGGGCTAAAAATGGCAATAAATGGTTAGAAATAGCCTAAAAATATCTCAAAATAGCTCAAAATTCCACATCAACGATGGTGCCATCTTTGCTCAAGTTGTGTGAGAAATTTTAGAGCCAATAATGAGCTCATTTGGGCACACGAGCAAGGAGATACAACCATTCCTTTACAGGGTGCTAGTGCAATTCCGTGCTACTTCCACTACATGGTTGAGGCTGTGAGGCCTCCAATTAGGGTTTCCCCTCCTCAAAGAACTACTTGGGCTTATCAAATGAAGTACTGAAGCTTCCATGAAATGGTCACTATGAAGAATCTAAGCGTATATTTAGGGTTTTTAACAGGTCGAATGAGGACTGCATCTGTGCAATTGGGAGCGAGGCTACACCTAGTCTTCACACACACAAGAGTTTTGAGTTAATCTAGGTTCTTTTTGAAAGTGGAGCTTTTATGGCTGGAGTTTTGTTCTTTTTTAGTGTGCTTTTAGCTTCAAATCATCTACGTCTTGTTTGATTTTGCTACGAATCCTCACAGTCGGAGGCCCGACGTTTTCCTAGTCGCACTACACTCTTCTTGAAAATGTCAGGAACAAAAAGATCATCCACAAAGCGTATTACATTGCGTAACTTGTGCAAAATTATTGGGCAAGTGTTAGCAAGGACAAGAGGCTCCATAAATCAAACTCATAAGTATAAAGATAGAAATTAACAAGAAAAACTACACAATTGGTATCCATAGGGATACCAATTGTTTGCTTGAGAAGAGAGTCATCGATAGTTATATATAAATTTTCCAAAAGAAAATCTAACCAAGATATGTTTTCAATGTCATCCACAATCCTAGTTAATCTCTTTCTTCCTTTTTCTACATCTACATTCTTACTTTTTATTCATAAAGAGTCAAAGTTCAAGGCTGACTTTTCTCGTAGCAATGCCTTGTACCTATCATGTTTAAACTTTGTAATAAAAATGGCCTATGAACTTTGAGAATAGCGGAATTAGGAGAATTAAAGAGAGCATTTTTGTGAGACTACTTTGAGAACATAGAGGGTGAACGTAATTGATGGTAGCAACATAATCATAGTACTTAATTAACTTGGCATGGACAATACTTTTGCAAGAGAGATATTTTAGAGAACTTGACAACATTTGAGGACCGGATTTATGTGGAGCCGGTCCCCCCTCCAATAGGAATTTGTAGTATAGATTCTCCCATCAAGATAGACTTGGTACAATACAATCTTTGTGTTCCTTGGGACCTAGATGATGCCATGAAGATGGAAATCTTCATGCATCATGAGCATAATATAGACTTTGTAAAAAGCATTAACTATCCCCAGCCTCAGTCCCAAGGCCTTCAAAGGTGGAGAGAGCTAGCGGGGAATGAGGGTAGGGAAGAAGAAGAAGAAACATTCATAGGAGAAAGAAATAGTTCCTCACTTATCATCACTCTTCTTGCTAGCATACATAATAGCATAGTAATGAAGATGGAGAAGATGGCAAGCTTAAGCATTGAAGCATGGCTCTTGGTTGGATTTGCATTCCATAGCCAAGAGTGTTGGTGTAAGCACTCAACTTCTCAACAAGCTTGGAGAAGGAGATGGAGTTCTTGCACTTCACCAAGTGAAGAATGAGAGCAAATGAGAGAGAGTGTGAGGGATTATAACCCCCAAGCACACCCCTTGCTTGCTTTGGTCGACCCCCCCTTGTAGCTCATTCTTGAAGCTCATTGAACCCTTCCAGGCCTAGCCAATCACATGCAAGAGGCATATCAAGCAGCAAGGGCAGGTTATGGACAAGTGTCTCCCATTCCCTTTTGGAGAGAGAGGACTTGATAAATACAAAAACAATTAATTAAATCAACTAAATTATCATTGGACCCCAAGGAGGTCTAACCAATAGGCTTTAGGCACACTATGAGGGCAACATGAGGAGGAGATTAACAAGTGTCCTATTTGCCTTCTTAGTACCAAGCTTGCCTTGTGTGAGGGCATGTGTGTTCTCTCTCTAGCCCCTAGAATGAGGGCTCGTCCCCTCATGAATAGAGATATGATTTGACTTTTTGAACACCTTACCCTCAAGCACCTTAGTCATGGAGTACTTTAGCACCTTATTCATTAAGCACCTTAATGTCAGCAAGCACAATAAGCACCTCAAGCACCTTAGTCAGCAAGCACGACAAGCACCTCAAGCTTGGGTCGGGTTGTAAGATCCCCAATTTTTGGGTCTCTTCTAAAAATAAGAAAAATAGCTTTCAATATTTCTTTTGCCAAATGTTGACTCAAGATGCTTGATTGATAGTATTAGAAGGTTCTAAAGTGAAAAGCAAGGTCGTTTCCATGTCCCATTAGGTTAGACAAATGTTTGGTGCAGTTTTGAAAAAATCTGCTATTTTTAGCTTTTTCATGCTTTTTATGCTTTTAGGTGTTTTTTTACAAAAAGTAAGGTTGGATCCTTGATCAACGTGTTCTAGCTATGGTTTAATTTTGTAAAAATTTGCTTTTTGAGTGCTTTTCTCTCCATTTTTAGCTTTTCATGATTTTTAATGCTTTTTAGTGAAAAGCGAGTCCGCTTTCTTTTTCTAGTGGACGAGGCCCATGGTTCAACTTTAGAATTTTTTATTTTTTTTTGTTTTTTACGTTATTTTTAGCTTTTGGTGCTTTTTGGCATTTTTGAAAGCAATGTGCTTTTTATGATGACAACACAAAAATATTAATTTTAGTCTCCATTGGATTTAAAAATGATCACTAGGAGCAAAAACGAGACCAAACGCTATTTTTACAGGAATTATTTTTATAAAAGGCGGTACAGTAAATATGTCGAGCAGTAGAGGATGTCATAATTATGTCGGGACATTACGTTGCGGCATAGTCTAGCTACGATTTCCATTAGTTGGCCAAATACTGTCCAACTGGCCAATTTTACTAAAAATTGAATGGTAAGTGGGAGAGTTGACCACCAAAAGCTGTGATGTTTTTAGAAAAGACAGGAGACTTTTCCCAAAAGCAGAAGGCTATTCCAGGCTGAAATCTAGCGCTACCTGTAGCATGGGCATCACTCTGAGCAGCTGCAAAATCTATAAATTGGCATAGAGTGCTCAGTTTTCAGTGCCGTCTGTTGTGTCTACACCGCAAGGCTATACATATCTATTATACGGAGTGGTGCAAGCTCTTCATCACCATCTCCATAAGCTCTTCCCTCTCGAGAAGAAGAAGAAGAAGGACACTCTCTCTCTACTTGCTTATTATCTTCTCTCTCGTTTCACGATGTACGCTCTCTAGAAGCTTTCGTGGCGGATATCTCTACGTAGATCTCATGACCGCTCTCTTGCGGCAAAGAAAGAAGCCTTTCGAAATCCCCTAATCGATTCTAAAGAACAGTGAGAAGCTCTAAACTCCATAGCCATCATCTCTCTCTCTCTCTCTCTCTCTCTCTCTCTCTCTCTCTCTCTCTCTCTCTCTCTCTCTCTCTCTCTCTCTCTCTCTCTCTCTCTATGTCGTTTTTCTGAGTAGTCACCCACTCGGTGATTGTTTTTTCGCATACGAGTGCATGTATGGATCAACCGTGTACGTATGAAGTTGCTCCGTGATTATTTCATCATGTTTAACACGCTTATTTAGCATGTCATATGAAAAATACGCACGAGTTAAGAGATATGGTCAAAAAACAGTCTGTTATCACTGCACAACCAAAATTTTTGACTCCAGGCTCCTTGGAGAACCACTACATAGATTCACCAGATGGGAAAACCCACTTAACCAATTAAAAGGCTTGATGAAACTTGATGATAAATGTATTTAGGTCTCCATTATCACCTCGGGAATGCGAGTTATTAATCGTTCTATAACCGGTTTTACATACACGTGTAGAGGCGCTACCCAAGGGGGGGTACCATACAACGGCGTGAGTTAACCGAGCTGTTTTTATATGTTTTATGGTTTTTTTGGGTGAGTTGATTTCAACTATCATATGACGATAAACTTATGTGAGAGTAAATGGTTAAACATCCCGAACTGCATAGACATATATGATTAAAGTGGCTTTCTTTTGGGGTTACCATTTGTTGTGTGAGTACCATATGGGTAAAGTGATGTGATAGAGTGATAGTATATATCATGGAGCTGACCTTGATGCATTGTTCTGAGGTCAAATACTTTCATTTGCATGTTTTTCATACTCTCAAAAATGCAAAAAACTTTTTTTTTGCATATGTGTGTAGTTATGGTTTATGGTTGGCCTAAAGATCGGAGCTGTTTTGCATCATGTTTATGCTGATGGAATGTTATCATATGATGTATGGGAACTTATGGATTGATGTGGATACCTCATATGCATGGTTATGATTGCTTTCCACCTTCCTAGGTCAAAACTAGCTCTATGTGCTAGGGAGGTGAAGTGCAGATGTGATGCATCAACTTTGCATGGTTGGATGTTGTCAAAATTGGATTTTTATATCATGATTTTTTGCTGATCGGAATATTTTTATGCATGAAAGAATCATGTCTTAAGAGTCACATGTGTGTGGACTCCGATTGATTGTTGCAGGGGATATGTCAAACTACAAGTGTGGAAGTTGGTTCAGTGTGATTATGGTTCATGATTAAGGGTTGAGATTCCCTTATGGATTATGGTTGATATTCTATGGTATAAGCCGGTGTGGCTCATGGTTTTTTTTCTGGATATGGTTATGCTGCCAAAATTTTTACAACCATGTTATGTTCTAAAGTGGTTATGCACGATTGGTCGTGCCTCACCAGAGTTGGGTGGAGTGCTCACCCGTGTGAAGTGATTGGATTATGGTTTATGGTTTTGGGATTGGATCATAAAGTGATTTGGATGGTTATGGAAAACATGTAAGGGTAGAGATCCTATGCAGTCTAACTGCTTGGAAAAGATTGTTTGTGCACATGGGAAGTGCTATCGTGATTGGACTCATGTGTTATGTTTCTCATGGAAGCATCGCTACAATACTAGGATCACCTACATCGCTTAGCCTTAGACTCAAGGGTCGTTGACCTCGGTCTTTGCTAGATCGGGGGTGTTGCTTAGATCTTCTTCTTTATGTTAAACTCATCTACACGGTTAGTGCGTCGGGGGTTGAATGACCTACAGGGCTAACGCGTCGGGGATTTTTTCTTGGCTTTGCCTAAACACCCGATGCTAGGTATCGAAGAGATGTGGTACCTAAACTGGTATGAATGATGTTGATACCCTACCACCTACTGGTACTTGGGATCCTTTCAGAGCTCGGGTTCATGGAGGGAGGTGAAGAGGCCTCAACCTATGTCTGGCTCAAGTAAGTTGGAGGTGTTCTGGCTTGCTCTCGACGAAGTGAAATTCTCTCTGTCCATAGTAGAGCAGAAGTGGATGGGTGGATCAATCGATCCCTACACATGGTCTCATGCTCTGCTAGTTATTTTGTCATAGACTTTTTTTTTATATTATGGTATACCCAGATTTTGTCATTGCATTTATACATGGTCGCCTGTTTCATTTAGATGGTCATTTAAAGATTCTCTGTTGTCAGCTCTTATGTCTCTGTGCACTCTATTTCACCCTTCACTATATTCTCTCTCCCTCTCTTCCTGCAATGCGGTGTACACAAATATTCACCCTCCACAATGTTATATTTTTCTTGAGTACGCTTTCATTCATAACACCCATTCAAGAGTAGCACTAGTCGTTAGGTACCTCTGAATGCAGTCCGACTCATGGCCTAAACTGCATGCTTGGTTGGGCACTGAGAACTCCTCCCCTATGCAAATGCTTCCGCAACTCTGATATATATGGAAAATTGTATAAAAGTGTAAATTGTATATTTTGTGCACAGACCCCCGGGGAGGGGTATCTCTCACCCGGTATCAAAGCCAATGCTTAAGGTTATGGGGATAGACTAAAGCCTGATACTAGTCGGGTTAGTTATGCATCATGCATGCTGTTTGAGAAAAGATATTGTATTCATGATGCATCTATAAGTGACACTGGTTGGTGGTACTTGGTTGTCTTGTCTTCTTGAGTGGAAGTGTTTGGTTTGAGTTATGGTTGAAGTGTTCAAACGAAAGCGTTTTAATTTCTTTGAATGTTTGTTTTGTAGTAACAAATGGCTCTCAGAGTGACGTTTGAATGCTTTAGCCAGGGGAATGAGGTTTTTGCCATAGTGTTCAACAATATGGCGACACGGTTGTCCAGGGATGAATGGGAACCCTTTTACTTAGAAATCGGGACCAAAGTTTTTAGCATACCAAGAAGCACAACTGTTGGAAGAGTGTTGACCATAGTTACCTTATCCATTACCAAGAAACCTTCCGTTAATTCTTCATCTATATTGATGACAGTCCAAGAGATTGATTTGCCAACCTGAGACTACTTCAACTCGAATATAGTTAGGCCTAGAAGACATGTTCTACTACTTGGTAATGCATTCCCAAATGTTAAGGATTGCCGAAGTCGCTAAGAAGTTTGAAGCTCTTGCAGCTGTAATAGGAAAAGAGAAGTTGGAAGATCGCTACAAACCATGTTGTCGCATGGGAGGTCTGAGAGAATACCGTGTTATGAGAGTTAAAAGAATATTTAAGAATTAGCTCCAAGACACTCATAATATTGTAATGAAATCATAAAAATAAAATTTTGATGAATAAAAGAAGCGTAGACTGAGTTTTGGTTCTCATGTGTACTAAGTTTTCTCAGGCTCTCATTGTCTTGTTTTAGATGGATCTTCTTAATTGTCTAGAAGAACTCCCGAGTGACTTTGCACAAATATTCTTTCTCAATTATGCGGCTGGATTCACTCTCCATTAAGGAATTGAAGTGGTTTGAGTTTCAAAGAGGACTAGAGATTACCTTGTACCCAACACTTACGTAGCATGGGAGTTATATGTTGAGGCTCAACCTGAACATTAAACACAAGTATCTGATAGGTTTATGAACAACCCACAGCTTTGGGTAAAGGATAAGATCCAAGAAGGAGATGTTAAAGTGCAAGGATATGTTCTTTCCTTAACTTATGCTCTCTTTTGGACATACCGAGTCAAGAACTCATACTTAGTAAGAAGGCCCTTATGCTAAACGAAAGATACGGCTTTTGTGAGAAGGTCATAATCAGAATGTGAAAGAAGTCAAATGACGGCACCAATTCTAGTATGTACCCCAGGATTGGTTCAATAAGGTCTATGGACCTATTCTCAAATACAACCCTCAAAATGTCACCGTTATCTTTGATGACTACGAGAAACCGAGGTGCATTGGTGACTTTGTCAAAGGACAACCAATGGCAGTAAACTCGAGTAGATACTTCTACAAAAATGATGTAAATGAACGACATGCTCATGTAAACTACTTTAATGGATTATCACTCGAGGATGTATCACAGGGAAAAGAATGGTACGAAAAGAAAGACGTGACTTTTAGTGCACAAGTTGAAGTTCTAAACTTTGACACCCGGAATGTGAACAAATATAGGGGCAGAACCTCAATTGTAGGAACCAAGAATTGGTTCATAGGACCCTTTCGTATTTATGTATCTCCCTAAAAACACTATGTACCTTTTTGGTCTTCTGCGGTTTTAAAATTTTGATTTTTATACAACACATTTGATTTGAGGATATAATATTTGAGTTTGAATCTTGGTTTTATCATTCTAACTAACTTGAGTGATAGGATGTGTGTATAGATGACTGACATCTTGCCTCGAGGGATTTGGGTGGATATACTCTCTCGTCTTATGGTGGAGGAGCATTTCCACACTAGAGTGGAAGTGCAAAGACTTGTCACTACCACGCATAATGGGGAAGAAAACAAAAGGTTGATGTCTACGGATTTTATTGTACTAAATACCTTCCAAGCTTGGTATCATTATGCTGTAGGGAACCCCGAGTTTAGACCACCTGAGCATAAACCCTCGTCTATTGGGAGTATCGAGTGGATACAATCCAAGTTGGGAATGGAGATTGTAGTCACTAATCAAATATTGTACATAAATGCTTATAAACTTACCCTAAGACCGATAAAGGAAACGTGGATGGCCAAAAACTTACTTCCTTTAGTAATGGTACGGGATGCTTTGACATTATTATGTTTAATGTATGGGGATGGCAATGTAAAAACAACGACCGACATTCCTTTAGCCCAATACCTTGGAAGTTATTCTTTGATTTATATGGGAAGTCACTAATCTATAATCCTTGCAATGTAAAAATTTTATACAATGCCTACAATAGACCTCAGTGCCTTGCAGATTGTGTAAACATTCACAGCTCAGTGGGATGGGACACACTGGATGTGTTTCCAAAAGAATCTCTTTCTTCAATGACTATTTCGGGTACAGGAATCCAATTGTTCACACTGAAATGGAGGTATCTGTAACAAAAAAATCTCTTACTCAAGAATGGTATGACTCACATGCCAACAAAGAGATGTTCCAGACAAAGATCATAAAGGATAATTGGAATCAGACATACTCAAGGAATGGGACACGTATACTCCATTGGTGGAAGAATGTCACAATGGATATTACCGAGTGCATTATGATAGAGCCATTAGGATTTATTAGAAGCTTTCGAGACACTTGTAGACTTTTCAAAAAAACCCAAAGTTTTGTGATATAGAAACTGGATTAGTTTATTCATTATTCTTTCTCCTATTTTCCTCTCATCTTATCTTTAAATGACTTCGAGCGGAATGGAACATTTTACTAAGTGTGACCTTGGTTGATATGGTGCAGTAAGTTACCATGCCTCTTAGAGAAAATGCGGCTGCTGCTAATGCAAATACGCCTATTGTTCCTCAACACACCATCATTCATAAAGACATCGATACTATGCTTCGCAAGTCTCAACCTGGAAATTTTAGCCGAGAAGGCAAAGATGTATGCAAAGTTCTTGAAGATTGAATCGAGCGCATAGATGACTACTTTGACTTAGCCCACTCGTCAGCAGTAAACAAAGCTATTATCACTAAGTTCAAACTAGAGAAAATAACCAAGCGTTGGTGGAGAGACCATTGCACGGAAAACAATGTTGATCCTAATGCTACAACTTGGGATTATCTTAAGACCCAGCTTAAGAAGAATCATCAAAACAAAGTCTATCATTCAGATCATATGAATGAGTTTCTTGTCTGTACTCAAGGAACCAGAGATTTGGAATCATATTATCAACATTTCTTGACCTTGTCAAGTATGCTCCACTCAAGAGGTCAAGGTAGCTCGATTCGTGTCAGGGTTACATAATCCTATGAAGACTAGACTCCAAAGTCTTCGTTTATCAATTTTGTAGATGTCATTAAAGAAGGCAAACCCATTGAAATAGAGTTATCTACTACCTGAAAGAGGAAACCAGAACCTGTTCCTGTTCGTGAAATCAAAAGACTTCGTCCCGAGGAGGAACAAAGATCTAAAAATCCACAACAAAGAAGAGAGAACTTGTTACATATGAAATCCAAACATGATCATTTTTGCTACACTTGTCTTGATCCTGGCCATCAATCCAAGTATGCCCATTTAACAATTCAAGCTTCACAGGATTGGTGAAAAATTATGAACATAGAAACTTCAGTCCGATTCGGAACTTCGAAAATTTTAGACCCAAACCATCGGTAGTTCAGAGGAACTTCAATCAATAAAACTTTAACCAAAACCAAAGACAACTTCAAAACCAAGGGAATTTTAGACCAGGCAATCCACCTTTTGTTTGGAATGGACCGCCTGTCAACAATAACAATAACGGGAATGTTAACCGTCAATGTCATCCAGGAGGAGGAGGAAATCGGAGACCTTAAGGAAGACCTAAGGGGCTAGAGGTGAAGGAAATCAAGCAAACGCATATATTCATGCTCCAATTGAACATCAGGGAGTGAATAAACAATTTTCAATAATTCAAACCCTAGCGGACGATCAAGGTAACCATTTGACACTATTGATTGATTTAGGGAGTATACATTCTTTCATATCTCTTAAGTGCATCAGAAACCTCATTTTGCCTGAACATCCTGATACAAACCTTACAATAGAATTAGCTACGAGTAGGAAGGTTAGATGTTCTACTTTAGTGGGTAACTTGAATTTTGTTTGGATGGTCATAATACTTCTACAAACTTCAGTGCCTTACCTATAGGAATCTACAATGGAATTCTAGGAATGGATTGGCTTAAAACCAATGATGCTCACTCGTTGACTTTCAAAAATAATCAAAACTCTAGGGTTACAGTTATGAGAAACAGGGAAAGCCTAAGCTCAGAGTAGTGAACTTTACCAAACTTATGAAGAGTCATAAGAAGAATGAAAGGATTTACATAGTAAAGCTTAACCCTAAGGAGAAGAAGATAGACTCACTTGAACCCGAATGAATAACAAAATTTGATGATGTATGTCCTGAAGAAATTTCACAGTTACCACCCAAGCGTGATGTTGATCATGCAATAGAGCTTACTCCAGGAGCTCAACTAGTTGCTCGTAGACCTTACAAAATGTCAGTACCTGAATTTGCAAAACTCAAGGAAAAATTACTCAACTTCTTGAACAAGGCTTTATTCAACCCAACGTTTCTCCATGGAGTACTCATGTTCTCTCTAATTGGAAAAGGATGGTACTCTACGTCTTTGTATCGATTATCGTGGATTGAATCAGGTAACAATCAAGAATAAGTAAGCAATACCAAGGATTAATGAACTGCTTGACTGATTACATGGAGCTTCTATCTTCACAAAGATTGATCTTAAATCAGGGTATTACCAAATCCGAACCAAGGAGGAGGACATACCAAAGAAAGGATTTAATACTCATTTTGGACATTATGAATTTACAATTATACCTTTTGGACTTACCAATGCTATTGCAACTTTTAATCGTCTTATGACCGATGTATTTTGAGAGCATCTTGATGATTTTTTTATTCTCTTCTTTGAGATATTTTGGTTTACTTAAGAAACAAAGAAGAACATGAACAGCATGTGAGGCGAGTACTTGAACTTTATGCCAAACGTAGCAAATGCACCTACTTCACTGACAAGGTAAAATATTTGGGATTTATTGTATCCAAAGATGGTGTTTCTACTAATCCAAGTAAGATCAAATCTGTTATAGCTTGGCCTACACCGAAATCAGTACAAGAAGTACGTGGCTTTCTTGGTTTGACAAGATGGTATCGTACATTTATTGAAGGTTATGCTAAGATTGCATCTCCATTGACCAATACACTTAAGAAGGCTAAAGTGTTTACTTGGAATGAACGTGCTCAAGCTAGTTTTGAGAAACTCAAAGAAGCTTTGGTAAATGCTCCAATACTACAACTTTCAGACTTCTCAAAGACATTCACTGTGCTCACTGATGCAAGTGGACAAGCAATTGGTGGCATTCTGTCTCAAGAAGGGAAACCAGTAGCTTATGAATCTTGTAAGTTACGTATACATGAGTTAAATTATCTTACACATGACTTGGAATTATTGGCCATTGTGCATGCTCTTAAAGTATGGCGACATTATCTTCTTGGAAGGAGATTTGAACCATAAAAGCCTAAAGTGGATCTGCGCCTAGCCTGACCTTAATTTGGATGGAATTGTTATGCGAATATGATTTTGGAATTGAATATAAGCCTGGGAAGGAAGACCTTGTGGCCGATGCCTTGAGTAGGAAGAGTATTGTAGCAGCTGTCACAACCTCTACTACTTCTTTAATTGACCTTATTCGAGAAGGTATGTCTAATGACCCGTATTACCTAAAAAATCCGGTACTTGATGAACTTAAATAATCGCACAGAGAAGCAAGAAAGGCAGTTCAAAGGCTTTCACGTTGAAGGTGATGACCTTTACTTCAGTAATTGTCTTTGTATTCCAAATCAAGGTAGAATCAAACTTCAGATATTACAGGAAGCTCATGATATACCTATAGCAAGACATCTAGGAAACATTAAGACTTACTCTACTGTAAGAAAGAGTTAATTTTGGCCAGGACTAAAGCGTGATGTGTTGAACTATGTTACAAGATGTTTAACATACCAACGTATTAAAGCTGAACAAATCCGATACCTCGGTAAGCTTCACCCTATTGATACTCCACAAGTGAAATGGGAATGCATATCCATGGATTTCATTACAGGACTTCCTACATCTCAGGAATATGAATCTATTTTTGTGGTTGTTGATATGCTTACAAAAAAGACCCATTTATTTCCAATCAAGACAACATTTATGGCTAAGGATATAGCTCAAGTCTTCATGAAAGGTGTTTTCATGTATCACGGTTTACCTCGGATAAATTTTTTTTGTGATGCGAAGTTCACCTCAAATTTAGAAAGCCTTATTCTCAGCTACAAGAACCCAGTTAGCCTTTAGTACTGCTTATCATCCTCAAAGTGATGGGTAGGTAGAAAGGACAAATCAAATCACTAAAGACATGTTGAGAGCTTATTGTATGCATGAGCAGAGTAAATAGACTAGATATTTATATTTGGTTGAATTTACATATAATTTCTCGTTCCAACACTCAATTGGATGTCTCCTTTTCAAGCATTGTATGGACAAGAGTGTCTTACTCCACTCAAATGGACAAACCCTCTCATACAATTTAAAGCCTCCAAAGCAATGTTGGATGAAATGCTATAAAAAGATCTTATACGACAAGATATTAAGACTGCTTAAGATAGACAGAAGAGTTATGCTGACCCAAGACGATCTGCCAGACTTTTTGAGGAGGGCGATATGGTATTTTTGAGAGTGAAACCCAAACATAGTTCTTTATCAATGGGTAAGTGTAAGAAGCTAAATGCCAGATATTGTGGATCTTTTGTAATCACAGAGTGGATTAATGATCAAGTTTACAGACTCTTGTTATCACCACACATAAAGGTACATGATGTTTTTCACGTCAACTTACTCAAAAAGTATATACCTGACTCGCAACATATTCTAGATGATTCTCTATTATCTACCTCTACTGATGAAAGTTTTGAAGTATATCCTTAAGTAATACTTTAGAGTAGAACCAAGCCTCTGCATAATCGGACCATTATTGAATACCTTGTTAAATGGTCAGCGTATCCTCAGAAAGATGCCACTTGGGAACATGATGATATAATGAGGCTAAATTATCAAGATTTCATATGAGGTGAGGACACCTCGAATTTTTCAAGTGTGGGAGGATGTAAGATCCCCAATTTTTGTGTCTCTTCTAAAATTAAGAAAAATAGCTTTCAATAACTATTTTGCCAATTTTTTTGACTTAAGATGCTTGATTGATAGTATTGGAAGGTTCTAAAGTGAAAAGCAAGGTCGTTTCCATGTTCCAATAGGTTAGATGGATGTCTGATACACTTTTAAAAAAAATTGCTATTTTTAGCTTTTCATGCTTTTAGGTGCTTTTTTGCAAAAAGCAAGGTCGGATCCTTGATCTACATGTTCCAAGGAAGCTATGGTTCGATTTTATAAAAGTATGTTTTTGAGTGTTTTTCACTCTATTTTGAGTTTTTTTATGATTTTTAGTGCTTTTTAGTGAAAAGCGAGTCCGCTTTCTTATTCCCGTGGACGAGGGAAAGCCGTTGTTCAGTTTTAGAAAATTTGGTTTTTTTTTCTTTTTTGCTTTTTATGATGATCTAAACACTAAAATAGTAATTTTAGTCTCCGTCGAGTTTAAAAATGATCACCCATAGCAAAAAGGGGACCAAACAGGATTTGTACGGGAATTATACATTATGGTGTGGCATAGTCTAGCTACAGTTTCTATTAGTTGGCCAAATATTGTCTAGTTGTCCAATTTTATTGTAAAAATTGAATGGTAAGTGGGGGAGTTGACCACCAAAAACTGTGTCATGTTTTTAGAAAAGATTGGACTCTTTTCCCAAAAGTAGGAGGCTATTCAAGGCTGAAATCTAGCGCTACCTTTGCTACATGATGCTTCAATTGACTCTCAAGTGAATGAAGCTTTTCTACAACGCCAATGTATTACGGCTTGGGAGAAATCCGGTGGGTCACGCTTCATACATTACACCACCTATATTGCCCCCAACTACAAAACCATGTTCTTCGCTGAGAGAGGAAACCGTACTCACACTTACATTCTTGAGCCTATTCCCTTGTCCGCGATACGCACTATCGCAGCAATTCGGCTTAGCTCCCATTTCCTTCGATGCGAGATAGGGCGTTGGGGCAATGGAGAAGAGTCAAATCGATTGTGCACATTATGCTCACTGCAAGTTCGAGAGTCTGAGTACCACACACTACTAGAGTGCTCAGCTTTTGATCACATCCGAACTTGCTTCTCTCACATTTTCAGCCATAACTTAGACCTACACACTTTCCTCTCCCAGCCAAAGTGTGGGCTCTCCATTGCGACTCTCATCACTACAATTTTGGAGCATCGAGAGTCACTCATCAGCCATACACATACTACATCACATGTAACTTTGGTCCCATAGGTCATATTTGACCTCCGAGGACGATAATAAAATCTATCTATCTATCTCTCCAACTTCTATGCGGGAAAGGAAAAACAAGGCATGATTTTCTTTCTAGGTCAATACGGTAATAGGAAGGGCTAAAAGCCATCTATTGCAACCTATTTTGGAAAGCATAAGAGCCATCTATTAGTAATCCATGAGTGATTCCTTTCAAGATCAAACAATTCTATTCAGTTGAGTACCCATCGATTATAACGGACAAGCAAGAGTCTTGCCATTAGTGATTCTTTAGACATTATTTTAGCACTCCACACTTTTAAGTGTAAAAGTCAAGTTGAGTTTTTGAACGTCTTAAACTCGTAAGGGCTTATCTCTACCACGGTGTATGGATGAAGCCAGCATTTCCGACCGCACGATTGTTCACACAAACCTTAGAATATGAATTTCTGGGTGTGAAAAATGTTGGAATTAGGGTTGCAGAGAAACGCACACAGCTTGGAGAAGACAAAGGAATCTCAAGGCACACAATAGAGAGTATGTTACTTAGTGTGCAATTGAAAGATAGATAGCCCTAGAGTGATGGGCGTATATACAATGCACGGGGGAAAAAACCTCCTAAGGAGGGAAAAAATGCCTCGGCGGTCCTAGTGTGTTCACACACATCACTACCACATGCATATGGTAACAAATCCCCCCTGGAGTGATGCAGTGAATGAGAGCTGGCACATGAGTAAAGGGAAGTGCCATGCCCTAAGGACATGATCAGTCCACAAAGGGGAGTAAGCCCAAAGCTTTGCGGAAAGCTTCAAGCTTCTCACGAGACAAAAAGATCTGCAAGGTTGCCCTTTGTTGGCACATAAGCCAAGTTGATCTCTCCTGCTGAGAGCCTCTCCATGACATAGTGGTAATGCACCTCAATGTGCTTTGTGCGAGCATGAAAAACTGGGTTCCTCGCAACTCCCAATGTGCTCTAACTGTCAGTGTAGATAGTGTTGGCAGTGTCCTGTCTAACACCCACATCAGCCATAAGGCGTCTGAGCCATACACACTCAACCGTAGCTGTGAAGACTACCCTATACTGAGCCTCACAACTCGAAGTGGCCACATTAGGTTGCTTCTTGCTCGACCATGATATACATGAACTACCAAGCATGAAACAAAAACCACTTGTGGACACTCTCGTGTCAAAACAACCAGCCCAATTTGAGTCCAAAAAAGCATGTAAGTATGGCGGCAATGATCCCCCCTTGGGATAAAACAAGCCAAGATGTAAAGTGCCACTAAGGTAGCAGAAAATCCTCTTAACAGCGTGCCAATGCTTAGACCCTGGGCTATGCATAAATCTGCTGACCTGTAAGACTGCAAACTGAATATCCGGCCTCGTGTTGCATACATAAATGAGGCAGCCAACAACAGTTTGATAAAGAGTGACATCAGCAAGATCGCCAGCATCATGTAGAATTAACTTCAAACCTGTTTCCATGGGAGTGGCAATAGGTTTGCAGTCCTCAAGTCCAAACTTACATAGCAATGTCTCTATGTAACTTTTCTGACACAAGGCAATACCACCATCACGCTGCTTAAACTGTATACCCAAGTAATGATGCAACATCCCCAAATCTTTCATCTTGAAAGTAGCATTCAAATCAGCCTTAAATTCAGCAATATGTCTCTCATTTGGTCCAGTGATCAGCAAATCATCAACATAAAGAACCACAATGAGAAGTACATCACCCTCACGCTTTACATAAAATGTGCTTTCTGTTGGACTGTTACGAAAGCCTTGTTTGACTAAATGAGTGTCAGCTTTCTCATACCAAGCACGACGAGATTGCTTCAACCCATACAAAGCCTTGTTACATTTGCACACTTTGTCCTCTTGTCCTTTTATGACAAAACCGTGAGGTTGCGTTACATAAACTTCCTCAAATATGTCACCATTCAAGAAATCAGTAACAATGTCTAATTGATGTACATCCCAACCAAAATGAGCTGCCAATGCACATAGAAAACGCACAGTAGTCATATGACAAGTAGGAGCAAAAGTCTCTTCATAATCTATGCCTTTTTGCTGTGCATAACCCTTTGCAACAAGTCGAGCCTTATGGCGATCAATCTCACCATCCGGCTTGCGTTTCAACTTGTAAACCCACTTCGTACCAATGGCCTTTTTGCCAGGAGGCAAATCACATAAAGTCCGTGTGTCATTTTCTACGAGTGCATCATATTTTGATTGCATGGCAGCCATCCAATTCTCTGAATTCTGTGCTTCATCAAAAGATAGAGGCTCCTCAACATCATGTAAGCTAAAAACAGCCAAAGCATAACAATCTGATACATAAGATGCATGGTGAGAGCCTGAACGAGTACAACTAGACAAAGGTGCATCCAATTTACTATCACGCAAAGTGTGCACCAGCCATTTTGACATACCTCTAGCCTGCTCATTTTCAGCCCTTTCCTCATCAAGTACATCATGTACATCTGCATCAGTAATAGGCTGATCTAAAACATTTTCAGAAACCCCCATAGGCTATACATTTGCCTCATTGGAACTTACATTCGTATTTCCACCACTGAAAAGAGGCAACAAAGTGTCATAAATGTCATGTGAGCTTACATTACTGTCTCTAGTACATGACAACAAGGGCTGAACAGAATCTTCCACAAACACTGCATCCCGTGAAACCAGAATACGTTTTGTTTGCGGATGATACAACCTGTAACCTTTCCTTTTAGCACTATAACCAACAAAAATACATTTGACAGCCTTATCATCCAATTTTCTACGTTGCACTATGCCAAACAACCAAAAACACGCATGTGCTCAATAGAAGGCTTTCTATCATGCCATGCTTCATATGGAATAATAGACTGCAAAGCTTTTGTAGGACACCTGTTAAGTACATAAGTGGCACACATGATGGCCTCAAGCCAAAAAGAATGCTGCAAAGCTTGACTTTTGACCATACATTGTTTCATTTCCGTCAGTGACCTGTTTTTCCTCTCGGCAACACCATTTTGCTGAGGTGTATAAGGCACTGTACATTGGTTATCCCACGACTAGCCAAAAATGCATTAAATTCATGAGACATATACTCCCCCCCTTGATAGGAACAAAGGGTGCCCATAGTACATTTCGAGACATTTTCAGCCATAACCAGAAATTGTTTGAAGCACATAAAAACTTCGGACTTCTCTTTAAGCGGAAATACCCATGCATGCCTGGAGTAATCATCAATGAAAGTCACGAAGTACAGGTAATTGACCAAGGACGGAGTTTGCATGGGCCCACAAACATCACTATGCACAAGCTGCAACCTGCATGTGCCCCTAACTGAACCATCCTTTGGAAACTTAGAACGCTGCATTTTACCCAGAATACATCCTTCACAAACATGTTTGACAGGTGCTTCAAGAGGCGGCAAAGAAGCAACCATATCAGATTTCTGCAAACACAGCAAACTGGCAAAATTCAGATGACCAAAACGTGCATGCCAAAGCTTTGCATCTGAAATAGCCCTTGAATCTGCAACAGCATTTGCAAAAATTTTTCTACACTTGTCATACAAAGTGAGCTTATACAGCCCACGGCACAAAAGCCCAGATGCAACAATTTCATCACCAAAACTGAGATCATGAACTGTACATTTGTCATCCACAAATTTGACTACAAGTCTAAGTTTAGCAAGTGCGGACACAGACAAGAGATTCTTCTTGATCCCAGGTACATAAAGTGCATCAACAAGTGTGAAGGAGCTGCCATTAGCAGCAGTGAGCACAATCTTTCCAACTCCTTGAAATGGATAAGAGGCGTTGTTGGCACAAGTGACTGAATTCCCATGAGGGACAGACTCGAGAGAGGTAAACAATTCACGATGTGAGGTAATGTGCTTTGTAGCACCATGGACAGCAGGATTGTAAGTGCACTCTGCGCTAAAAGCCCATTCTACATCAACATCAGCATTACAGTCTCCTTTCACAAAAGACTCAACAATGGCTGCATTTGTAGTGGAACCAGCATTTGCAGTGGAACCACCCTCTTTCTTCTTAGCCTCTTTGGCCTTCAACTTAGGACACGACTTGATCAAGTGATCATTATCTTTACAATAATGGCAA
Source organism: Adiantum capillus-veneris (assembly GCF_014529385.1). Taxonomy (NCBI): domain Eukaryota; kingdom Viridiplantae; phylum Streptophyta; class Polypodiopsida; order Polypodiales; family Pteridaceae; genus Adiantum; species Adiantum capillus-veneris. The sequence continues at coordinate 115,140,365 of NC_140941.1, forward strand.
CGCATCTTCTTTTTGCCCTTGTCACCAGAATTCCCAGACGAATTGCTTCCAGCAGAAGCATTAGGAACAGAATTTTTGCCACTCGCAGCAGAACCATAAGAAGTGGTTGTATTACTGTTACCACCCTTTCTTTGAGAAGCATTAAAAGCATGTTCAACTGCACGTTGCCTAGTCTTGTTTTTTCTGGAAAGTGACTCTTGCAACAACAATGTGCATAATACATCAAACTTGACAACTTCTGGATTTCCTTGGGTCATAAGTCTCTAAGTACTAGCAAAAGTCTGGTAAGAATCTGGTAAGGCATCAAGAACAGTCTGCACAAGGGAACTGTCTGAAATGACTTCTCCTGCAGAAATAAGTTGCTCATTGATATCCTTGACACTAGCAAGGAAAGTGTCCATATCATCTTCCTCATGCATAATCTTTGACTCCAACTCTTTACGCAGCAAAGCAATTTTAGCCTCATTGCGACTTGCATAAAGACCAGCCAAAATATCCCAAGCCTGTTTTGCAGATTTTGTTGAACGGATGTGAGGAACAATGGTGCGCTTCACAGACAACACAATCAATGCATGAGCCTGCGCATCCTTAACATCCCAAAGATTTTGTTCTACCATAGGCAAAACAACTCTAACAGCAGCAATCCTTGCAGCAAGACCTGCAACATCATCAACATCGCCTACATCTTCAGAAGCAAGACGTACATCAATGCCCTGCACAATGTTCCAGACGCCCTTTGACACAAGAACATGTTGCATCATATAAGCCCACATAGGGTAGTTGCTCCCATCCAACCTATCCTCAGAAGCAAACATCTTGAACACATCTGTGTTGTCGTTGTCAGCCATGGTAAATGCTGCACCTGATGTGAAAACTGCCCGAAAATAGGAGAAACAGAGCTGGAACAACACGTGCTATATAGCACAAACCGTAGAAGACTATAAGGCACCTGTTATGTAGAAAACGACACTTACAGAAATTCTGCACAAAATGACGAAATAGCCTGTGCAGTACTGCATGTAGTGGAAACAGAGAACGAAATGAGCCCAAATCAAAAATCTGAGCATTTGTCGACCTGTGAACGCTTGCCAAAGCTCACTGAAATCAGAGAAAGTGAGCAGGCGTGTGCTGGAGCAGCTGGCGACTAAGCCCGGGAGGACGCAACCTGCTCTGATACCAATTGTTGAAATTAGGGTTGCAGAGAAACGCACACAGCTTGGAGAAGACGAAGGAAGCTCAAGGCACACAATAGAGAGTATGTTACTTAGTGTGAAATTGAAAGATAGATAGCCCTAGAGTGATAGGCGTATATACAATGCACGGGGGAAAAAACCTCATGTTCAACCTTCAGGTACGTATCTAATTTGGTTTTGTTTCTTTCTGTTTGCTTTTTCCAGGTAGGATGCACAAACTATGTTATCATCCATTTTTGCTCTTACGAGACCTGACAAGGTCATGTAAGAGCCAAGAAATTTGGGTTGTAGTGTCCAACATAAGTTTCTGCATAATGCAATTATAGACCCACTTGTAGGGTTTATTTGGCACATGTTGTCACATGGGATGCAACATGGTCTAGGAACTCACGAAGTTCAGTTTAGCCAGTGTGGAGCAAGGCTAATGAGGGTCCCTCTCACTCCCATCGTAGAGTGTTTGCAGTTACCTCCAGGCACAAGTACATTTTGTACTTGAAGGATGTTCTTTTTTCAGACATTCTTACATGAGACGTATTCCACATGTGGAGAATATGAGTCTCTAGGATTGGCACTGGCGCCCCTATTTCAAGTGTGTGTCACGACAAAGTCCCTAGGTGCTGGTCAAATCTGTTTTCTAGACCATTTTCAGCACGACGTATCATGTGCAATTTCGGTGGCCAGAAATTGTCGGATACTTAGAATGACTTGTTAAGGTACAAGTGCAACTAAACAACATTACAGATGGTTGTTTATGCATATAGCAAGGCTATGAGTGTTAATAAAAAGGTTTCATTGTTTGTACCTAGGAGTGATTAATGTTTCACCTTCTACTATGGTTCAAACGTTTCAGCACGGCTTGCAAATGATTGTAGGTTTCTTTTCAGAACTATTTCAATTCCTCTTTAATGTGTGCTAGAAGCATCACATTCGCCATAACTATTGGCGAGGATGATCATGGATATACAGGTTCGGCTCTGTTTTTTGCTAAATGCATGCACACTAGGTGTTATGGGCCTTAGTGTTTAGCAAAGACTGATTTGGAGCGGCATGCATATTCATCGCATTACTGCTATGAAGCATTTTGCACTCTATATGCGGTATTTCTATGAGACTACTTTTTGGTCTACCAATCACCAACAATAGAGGTCATGGCTCGGTTTGGGTGCATGTGGATCTTTCAAGTTAACCTAGATGGTTATTAGAGACATTGTTGTTTTCTCAACAATGTTGTCCCCGTTTACCAGTCATTTGGGACGACTTTCTGTAAACCGTGGGGAAAAAAACACCTCACTTCTGCCAGCTATCCAAGGTGATAGACAGATTACAAAGTATAACCTTGTGCTAAAGGATATGCAAAGTGAGTATGTTAGCACCCGGCAATCCAATTAGTAAGCATTTATTGCTCTAGTTGGAGTTTGTTGACCATAAGTTAAAGCATGTTTGGTACTAGGTTTAGTCTCTTCATTTATAAGTCAGGTTCTCAACCTTGAAGACTAGCTATGGTGGGGTTGTTTACGAAATTTGAGAACCAGTCAAGGACTTAATCTTGGCTGATGAGTTATGTCAGCAAGTTACTTTCTTGGAAAGTGAAAAGAAGTACTCTTTTGGTATATCTTTGTTGTGATAACTCGTTTAGCATGTTTATGTGCGTTCTAAATGGAGTCTACACACTATGATCGGATAGGCACCGGTAATACAAGATGGTTGCAAATGGACAACAACGTGGAAAATCAAAATGTTACTATTGGTTTCATTGAACCTCCTACTCAAGCGTGTTCCGGTCAAGCAAACAGCTAGATCCGTGAAGAATGCTCCTATGGAAAACATTAGTGTATCATCACTCTTGTTTTCGAGGACGAAAACGCTTCCCGAAGGAGGGAGTAATGTCATGCCAAGCGCAAAAGCCCAAGGTCAAGGACCAAGCCCAAGGGGCCGGCTGCAAGTGTGGATAGGGAATAAGGCCCAAGGGACTATTTAAAGGGAGGTTGGGAGTTCATTCCTAGGCAGTCCCACCCCGGGCTTTATATATTCCAATCTTGTTGTTTGGCGGACGAAGCAGCAAGCGGACTTTTCTAGAGAAGGATCACATTTTTCTGAGAAATCATTGTAAAATTCTTTTGTAATGAAGCATCTCTAAGCCGGGAATTTGTTGAAGGATGCATGATTATTCTTATGGGAGCAATTGTATATTAGAGAGCCAGTTAGAAGTTTGGGGGTTTATGGCCGGACAAGCCATTTTGTGAAGACCTAATCTATAAAGGTCATTTTTTGTAAGTTTTGGATAATCTTTTTGAGGGAGAACTGAGAAGACAGCGTGCGTTTGAGAGATCCTTCTCGTTCAAACTTGTAATCTTTGCCATTGCGGCCGGCAATCCAAATTCAGATGTGATTATTGCATCGTGTTTCTCTCTTCTTGCTCTTTCATTCAAGTATAATCATTGAAGATTCGGTGTAGGCTTTTTGAATACGTGTTTGAGGCCTTAAATCGCTATTTTGAGCGTCTATATGCGTGTTTTATGTTGTTTTGACCCTTGGAGGGGCTTTAGGGATCCTAAAACGATCCATTAGGATCAATTGTACGTTGTTTTTGTTGACTTTGGGACGAACGATCGCGATCGATGTACCTCTCCAGAATGTTGTGACAGTGATAGGATATGATCCTGATAGTCCGCTGAAACTCCCCTTCAAGTTTCGTGCGATTCCGAATAGATTTGCATGGTAAATGGGCATGACGATTGTAGAGCTGAGTAGAAGGACATAGTCAGATTACTTGGCGGTGATGCGTTTGATTTACTCGTAGAGTTAGTAGTTCCATCTCTTCGAGTTCACTTCATTAGGATTGACAACCTAGTGAGTTTCCATGCCTCATCCGAGTTGCCTCCCCTGTATTGATAAACATGTTGATGCTTGAGAGCTATGCTATGGACGTCCGTCGCGGCGACCCGCAAACATTGGCGTTGTTGCCGGGGAATGCAACTTAGGTGATGAGTGACCGAGTGCGCAGTTAGACTCCTTAAAAAAGATCAATCCACAAATCCATTTTACACCTCAGTTAGGCTGCTAGACAAGGGTTTAGAGCTTAGTGGAGTCTAGAGCCAGTGGACCGGCTAGATCCTCTCTTAGGAGATTTAGGGAGCTGTGAGTGAGTGTATTGAAGCATTTTTGCTCTTCAATTTCTCTAATTCGATTGAGTACTGAAATTTCACCCGAAATCCGTCGTGTTTGTTTTGTTTGATTCATTTTTTTATGTTTTTTCAGTTTTGTACTTAGGAGTAGGATAAGCAAATCACATTTCCAATCAAAATTGGGGCAAAAGTTAGAGTCGAGAAACCAGAAAACCATAACCTTGGCCAAAAAAGCCATAAGACTCTAAAATTTTGAAAATCTGAGCAAACAGGATTGATATTGATTCAAATCACAAAGTGGTAGCACAAAACACTAGGAAACACTTGTCAGAGGGAGTAGACAAAATTTCACCAGATTTGGCCCAAGTACTACGATCGCGATCGGTGTACCTAAGTGCCAGATTTGGACCAGATTTGACATGTGCCTTCGTGATAAGATTCCAAAAAACTTTGTCTAAAGCAACCACACCCAAAAACATCAAAAACCAAGAAAATCAGGCCACTTGGGTAAAACTAGCCGGACAGAATCAGAAACTGCAAAATATTGACTTTTGGTGATCCAAATGCAAAAAGACTTTGGGGATAGCCTTAAAACATTAGTGTCTACAAGCATGCCAAATTTGGTCTAATTTGGGCTCAGAAGTACGATCGCGATCGTTGTACCTAAGTGCCAGAATTGGACCAGATTTCATTTGTGGAATCCCCAGGTGTCTACAAACATAAAAGTCTAAAGGACCTATAGCCAAAAACCTCAAAATACCTGTCAAACCATCGGAACACAGGTCCAAGTCAAAAATTGCTAAACTGACTTAGAAATTGACTTTCAGTAAACCAAAACACATCAAAACCGGGAAGAAACCATACAAAGAGATAGCCTATACACAGGAAAACCCCTGGTATCTCTCAAATCCCAAATCAAACATCAAAATCCAGTCAAACCGATAAATTTGGGAAAACAGACACATCCAACCAAGAATTGGTAAAAACTTGACTTTTTTTGAGTCCAAATACAAAAGTGTCTGGCAGGTAGTCTTAAAATAGCCTAGTGAACAAGCTGGTGAAGTTTCAACTGATTTGGGCTCAGAAGTACGATCGCGATCGGTGTACCTCTGGCCCAGATCCAGCTCAATTTTGACTTGCCCATAGACCTAGGTTATACAAGATACCAGGAGTTGTCAAAACTCAAATTGGACATACTGTCAATAATCTGCAAGCAAAAGTGTGTTGAGATCATTTTGAAGTGTTTAATCTGCTAACAGTTGGAATGATACAGTGATCTCATAGCCATCCAGTGTATTCATTGGCAGAGACCGGTCAAGTAACAGTCCATGCAGTCGCCGGAATTGGAAGATCTTTCCATCTCCAGGTAAGAGGTTTGGATTCAGTCAGTTTATCTCACTTTCTTCATGTTTTTGAGATCGGGAAAACAAATCAACACCAGACACGTAATTTTAGCGGATCAAACGAGTGTTGTGTCAACGGAGGAGAGTGTAAACCAAGGGATAGTGTGACCGTTAGAGCCGATCCTTGAAGAAGTCATTTCCGACACTTCTTCAGAGAGATCTTCCGAGTACTTCACAGAACACTTGGGGAAAATAAAACTAAACGGGAGAGAAAACATGGCAGCAGAACCATCAGACCCCTCGGCCACACTAAAGCTATTGTTCATCAAGTATCAATATGACAACAAGCAAGGTTCCAAGATATACAAAGATGGTATGGACTGCTACTGTGTGAAAATAGAAGATAGACCAAGCGAGTTCAGGGACTTAGTGCCTGTGAGCTATAGCGGAGACAGGTACCTAGATGAAGAGGGTATCATGTATTTGGTAGTCCTAAATCCTAACATTGTAGACAAGTGGGGATTGATGGACACAAAAGCCAAAATAGACAAAGAACATGAGGAAAGGGCTCCAACAATGAGCTTACCGAATGTGAAATTAAGGCAAGAAAACGAAACGATGCGAATCAACACGGATAATGCCTACTTGGGGTTATACAAGTATAATAATGGAGAGCAAGATCTCTATTATAGATGCGAGGAACCCTACGTCGGGGAGATGACTGAGCGGAAAAGACTTTATGTCTTCACCTACACCGAGGGAGCGGAAATGAAAATTGCCGCATATGACAAGTATGGAAGACGATATGCAGCAATCGATAAAAAAGAATTGGAGGGATATACGTACTTTGGGGGACCACTTCACCAGTACTATGTCACTCCAAGCCCTCTTAGACCAGCACCTACAACTGTCGTGCCAGAACCGTTGACCACAGGTGGAGGGAGGACTCATGTAGCTGATTCTTTCAATCGACCTCATTATTCGATGCCAAGCCCTATGGGAACGTTACATTCCAGAGAATCGATGGCTACGAATGGAGGTAGTACGGTTCCTATCTCTACACATACGGCTGTAGGTCCGACATTTGCAGCCATCCCATCACATTTGCCTCCTAGTAGTAGATTAGGGGCGGGTGAGCCAACGAGAGCAACCTACGACCTCCTCGATGCACGAGAACGATTAAGTCGAGACATGGGAGCAATGAGATTGACCGCATACCATAGACGGATCAGGCCATCCCAAGTAGCGAAGTGCATGCCGAAGAAGTATAGCGGCTCGGGGGATCCATATGCCCATGTATCGCTCTTCATGCAAGTCTTAAGAGCGGAACAGATCACTGATTTCCATACTCAATACGAGGGATTCGGGCTGACCTTGGAAGGGATGGCCTTAACATGGTTTCAACCTTTAAACCCTGAAACTTGTCTAAATATTGAACATGTATTGCGCGAGTTCGCAGAAGAATTCTCAAAACGGGATATAAAGCATAATATTGTATCGCAGATATACGCTTTTAAACAAAGGGAGAATGAAAAGGTGAAGGAAGCAATCTTGAGATTCAAGCAATACATCGAGAGATGCCCGAGAAGAGAATTACCGCAGGATGAGAGATTGTCTGTGCTCTTCGGTGAAGGACTTAGGAATGAAACCTTGAAAAAGGACCTTCACTTGAAGGCCTGTAGCACATTTCAACAGGTTATAAGGGAAGCATTATATCTTGTTGACAACTGCAAAGCATATAGGGAAGTGTCCGAGAATACTGATTCAATAGCCAGTGGCTCGTCATCGATTAAGAGTGAGCCCTCTACCAAGAAAGATGCTCAGGCGTCCTTGATGCTGACAGCTGATCAATTGATAGAGGAGGTAACAAAGAGAATGCAACAACATGTGAGATCAAATCCGATGATGAGATAGTCTCAGGCGAGGAAGTGTGACACATGCGGGGGGAATCATCCGACGCTGTGGTGCACACAACAACCGAAAGCTCCAGTTGCGAGTGGACGAGTACTGAAATGGTGTGCCATAGAGCAGAAATGGACGAATCATAGCACTGAAGAGTGTTTTTATAACAAAAATTATGTGAGGGAAAGACCGTATGGACCTCCAGCAGGACCATCCCAACCACCTCCTCCAAGGTATCAAGTTGGACCAAATATGAATCTGGTAGAAGGAGCAGACAGACCTCAACCTGTGTTGGGTCAACAACCTCCATTACCACAGGAAAATAGGGCCATGATTAGATACGCTCAACCTTGTGAAGCATCACCAGGAACGAATAGTACACTTTAAGTGTCTTATTACGAGGAACCGAATGAGCCTTATGCAACCGAACCCGAATCACAAATATACGCAGACAAAGCATATCAACCGTGGAGAAATAGCGAGGGTATGGCACCACCAACGTATGTAGCACAACCTTCGAGAGATCAATATTTGGTAGACGAGAGAACGTTAATGTTCATTGCGAACCAGAATTACAAACCAAGAGGATATCCTAATAGAGCAGGACAACCTATGGGACCACCTCCTCAAAATCAACCACCAATTGGACAGTGCTATAGTTGTGGAAGTACGGATCATTGGGAGCGTAATTGTCCTTTCAAAGGAGAAAGAGTGAAAATTTTTGGGTTTTGCGACGGATGTGGCGTGAATCACATATTACCAGATTGCCCAAAGAATCCGGACAACAAGGGAAAAACGACTATGAATATTGTGGGGGTGATACCAAGTGCTAGCAGCGGATCAGAAATCGATCCCATGATCCGAATCAATGCGATAACCAGAGCCTAAGCCAAGGACTTAGGAAAAAACGAACCTTTGGAGGAAAAGGTCGAGTTGCTGATACCAACAGAAAATGAGAGTTTATCCTTTAGAACTCAGCGAAAATCTTGGAAGGCAAAACGAGACAGGATGAAAACGAGAAGGTTGAAAACGCAAATTGCCATGCAAAACGAGTTGCATGAAACGAAGGAGCAACTCAAACAAGAGAGAGAGAGAGAGAGAGAGAGAGAGAGAGAGAGAGAGAGAGAGAGAGAGAGAGAGAGTAAGACAACTGAGGTCAACAACAAGCCGAGGAAAGCGTCCTCAGGAGGATTAGTCTTGGTTGACAAAGTGCTAGAGCCGTTAGATGCTCTATTACAAGCATACGAAGCAAGGCTAAAAACAAACCAAACCTTAGAGCAGAGATGGTTGACTTATCCTCAATCAGAAGTGGAAACGAAGCGTTTAGAAATGTGTAAACACCTCATTGAGACAGCCCAGGCATTGATGGAACCTGAGATAGCTAGAATCCCATAACAAGAAGTATTGATTCACAAAGAGCGAGAAAAACTAAAACTCGATGAACCAAAACAAGTAAACGAACCCAGGCCTGAAACAGTATTACCACTGGATCATCAAGTTGTGCCAAACACGACTGATGACGCTAAATCAATGACGATGATGCCAATTCCAAAAGTTGAAGAACAATGTCCACAACACTTATGGGAAACCATTAGAAATAGAAAGAATGGAAGCGCGACGTTACAATCTGCTCCAATTCCTGAAATTAACATGGATAACGGATTTTATCCAGCCGATATACAATCGTTGTATGGGGATGCGGGAACGGAAATTTCGGTGGAAAGCGAAGCCCAATCCTTGAAAACCCTGTCTTCATTTATAGGTGAACATGAGGCACAATCGGAGATAAGGTTAGTTCCATCTCAGATGAGAACTATTCCACATATGGTTGACTCAAAGAGTCTTTAAGAGATGTTGTCGACACCTATAACATGCACAATCACGCTGTCCGAACTCTTGAGAGTCAGACCACACTTATGGGAAGACATGGGAAAACATTTGGAGCACAAGGGAGTAAAGATTCCTCTTCCGAAAAACCCTCCGGGAGAAGAAAACAAACGGGGAGGTCAACCCAAAGCCCGACCAGTGCCCATAAACAAGGTCGGAGATTACTGCGAAGGAGAGGAGGATAACACAACATTACCTATTAAATATCAGGATATAAAAACGATAGCTATCCTAGACAGTGAAGCGGGAGTGGCGATTGCTACGAAGCAAATCTGGGAGAAGTGGGGCCGTCCAGCTCTCAGGAAAACGAGAATGAAACTACAACTCGCCGATGGGTATGTAGAGAGACCTTTGGGAATCCTGTACCAAATAGTTGTAACTTCGTGTGGAATTAACTATGAGCACACCTTTCCTGTGGTGGATTTCGGGAAAACGAACAACTTTGACATTATTTTGGGACGACCATTCATGCGTCAACTCAAAATGATACAAGATTGGGGTTACGATCAAATCTACCTAAGGCACGAAGAGCTAATAACGAAAATCAACATGAAAGATCACAGCTATAGAGATGTTGCAAAAACACCAGTGCAAGAATTTAATTCAACCACTGTAAATGAAAAAGAAATAACTGCATGGATGCAAACAAAAGCGCATGTTTGGTTGTGTGGAGCATCTGATTGTGGTGAGATAATCAGAGAGGAATGCGTTCTGGAAAGATCCGTAGAAGACGAAGTATATTTCCCAGAACCCTTCCCGGAACATTTATTTGAGCCATTCGGGTGGACTCAAATATTGTCAACTTTAGACGTATGTGTTAACGAATGCACACCTACGAAATTTTGTGACGAAGAAGGATACGACCTAGTAACATTGCAAATGGCTAGCGTTATCCTTGAGTCGGGATCGGAGAGCGAGGAACAGGAAGAACCTCCATGTGAGACTGAGTGTAAAAGAATAATTGATGAGGTATCTGTAGTGAACGATAGAATTCAAACAGAGGAGGAGTTCACGGATTCACTATGTTGTGTCCTTCCATCACTGGACGATGAAATTCAACTGATAGAGGCTGATGATGAAAGATCAAGCGCATCTGAGACGAATAGGAAGTACAGGTTGAGACAGGACAGGTTTTACGAGTTTCATAACCAAAAACTTACTCTACAGGAGCGGTATAAATCCAAGAGAACTAGAAAATCAAGGGCGAATAAGCATAATCCGATGCCTCTTGTCAATGACAGAACGGGATATCTAAAGCTTGTCAAAGCTGAGGATTGTGTCAAAGACGAGGTCGCTGGCCAGTTTATCAAAACTAAACCATGGAAAAACAACAAGAAGAACAGACACGAAAAGCGGATGACTAAGTCGCAGAAAGAGAGGAAAACAGGGTCTGGAATGACCAAAACAGAGAGGAAAACAGAGTACAATAAGCTCAAGCGAACTCTTAGAGACATATGGATGACTGACTTTGAAACAAATGAGGACACGAGTTCTGACAAAATGGATGCACCTTCCCATTATAAGAAGTATACCATACAAGATAGGAAAATCATCATGCAACAACCTATGAGGGAATCAAAGGAACCGGGTACATCGTACGACGGTCCTAAAAAAGTCAAACGAATAGATCTAGAGGAACCAGGAGAAGATCCAAAATCTGCATATATTGCCACGGATCTTACTGCAGAAGAGGAAAAGCTTTTGGTAGCTACTCTTAAACAGTATAGAGATGTGTTTGCGTAGTCGTACAAAGATCCCCCTTAAGAATGACGCCAAACCCAGCAAACAACGTCCCTATACTTACAATGAAACATTTGCCAAAAAGATCAAGGAAGAGATAGATAAACTTAAGGAGGCAGAGTTTATTTACGAAATTGAGCACACCGATTGGGTTTCACTAATTGTGGTGGTTTCAAAAAAAAACGGAAAGTTGACAGTGTGCGTCAATCTCAAGAAAGTAAACGCTGCTACAATTCGAGACAACTATCCCCTACCCATTACTGATCATGTAATAGAAAGGGTAGCAGGCAAAGAGGCTTATAGCTTCTTAGATGGCTTTTCGGGTTACAACCAACTCGCAATAAAGCCAGAGGATCAGCACAAAACGGCTTTTGCAACTAAATGGGGTATTTTTGCATTCCGGGTAATGGCTTTTGGCCTAACAAATGCACCAGCCACATTTTAGAGGCTAATGGGTAATGTTTTTAAAGAATATCTAAGACAATTCTTAGAAATTTACATGGATGACTTGTTCATTCACTCCCTTGTAAGACTGGAGCACATAGAGCACTTGACCAAGGTGTTCGAAAAATACAGGCTGTATCAGATTTTTCTGAATCCAGAAAAATGCGTCTTCATGGTAAGATAGGGCAAAATATTGGGACATATAGTGTCCAAAAACGGGATTTCGACAGACATGGAGAAGATCAGCGTCATTGTTGATCTACCATGACCAGTAAAGGTGAAAGAGGTACAGGCATTTATGGGTCATTGTGGATATTATCGCAGATTTATCTACTCATACGCTATAATTGCAAAACCACTTTACGCGTTGATAACTAAATTTGAGTGGACAGAAGAGTGCGAGGAAGCTTTTCAAACGTTGAAGCAGAGATTAATTTCCGCTCCAATTTTGAAGGCTCCGGATTGGGAAAAGATCTTTCACATCCACGTGGATGCATCAGCGTATGCAATAGGATGCATACTTGCACAACCTGGAGAGAACAACATGGATTTCCAATAAGTTACTCCAGTAGACAATTGAACAATGCAGAGAAGAATTACACGACAACTGAGAGGGAGGGATTGGGTATAGTCTATGCGGTAAAAAAGTTTAGACACTACTTACTTTCCAATAAATTTGTATTCTTCATTGATCACCAAGCACTGCTGTACTTAGTAAACAAACCTTGCAGTACGGGGAGGATTGTCCGATGGTTCATCATACTGCTTGAGTTTGACTTCACGGTAGTGGTCAAGAAAGGAACTACACACCAAAGGGCGGATCATTTATCTAGAATGATGCATGGAGAAAACCCTGTAGGAGTTGATGATGATTTGCCAGATGCATATCTTTTCAACATAGAAATGGTTCCAAGATGGAGCGAGGACGTAATTCCTTTGCTGACTATCGGGTCTTTGAATATGACAAGACAACCATCTACCATTGCAGCATCCAGATCATTGGTAATGTTGGCAGGCAGGCTATACAAACAGGGATCAGATCAAATCCTTAGGCTTTGTGTTGAATCGAGTGAACGGGAATTGTACCTAAACCAAGCTCATGTACAAACAACGGGGATTCACAATGGGCATGCACAGATGTATCAGAGATTGATGAGGATGGGTGTGTATTGGCCAAAAATGCAACATAGTGTTCATATGCATGTCAAATCTTGCGTTAAATGCACACTTCAAAAGCCAATAGAGCACGCGACTCTATTCAGATTATCTGTAGCACCCCGATGGAGTAACTACATTATTGAATACCTCACCACCAGGATACTGCCTGAGGGGATGAGTAGATCACGAATCAAAACGATCATGAAAGAGGCAGAAAACTATATACTGATTGAGGACACTCTTTACAAGAAGGGAAAAGACAATCAATTGAGAATGTGCGCGACTAAAGAGGGATACATTCCTATCTTAGATCAAGCACACAGCGGACAAGCTGGTGGACATTTCTCAGCCGACAAAACGGCCAAAGCAATTATTATTGCAGGCATATGGTGGCCTACACTATTCATGGACGCTGAAGAGTTTGTGAAACGATGTGATGATTGCTAGAAAACAAAAATTCCGAGAGCGCGAGATGATATGCCCTTAAGGCCAATGATGGGGACAAGAGCGTTTGCGAAATGGGGAATAGATTTTGTAGGACCGATAGCGCCTCCGGGATATAAAACGCACGCTCAATACATTAGTGTGGCAATAGATTATCTAACAAAATGGGTGGAAGCTAAAGCAACAGCCAAAAATGATGCAAAAACGATAGCACAGTTTTTGTATGAGAACATTTTCACCAGATATGGCTTACCAATCGAGCTCGTGAGCGATAGGGGCACTCACTTCATCAATGAAGTCATCGAATTCCTATTGGACGAATTCATGGTAATCCACAGGAAGTCCGCCCCCTATCACCCACAAGCGAATGGCCAAGCAGAAAGTACGAATAAAATTTTTGTGCATTCAGCTTTTGAATAACTTTCAAAAGCTGCATTTAGCTTTATGGGCATATCGAGTAGCTTACAAAACATCCATCGGAACGACTCCATTCAACATGGTTTATGGAATTCAAGCGATTTTTCCACTTAAATTCCTTATTCCCACGCTTCGAGTCGCTAAACAATTAGAATGGACGGGCCATGCATTATCCAATCAGGTAGATGTCCTAGAAAAACTGGATGAAACTAGATTGAGAGCCGTTGCATCAATCTACGCGCAAAAACAAAACATGAAATCATTGTTTGATCAACATGTTATCAGCAAGGAATTTGCTACTAGGGATTACGTCTTAATGTATACCTGAAACAACATTCCCGGAAACTCAAAAAGCGAGAAAATGGACCCTATGTGATTCATGACATATCATCTAGCGGTGCCGTTAAACTTGCGACATTAGAGGGAGAGGAAATGCCTAAGTGGATTAGTGGTTGCAGACTAAAGAAATACAACCTACCACTCACCACCGAGATGCTTGCCAAGATACACGCTGTGAAGGAGCGAAAGAACAAAGCAAAGGAAACAAAAGCTCAAGCGCTGGAGGAGGCCAAAATCAGGATCTTAAAACGAAAACAAAGACTTCCTCAACCAGCAGATACGGCCCAAATTCCTTTCTCTATAATTTAAACTGATGAGCAATGGGAAACAGGAATCGATGTTCGCATCAATGTCAGACTCCTGCATGGCAAATATCAACGAGCATTGATTGACACAGGAGCAAGAGTTAATGCGGTCAACTTCTCCACTTACTGGATGCTTACAGATGAACCCCTCGTGCAATCCACACGTGATCTACAAGCAGCAAACAGTGCAACAATGCCAACAATGGGGATAGTAAACTTACCAATCAATCTTGATGGAAATAGTTGCCCTCATCAATTTTTCATAATGAAAGACGGAGAAATCAGAGATTCAATATGCTTGGGAGTTCCATGGATGAGAACGTACAATGCAGTCACTGAATGGTCAGAACATGCGTTAAAGTACACACACGACTCTAACGTGTACATGACCCCATTCGCCAAAATAGATCACTCGTGGCCAAGTATCCCCATCGACAATAGGCAACCGGCTATTTAGCCAAAAACACCCCCAAAGGTTATTCAGAAGGTATGGATAAAGAAATCATTGTTGACCAACAAACCGAGCAAGATATGGCTACCTAAGGACAAACTCCAGACGGAAGCAGCATCATCTCCAAAACCTTCAGAAGTTACTTCAAAGTGGAAATGGCAACCAAAAAAGGATAACACTAGAGTTTCAATGCCAGATCTCGAAAGGAAAACCAAAACTCAAAACAAGAAGCCTGAATCTTCCAAATGGCACTGGAAACCGGTGAAAACTCAAGCAGAATATGTAAATCAACAAACCACATATAAATGGGTTCCAAAAATAGTTGCCAGCACAACACCCACAATCAAGGAAAGAGCAATTCAACTGCAAGCTCTCATGTTTCATAAACAGCTACCCTCGCCATCGAAAGACACTGAAAACTACGTTCAGTTCCCACATCGTGCACAGCATATTGTTACCCAACGTATTGTCTCAAACATCAGAATAGGGCCACATTACACGGCCATACATAGACACAGAGTTCAAAACCCATGCACATGCACCACCCTTCGTCCGGGACGACTCAGACAAGGAAGGGCGGAGTAATTGATGAATCTGATGAATCTAGCAATAGTCATGGCCATTAAGGGGTCCAATGTGTATATATGTACATAATGTGTGTGTTTTTTCATTATTTAGAGTTCAGTTTTGAACAAATTCGATCAAAAACTGGCATTTTTAGCGGTTTTTTTTTTGTATCATCCAACTAGCATAATAATGAGTTGTAATGACAAGTCCGGAGCATTGGGATGCTTCTAGAGAAAATATATGCTTAGAGGCGAGTATAATAATTTTGGCTAATTTTTGCCACTTAATAAGTATTTTCATTTTATTGTGTTTGATTTTCGTTAATAAAACATCAAAAATTAAAAAATCTCGCTCACAAGTATTGGAATCAAGTTCTGGAAGCAAACGCCGAAGTATCATAATAAGGTTATCAAGCATGGAAGATATGAAGCTAATCTGAAGATGTCGAATTTCGGCCTCAATGATCATGACTACATTTCGCCAAAATCGCATCAAATAATCATACGATGCCGGAATGATAAACGGTTCGACCCACAAGTGGTATGCAGATAAAATCAGGATCAAAGGTGAGAAAAATCAACCCTGTGTTAAGAAAATTCGGGAAGATATAGGTCAGGTAGGCCAAATTCTAGCTCATTGTTCATTTTCACCTTTTGAGAGAGAAGGAGAGAGCTTTTTGGACCTAGAGCGAGCTGCCACGTTTCTGCCCCGTACGGATGGTCGGAGCCAGCATTTCACACCAGATTCACAGGTATGTTCCCTATCAAGTAAAGATCAAGACTATTATGCATGCAAGCGCGAATCATTGCACAAACGGGCGAACGGATCAAATCAAAGTCGGATAGGGTCAAAGAGGTCGAGGGCCCTTAGAGGCATCCATACAAAACTTTTTTCAGCCACAGAACACATCAAAGTGCTCCCCACAAGGTCAGGAAAAAAGCCATATGGTCAAAACCAAAATTGGTAGTGGTACACCGATCGCGATTGATGTACCTCCCTCACAAAAACTGGGACAGATCTTGCCAAACACCTCCCCTTGGCCTCACCTACAATCTGCTGGTGTCAAAACCAATTTTGGCCTCCATGGTACGATCGCGATCGGTTCCCCCAGATGCAAGTTTTGCAACTTTTGGTTTGACCCAAGCTTGGAACTCAGTTAAAAGTACACTCTCTTGAATTTTCAAGAAAAATGCACAAATTTTGCTCATGGAATGGGCCCAATTTGTCAAACACAACCAAAAAGGGAAAATTTGACCTACAACTACCAAAATCTGGTTAAAATTGATGATGGATGGTTGGGAAGGAACACTTGTCCCGACTAAGAGTCAGGACAGTTGCAGAAAACCTCGGATGGATCTCAGAATCTCCTACAAGTATAGATATGGTAAATTCAGTCTTGAATGATCACACAAAGCTAGAATTGGAGCCGAGCCAATGCCAAAACCAAAAGGTCATTTAAGGATTCTCAAACATCACATAGATATCCAAGAAATGCCTGAAAAATGCACAAATCTGGAAAACCTCCTAAGACCGGGTATAAAGTGCCTGATAAGGTCAAAATCAGACAATGGAGTAGGCTGATGGTAGCACAACATCATGGAAGCAGTGGGAGCTCTAAAACTAACTTCAACTAGCTCCAGGATCCAACCAAAATTCATCAGGAAAACCAAATATGGTTAGACTTAGTAAAATATGGTCAAACAGTGAAAAATTGCTCTAAATTGTTCATTTTAAGTCCAAACTTGAAAATAAATCATCAGTTAGCTAGGCAGGCATAGGAGTTCATGACCATCTAGTTTTCACCAAAAACAGGCCCAGAACACCGATCGCGTTCGGTGTACCTCAACTTCAGAATTTGACCAAAACCTATCAGATCCCTTGTACACATCTTGTTCAAGTCACCATCCAAGTTTCAAGCCAATTGGAAATCAAAAACTCATAAAAAATCAGAGTCTAGTCCAAAACTCCCTTGTAACCCAGAAATGGGACCTGTAAACTCAAAAGTGGTTCAAATGACACACAGAGTGGACCAAACTGACCCTCCAACTATCAGCAACCCACTCATATGATCAAATCCAAATTTGGCCTCTGTACTACGATCGCGATCGGTGTACCTTAGACCCAGAACTGGCTCAGATTTTTATCAGTCATAGCTCCAGTCTTCCTAGTCCCACTGATGAAATATGGACAAGAATGGATGAAATTTGTTCAAGTTATGATCAGTTTTAACTTTTGAACTGTTTTTTACTAAAAGTCTAAATGCGATTGATTGCGAAGGGAAAATCCTGACAGCTTGTGATTCTCCTAACACAGAATGCCTCGCCCAAAGAAAGACAGGCAGTGTACAGCAGCACCATATGAAGTGCAGAAGCTTGCCACAAATGAGAAGGCTCACGTCTCGGATGAAATACTTGCTCAAATCCCTGCCCACATATTCATCTCGAAGTTTAAGGATGCGGATTGTGACTTGGTAAAGACAACTATCATGCCACGAGAGATATGGAAACTCCACCAACGGCCGGAGGTAATAGAGGCAGTGCGAGCTGTACACTTGGAACAATTTTTCAGATTACAGCCATGGGGAAACGGATTACATGAGGGCCCACGAGCTCGATACAATATGATGGGCAGGCAATGCTCACAGACAAAGATGGGTCAAAGGTTAAAGTAAAGATCACGAAGGAAATCATCAACAAAGCCTTGCATTTCCTCCCAGGGCAACACGATTTGCTAGCAAAGACAAAGTCACTGGACAATGAGAAGGCATTCGTCAAAGCGAAGGGGAACAAATACAAATACAGTGACATGATCTACGGAGAGCTGGAATTGCCGATGAGACTGATATCTCAGCATTTCAAAGTTCAAAAGCCTCCTCGCTACATAGAGCCAATCCTGCACATTGCTGTAGTCATGGCTCTAGAGACAACAGAAAATAGATCCATTCGCTGCGACTACGGTTCTTATATTCTGGATAATCTGATTGAAGCAAATTTGAAAAGCTCGGCAAAAAATAAAACCTACATGAGTGCAGGGCCGATGCTAACCAAAATAGCATACCAGGCTTTGGGAATGATCGAAGATTTGCCAGCTGCCAGCTCACAAACGGCCTTGATCCAGAAAGCTAAGCTTGTTGCACATTCCGTAAGGACGACCCCTGGTGCGACATCCTCGCGCTCAACAAAAGCCACCAATAAAAGTTCGAGTGATGAAGAGAAAACGGAGACAGATGACGAAGAGAAGTCTCAAGATTCTAAAGGCAAAGTGCCTTCAGAGTTTGAGGAAAGTGAGGAGGAAGATTCAACAAAGCAGCTCGAGAGAAAAAGAGGAGAGAGAAGTGCAATACCGCAGTCAGACATGCAAAAAGCATATGCGGAAGCCCAAAAAAGAGTCGAAGAAAGACGAACCAAATTGCGGGCTGACAGACAGGCTCGAGCGGTTGAAACGCAACAGGCACAAAAAAGAAGACTCGAAAGGAAAAGGCAAGAAAGGATAGAAAATGCAACTCGCCTACGGGCTGAGAAGCAAAGTTTGGAAGCAGAACAAAAGGCTGCGTAGGTGGACATTTCTTCGCAGTCCACTGAAAGAACCAAGGAGAAAGACGCGGCTGATGAGAAAAATCAGGCGGAACAGCTTAAGAAGATCCAGAGAGATAGGAATCTGGAAGCGCGATGGGCGGCGAATCTCACCCGCCAAAGAATAATCAGGATTTTAAAGAAGAGAAAAACGGAAGAATCTGCTTCGCAACAAGGAGAGGAGACTTCCAAGAAGAGACGGGTGCGAGAAGAATCAAGTCCGCCTCCTCCCTTGCCGAAATCACCTCCTCCCTCGCTTAGAAAATCGCCTCCTCCTTCACCAAAATCTCCTCCTCCTCCCCCTTCTCCATCGAACAAAAAGCAGCCAACTCCTCCCCCTTCAACCTCGCAAAAGGAAGTCATACCACCTACAGAATCCATCGGATACCAAGAAGCCTGCCAAGCAGTGGCTGGATTTGATTACAGGCAAACTCTGCGAGATTTAGAACGGAAATTCCAGTGTCAACATGTGGTGCTGAGTGAGAAGGAAAGACAGGTACATGAAGCCCAACGAAAGCAAGCATCAGGGCAAGAAGAGCTAGAGAGCCTGAGGACGCAGTTAGAACGCACAACGGAGGAAAGAGACCTTGAGCGACAACAGGCTCAGTCTCTGATCAAATATTTGGTGGACGTCAGGACAAATCTGACTGCCAAAGAGGAGTGCCAAGAGCTGACGGCAAGAGTCCAGAAAGCGACAGAGCAGCTTGCCTACGAGAGTGCAAGATTCCAAAGGCTTAGCAGTTCCTACAGCTCTGTCAAGGACACTCTGACGACTTTAATGGCTAATCAGGAACCTGCTGGGGCATTGGTCTCCACATCTGACAATGCCACAGCAGTAAACACTATAGCAACGCTAAAAGCAGAGCTAGAGCAAAAAATGCTTCAAAGACAGCTGCTCGTATCAGGGATGGTGGCCCAGACAACAGCAAACGAGCTAAAGTTAAAAGAAGCGGAGCAGCACTAGCTCAAGCAAGCGCTGAACTACAGATTCAGAGACAGATCGGTGACACGTTGCTAAAGGAAAAATAAGATCTTCTTTTCCAACAGCAGACAAAGCCCAGACTCAACCGCAACTGCTGCCTGGACAACAAGCGCCAGATTTGCCTGGAACATCACACCAAGGGCAACAGGAGCAGGAATTTGAAGGGCCCAATCTCGACATAAGAGATGAACTCAGTGAAAGCATTCAGGACATGCCAGAGGGGCCAGCCAAGGAGTATATGCTCTATGAAAAGAAGATACTGGAGTCAGCGGCCCTGGCATACTTACAACCAGAAGAGCAGGTGGAAGGATTTGGCCACGAATACCTCCCGTTTCCTTTGCTATGCCATGAAGCAAAATTGTGGAAAGAAAAGATGGGGCCTGCCTTGCCACGAAACAAAGAAGGGGGTTACGAGGACATTGCACTCACAGTGGAAGAAGCTCAGGTGCTTATCGATGACCACCCCAAGTGGAGGCAGAAGTGGTTGGACAAAAGGCCACAGGATCTAACAAATTACCACAACGCTCCTCAACATCTACAAATAGATCCTACATTCTGCCTTGTCCCTCGAAGACACACTTAGAAAGATTTCACCACATGGAAGGGGTCGAGGCAGCACAAGCTAAATTACCCGGTTTTGACAGCGCAACAACCCCCTACGGTGGCTTACATGGTCAGCACACTGAACTCAACAGTTGCTTTGCTGCGGGATGTCCCCGATTTGGCGTGCCAGATGTTAGTAAAGATAGCCCGGATGATCGTCACCTGCATCCAGGTGTTTAAAGATACTGAAGGCGACGATCATCCGTGGAATCTATTCTTGGAAGGACATAGAGACATCTGCTGGAATCTACAAGATTCACCGCCACGGCACATCTTGATGGCCATGTACTCCAGGTTAATGTACCTGCCATCACACTACTTGCAGACAATTGAAGAGGCCTTCGTCACAAGATTCTTCGAAATGGATTCAAGGATTTTCCATCCCATGGCGAAGGACCTCAAGGCAAGGTACATAGCACACTAGTACACATTAGCAGAAAATCCATTCCGACAGCATCAAGAAGCCCTAGAAGCCGTCCTGCGAACAAGAAGTTTTTCAGCGACACTCGCTTCATTAGAGCCACATCAACGTCAAAGAATTGAACATGCACGAGGACGTGCAAAGATAAGGAAGGGAGGAGTGTTTGTCGGACGAAGCAACAAGCGGCCTTTTCCAGAGAAGGATCACATTTTTCTGAGAAATCATTGTAAAATTCTTTTGTAATGAAGCATCTCTAAGGCGGAAATTTGTCGAAGGATGTATGATTATTCTTATGGGAGCAATTGTATATTAGAGAGCCAGTTAGAAGTTTGGGGGTTTATGGTCGGACAAGCCATTTTGTAAAGACCTAATCTATAAAGGTCATTTTTTGTAAGTTGTGGATAATCTTTTTGAGGGAGAACTGAGAAGACAGCGTGCGTTTGAGAGCTCCTTCTCGTTCAAACTTGTAATCTTCACCATTGCGGCTACAGTAATCCAAATTCAGATTTGATTATTGCATCGTGTTCCTCTCTTCTTGCTTTTTCATTCAAGTATAATCATTCAAGATTCGGTGTAGGTTTTCGACTACGTGTTTGAGGCCTTAAATCGCTGTTTTGAGCGTCTATATACGTGTTTTATGTCGTTTCGACTCTAGAAGGGGCTTTAGGGACCCTACAACGACCCATTAGGATCAATTGTACGCTGTTTTTGTTGAATTTGGGACGAACGATCGCGATCGATGTACCTCTCCAGAATGCTGTGACAGTGATAAGATATGATCCTGATAGTCCCTTGAAACTCCCCTTCAAGTTTCGTGCGTGTTTGGCGAACGAAGCAACAAGCGGCGTTTTCCAGAGAAGGATCACATTTTTCTAAGAAATCATTGTAAAATTCTTTTGTAATGAAGCATCTCTAAGCCGGGAATTTGTCGAAGGATGTATGATTATTCTTATGGGAGCAATTGTATATTAGAGAGCCAGTTAGAAGTTTGGGGGTTTATGGCCGGACAAGCCATTTTGTAAAGACCTAATCTATAAAGATCATTTTTTGTAAGTTTTGGATAATCTTTTTGAGGGAGAACTGAGAAAACAGCGTGCGTTTGAGAGCTCCTTCTCGTTCAAACTTGTAATCTTCGCCATTGCGGCTACGGTAATCCAAATTCAGATTTGATTATTGCATCGTGTTCCTCTCTTCTTGCTCTTTCATTCAAGTATAATCATTCAAGATTCGGTGTAGGTTCTCGACTACGTATTTGAGGCCTTAAATCGTTGTTTTGAGCGTCTATATGTGTGTTTTATGTCGTTTCGACCCTAGGAGGGGCTTTAGGGACCCTAAAACGACCCATTAAGATCAATTGTATGCTGTTTTTGTTGACTTTGGGACGAAAGATCGCGATCGATGTATCTCTCCAGAATGTTCTGACAGTGATAGGATATGATCCTGATAGTCCCCTGAAACTCCCCTTCAAGTTTTGTGCGATTCCAAATAGATTTGCATGGTAAACGGGCATGACGATTGTAGAGCTGAGTAGAAGGACATAGTCAGATTACTTGGCGGTGATGCGTTTGATTTACTTGTAGAGTTAGTAGTTGCATCTCTTCGAGTTCACTTCATTAGGATTGACAACCTAGTGAATTTCCATGCCTCATCCGAGTCGCTTCCCCTGTATTGATAAACATGTTGATGCTTGAGAGCTATGCTATGGACGTCCGTCGCGGTGACCTGCAAACACTTGTCTAAGTCAGAGGAGGTAAAGATAGTTATTAACAAATCTTTCTTTTCAACCAAAGAAGTTTTCAAACCAGGACACTTGGACTTCAGAAATTTTCCTAACAGTACGCAAAGTTAAGTACTATGAAACTCTCTTAGCTCCAAATCTTCATTGAGTAGTTATCAAGGGTATACAAGACCTTAAATAGCATCCTTATATATCCTTGAAATAATTTATAAGAAAAAGAATCCAACTCCATGGCTCTAGATAAGTAAACCAATCTTCGTTTAAAATCCCTATAAGGAAAAATTCTATGGTTAGAAGGGCCATTCACTCTCAATTCTTGAAGCCCTAGAGAGACCTTGTACTCTACTAGAAATAGTGTTGTGTAAGACAACTGGATTGATTTCAAGAATAGAAGGTGGATCTAAAAGTCATGACAAAAACTCGTTCAGAACAACCAAGAGAACTCCTCACACCAAATCAATCTTAGAAGTAAAATGTAAGTGCTCAAACAAACCAATTACTACATTGTTGTTCAAATATCATTCTCAAAGGGGTTAACTAGATTTCCATCATAGTCCACAAAAGTAAACCCTATTTCTATACAAATCCCAAACATTCTAAACCTATATAATGTGCTAGCCGCTAAACTTAGCACACGACTCAAATGCCATACCTCAATAATGATAGCAATGCCAATGGTTATCCAATGGAATTGACATCAACTATTTTTAAGTATCAAAAAAAAAGATTGAGCTAAAATTTATTTAAAGCTTATTCATTTTCAATATTGTATTTCTTCAAAAGCCAAAACTAAAATATCCTATATTCAAGCTACATTTCAACAGCCAATTCAGAGCTGCTCTTTTCAAAACTCAATTTAATGATTTTTTAGCAAATCCCATATCTTTCACTAATAGGGTTAACCTTGTAACTTAAAGAAGGGAAGAGATGTTAATCTGAGTAAAATTGATAGTATTTATACCCATTTAGATCAATCGATTGTAATTATACCCGTTTAATTTGATCAGTACTCTTATCAATCGACCACACTATCGATCGATATATAAGAGCAAATACGAGATTTTTAAAAATGATAATGTCAGCATTAATATGTTCGAATAATATAATTAAGAGAAAATTACCAAAATTCCCCTCTAATTTGAGGAAATTCCCAAAATACCCCTCAAATTTCAAAAATTCCCAAAATGCCCCCGATATTTTGTCATAAATTCCCAAAATGCCCTTCAAATTTTCCAAAATTCCCAAAATACCCCTGGTTGTGAGACTAAACTTCTCAAAAAATAATTTTTTTTGTAGGTCTTCACAAGAAGAGTGATTGTCTATCGTACAAGATGCTAAAACTACAATTTGAGTTGGTTACGTAGGCTTTGGAGATGAATTGCTTCATTATTTTTAGACATAATTGCCTTTTTTGCGATGGTAACTGGTGACAAATTATATGTTGAGCACTCAATAGCGAATCTCAATTGTCAAAAACGAATGAAGATTAGAAAATCTTGAACATTCCAACCAAAATAGATACAAGGGTATTTTGGGAATTTTTGAAATTTGAGGGATATTTTGGGAATTTCCTCAAATTAGAGGGGTATTTTGGTAATTTTCCCTATAATTGAATGTATTATACAACCATTATTCATGTTTAAACCGTTTTGCAAGTGAAATCGATAGTATTTAAATCCATTTATTTCAATCAATACTCTTACCGATTGATTACACTATCAATTAATTTTCTTATCGATCGATATATAAGAGCAAATACGAGATTTGATAAAACAATGACGTGTCAACGTTTATTACGTTCAAAGAACATGATTGAATGTATTCTACGACCATTATGCACAATGGTAAAGCCTAACCATTTAGCTTGCATTAATATCTTTTAGTTGGGGATGTTCTCTTGGAGTCTAGTTTTTTGTATTTATTCCCTTGGAGCTCCGTATGAGACCTCCCGGGGGGAGACCATTGGGCTTACTTTGCCGACATGTTGACTTTATTAAAAAGGAAAAACAATACTCTTGAGTTCCAAGTTTTTAAATGAACACTCACAGAATGAGAATAAACAAGATTGAACTGTTAGTATGGCAATACTTTTTAAATTCTTGATAGATAGGAGAGCGAAAAAAAGAAACTACATAAAAGCAAGATTCCCAAACAAACAACAATAATAGGTAGAAGAATGAAAAAATACATAAAATACAGTAAAAATACAACCTGACATACCCTTCTACCCCCTCCCTCTGGAGAAACTCGATAGAATGATAAGTCACAAAATACCACTTAAACTTGTAAGGATGGCTAAAAAAACACACATAAAATACAATATACCCATAGTGAAACCATGAGGTGCAGAGTTCAAGTATGCCTGTGAAGATTGAGAGAAGCTGAACTCATAAACTTTGGAGCCATCTGGATGGAAGAGTCCGTAATTGCGCTCGGACGTAGGCCCGGGCTTTTGGTCCTCATTGAAAAGGGCAAAGAGGTACACCTCTGGAGTGATGTCTGGTCTTAGAGGAGTCCCCTTCTTGGAAGTGACATGCTTCACTAAGTTTGCATGGTATGTTTGTGCATTGGCTATGGTTGCACCAGGCTCGTCCACATCTCCGAGCGACGGCCAGCCCGTCTCGGACACCAGTAATGTGATATTTGTATACCCAAGTGCAGAAATAGCTGAGTAGACAGAATCCATCTGTGCATCAAACATGTTGTAATAATGCAACTCCGTGTTTTCGTCGAGGACACCGGTGGTTGTTTGGAAGAGGACATAAGCTAAAGAGACATTGGTGGGGTTGTCCTTGTAGGCAAAGAAGGGGTAGACATTGATCAGAAAGGGGGCTCCTGTCTCATCCAAGAACTCTAAGATGGGCTGGATGTATAGAGTAGCGATGGCCGGGTTGAATGCACCCTTGGACGGGGGAAACGAGGAGGACAAGATGGAGAATGAATGGGCGGTCGATACGAAGATCTGACGGTGTAGATTAAGGTTCTTGAGGGCGGCATAAACATTCTTCATTGCTGGAAGGACCTGAGCCATCAAGTTGGTGTCTGTAGCGCTAAAAATTTCATTACCAACAACAATACCAGTGATATCGGTCCCGGGCAAGTGTGCAACAATATTGGTTTGAACCCAAGATGTGGCAAGTTCAGGGTTGGTGAGAGAGAGCAAGTCATTATTATAAGTGCCCACAATGAAAGAGATGCCAGTGTTGCTAAAGGTTTTAAGTACTACAGGGTCAACATCATAAAGCTTCGATTTCGTAATAGAAATCGATTGGAGGAGCCCCACGACCTGTGATGGTGCTGGCAAATTGTCGGCAATCTTGCCATAATTCACTCCGAAGGTTATCCCTGCTGCTCTTTCAAAACCCCATCCTGCAGACACATTGAAATAAAAAGCTTTAATCAATCGTTCCACCATTGATCCTTGCTTATGAAAGCTAATGAACAGCAACCATGTCACAGAATTTGATTCAGCTTTCCATAAAGCACACTAATCATTTTGACATTTCATAGTAAAGTCTTCTTGCTTTACTAAATCATTCCTTCCCCATAACACTAGTTGACAAGTAAGCAGAAGAGCATCTGTTCACCGATTGATTTAATGAAACACAATCAGGAGCAGACAAATCCGTTCGTAGCAACCATAATAGCACACTACTCCTTGGTTACTGATGGGAATGACTAATGATGAGAGTAGAGAAGAGAAACTTTTATGTCGTAGAAACAATCCCACGAGACCTCAAACATCTATCTGACGGGTCTTAAGCCCAAGACCTGATAATCCAAAGGCAGCTGGATAACCACCACACTTGGGATATAGAAGAGCAAGATGATTGATCGATTATCACTATGTGCGATAAGTGAAGGACTATTTGATCCTTCTCCTTCAAGTACAAGGCTTACAAAGGAAAAACATCACTAGTCAAAACCTTAGTGCAGACTATACTACTACCAGAATAAGGTGGATACAAGCAAAAAGCAGAAGGGAAAAATCCTGAGGCCTATATGGTGTATGAAATAGCACTGGTAGCCTTCCCTCATGATTCTTACTTTTATCCTCAATATACTCAATAGTCTAGCGGTAAAGTAATCGTGTGGGGGGGGGTATAGACCTGAGCTCAATCCCCAATAGTGCTCAAGATGCTTACTTCTAAGTCTTTTAAATCAAGAAGGAATAATACATCCATCAGACAAACATACTTTAATCTCAAATTCCCTTTCAATTTGTGATAAAAAAACGCAATATTGATCGGTCCGTGACAACCACCAAACCTAAATGTTGTGCTGCATTCTAAAAATGAACAGTGAAAAGTGAGTAATGACAAAGGTGTTTGCTATGCCATTCATGTCAATGGCACCTCCAATGATCAAGAGGGGTGCTTTCTCAAAAAAGGTGTGTGCTGTTATGCCATTAATATCAATAAAAGAAAGAATGATGAAAATCATGAATGGCAATGATGCAAACCTTGAAAAAGAGGAAGAATCCAATGTGGAAATGTGGATGTGATGGAAAATACTGTGTGAAAAACATCACTCGGCAAATAGTGCAATTTTCGCGGGTGACAAAAAGTCCAAAATCCCGGCCTTTCATACAGATACTAGTATGAAAACCAGGAAAAACCATGGAAAACTCGGCTACACCCGGTTTCAGAAAAGAGGGTTTCCTTTCCTTGAGCACATTGGAATAACATCATTGAAAAGGTGAGGATGACAAGAATGAGTGCAGTCACTTA
Source organism: Adiantum capillus-veneris (assembly GCF_014529385.1). Lineage (NCBI taxonomy): Eukaryota > Viridiplantae > Streptophyta > Polypodiopsida > Polypodiales > Pteridaceae > Adiantum > Adiantum capillus-veneris. The sequence goes on from NC_140941.1 coordinate 115,167,726, forward strand.
AAGAAAATTATCGTAATTATAATAATTAAGCTGCTAATACCACATATTCCCACATAATTACAATGCAGGTAAGTAAGGGCAAGTGCATCAAAAAATCAAATTACACACATTGCAGCACCATAAAAGGAAATAAATGTAAGAGAGGAATGAAATAGCAGGAATTAGCGAAGATGGTAAAGAATAAAAATAAATGATGAAGACCCTGACAATGGAAGTGGCTTAATTACCATTTTCGGGGTAATTAATGTGCTAATTATGAGCTTACCGACCACGCCTCGAACCTACCACATGATATATTACCAATGTAAAATCAGACTACTTTCTCCGCTATGGGCTGAGCCTTTAGCCCGTATACTCGGCCTATGCAGTGCTTGATGATCGGAGTTGCAAGAAAAGTTTGGCTGGCCTGTTGTGGATGCAACTCGTGATGGGTGCAAGCTGTGAAAACATGGGGCACCGCTTGGACACTAAAGTAGGCCCGTCCACAGTAACACCGAGAGCTCAAAAATGCAGGAAAAATGTCTGCTTTAATGTGAGTGTGTGTGTGTGTGTGTGTGTGTGTGTGTGTGTGTGTGTGAGAGAGAGAGAGAGAGAGAGAGAGAGAGAGAGAGAGAGAGAGAGAGAGAGAGAACCTGCTATTGTACAGGCCACAAGAAGCCGCAACAGAACCCCAGGTACCCCAGCTGCCTCTTGAAAGTGGTCGTGCTTCCACATCTTCATCCTGCCTCTGCTCCTAACTTCGCCCTCTAGGCTCTATCTCTGTGTATAAGCCCGTCTCTCTCTCTCACTCACGCGCACACACACTCACGTACGCACAGGCACGCTCTCTCGCTCCCTCGGACACACAAAATGTGAGAGCGCGCGACTGTGCATTGGCGCGGAGAGGGAAAAGGAGCTCCCGCGTTAAAGCTAATGGCTTTATGTGTGTGTCCGTGTGTGTGTGAGAGAGAGAGAGAGAGAGGGGGGGGGGGGAGGATTTTTTATTTATATTTAAGAGAGAGAGCGGGGCAAGAGAACACGGGCGGCGCCGCCCTAAAACGAGGCCAACGGACGGAGAAACGCGTTTTTAATTTCCCAAATTTTGCCTTCCTTAAGCTATATGGCATGCACTCCAAAATCATATCTAGCGGCTAGCCTACCCACCCAAGGGCCAAGGGCTCAGGGTCGTGGCATGGTTGCCCAATTGGCCCCGTCTCTTGTACCTCCCCCATACAGCTCTTGCCAACACTCAACAGAGAACGTGAAAATGCAATACTCATGAGTTCATATGAGCCATATTTGCTTCTAATCAAACATCCTCGCCGCCCCTCAAGTCACAAGAAGATTTGGAAATTTCCTCATATAGGAAAACCGAGTCTTTTTCAGTGTTTTTCATACAATGTATACACGGGGGGCCGGAGGTCCCTTGCCCCCAATCGTACCTAGCTAGGTATGCAGTGCCTCCCTCACAAAAGCTCATGATGTTGAGGTAAGTCACAATGTGGGAATTATCGTGAGAATATGTCCAAAACTTCTTGTGTTCACATGGATCCCTAACACCCTAGTATACATCCTCAACAATGATTTTGAAAGAAATATGAACGTCATGGCCAAGGAAAGCTTCAACAAACCAAGCAAAATCAGACTTTGCATGCCAAAATTAACAACCTTTCTAGAAGGAAAAATACAATTTTGATTTGAATTTTTATTTTCTATTTACATATGTACCTCAATTTGCTAAAGATGAGATCCTATTCCTAACTATCAATGAAAGCTTATGTCGTAACCAGTTCAAAGAATGTGCACTTTGAATACATTTGAAGGAACATGGGGAAGGTGCAATCGCTACGTGGTTTTAGTGCCAGACGCGATGGGGAGTAGGCATGTGCTGTTGCTTATGCTTTCAGAATTGGTAGGCTAAGAAGAGATTGATCCATAAGAATGCTCGTGGTTCAAGTTAAAATCTTATAAAGAGAATCTTCCATCTGTTGGCCATGGGTTGCGGCAATGAGCACAACCCATGAGTTGTATCATTCATATATGGAATTGGGACTGGTTGCCTTTGTAGGAGGTGTTATGGGGTCAACAGAGAGAAACTACTCATAAATATCCCTTATCTATGCTTCCTTACTTAAAGCGGACTTGTGTTGGCACATAATTTAGGTTTTCTTAGCACATAAATGGGCCTCTCTCTCTCTCTCTCTCTCTCTCTCTCTCTCTCTCACACACACACACACACCCATGACTCCTTTTTATAGGGGCATTGGCCACTAGATTCTTGACTATATACCCAGTGTGCAGTTGTGCATGCACGAAGAGTGCAACTCGGAATCATGCGGCACTGGGATGCAAAGAGGAGGAAGGGTTTTGTTTGGGTTTTCTTGGTGCCTAGAGCAAGGATCCACATACTAATCTAGCAAACAGTAACTAACAATGTCAAAGGTTTTCCACATAAAACAAGTGATGTACATTGTGACTTACAAGAGTCAGCTTGGTGCTTTGTATGACAAAATAGAACAAATTAGCTTGCATACATTAAGGTGCACAACTTTAAAAACTCGTTGATGGCGTTTAGTGAAAGGGAATGCTAATAATTCCAAGGACTAATTTCCACATATAGGGAGTGCATTATTAAGGGAGTGGGCCAATTTAAGGGGAAAAACACCCATGTGAAGGTCCCCATATGTCAAGTGGGCCAACACTAGAAGGCCTTGAGCAAAATATTCATTTTCAAGTACTTTCTTTCACAAGAAGATTTATAGATTTTCTCATGTAGAAAAACGGAATCTTTTCCAGTGTTCATCTTACAATGAATAACATCATGAGCTTCTGCTCGAGAGGCACCGCATACCTAGCTAGGTACGATTGGGGGCAAGGGGTTGCCGGCCCCCCCATCGGCCCGACGGTCCCCTACCCCCAATCGTACCTAGCTAGGTATGCACTGCCTCCCTCACAGAAGCTCATGATGTTGAGGTAAGTCACAATGTGGGAATTATTGTGAGAATTTGTCCAAAACTTTTTGTGTTTCCTCCCAAATTCATCTTATACTAGTACGGCCGGCCGCCTTTGGCGGCCTCTCTCTCTCTCCCCTTCTCTCCCTTTTTATCACATGCAATTGGATTTTTTTTCGTTTTGGACTTTAACCTTGAGATCGCAAATTGTGACACGTGTAAAAGGCTCCCCCTTCCGCCATATTATGTTAGCAGATTGATTTTTGAGGTGTTATTGATAACAAAAGTGAATAAAAATCTTAAGCCCAACAAGTAGCTTTATTTGCGTGGAATATGGGATCTTGTTGGGTCCTTTTCCTTTCTTTTTTTTTAAAAGCCTCCTAACTTTTAGTTTCTTTTGACCTAACTAGCTAGTATCCACTAGCCTTACCCTCAACACCCAAAAAGTTACTTTGTCCCTTATCCTCTCTTTTTTTTTTCCACCATCGGCGCGCACACGCACGGTGAAGATAGTAAGGAGAACTTTAGACATATCTGTGTATTTACAACCGAACTTGCTATACACCTCACACCCACAAGGGGACCATATCTTGTCTCTTATCCATTTATCGCCCATTTCCTTGATGCCATGAAAAGCCATATTTGCATTCTAAGATCAAGTGAGAGAATCCATTGGAAGAAACACTACACATGCACATACCTATTTGCACAAGATATGGAGTCTTTTGCAACAAACAGTTGTTATCATTGCGCTCTCTTTTGCAATCTGTAAGCATAGGCAAGCCTCAAATTTGAATTATTGAAATGTCCGTTTTCTTTGTAAAGGGATTGGAAGGGTATATATCTTCTTCTTCTTTTTTGCCTTTCTAAAATAAGCCTTAGAGTATGGACCTTGTGTATCAAGGTTGTGGAGGCAGGTTTGTAGGGGTGGCTACCCTGATAGCTGATAGCTGATGTAATTATGATCCTTGGATGTTGTCATGGCTTAACATGAGCATGGAAAAACCTTGTAATTTTTTGGGCTGCTCAATATAATCCACTCACAATTGTGAGTTTTGCTATTTTTTTTTAAAAAAAAGCCTTAGCGAGGAAGGGAGTTAGGCATAGGTTAGATGTGAAGTATTGACTTGTTGGAAATTTTATTTCAAATTTTAGTTTCTATAAGAGTCCTTTCATTTTCATTTAAGAGCCTCATCATTGAATTGTTTTATTTCGCCTTGTATTTAGAATCTTCCACTGCTATTTTGAAGGGCAATATTTTCATAAACCTTTTCTAGAAGGGAAAACCCCCCTTTGAAGGAAGTTGCAACCTTCAAGTTGAAGAATTGTGGAGCATAGTCATGCCAGGCAATTCACATACACATCGTTTTTTCACAAACTAGTGTGGCCAGTGGGCTTCGCCCGTCTCTCTCTCGGATTTTGCACAGGTTGCCTCCCTCTCTCTCTCTCTCTCTCTCTCTCTCTCTCTCTCTCTCTCTCTCATCGTTGTGCGCTCGAAGTGCAAACCACACCCGCCAGATGAAGGACGTTCTAATGTGTGGCGGGGAAGGGGGGCTGGAACTCCCTCTCGCCATTATAGATAGTATAGATTTTGCTCATCCATGCTATTGTCATCATCCCCTTCAATATACGACTTGCATATGCATTTTCATGATTTAATAAATGCTTAAAGCCATTTATTCCCTCAATGCCATGCTCATGTTTTGGTTGAGGATTTTATGTACAATTAGGCAACCCGTTTGTGTCAAGTGTAGCTTGTATGTCATAATGGCCTACATAAGACAATGCCTAATAAACGCCCTTGTTAATTTAAGTACTAGAAAGGAAAATTATTTGTCATCGCTCAATTGCCATGTGGCATGGATCTACAAGATTTATCCGACGGTTCACAATTCCTCGCAAGAGTTCCATGTTTATTAAAGCCTTATGTAGGCCAAAAATGGTACATGGAAGAGTTCAAATCAACTTGATAGACTTTATTGTGTCACCCTAGCCTAGCATAGGGAAAACACCAAATCCTTTGTCTTTCCTCACAACCTTTACTAGCCTCTCTCAAAAGACAAGAGTACACAATGGGACTCAAAAACCATTTGAAAAATACTATCTACTTTTCAAGAATGGTATGAGCATAGTGAGAAGAGCTCGCTTCTCTCTCTCGCTCTCTCTCTCTCTCTCTCTCTCTCTCAACCTTCCACTAAGCTTCTTACCAATTCAATCCACTATGTTCCTGATTGTAGCATATCATCAATCTCTCTCTCTCTCTCTCTCTCTCTCTCTCTCTCTCTCTCTCTCACACACACACACACACACACACACAACCTTCCACTAAGCTTCTTACCAATTCAATCCACTATGTTCCTATTCTAGCCAATTCATAACACAATGATGATGATGTTAAGTAGTCTATAGTTCATCATTACTATAGTGACAAATCTTCTCCCGTCAAAGCTCGACTATTCATGTTTTCAATATGCACATTCATCACATTGCAAGTTCAGTCATTGTTCGTCGTCTCCCTTCGTTATCCCAAAGAAACCAGATTAGGCTAATGCTATCATGATGATTTTTCTCTCTTCTGACCATTTTTTTCTCTCTTCTATCTTATCCATTCTTTTGTTTAGTGCACCGATAGTATATTAATGGTATCAACAATGATACAAAAACCAAAAGTTGAGCAATGGTTTTGTAGTAAGGATCTTGTTGAGCTTAAGCTTGCGTTTTCATTGCGTACAGGATACCTTACCTTCTCATAGCCTCTTTTGAAATGCTTGAACATAACTTTTCAACAAGCACTTACTTTCTTTTCTACATAATAGTCCTTCTCACCTCATGTTTAGCAGCCTTCTTTGACCTTATCCTCTTTGTTAGGCCTTCTTTGACCTTCTGCTCATTGTTAGCTTCCACCTTGTTAGCTTGGAATTGGGTGCGTCATTGGTAAACATGTCCGTCCCGTCGCATCGATGAATTTTTGCCAACTCTTATTCCTCAAATTATAAATTCTACCAAGACTCCCATTGGCATCTCAAAACAAAAAGTTAACATGGAAATCTTCAGCCCTAAACGGACAACTTACAAACTAACATGTGTCTTTTTTATACAAAAAGGTGAAAAGGAAGTCATGAGGCTCCTCAATGAAGGGACCCCACGCAACAAAAAATCTGAATTAAAAAAATTGTAGGTCTTTCTCCTTGTTCTCTAAGGCATGTTTTAACATGCCAAAGTAGCCATGCTTGGCCGGTATGCCATGGGATTTTTTTTTTGGCTTTCTAAAAGAAACCCTTAGTGTTCGGATGGGTTAGGGGGACTTTCATAATTTTCAGTGCAGGATGGAGACTTACCTTTCATTTCACATCTTATGTTTATTTTTCTTGCATTCTATTGTTTTAGAATGCTAAAGTGAAGTTTCACCTTACATAATTTTAGTAAATTTTACACACACTATATTAATTAGTTCTTTTTATTTCACCTTTCATTTCACAACTTCACATAGGTTAACATTTCTTGCATTTTATATTTTGATTCCAATTAGTGTTAACATTCAAAAAAATCTCTTTTATTAAGCAGCCGACTGTTGATTATTCAAAAAAGTCTCTTTTATTAAGCAACTGGCTGTTGATCGAGTTTTCTCCTCACAATGAAAAAAACCGAAAACACTAGCAAAAATTTTGAGATTTGCAAAATGTTTGGACGACTTTCTCACATATTTCATCCGTTTTTCTTTCATTTATCAGTGTGGTTATCTGTAGGGAGAATTGGTCCACCTATTCATTTAGTGGCGAGTGCCAGTCACAGAGAGAGAGAGAGAGAGAGAGAGAGAGAGAGAGAGAGAGAATACATGCTTATGGGTCACACCCGTACATTGGAGGGAATGGGAGCTAAACCAAATTGGTTGCTAGGGTATGTATTGCAGGGAAGGGAATAGGCTAAAGTATCTTACCGGTTGAATACAGTCTCCTCTTTAAGAAAAATATTTGCTATTTTAATTTGGGTTTGGTGGGTGCATACACACATACACACACACACATATATATATATATATATATATATATATATATATATATATATATAGAGAGAGAGAGAGAGAGAGAGAGAGAGAGAGAGAGAGAGAGTACATGCTTACGGGTTATAATCTCAATTCTGCAACACACCCTTAAGTTCAATATGATGCATATAACTTTTGCAAAGATAAGCAATTCAACGATCTATGTTTGCTTCCATTGCTATCAAGTTTTAAGGTGCCAATGTCGTTTAAATACACTGATAAAATATATGTGCCTTATATGTAAAAAGAAAGCATTTCAACTATTTTTCACGTCAAAGATGGCATTTTATGACTAGATGCCATTTGTTTTAGCCGCAGCAACGCGCGGGTCACATACTAGTCTTATCTTTACTTTTCTTGCATTCTATTGTTTTAGAATGCTAAAGTGAAGTTTCACCTTACATAATTTTAGTAAATTTTACACACACACACATAAATATTAATTAGTTCGTTTTATTTCACCTTTCATTTCACAACTTCACATAGGTTTACATTTCTTGCATTTTATATTTTGATTCCAATTAGTGTTAACATTCAAGAAAGTCTCTTTTATTAAGCAACTCTGCTGATCGAGTTTCCTCCTCACAAAGAAAAAAACCGAAAATAGTAGCAGAAATTTTGAGATTTGCAAAATGTTTGGACGACTTTCTCACATATTTCATCCGTTTTTCTTTCATTTACCATGGTTTACAGCTAGCTAGTCTCGATTTTCAATCGGCTCAAGAGTAAACTGATGTAATCCTTTCCCAAACACTGATACCAGTTTGAACAATTTTATCACTTTCTTGTTGTTTTTGAAAGCCGTTGTGACCCTTTCACTTGTTTCTCTTAGTGCTTAGTGCAGAAGTTAAATTTTCATTGGAGTTAGCAAGAACATATCTCTCTATCTAACACATATAAATCTTGACATCAAATATTTACTATTGAATAAAACATGTACCTAAAGTAATTTAAGCAAGTAATATCAAAATGCACAAATGAAAGTAGACTACCGACGTATTAAGCAAGAAGGTGTTTTGTCCAAGTGTACAAGGTCAAATATGCTTTTATGACAAGCTACAATAGAAATCAAGAAGGTGTGTTGTCCAAGTGTGCGAGGTCGAATATAATCTTATGACAAGCTACAAAAAAAACCATGACACTAATTAAAATTTTCATCATGACATAAGAAAGTGACATAAAGCATAGACCACATAGTGCAAGGCATAGAAAAGTGCCATACAGAAGTATGGTGAAGAGTTGGCACTATCTGTCTCCAAAAATTATAAAGAACAAAAGTTGTGCCTTGCCATGTAGTCTAGTGTGCGGTCCGAGCAAATGCACACATGTAGACTACTAACCTATTAAGCAAGAAGGTGTCTTGTTCACGTGTGCGAGGTTGAATATGATGTTATGACAAGCTACAATACAAACCATGACACTAATTAAATTTTTCATCATGACATAAGGAAGTAACATAAACCATAGACCACATAGTGCAAGGCATACAAAAGTGCCATACAGAAGTATAGTGGAGAGTTGGCACTATTTGTCTCCAAAAATTATAAAGAACAAAATTTGTGCCTTACCGTTTAGTCTAGTGTGCAGTCCAAGCAAATGCACGCACGTGGAAACTTGGATGTTAATATCGTGTAATGGAACTGGCCTATGAACTTTGAGAGTAGCGGAATTAGGAAATTAGGTGAAGCATTTTTGAGAGATTACTTTGTGAGCATAGCGGGTGAACTTAATTGATGGTAGCAACATAAACATGGTACTTAGTTAACTTGGCATGAACAATACTTTTGCAAGAGAGAGAGTTTAGAGAACATGACAATAGTTAAGGACCGGATTCATATGGAGCCGGTCTTCCCTCCAATAGGTATTTGTATTATAGTTTCTCCCATCAAGAGAGACTTGGTACAATACAATCTTTGTGTTCCTTGTGACCTACGTGATGCAATGAAGATGGAAAGCTTCATGCATCACAAGAATAACATAAACTTGTAGAAAGCATTAACTATCCCAAGGCCTCAAACACCTTCGAAGGTGGAGAGAGATAGCAGGGAATGAGGGTAGGGAAGAGGAAGAAGAAACATTCCATAGGAGAAAGAAATAGTTCCTCACTTATCATTACTCTTCTTGCTAACATACATAATAGCATAGTAATGGAGATGGAGAAGATGGCAAGCTTAAGCATTGAAGCATGGATCTTGGTTGGATTTGCATTCCATAGCCAAGAGTGTTGATGTAGGCTCTCACTTCTCACAAGCTTGGAGAAGAAGGTGGTGTTCCTCAACTTTCACCAAGTGAGAATGCCCTTCCAAATGAGTGTGTATGTGGAGTATATCCCCTTAGCACCCCTCCTCCTTGCTTTGGGCGAGTGGTAGCTTTTCCACATGCTTCAATCTCATTTGACACCTCTCCCCCTAGCCAATCACATGCAGCAAGCAGTCAAGTACATGGGTAGTCTTTTGACAATTGTCCTCCTTACCCCTTAGAGAGAGAGAGCTTGAAAATATCTAGATATTTGTTGGATGGAAGTAGAAGCTCATTGGACCCCTGTTTAGCCCAACCAATAGCATTCAAGCACCCCATGTGGTTAAGCTTAGTGAGAGTCCAACATGTGTCCCATGTGCCCTTTTAGAAAAGGGGTGCCCGTTGGGTGAGTGGAAGGTTAGGTCAAAGATTCCCCTAACTTTGGGACTTTTATGCATAGGAAGCTTCTCAAGAAACTTCCTCATTAAGTGTGTAGGGTCTCTTTTTGACTCAAGCATCGTACACCCCATGCATAGGAAGCTTCTCAAGCAACTTCCTCATTAAGTGTGTAGGGTCTCTTTTTTATTCAAGCATCTTACCCCCCATGCATAGGAAGCTTCTCGAGCAACTTCCTCTTTAAGTGTATAGGGTCTTTTTTTTATTCAAGCATCTTACCCCCCATGCATAGAAAGCTTCTCAAGCAACTTCATCATTAAGTGTGTAGGGTCTTTTTTTTACTCAAGCATCTTAACCCCCATGCATAGGGAGCTTCCCAAGCAACTTCCTCATTAAGTATGACAAGTACCTCAAGTACCTTAGTCATCAAGCATGACAAGCACCTTAGGTGAAGTTCCCACCTCAAGCTCAGCCCTAGCTTGCCTAAGGTTGCCTAAGGTCAAAGGCAAGTTCAGGTCGGGTTTCCACCTCAAGCACAGTCCTAGCTTACTTAAGGTCAAAGAAAATTTTAGGTCGGGTACCCACCTCAAGCTCAGTCCTAGCTTTCTTAAGGTCAAAGAACTTTTAACACTAACCATTAGAGGTCTTTAATGAAGCTAACCCTAAGATCTTTTAAGATCCATTAGATGCAGGTTGCTCTTTGATAGACTACCTCCTTTTGGACCCCTATTGAGATGTAACCATCTCTCCTCTTGGTCCTATTGAGGTGAGTCTAGAAACATTTATTGCACATTGATCTTTGATAGACCATCTCCTTTTGGACCCCTATTGAGATGCAACCATCTCTCCTTTTGGTCCCGTGTTGAGATAGGTCTAGAAGCACATGTCTCTATTTTAACTCTTGTTCCCGTTTATTCTCCCACATTAAATGATCAGTTTATATGAGAAAATCATTTGGTATAGTTAGATATTATATTTTATGACATTACCTCTCTCTTGAAATTATAGTCGTCCTCGACTATGAGGTAAAAGAGATAAATCCATAGTCATTAGTCAATTGGTCTTAGCGGATAGAGGATCCATTTTTACCCTACGACATCGTTCCAAGATGGATAACTAATCCATTTGGTGCTTGGGAGACAAAGATTCCACAAACATGTCTGCTCTTTAGTTCATATCATACTTCCAAAGTACAATGACAAGTTCTACTTGGTGTTTGGGAGAAGTCGTCACCACAAACATGATTCTAAGCATGCATACTTCTTAAATTTGTGCACAATAAAAAGAGAACTAGTCTTATAAGACAAAAACATTGTTCGTTTAAAATGCATTTTCATATTCTTTCGTTCAGGCATCATTTTCATATGCTTTCTTTAAGGCATCATTGTAAGCATTGACAAGGTTCATATTATCCTTAAGTTAGGTTCTTTGCATCCATCTAGCATCTTTAAAAGAATAATTCTTAAACTTAATAAGATATCGTCAGATAATCTTATCGTTTCTTAATACCTTGTCTTCATGTCATAGGATGGACTCAGGTTTAAGTACTTCTTCTTGATCTTCGATTTTTGGAGAGTATGCAACTATTGCTTCTTTTGGTGGCACTCCTTTGTTAGGCTTACGTAGTCTCTCATGGAAAACATGGTACATGAGCCAATGGTTGGGGCATCTTTAATTGATATGCCATCTCATTGATTGGCTTAATAATTTAAAAAGGAACATAGTATCTTTTTGCTAGATTAGCATAATACTCTTGGTGGCCCATAGGATTCTTGCCCGTAGTATGCCTTGGACGAGCCTTGAGAAACTTTAACAAGACCCAATTATGTTTCTTAAAGGCTAAGGCTCTTCTATGCTTATTAGCAATAGCCCTTTTTGCCTTTTCTTTGAGATGGATATAACCTCTTTAATCTTTGGAAAAGATTCTTGTGATTCTCAGCTATATTCATCAGCAATGAAGATCTTCCGATGTACTTTAAGTAGTAAGGGACTTTTGGATCTTCCTTCTTTAACCTCAAAAGCTACTTTCCCCATAGAAGTATGTACAATATAATTGTACGCATACTCTATAAGAGGCATGTACTTCTATCATTGAGAACATTGATCTACTTCCATGACATAGGCTTTTAGTATACCAAGAATTGTTAGATTAGTTATTTCACTTTGGTCATCCGTTTGTGGATGATAGGCCGAAAGAGAAATTTAATCTACTTCCTAGATTCTCTGTAACATTTAATGGCCTAGTAACTTGTGTGTAGCGGAAATTAGCATGAACATAGTGAGCATTTTATTAGAATAGATTCCTAATGAGAATAACAAGAGTGCTTGGGTGGAGAGAGCAACAAAAAGCATAACACCTAGTTAGATAGCATGAACAATACTTTCAAAAGAGAGAGAAATTAAGCAATTGACAATAGTTGAGGACCGGATTTTCATGGAGCCGGTCCCCCCTCCAAAAGGCTTTGTATTATGGTTTCTCCCATCAAGAGAGACATTTTACAATACAATTTCTTGTGTTCCTTCAATACTAGCTAGTGCAATGAAGATGGAAACTTCATGCACTACTCAAAACACTTATCAAACACAACATCAATTCCCTCACGGTCTCAGACCCAAGACCTCACACACCTTCGAAGATGGTGAGAGCTAGCGGGGTATGAGAGTAGATTCAAAGAAAGAAGGAGTATTCTTACGAGAAAGATGTACATCTCCTCACATAATCACTCATATTAGCATAGCTTAGCTTAGTATTTAGCATGGTAGAGGAGGTGAGCATGCATTGAAGCTTGGCTCTTGGTTGGATTTGCATCACAAAGCCAAGAGTTGTTGGTGTAGGCCTCCCTTCTCACAAGCTTGGAGTAGGTGATAAGTTTTCCATTAAAGCTTGAGAAGAGAGAGAGAGAGTCTTCTTTACTTCACACATTGATTGTGTGAGTGTGTGTGTGTCAATAATGCCTTGCAAAAATCAGCCCCCTCTCTCTCTTGGTCGACCCCCCTTGCTATTTACTCATGCTAGCATCCTATTGGACCTCCCCAGGCTTAGCCAATGACAAGTAAGCAGCATAAGTGATAGCCTTCTGACATGTGTCCCCCTTTCCCCTTTGGTGAGAGCTTTAGGTAATTAATAAATGCAACTAAACTTGCATTGGACCCCTTTGCCTCCTTGCCAATAAGAATCAGGTAAGCCATTGGGCTGCTGAATGCTCATTGGTCCCCTTGGGAGACTGTCCAATAGTCTTCTAGAGAGCTTAATTCTCATTGGTTCTTTTATTAAGTGTTTTTAAATTAATAAAACTAGATTTACTCTAGCCTAATTCTCATTGGTCCACCTCCAAGGCCATCCAATAGGATTTGAGTACACCTTGTGGGTATCTGGCCTAGGGAGATGACATGTGTCCCTCTTTCCCCTTGTGTACAAAGGGAGCTTGTGTGTGTTTCTCTCTCATCCCCTACTTCTTGGGCTCGCCCCCTCCTATGTAGGGCTTGACAAAGACTTTTGGGACACACACAAAGCATCCAATTTTCCCTAAAGTTGACCTTTGGACACAACCTTTGAATTTTGGAACCTTAGCATTTTGGAAGTCTTAATGGGCTGAACGTTAAGGTCTTTTAAAGCCCATTGTTGCACATTGTTGTTCTGCAGATGGCTCCCCCTTTGGATCCCTATAATCCTTCTTTTGGATCCCTACTGTGGCCGATCTGCTAGCTTAACCAATATTCTAGCTTTTTCTCCCCTGGCACTTCCCCATATTAAATGACCAGTTTAACATGAGAAAATCATTTAGGAGAATTAGATATTGATTATTATGACATTACCTCTCTCTTGAAATCATAGTCGTCCTCGACTATGGTGTAGAGAAGATAAAGCATATTCATGAGTCCTTTTCTTAGTGGGTAGAGGATCCCTATGTTACCCTACGACATCGTTCCAAAATGGATGACTAGTCCATTTGGCGCTTGAGAGCCTGAGACTGCCGCAAGCATGTCTGCACATTAGTCCTATCAATCTTCCATAGTAGAGTGACAAGCTCTACTTGGTGTTTGGGAGACGTCGTCTCCGCAAACTTGATCTAAGCATGCATACTACTTCATTTTTTTGCACAATAAAGAAAAAGAGAGTCTTATAAGACAAAGACTTTGTTCATTTTTAACATTTTGTACATTTGCTTACTCTTGGGAAACATTGTAAGCATTGACAAGGTTTAGGTTATCCTTTAATTGTATGACTTGCATCCATCTAGCATCTTCAAAAGGATAATTCTTAAACTTAATAAGGTATCGTCGAATAGTCTTACCGCCTCTTAGTACCTTGTCTTCATGTCAGAGAATGGACTCGGGATGCAGCACCTCTTCTTGGTCCTTGATCTCCAGTGGGTCTTCAATAGTTGGTTCTTGAGGTGGATCTCCTTTGTAAGGCTTTAGTAGGCTCACATGGAAAGCATTGTGTATGAGCCAACGATTGGGCAACTTGAGTTGATAGGCCATCTCATTGATTGGCCTAAGAATCTGGAAGGGACCATAGTACCTTTTTGCTAACTTAGCATAGTACTTTTGGTGTCCTGTAGGATTCTTGCCCGTCGTGTGCCTTAATCGAGCCTTGGGAAATTTGAGTAAGACCCAATCGTTTTCTTTAAAGGCTTGGGCTCTTCTATGCTTGTCAACAACAGCTTTTTGCCTTTGCTGTGAGATAGAGATAGCATCCTTAATCTTTTGGAAAGATTCTTGTAGGTCTCCGCTATACTCATCTGCAGCGAAGATCTTCCTGTGTACCTTAAGTAGCAAGGGACTTTTTGATCTTCCCTCAATTACCTCAAAAGGTGCTTTTTTGTGGAAGTATGTACAGTGTTATTGTAAGCATACTCCACTAAGGGTAAGTGGGTGAAAGCGTGGTTTGGTGGTACAAAAAAAGGACCTATTTTGCTTCTACCTGGTTGGTACTTCTACATATGTCCACACTTTGGAGGGAACATTTTTTTTCATCTATGTTAAAGAATGGTAGGAGGGAAATTTGTATGATTTAAACTTTCCGTGAAATAAAACATGGGTGGGGCAATAAGTAATGCGAGTGGTGTTTTGAAACCATGCCAAAAGTCCCATCACAGACTGTGTTTGTGAGTGGCGCAGTTGCTCAACACATTTTCTAGCTTCCGCCTTGCTCTCTTATTACATCGCCTTCTGCAAACCACTACAATTGCAGGTAACAAGCTCCCCGGCTACTCACAATCAGGAAGATGAGGACGCCGGCGAGGAAATCAGCAACCAAAGCGTCACCGGACAATGGGAAAAAGAAGAAGAGGACAATGGATGCAAAATCCCCTCGGAACATCGACACCCCAAATACGAGGGCTAGCAAGGGGGCCTCCTTTGTGGAGAGGGAGAAATCTGTTGTGTCCATAGAGACTTCATTTAAGCCTGGGCCTCTTTTTGCCGATGATGAGACTCCACGGTCATCTACAACATCTAAAGGTAGGTGCTATGAGAGTTGTGCGTTTCTGGTGATTTACCATTTATTTTCCATGCATGCAAGCTTCTGCATGTCTTTTATTTGATGAGGTCTGCATTTGCTTTTTTTTGCATGCAGCAAGTACATGTGCATGTTTGGGATCTTCTTAGGAATTTAGGGTTTAGGAAAGTTACAAAGTTACATGTATAAGCTGCTCTTTAGATTGCTAACTTGCATGCATGCAAGTGCAAAAATCAGTATATGTTGTGCATGAGCATAGCACAAAGTTGAAGCTCGGTAGGGATGTCAGCATAACCAAATTTGGTTAGTACCAAATTTGGTACTAACCAGTA
Source organism: Adiantum capillus-veneris (assembly GCF_014529385.1). Classification (NCBI taxonomy): domain Eukaryota; kingdom Viridiplantae; phylum Streptophyta; class Polypodiopsida; order Polypodiales; family Pteridaceae; genus Adiantum; species Adiantum capillus-veneris. The sequence continues at coordinate 115,183,128 of NC_140941.1, forward strand.
CCAAATTTGATACTAACCACTACCAAATTTGGCTTTGTACACGACTGAATTTTGCAATTGTCACTTGAATGAGATACATTCATTTCATTCCATGTGTTTTGTTTTGCACAACTGAAATGAGGCATATAATGAGGGCATGTCTTTACTTGCGTGTTGTTTCCACATCGCAGGAAAAAACAAGATGGAGGAGTACCCTATCTTGACAAAGTTCTGCTATACAGCACAAGAGCTTCATGATGAGTATGGATTGAGCATGGAGGGGGTGCTGCCAAAGGATCTTACGGAAGATGACATCCCCGATGACCAGTGGCTCACTGTATTCAGGCATTCCAGCCAGAAGAAGACAAAGATTTACTTAAATCACGTGCAGCCACGGCTTCAGGATGAATGCAGGTTCCTGTTCCATAAGGTGTACCAAGCCCCACCATCATGTGGGGAGATCACTACAAAATTTGCCCGCTATTTTGCATATGAGAAGTGTCATGCAGCCACAAAGGACCCTGCGGGCCACAGGGTTGCATGGGCCAGGTTTGGTGAGAGTGTACTCAACATGTGTTCCTCCCGACCAGGAGGCTTGGAAAAGAAGGTTGAGAATTGGTGAAAGGCAAACGGTGCGTCCCAAGGAGGCCACCCGTCAAATACCAAGAAGCCCCGACTTACGCCACTCGGTAGTATGCTCCCTACATAGAAAGTTTCCCCACAGTGTCATGAGGAGAAGACACCTGATTATATTGCGGACCTTGAAGCTATGGTTGGGAGAGTCCCTCGGACATGTGTCGGGTTAGCCGATAGGCTGAAAGAGTTGACAATGTCTCTGAAGCAGAAGAAGGAAACACTCTTGAGGGCAGAGGGTTCCAATAAACTTGTCAAGCAGATTATGGACGACATCAAGGAATATGAGACCCAACTGGAAACATTGAGAGAGGCCAACATTGGCGATGACGCAGAAATCAATGTGATAGAAGCTGATTTGGCTGCCAGTCGAAGGATGCTACATCGATACGGAATCAGTGAAGATACGTCATTGCTCGACAAGGAGATTCTAGAGCAACAGGTGTTGGTAGTTTTGGGAGTTTTTGGTAGAACTGTTTATGCTTGGTTTGGTGGGATTGGTAGTGTTAGGTACCTTTGGTAGAACTGTTTATGCTTGGTTTGGTGGGATTGGTAGTGTTAGGTACTCATGGTAGAACTGTTTATGCTTGGTTTGGTGGGATTGGTAGTATTAGGTACTCATGGTAGAACTGTTTTTATTCTAGGTAGTTTATGGTTTCCTTCTGTCTTATGGTTTGGTATTTCTGGTACTATGAAGAAGTTTTGGTACTTTAAGGTACTTTTTGAAAGTGCTGCAAAAGGTGTTATGGTAGTTTTATTCTGATAGCTTTGGTAGTTTTGCTAGTTTTGGTACTTTTAGGTACTATTTGAAAGTGCTGCAAAAGTGTAATTGGTAGTTTGATTTTGGTACTTTTGGTAGTTTTTGAAAGTGCTGCAAAAAGTGTTTCTTTGGTAGTCTTGGTAGTTTTGGTTGTTTTGGTACTATTTGAAAGTTTGATTTTGGGAGTTTTGATACTTTTGGTACTTTTAGGTACTATTAGAAAGTGCTGCAAAAAGTAGCTTCTGTAGTTTGATTGGGTAGTTTTGGTACTTTTAGGTACTATTTGAAAGTGCTGCAAAAAGCTTGCTTGGTAGTTTGATTTTGGTAGTTTTGGTACTTTTAGGTACTATTTGAAAGTGCTTCAAAAAGTGGCTTTTGGTAGTTTTGGTACTTTTAGGTACTATTTGAAAGTGCTGCAAAAAGTGGATTTTGGTAGTTTTGATAAGGTTTGGGTAGTTTAGTTCTGCATTGAGGGTATTTATATGTTTTTGGTACTATATGATTCCCGAGTTTGGTAGTTTTGGTGGTTTTGGTAGTTTGGGTTCTGTTTCGTAGTACAGTACTTAGAAGTACCAGTCTCAGTATGACTTCTTGGTAATTTTTGAAACTAAGTGGGACCGCTGGTTGTCAACAGGCTGAGTATGACACTCTGGAGAAAAAATGGAAGGAAGGTCAAGAGCATACCCTATTTGTGAAGGAGATGTTGTCTGATATCAGGCTTGGGAAGAGGTTACTACTATATCCTAGGCCCCAGGTTAATGATTCGGTAAATGTGATCCCGGTGTTTGGTATGTGTGTTGCATGCGGTGAGCCCTTGGAGTGCGCACATGTAGTCGGAACCTTCATGCTAGAGTGCCGACACCAGTATCATCCCTTGTGCTTCAGTGCTCTGTTATAAAGCAGGGATCAGTGTGTCAAGCCGGGTTGTAATATGGTAATCTCTGATTGGCAAAGTCCTGGTCCAGTGGGCTTCAAGTTGTCAAGAGTAAGTATGTGTGCATTTTTTAATACATATGCACACTTGCAACTCAGTGAGGTTTTCATATAAGTTAGTATGTGCTGTCTTTCTTTGTGTTTGCAGAGGAGCAGGATGCTGCAGTTGCTGACCAGCACGCCACAAAGTCGGCTGCAAGTCGAATATGGGACGTGGATGAGGTGACAAGGGAGATATCATATGTTCTCCACGATCTGAAGCAAGGTAATTCTGTAGGGAAAGACAATGTGACGGGGCAAAGATGTGAGGCAACAGGTGACAGCGAAAGTAAAAGTGAGGAGGAGGCAGAGATGATAAAAAGACAGGTGACAGCGAAAGTAAAAGTGAGGAGGAGGCCAGAGATGGTAAAAAGACTAAGGACAAGGAGGAAGGTAAAGTCCCTGTTGTTGTGGAGCTGGATGCGGAGGAAATCCAAGATGCTGCTAACACAAAGATCGATGAAGCAACGGCCAAGAAGGGAGAGGAAGAACCCACAAAGGGGGGTGTTGGGGAGGGGGTGGAAACCACAAAGGGGAGTGAAGGGGAGGTCAAAGAGGGGTCGGAAGGCAACAAAGATCGGAGGGAGGCCGAGGATGAGCAGGAAGAAGTACTTGCGAACGATACTGTTGTGGACAGCACTGACGGGGGCATTGACTCTACTGCTGCCGATGCTGTTTCAAAGTGGAGAGGTGATTCCCTTGATTCCGTGACCCTGCAGGAACTTTTCTGTTTGCAGAGAAAGAAGCGCAATCGCGCCCGTGATCAATTATCCCATGCATGCAAACTGTATCCAGTGAGAATCTATTGTATTCGGCACTTTGTGCTTTTTAGTGACTGAGTCAACTTGATTTTTTGGCCTTGAGCTTTATCTGTTCTCTCTATCTAGTTCTGTGTTGGTATGTTACCTTTCGTTACATTACTATTTCAGTTGTCCTCACTATATGTGCATTACAGTACCAAATTTGGTACTTTTTGGTACTGTTGACCTTGGGTGCATGTCTGTCCACTATTACAGTATCAATTTGGTACTTCTTGAACTTGCGATTTCGGATAGTCCTTATCACTTGTGCAATACAGTACCAAATTTGGTAGTTTTTGGACCAGTTTTCTGTTTTAGATCTGATGTTTGCACTGTGTATTTGTCCCCACTCATTATGTTTGTTGGTGCTGTAGTAAGTTGGTGGCTAGACGAGACACCGACAAGCACATTGTTGCAGCCTGATGTGGCTGCTAGACGCGGGCGGATGATTGTGCTTGATCTTAATGGCGTGCTACTAACCAGCTGCAGCGAAATCCCTGAGGAACTTGAGTGCCTGCTAAAGGAGCACACGCCACGGGTAGTCTATCTCCAAAAGAATGTAATTTGTCTTGTAAGGCCGGATGCGGAGCAATTCATCCTACGGCTTAAACAGAAAGCCAGCCTAGTGTCGTGGTCCTGTTGTAGAAGGGAAAAACTGTTACACATGGTGAACACGTGCTTCCCCAACCATAGAAGGCAAAAATATTTTGCAGGTAAAGCATGCCCGCTTTGAATGTTGCAGGACATAAGTTACGCATACCTATAACCTCGTTTTTTGGCATTAGCAGATATTCTCTCCCAAGAGGACTTTGAAATATGGCGGCCCCGTATGTCGGAGGTGCCGGTTGTGCCCAAACACATGGGCGATAAGCCCGTTTTCCTGAAGAAGCTACGGACGCTGTGGGCAAGGCACCCGAAGTACGATGCCAGCAACACTATTCTTGTAGATGACTGTAGATACAAGTCTCTTAAAAATGACTATGAAAACTGTATGGCAATCCGATCATACGATCCCATGGTAGTAGGAACCGATTACCCATTTTACTTGCTGGATTTTGTTTTGCCTTGGTTGCTCGGGTGGATAAGGGATCGGTACCCAACAGCGTACACTCGCAAAAACCCAGTCTTTGACATTGAAGACGATATTTCTGGGTACATTATTGATTACTTCATACAGATGGAGGGGTACTCCTATAAATTTGATCCCCCGAGGTAGCAGATTGCCATAATCATGTAAATAGTGGAATTTTGTAACCCGATACTATACATAATGGAAAACCATTTCTCTTGTTCAGACTGTCTTGGTATCTTGATCTCTACTATTGAAACCTCTCACTAATTCTATTGAAACCTCTTGGAGCTAACCAGGTTGCCCAACATTTTAATTTTTGAGGCAGATAGCATCTATGTTTGGCATACCTTTCATGTTATCAACGTAGTTCTAGACATTGCTCAAGGTGGTCGTATCAAATACGAATAGACAAACTGAAAAATACCAAGAAATAAAGTAAACCATAAGTGATACAGCAAGTTCAAGGAGTACCAGATCGTACCAATTTTGGTACTGTAATAGTGGACAGGAGTGCACCCAAGTTCAACACAGTACCAAAAAGTACCAAATTTGGTACTGTAATAGTGGACAGACGTGCACCCAAGTTCAACAGTACCAGAAAGTAGATAGAGCAATAAAGTAAACCATAAGTGATACATCAAGTTCAAGCAATTCCAATTTGGTACTGTAATAGTGGACAGACGTGCACCCAAGTTCAACAGTACCAAAAAGTACCAAATTTGGTACTGTAATAGTGGACAGAGAAGCACCCAAGTTCAACAGTACCAAAATGTACCAAATGCACATATAGTGAGGACAATTGAAACAGTAATGAAATGAAAGGTAACATACCAACACAGAACTAGATAGAGAGAACAGATAAAGCTCAGGGCCAAAAAATCAAGTTGACTCAGTCACTAAAAATCACATAGTGCGGAATACACTTGGTACTGTTGACTACTAGATTTGGTACTATTGACTACCGGATTCAGTTGTTCAATTAGGGCTTCTCATTGCCCTCAAGTAACATGGATGCACCTTCGTCGCTCTCATCATCATGATATGGCATGCTATTGTATATCCTCTCATATACTTCAGTAGACAACTTGTATTGTAAAATTTGACCTAGGGATCCTGCAATAGGCTCCATCGGGAAACGTATGGCCCTAACAAGATGTGAGTAGATCATTACTGGAGATGTGTGATCCAATAGCCGGTATGTATCAGCTTTTCCTTCAACTTGGCCATTAAAAAAGCCTTCAACAACCTTCCCTCCTCTAACAATTTTGTGATGCCACTTTTCCTTTTGTGCTTTCACCGTTTGGTACAACACTTCTGTGCATTTGATAATGTAGAAGTCTTCGTTTGCCTCAGCTGCTTTTACTGCAAAATTATCCCCTATGGACAGCATGCCACTTAACATTTCAGGGCATCCTTCATATAGTGGAAGGTTGGACACTTGGCTCATCGGAATTGATGTTGAATCTCCACCCTCCTCCTCATCATCTGATTCGTCATCCCTAATTGTATCCCCGGACTCTGGCAATGGTTTGATGCAAACATATTTCCATTCTTCAATGTGCATTCTGTTCCTGTATCTTCTCCACAACCCACGCATACACGGATCACAAAAGCATGAAAGTGATCGAAAGCGTATGGCGGTGCGGTTGTCCTGTGAATAGCCATTATCACAATGAAATGAGTGGGAGCCAACGATGTGCTCACAGTCCCATTGCAGATTGCGCTGCACTTCATTCGCGCCAATAAGCCAAAAGACTCTTTGCGTATTACACCTCTGAGACTGTTCTCTTGGCTGAAAAGTTGCTTTCAAAAATTTGACAACATCGGCTGCACACTTCATACGCCAGCCATTTGGTTTCAATTCCTCATGCGTCAAAGTTCTCTTGATGACTGCCCCTGCCCCATCATGTTCACCTTTTTCATGGCCGGATGCAGAGAAGTTATGCATCATGTGCAAGCCTATCATTTGATAGTACCTGGCCACAAAATAGTAAGGTCTACGGGCCTTGAATTGTGAAGCAGCACCATCTGACCAAACCCAATGTTGTTGCAGAGAATGTCCTCGTTATTTCAGCCACTTGTCATGCAGCAAGAAACAATGTTGTACAAACAATGTGTCATGCTACTTGTCATCCGATATGTAGAAGTGTAGTGTCTTCTGTGTACCACCTGCTGCATTTCTTAAATAAGTGATGTGCACAAGTATTGTGACTTGGGTAGACTACTAATGCATTGACTGAATTTCATTCTGAACTTTAAAGGAATAATTCTCCGCAAAGTCAACAACATATACTACAACGTTGCTAGGAAAATTTTGCAAACAGTCGTTGAATTGTTGGGCTTGCCAGCAGAAGACAAAGTTGTGCCTGATGAAGCCTATCAGATGGGCTGAAAATAGGCTAAGAAAAGTCCCACTTTTCATCCGTTGCACAATCAAGTCCTTTCTCTTCTTCTCACTCCCACCTTCATGAACCTGTCCTGTTCCAACCTCCATGAAAACCTTCACAGACACCTCCTTGCTATCCTTTGCTATCTCATCGGGACAAAATGTCAACCTCCATACTCCACATTGTGAGCAGTCCCCCATCAAGCATTTCTTTGCATGGTATTCACAATTTGGAGGCTTTCGGCACATGATGGATTCCCACATAACGGTGATGTGCTGACACACTGCTTGGTTGGCAAAACATGTTCCTCTCTCATCACCTCTGCAACAAACGGAGCAAGTGCAAAGGTGACCTTCCCCGTGGTGCCCGAACTTGTTCTGCCGCATTTGATTAAGGGCCTCTTTGAAATAGAGCATCTGCACATGAACCACACATCAGCAAGTATTTATGTCCTTCAACTTCCATACAAAGTATGGCTTCAATGCCTCAAAGCATCTAAGAGACACTACCACTGTTGGGTGAGCCTTCTTGAATCTTTGGTATAGCTCAACCTATGGCACAAAAACAAAACCATTCAGAAAAAAACCAACATCATGGTACTAGTAAAATTTCACTACTGCAGTAGTGCCAAAACTGGCTTTCGACAGTTCCAAATATGGTACTATAATAGTGGACAGACATGCACCCAAGTTCAACAGTACCCAAAAGTACCAAATTTGGTACTGTCATAGTGGACAGACGTGCACCCAAGTTCAACAGTACCAAAAAGTTCCAAATATGGTATCGTAGATTTGGTACTGCCGGTAGGCTTTGGTACTCTATAGATATTATTTGGTACTCTACATATAGGCTTTGGTACTATCAAAAGAGTGGGGTACCCTGTAAATATACTTTGGTCCTATAGTGGTAGTCTTTGGTACTCTACAGATAGTCTTTGGTGGTATCCGATGAGTTTGGTACTCTACATATAGGCTTTGGTACTATTAGAAGTGTGGGGTACCCTGTAAATAGACTTTGGTCCTATAGTGGTAGGATTTGGTACTCTACAGATAGGATCTGGTACTCTTCAGAGCGGATTTGGTACTCTACAGATAGTCTTTGGTGGTATCCGATGAGTTTGGTACTCTGTAAATAGACTTTGGTTCTCTATACATAGGCATTGGTACTGGATAAATAGGTTTTGGTACTCTGTCGAGAGGATTTGAAACTCTATGGATAGGCTTTGGCACTCGATCGCTAGGATTTTGTACTCAATATACCAAATTTGGTACTCTATAGATCTGAGTTGGTACTCCATAGATAGGCTTTGGTACTCGATATACCGGATTTGGTACCCTACATATGTGCTTTGGTACTTTAGAGATAGACTTTGGTACTCGATAGACAATATTTGGTACTCTACATATAGGCTTTGCTACTATCAGAAGTGTGGGGTACCCTGTAAATAGACTTTGGTCCTATAGTGATAGGCTTTGGTACTCTACAAATAGGATTTGGTACTCTACAGAGAATATTTGGTACTCTACAGATAGTCTTTGGTGGTATCCAATGAGTTTGGTACTCTGTAAATAGTTTTGGTTCTCTATACATGTATAGGCATTGGTACTGGATAAATAGGTATTGGTACTCTATCGAGAGGGTTTGAAACTCTATGGATAGGCTTTAGCACTCGATAGCTAGGATTTTGTACTCGATATACCGGATTTGGTACTCTACATATCTGCTTTGGTACTCCATACATATGCTTTGGTACTAGATACACAGGATTTGGTACTCTACAGATGTGCTTTGTTACTCCATAGATAGCCTTTGGTACTCGATAGACATGATTTGGTGCTCTACATATAGGCTTTCGTACTATCAGAAGTGTGGGGTACCCTGTAAATAGATCCTGGTCCATTGTGATAGGATTTGGTACTCTACTGAGAGTCTTTGGTGGTATCTGTTGAGTTTGGTACTCTGTAAATAGACTTTTGGTTCTCTATACATAGGCATTGGTACTGGATAATTAGGTTTTGGTACTCTATAGAGAGGGTTTTAAACTCTATGGATAGGCTTTGGCAGTCGATAGCTAGGATTTGGTACTTTATAGATATTCTTTGGTACTGTAAACACCCTCTGCCGTACAGCAGACTACCAAATTTGGTGATGTCTGGACCAAATAAGCCTTAAGTAGCACCAAACGAGATGAACAATTACTAGAAGTTGTTGGTACCTAAGATTCGTCGAGTAGATGTATAGGATGTTTGACGACACTTTTCCTTCCAATTCTCATCTTGCATATGTCTTTCTTGTTGGGTGAAACTCTGCTCTCTAATGTCCAAAAGGCATATACCAAATCTCTTGTTTCATTGGTAATAACGGTTCCTCATGGCAATTGTCTCTCACAAGCGCTCAATGGCAACACTTCATCTTCATCTTTATTCTCTAGCCGTGAGCTTGCTGTAGCTATATTCCTTCGATGGATCCCCAAGATACTAGCCATTCTGGATTGGTTTACTGATTGTGAGTTTGTACTATTGTTCAGAATCATTGCCAAAGAGCTTCTCTTTACAAAAAGTTCACTTGCTGAATGAGGGACCTTGATTTGAGTCAAAGTGTTGCGCATACCCGATACAACAGTGTCTTCGACTTTGCTGAAATTTGATGGTTGCAGCAAGGAAAATGTTTGGTGGTCCAGGAGTTGCCGGAATATTTCCTTCTGTTCATTCTTTGCAATCCCTAATGTTTGCTTGCGCCAACATCGAGCCACCACTGCACAAATGTTCTTTCTTGACCTGGCTTCCCGTAATCCAAGAGCAGACGTAGGATGTCTTTCCTTGCTTCTCTGTGCGCGTTTCTTTGCAGCCCAATAATCACGAAGAAAAGCCTGATTACCGGCTGGAATACTAGTGCTAATGGAATTGATGTGCATCTGCTGAACATTGGTTGGGCCACCTTGAACCTCGTCAAAAGAGAGGAACTGTGCGTCACCTTCCATCTCATCGATAGAGAGGAGCTGTGCATCACCTTCTACCTCGTTGAAAGAGAGGTCCTGAGCATCACCTTCTATGTCATCGAAAGAAAGGTCCCGAGCGTCACCAAGACAGTAATCTCTTGCGCTACTATCCATTTGCAGAGAGAGAGAGAGAGAGAGAGAGAGAGAGAGAGAGAGAGAGAGAGAGAGAGAGAGAGAGAGAGAGAGAGAGAGAGAGAGAGAACACAGCAGCTCGGTGGCTATGGAGGCGACAAGGAAGGCGAGAAGGTTCAAAACTGAGAGAGAGACACAAGGAGAGGGACGTGCGAGGGAGGGAGGGAGAGAGAGAGAGAGGTGCTGGAGTGAAAGCTCCCAACCGTAACCCCACCCCCCGGCCCCGTCGTCACCCCCACCTCTTCTTAGGATTGCATGTTTCTAAAGTTAAAAAAACGTCCACTTAAAAAAGAAGTTTATTTGCCCTCCCCAATTCCAAAAAAATGCCCATGGTTTTTACACACAAGAATCACCAAGCATATGTTGTGTCAAGGACACTACTTTTTGTACCACCAAACCATGCTTTGACCCAAGTACTTCTCCCATTGGGATCTTTGATCTACTTTCGTTACATAGGCTTTTAGTAGATCGAGGATTGTTAGGTTAGCTATTTCATTTTGGCCATCCGTTTGTGGATGATAGGCCGAAGAGAAGTTTAGCGTTGTCCCTAAATTCTCAAAGATACCCTTCCAAAAATTACTGGTCATTCTAGGATCTCTATCCGAAACTATGGACATTGGCAAGCCATGGTACTTGAAAATTTGTGAAATGAAGAGGGTTGCCATTTGATGGGCTTTGATAGTCTTTTTAACAAGTATAAAATGAGCTTGTTTACTGAACCTGTCTACTATCGTCCATATTCCCGTATTCCCATGGATAGACTTAGGCAATCCAAAGATAAAATCCATGGATATGGTCTCCCATGGTGAATTAGGGATTGGCAAGGGTTGAAGCAATCCAGGTTGTTTCCCTCTATCAAATTTTGTCTTTTGGCATACCACACATTTAGAAACATACTCTTGTATGTTCGCTTTCATGGTAGGCCAATAGAAATATGTTTCAATTCCCTTTAGGGTAGACTGAATCCCTCTATGCACCGCATAAGGAGGAGCATGAGATTCATACATTACTTTCTCACGTAGTGAGTTAGTAACGTATAGTCTATTGCCATAGAGAAGATAACCATCTTGCAAGATGGTAAATGGTTCTTCTTTCTTCCCTAGTGCAAGGGCTGAAATCACATCTCTAAAATCGGGATCAATAGCATACTCATCTATCATTGAAGATAGATCATTGTGAGTTGATATGGAAACCGCATTCACTCTCGGCCATCTTGAGAGTGCATCGGCTTCTTGATTATGCTTGCCAGCAATTTGAGAAATATGAAAATGAAATTGCGAAAGGAAATTTGCCCACCTCATTTGTTTGTCGAAGAGCTTGGTCTGCGTCATGAAGTACTTAAGACTTTGGTGATCCGTTCGCAGAATGAAAGGAGTCCCCAATAAATAGTGCTTCCATGAGTCTAAGGCATGTAGAACTGCAAGGATTTCCTTTTCATATATGCCTAGAGCTTGCTCAACAGTGTTGAGCCTTTGACTTTCATAGCCTATGGCATGCCCTTCTTGAATCAAAACAGCTCCAAGGCAATCACCACAAGCGTCACATTGGACCTCAAATGGCTTTGAGAGATCCGGTAGTGTAAGCACAGGTTGAGAGATAAGCTTTTCTTTAAGCTTTTCGAAAGCATTGTTCTCTTTAGCAGACCATGTATACCTTATGCTTTTCTTTGTTAGGTCATGTAATGGTCCCGCAATTTGTGAGAACTTTTCTATGAAGCATCTATAGTATGCACACATACCTATAAAGCTTCTTAGTTCATGAAGATTCTTTGGTTTAGGCCATCCTTTTATTACCTCTAACTTTGATGGATCCATTTGGATGCCATCTTGAGAGATAAATATTGAATCTCTTGTAAGAAAAATTCACTTTTCTTTCGATTAACATAAAGTTTATTCTCTCTTAAAACTTGAAATGTTACCTTGAAATATTACCTGGAGGTGTTGCTTGTGTTCGTCTAATGAATTAGAGTAAATGATAATATCATCAAAGAACACTCCAATGAAAGTTCGGTGAGGCCTGAATAGCTTCTCCATCAAGCGGTTGAATGTGGCTGGTGCATTGGTCAAGCCAAAAGGCATGACAATGTATTCGTAAAGACCAAACGTGGTGCGAAATGCGGTCTTTACAATGTCTTGATCAACTATCCTTATTTGATGATAGCCACTTTTTAAGTCAATCCTACTGAAGTAGGTTGATCCTTGTAGCTTATCAAATAGGTATTCTACCCGTGGAACGGGAAACCTATTCTTGATAGTGATCCTATTTAGTGCTCTATAGTCGACACACATGCGATATGTGCCGTCTTTCTTTTGCACTAATAGCACATGTGAGCAAAATGGAGATGAGGTAGGCCTAACCATGCCCTTCTCAACTAACTCATACACGTGCCGCATAATCTCCTCTTGTTGAGCTTGAGAAACTCTATAAGGAGGTTTGTTAGGCGGTGAACTTCCTAGAAGAAGTTCAATTGCATGATCATCATTACCTCGTTTAGGAGGTAGCTCACAAGGGATGTCGTCAATAAAGACATCTTGAAACCCCTTGAGAAAATTGAATAACTCTAATTCCTTTTCGTTGCTTTTATTTTCTTTTGCTAAAACATTAGGTTGATTTTGAGAATCTTTAATAAAAATAATGTACACGGAAATAGAGCTCTTTATTGACTTGTTGAAAGCTGGTGTATGTACAATGGGTATAGTGTTACCTATTTCCTTAGCATCTATATGCATATCATTTTCCTTGGTCTTAAAGGAGATTCTCCTTTCAGGGAATTGAACATTGGTAGCCAGGCGATCAAACCATGGTGCCCCTAGGATTACATCCTCATGCTTGAGAGGAGACATAAAGAAGTCCTCTTTGTCCACATAGCTTTGGCATGAAGCCTCAATTTCCCAATTAAGGGAGTGACTGAAGATTCTTGCCCCTTGAAAGCACTGTCTTCCGGGTAGAACATCTCCCATCTCATAGGCTTGTATGCCTAGCTTGGTGGCCAACTCTATAGATATAAAATTGTGAGTAGAACCAGGGTCAAAGAGAATAAAAGCATCATGTTCTCTTACCTTTCCCCAAGCATGGCATAGAGGAGATCCTTTGTGGTGAGTTTGGTGAGTCTCCTCCTCTTGGATTTCAACCAAGGTAGCTCTAGCCTGGATCATGGCAGGTGTTCTTTTGGGGACAAGCGCGATATGCATGTCCTTGTTCGCCGCACTTGAAACAGCGGTTATCCTTTCGATAACAATCAAGCTCTTCAGGAGAGAGTTTGTTTTTACCTTTGTAAACTCCCTTCTCTTTAGCTTTGTTGGAGTTGCCCTTAGGAGACTTTTGGACATTGTCCTTCCCCTTAGGCTCATTGGAACCCTTGTTTTCCATGGGCTTATTATTTCTTTTAGCCCCCGTTTGGAAATTGATTCGAGAGGCCACCATAGTATGGTGTATTACCGCCGATATGGTACGTGGCCTTTGGGAGTTAACATACTCTGCCATTTCTTCGGTTAAGCCCGCACAAAATTGTTGCTTTTGCTCTCCAAAATCCAACTTTTTGAAGACAGTGGCTTTGAGTTGTAGGTCCCAAAACTTGTCTACATATTTGTGGATGGATTCATAGGGAGATAGCTTTAAGCTTTGCCATTCGGTGAGTACTTTGTCTTTGGCATCGGTGGCCAAAAACTGCTGCATAATGGAAGCTCTTAAAGCTTTCCATGTTTGTGGAGCTTCATGTCAAGGCTAGGGACTTGCTACGCGCCGTGTGCGAGCCACAAAGGCTCCTAGCACACAGTCATACAACAGACAAGCTCACAAGGAAGAATGGTGTGTCACTCACCTTCCTGCGTAGTTGCGAATGAAGGATTCCTGCGCCGCGAAGAAGAGGGAGACGCCGCTACGCCGCGCTCAACCGCCTCGCCGCCGTCGTGCCGCCGCAATGCTCAATCACACACACACTCTCACACACTCTCTCTCTCTCTCTCTCACACGTACACACACACACACACACACACAAGGAGATGGTGAAGGAGAAGGTGGAGATGGAGCAAGAGCAGCTTCTATTGCACAATGAGAGAATGAGTAAAAATTAGGTTTAGTGGCTTTTATATGAGCTCACCCCATTCACACTTGGGCGCCCATACTTAGCCAACTAACTCCTTGAATATTCCAGTTAGAGTGCGCCTGTCATCGGCGATCACTCTTACCCTGTTCCTATTGGTCCGACAAGCCCTGTACCTGACTCTAAATAATACAACGTTTATAGATCATAGGGTGTCCGTGTGCCGTGAGGGTTAACATGCCCCCCTTCCTGATGTAGATTCCGTCCTCGGAAGCTATCCAGTTGAAGTTCGTTCGTCGAGATGGAAGAGCAGTCGACATGGATGTGCGTAGCCTTCTTCAATTACTGCAAAATCAAACAACATTGCCACAGTAATTGCATTCTCATATACAATTAAAAATCATATGCAATAAACATTAAATTGCAATATAATCAAATGCAGAAACAGATGTAAAGGTAAAAAATTAAACAAGTCTGGGGTCGCTAATTTAACGGTCAAAAGGCACTAGAGCTCGACTATTAATACCATGGGTAACTTCTCAATTTTCTCTGGTTAATTAAGTTGTTTAATCGCGAGAGCCAAGTATTTGATGTTCGTGGGCTGACTAGAGGCTATACCTAGAAGACCTTGTAGTTAAGCTACGATAAAAGGAATTTCTCATGAAATCATCGCCTGACTGATTACCTTTTCTTTGACCCCCCAAAGTCTTTTCTCATTGATTCAATTTTGATGTGTGTGCCTATTTTGTATGCCTTGGGTTTTTTGCTTTTCAAGGAAAAGCGCCCATACTGGGAACCTGTAGGGCTCTAGTACCATAGGCGATACATGTGAGTGAAGTACCAATTTAAGCAGGGATTTCTCTTCCAGCTTAAAATTTTACATTGTGGCACTTTGATTTTTTTGTTTGTTCATTTTCAGCATTTTAATTTTGTAACTTTGGGGGGTCATATAACACTGATACCCTCCCCAGGCTCATCACATTAGTAAACTCCCTTTATAATACTTAAGCTAAAGGTCAATAGGGTTAAGCCCACTAGAAAGCCCTAGTATATTTCACACAATGCTGCCTAAATCGGATTAAGAACCTAAGTAACCATTGCTTATTAGGAAGGCATTCCCCATGGTATTAAGAGAAGATTTCTAATACCTAGCTTGGTCAAACTAGCTTAGTCGGACTGCTTGATTTTTAAACCTAGACAAGTGATTATGACAAAACATTACATTGAATTAAATGTTTGATACTAAGCAGATGCACTGAATATTATGCTACCAATCACAATCAAAGCAGACAAACATGGATGCAAAAAGATAAGGGCAATGCTAATGGACATAAAACACCTGTTTGTGTTGATGGTCGTGCTTGATTTGAAGTGTGAACGAGAGAAAGGTTCCATGAAGGTCCAAATCCTATCAATAGCAACACGCTCCTATACACACTAGGAAACAAAAGGAATACCTCCAGGAGGCACATTAGTGGGAAAAGGTACCAACACTTATTGAACACAACAAAAAACATAAAGAACCTTAACCTAATTATTTGCACTCCCCCTAAAGAGTCAAGGGAATAGGATATTGTAGAGGTTGGGGGGAAACCTAAAGGCTAAACCCCTATCCGATTGTCATCGAGATAAACAAAGTCATCATCCACGAGACCATATGTGCCATTCGTGTAGTCATGTAAATTTTCTTCTTCATCATAGGTGCCCATGTTTACTAAGAAGGTCACTAGACGCCTATAGTCATCTTGGTCAAAAGGGTAGGCTTGTGCAATGGGAGAAACGACCTCTACTAAGTATGGATCAGACGTGGTCAAGAGACGTATCAGCCATTCTAACTCCTCAAAATTCCTCTCACATGCTAGCGTACCTATCAAATCCCATTCACATGCAAGCACTGGAAAGACCATGTGAAATATTTGTGAAAAGTAACGAGGGTACCTCTCACCCAAGGCAGGAGTGGATGACTCTAGCGTACTAGCCATATCTGTACACGCAAATAGATGATGGTTAGAGTGCAAATATTACAAGGGTCGTGTTCTTGTGCATAATTTGTTTTTATTATTTTGTGTGATGGCTCTTGCTCTTTTACTTTTTTATCTTGTTTTTGTGAGTAAAAGGCTTTATATATACATTCCCTAAGATCGGAGATTAAGAGGTCAGGGAGAAAGGTTGAGAGGGAAGCAAGTGAATGATGGATGTCCACAAACACTCCCCCCTTCCTTGGGGTAGATCATACCTTTTGGAATGATGTCGTCACCTTTTGAAACCAATTGTTCCAAGTTGTTATGGGTAAAGGCTTTAACCAATAGTTTTCGATCACCCTATGTGTTTCATCTAGTTGCAAGGGTGGTAAGGTACTCTCCCATGATTTTATTTGCAACATTTTTGGAGGTGGTGAATTTACAACGGGAGGTGCAAACTCTTTCTTGCTTGTATGGATATGTACAATGGTAGGTGGAGGTTGTGTCGAAGCTTCTATTTCCGTATAGGAACTACATGAAGAGCAAGAAGCTTCATTTGCTTTTCTTGTTCCTGAGCTAGGTGGAACAAATCGTTCTTTCTTTGGTACCCAAACTAGCTCTGGAGCAGGTGTGTTGCATTCCGTGATTTTTTCCTTTCCACGATTTTCAATTTGTTTTGGAGCCACAGGATTGGGTTTACATGGGCCAGGTGACAGGTAAGAGTACAATTTACGTTTGGGCACCCAGATTTGATCATTTCCTTTATAGTATCCTTGGGCTTTTAATAGTCGTTTAGGAATCCAGTGCCACGTTTTCTTACATTTCTTGGAGCGAGTGGGACGTTTCTTACGAGGCTTCCGTTTTTTAGCATTAGCCATGGTTACTAAAGAAGCTTTAGGGACCCACTTGTATGATTTCTTTGTTATATTAGGATGGTTCTTGTGTGTCTCAAGCTTTCTTTCAACTACATCAGTTGAAGATCTAGAGATTTGAGCTATGGGGACGTATGGTTCAACCTCTTGGACATGCAATGTCTTGGGTTTTATTTCCTTAGGCAATATCTTAGGGACTATGGCTTGAGTGGTAGGGATAAGAGTTGGTTTTTGCGTTGTGACACCCCCAGTCCCCCAATCAATAGTGCATTTGGTGGCTATCATCCACGTGCGTCCTAGGTTTATATTACCCTCCATAGTTCCAGTAGGCATGACCAAAAAGTCTTGAGCTACAGTTCCATTGTCATAACTGACAGAAGTGTGCCAGATTCCAAAAACCGTAGTTTTTTTCTTGTTGACACCCTTGACTTGGATAATACTCTCAGATAGAGGTGGCTTCCCTAACTGACACCACACCCCATAGGATAGCAGATTATATTTAGCACCCGTGTCCAATAAGGCGTTATATAGCACTTTTCCATAGGCACTATTTAACTCAATAGGGCATCGTAGAGGTGTGTCAGAGTCCAACCAATCGTCTTCGATTTCCACGTGGAATGCATTTGTGACTCCAAGGTTAGCCTCTCGTTTTTGTCTTATACGTTGTTGTCGCTCCTTAGCCTCAGCTTGAGCTTGTATCTTCTTTAACTCGGTTTGTGCTTTGGCGGACTTCTTTTGATGAATGGCCGGTAGTTCTTCTTGGCTTAAAAGATCATAATATATTTTGAATTTACTCCCATTGAGGAATCCAATGGTTTCAACTCCATCAAGAGTTTCCACACGAAGGGTACCTTGTGGGGTAATTTCACATACTCTATATGGTCCTTTACCAGCATATTTCAACTTTTTCTTGTCTTTACGTACTCCATACATAAGGACTTTATCACCAACCTTGATGTCCTTGTCCTTCACATGGCGATCAAACCACTTCTTTCTCCTATCCTTTTCCACAAGAGCATTTTGCACAGCCAACTATCTCTCTTTGTTTAGTTTTTCTAAGATATACAAACGCTCGGTTAAGGGGTTACCATTCCATCCTTCTTGCGAAGCTACCCTAAGACTAGGAATGACAAACTCCCAAGGCATAACCGCTTCTTGGCCGTATACCATTTTGAATGGCGTACAATTAATAGCCACTTTATAAGCAGTACGATAAGCCCATAGAGCAGATGCCAACTTCAAATCCCAATCAGTGCGATGAGCTTCTACCGTCTTGGTTAAAATAGAGATTAGAGTCTTGTTGGTGCTCTCGGCTTGTCCATTAGCTTGCGGGTAATAAGGTGTAGACTTATGGTGGGATATCATAAAGGTCGTGGTAAGCTCTCTTATTACCTCATTTATAAAATGGGTACCATTATCACTAACAATTTCAAAAGGGCAACCAAATCTTGTGATAATGTTCTCAAAAAGAAACTTAGTTGTTGTCCTCGCGTCAGCTTTTTGTGAAGCCTTAGCTTCAGCCCACTTTGTTACATAGTCCGTAGCAACTAGAATATATCGAGATTGAGTGTTGCGAGCTGCGGGACTAATTGGACCTACAAAGTCTAAGCGCCATTTTTCAAATGGTTGGGTTACTTTAATAGGATGTAAGGGCATTCTGTCTTTGCGCTGTGTGGTCTTGTAACGTTGGCACTCATCACACCCTTTTGTAAAAAGTGATGCATCCTTAAATAAAGTTGGCCACCAATAGCCTGATTGCAGCACCTTTCTAGCAGTCAGGTCTCCTGAAAAATGTCCTCCTGCTATGCCCATATGTGCTTCTTGCAAGATATACAAATATTCATCCTCGCGAGCACAACGCCTAAGAATATCGTCCTTGCCTAGTCTATACAGAGTTCCGGCAATCAAACAATAGGGTTCACATTCTTTTACTAGCCTTCGAGCGATATCCTTACGAAGTTCCTTGGGTGGAAAACCATTAACTAAAAAGTTAACAATGTTCTCACTCCATTCAGGCATAGTCTCAACTATGAATAGGAAAGTATCGGGTAATTCATCATCAACTCTTGTAGGGGCTTCACCATTGGGTATGCGAGACTAATGATCAGCCATGACGTGCCTTTTACCGGGTCTCACTACAATCGTGAAATCAAACTCCAGAAGAATTAACAACCATCGTGTGATTCTTCCTGTGGAGCATGGCTTGTTTACTAGATACAGCAACACTTGATGATCTACATAAAATACAAACTTGTTTGCCAGCAGGTAGTAGCGAAATTTCTTTACTGCATAAACCATTGCTAAACCTTCTCGCTCTGTAGTGGTGTAGTTCCTTTCAGCATCGTTCAATTGACGGCTTGCAAAGCTAATGGGATAGTTCAATATATGTTCTCCTGGTTGAGTGAGAACACACCCAATAGCAAAGTTTGATGCATCAATATGCACATGGAAAATGACATCCCAGTTAGGTGTCCTTAAAATCGGAGCACTTGCTAGTGTTTTCTTCAATTGTTCATAGGCCTGGTCACACTCTTCAGTCCATTTAAATTCAATGAGAAGCTTGTACAAAGGACGTGATATCTCAGCGAAAAATAAAATAAACCGTCGATAATAACCCACATGTCCCATGAACCTTTGAACTCCCTTGTAATTGGTTGGTGGTGGTAACTCTAGAATCACTTTAATTTTGCTCTCATCGGTTGAGATACCATTCTTAGATACTATATGCCCTAAAATAACTCCATGCTTGACCCAAAATTGGCATTTGAACGGGTTCAATGAGATACGATATAACCTACACTTTTCAAACACCTTCCGCAAACATGATAGATGTTCTTTCCAAGAAGAGTAAACACAAAGGTCGTCTAAGAAAGCTTCACAAAACTCTCTCAAATATTCTTTAAAATCAGTGTTTATTAATCGTTGGAATGTAGCAGGGGCATTTGTTAAGCCAAAAGCCATCACACGAAATGCAAACACGCCAAATTCTGTGATGAAGGCAGTTTTAGCTTGGTCCTCTAGCGCTATCGTAATTTGGTTGTAGCCTGAGTACCCATCTAGAAAGCTATAAGCTTCCTTACCTGCAACTCTTTCGAGTACATGTTCGGAATATGGTAGGGGGTAATGGTCTCTTCTAGTAGCTGCATTAACTTTTTTGAGGTCCACGCACACCCTGAGTTTCCCATTCTTTTTTGGCATGATAACTATTGGAGACACCCATTCAGAGTGTTCAATAGGATATATGAACCCACATTTGATAAGCTTTTCTAGTTCTTCTTGAATGATCTTTGCGTACTTAGGATTCATCGGGTAGGGTCTTTGTTGTACGTGCTTCGCAGTGCTAATCATAGGGATCGTATGTTGGACCACAGAAGGTGGAACACCTTTCATATCATGGTATGTCCAAGCGAATATGTCCTTGAATTCCTTGAGAAGCTCTTTGAGGACCGCCTCTTCAACTTCTGTGAGGTCTTGGGCAATAAAAACAGGTTTTGATTCTTCACCGGGGTCGGCTAATTCTATTTCTTTAACTATTTCCGGACCATCATAGATTCCATTATCCCCATCGATAGGTATTCTTTGGGCTTTTGTGTACACAACCTTTGCTTCCCCTGTGGTGTAAGATTTGAAATGTTCTGGTGCAGGATGCAAGTCTGTGGATTCTGGTTGTGCTTTGGTCTGTGCTTCCATTTCTGCTTTCTTGTGTTGTCGAGCTAACTCTTGGTTTTGACGCCTCCTTGCAGTGCGGCTCAACTTTGGCTTGTCTATGATCTCTAATTGGGCTATGTCATGGGGTCGTGGTCTACACCACATAACATTTTGGAGATATTCACCCCAATCGTCTACCAATTTTCGATGAGCATCACATGCTCCTATATAAGTGAGCCATTCTGTTGAGGATCTCTTCTTTTTTATCCTAGCACATACATTGGCTCGATATCGACGCCTCTTAAAGTTTTTCTTTTTCTTATTTGAGACTTGCTTTTGATTTGCATTTAGATCTGGCTCACTAAAGGAGTCCTCGTTGGTGTCCTCTTCACTCTCGGAGGAGCTATCATCGGTTGATGTGCTCGGTCCTTCCGAATGTTTTGAGTCTGAACTTGCTCCACTCTCTAATTCATGAGATTCAGAATCCGTTTCACTCTGGGAGTCAGTGTCTGAGTCGTGTTGGTCAAAGTCTTCTATTGAGCTATCGGTGTCACTGTCAGATTGGTCTACAATTGCCTTTCCCTTAGAAGATGCATGTATGGCACTTATCATGTTCAGAGGTGCAATTTGTGGTACCTCTTCCCCCTCTGGTGTGACCCAAGTGGTTCCTCTATTTCCCCAGGTATCTATGGTCGCAGCTAGGTGTACCCAGTCCACGTTGTCTGATTTCGTCATACCCGGTAACACATCCATGTAACGAGAATCTTGGCCAATGTCTGTATCCTTCTTATAAGTGTAACAATATTGTAGTGGGGCTGAGTGAACTGTGGTGTCAGAGCGATCATCAATAATGGTTTTACTCCCTAAGGGGTGTACCTTACCAATCACCAAATCCACTCTAAGGACAGAGTCTTGGAATTGCAAATAGACATGATTTTTAGACCAATCATGAACCATTTGTGCTTCCCTCATGAATGGTCGTCCTAAAATCATTTCATATGACATAAGGTGTTTAGAGAAATCCATTACAATGAACGTATGTCGTACCTTGTGTCCTAGAACTTTGATCTTAAGATCCTTGAGCATCCCCATAGGTTTGGCTATGGTACCATTTGCCATCTTTACCACAATGTTAGTAACACTGAGGCGGGGTTTTCCCATGGATTCCCAACAATCTTTTGTAACGATGCTAACTCCCGCACCACCATCAAGAATTCCCTTTATAGTTAATCCCTTGGTAGTGATGGGTAGGGTCGCATTAGACTCGTCGCCTTCAAAATACTGCCCTAATTCGTTAATGGGTACCTCGATCACAGACTCGTGTCCATCTAAGTCAAGTGATTGCACATGATTTTCCTCATCAATCATAATCGAGTTAGGCCTATTTGGTTGCGCAAACTGCGGTAATCCCGTTCGTAGCTCTCCGTTAAGGAATGCTCGAAGTGCAAGGAATAACTCAGGATCTCCATACAGCTTTGCTATGATCGTGGTTCGGACCTCAGAAGACATGAAGTCCACTAGTTTGGCAACATTCATTGGCATTTTGTAGGGTGTAGGTCCTTGACTAGGAACTGGTGAGGATGGAATCTCATATTCCTCAATGGGATCAGGTATTCCTTCGTTAAACATCCTTTCCAACAAGAAAGGTGTATGCTCACTTTCTGATGTCCCGTCCTCACTCCCTTCTTGGATGATACTAGATATGGCTAACGGTCTATGGTTCATGTGGGGTGGATGAACTTGCGTGGGAAACACTGTGTCATGAATTTTGACATGCATGGGTTCTGGTTCTAGTTTCCTTTGAGTCTCCTCCACTAAACCTCTTAGATGTTTCACCTGCTCAATATCGTCAGTTGGGTTTGGGTACGTCCCAATCTTCTTTTTACGATTCTTCCCTTTTTTCCCCTGCGGTTTATCTTGGGGGTCTTGGATTGGATTTGGAAACACTTGTGGTGTTTTCAGAGGCTCTTTATGGTTTTCTCTTATTCGGTTTTCATTTGGTTCCATGTTACGGTTTTCTTTGTCGTTCTTTACCTTTGTGGTATTGGTTCTAGTCTCCATTGTCTCGATTGAATCTGAATCATCCTCAAGGTCATTCATATACACGGGGTCATCTCCTGTTCCTATGTTTGTTTTGGAACTTGGCTTTGAATTTCCCGTATTCTGCGACCTCTTCCTTCGTGTCTTCTTTTTCTTTGCTTGGATAACTGACGCGGTATCTCTCTCTTCGAGGATATGGCCTGGCCCTTGAAGCATGGACCGTGTAATCGCATAAGCGGGTGCGACGGGTGGTATTGGCGATGTCACACTAGCAATTTCGACCAAATTTAGGGGTGTGATTTTAGGCGCATTTGGGTTATAGGGGCATTGGGCAATCAAGTGATCTATGCCACAATGATTACATGTGAGTATTGGCATTGCAGACGTGCTCCCTTGATTCATTTGCATCTGTGTAGCATTCTTTTGCAGCCTAATAGGGCACTCCGCTGCCCGATGTGGTCCACCACACTCGTAGCATTGAAGAGGTGGACTCCTAGCCTGGGTGTTGATATTTTGACCTCTGGATGCGAGAGCAGCAGCTTGATAAACCGGCTTGACTTGCCCCCAACAATCTTCCATGTAGTATATAGGACACTCTTCCAATATATCAAGTCCGTAGGCAATACTAGTGTCTATTTCCTCCTCACAGCCATCTGCATAAGCATTAGATGGATCGCAACCCACTTGGTTCATAGGGGCGACTCTTGGATGCGGGGGCTGTGGTCGTAGCACAGGAGGTGGTAGCGGTGTAGCTTGTACAACATTTTGAGATCTAGGGACCATGTGTTGCGGTAGTTGCTCAACAGGTGGAGCAGGCATCAATACAGGAGCTCGAGGCGCATCCGTCCAGGCTACAGGGGGTCTATTTGCCATCATACGTTTGATCATTAAACAATCCTTAGATTGGTGACCATACCTACCACATACGTTGCAAGTTCCATTAAATTTTACTCTAAACGTAGGGCACTCACTAGTGCTATGTGGACCTAAGCAAATGGAACACCATTGTTGCTCCCTTCTTGGATACATGTGACTATTTTGAGGGGGTCGATTATCCTTAAGAGACTCTTGGATTGCCTTGGTGAGGTCTGTCAAGAATGTCTCAAATACCTTTGGCTCATTGGCAATGGGCTTTGCAGTCATGGGTTCATACTCAATGGCTTGTGAGCTAGTGGATCTCGTGTCAGTAGACACCCTCATGCCTGCTATCATCAAGTTGTCCTCTAATTGGATTGCATTGGCAGTGACATCTTCCCAGGTTGTGATACCTCTAATCACTAGTCCATTATAGATTCCTTCATTCCTCAACCCTCGAATGAATCGATCAAGCAGTTGGTTATTGTTGAAGCGCTCATTTACAGGGCAGCGAGAGTTTAAGTGCTTTAGACGACTAATGAAGTCCCTTACTGACTCTCCTTCCTTACGTTCGGCCTTCTGTAGCTGAGATGCTACACCCCAAAGCACACCTTCTCATATGTACTCCTTTAGAAACAACCTTCGAAGGGTAGGGTAGATTGTTTTCTCGTACACCCTTAGGGTTCTATACCAATCTCCAGCCTTCCCACTTCATGTCAAGCTTAAGGCATTGCACTTATGTAGTTCGTTGCATTCCCTTAAGGAATCACATACTTGTTCAAACACTTCAATGTGTTTTCTAGCATCTTCGTCCCCATGGAATTTTTGCGTGAGTTTGGCAATTTGTACTGCCTTACTTCTAGGCTCTCTATCAGATGCATGACGCATATTTTTCGCGATAGATCGACCTATGGTTTGAGCAAACGCTGCCAAGTCACCTATGTGAGGAGGCAAGGCCGGTGGAGGTACTCTTGGAATCATATGTGGGAGAGGGACGAGTACCGGTCTTGGCATATGTGTGGATGATGCAGGATATGGAACATAACAGGGCATAGGTCCACTCGGATAAGGGCTAGGGAGCGGCACTCGAGGAGCATAAACAAGTGGTACAATTGGAGGTGTGGGGGCCATGTGTGCATAAGGGGCTAGAGGCACATACGGTCAAGGCCCCATATTAGGTACTACGACACTAGATAGTGGCATTAAAATTTTTCTTCTTCTTTATCTTCTCTCTCTCTCTCTCTCTCTCTCTCTCTCTCTCTCTCTCTCTCTCTCTCTCTCTCTTCTTCCTCCTCCTCCTCCTCCCCATAGATATTCACTTTTGTTGAAGACTTGCCTTGTAACTTTTAAAGTCTCTTTAGATTGTTTCTACACCTGAACATTTTGTTCTCTCTTCCTCTCTCCTTCTGCGTCATTTGTTGGAATCTGCATTTCAAGACATTAAATATAGCACTAAAAAATGTCCTCTCTCTCTCTCTCTCTCTCTCTCTCTCTCAAGTTGATTTCTGATTGGCACCATTGCCTGCCAAAATTTAAGGAATTTATAGATTTTAAAGCATGGTCCACAGGTTAACTCTTTTTAAATAAAAAGAATAAAATATCCAAGAATTGGTAAAAAGGTCCATCAACTGGGCCTTTCTCTACCCATTTGGGGTGCTAATGTAAAGGTTGGTCTTTGTCGTGCCTTTAATCCATTTTCTACACGTGAAAAACTTTAGCTATCGTTTAAAAAATACACTAATGCCAGAAAAATAATATCTTGAAAATTTAAAGTGTGGTCTTTCTTTCTTTCTCTCCCCCTCATGCATGTACATGTCTACGCACACACAAGCAATGCTCTTTCTCTCTCTCCCCCTCATGCATGTACATGTCTAAGCACACACAAGCAATGCTCTCTCTCTCTCTCTCTCTCTCTCTCTCTCTCTCTCTCTCTCTCAACAATCTGGATAACGACCCTTGCATTTGCTTGCATTTGCATGTCATGCATGTCTTTAAAGAGAGATAGCCCCAAGTCGATGTTAGGCGAGCTTTTTTCTTTTTCTTAAGCTCTTTAAAGAAATACATTCCAAAATTTTCTAAAACATACCAATATTGGTCTTGAAAAAAGTCCTTTAAAAAGATAAAGCCAAATATATATTCAAAATTTATATTTTCGTTAAACAAAAAAATCACTAAATACTTTCTTTTTTGTTATATCTTCAAAAAGTAAATTCGCATTAAGTAACAAAACCTCTACTAAAATTATCTCTGTTTTGTTATGTGTAATCAAACTTGAACATTTATTTTTTGTAGAATAGAAAGTCTTTTGACTTTACATTTGAAAAGGCTTGTCAGTTCTTACATTCATTCTGCAAAGGTTGTCATTCCTTACAATCTTACCCTTCACTTTTGCATTTTAAATTAGATGTTTTATAAGGTGTTTTTTGAAATGAACCAGGGAGTGACAAGTGGAGGCCCTCTCCTTCCTTGAAAATCAATTGGATTCAATGTCTCTGCTCCACTCTCTGACTTGCTTCTATCCTTGTATCTTTCTTACGAGCAAGACATGGTAGTAGTACACATCATAGCTACTCAGGGTTGACACAAATGCTACCAAGTTGAGAAGTACAAACTGGGTAAGCTAGCAAGCTTTAAAAGATGAAGGCCCATCAATGCTTTACTATTCTTTAAACTACCCTACTTGCTCTGCGCGCGCATTAAAGGGAATCTCACGAGATCCTCTAAAAGAGCCTCTCTCTCTCTCTCTCTCTCTCTCTTCCGTCTCTCCTCTCTCTTCGCCCGCGTGCTCAGAAGCTCTACCACCACACAGGGCAGACCCCCCCTTCCTGGTTAAACTCGATGGCCTACAATCGCCTCCATTGCGCTGCATTTGAGCGCGATGCATTTTCTGAGAATGCGCACATGCATTTTCTCAGTATTCTCTCTCTCTCTCTCTCTCTCTCTCTCTCTCTCTCGCGACGACTGCGCAGACCCCCCTGCCTGAACCGAATCGCCTGCACTCGCCTCTATTGCGACCTCCCCTGCTTGAACACAATCGCCTGCACTCGCACAAAATGCAATGCACGCACTGCATCCACTCAGCCCCTCTTTGCACGCATCTGCTCCACGAAAGACCCCACCCTATTGACTATTCTCTCTCTCTCTCTCTCTCGCTCGCGACCACTGTACTCCAACTAGCCCTTCCACGTGCCATCTCAGAACCCGACCTCCGCCCTGACCTCTTCCTTTTCCCCCTTAACCTTTGGAAGCATCTTCCCAGATTCCGCTTAATTCACCTCCTTCCCAAAATTGGGAACACCTACTTGCTACATTGTGTAGTTATAAAACTTTTCATATCTAAGAGTAGAGTTATGAAAAGATTAGGGCTCATACTTTCCAATGTACTAGGAAAGATTCCAATTTCAAAGAGATGAGTTGGATTTCTTTTAATATTAAAAGTGTGATTGACCCTTCTATCTATGTTTCTCTGTAGATTCCTTGCTTGCATCTCTATCTATGTTTTGTGTACAAGCATAGCAATGTTTTACATCATCGCCTAATACAATAATGCATAAGTAGCTTAGTACAATAAGCTTCACACTATTTTTTCATATACACTTTCACGTCATTTGCATCTTAAAATTTGATAGAAATGAAAGAAGAATAAGGCCACTCAAATGTTTATTTTTGCAAGAGTTTTGGCCATTATGTTAAAATAAAGGACATGGTGCAAAATTGAAGTTGTGACATGAAATCATGCATGTCATTGATGTGTATCTCCCTCTCTCCCCAAATTATAAAACCATGTTCCTTGTTGAAAGAGCAGATTGTATTGAACCTTTTACATGCTTGAACATATTCCCTTACGTACAATCTATATCATACCAACCATTTGGCTTAGCTCTTGCTGCCTTAAATGTGAGACCAGACATTAAGGCGGTGTAGGAGAGCCTCTTCTCGTATACACATTATGTCTTTTGAAAATTTGATAGTATAGATATTATACCCTACTTGACTGCTCAACTTTTGATCACATGAAATTTCTTCTTACATTTTAGCCTAGATCATGGCCTACATTTCTTTCCTCCCAAAAAATTCATGGATTTAATTTGTTAGTTACCACCATTATATCCATGGTCTTCAAGCATGCTACATGTTGTATTTCATCCCATAGGTCAATGTAATGTTTAAGAACAACGACTCTCTCTCTCTCTCTCTCTCACACACACACACACTCACACTCACACTCACACACACACACACACACACACACACACACACACACCGAGTCAAAACTCATTGGATAGTACTTGTCACTCAATTATTCATTTTGGTGATGTTAAACATTTTGTGTGTGTGTGTGTGTGTGTGTGTGTGTGCACGCGCACGTGTGTGTCTTATCTAAGCTATGCAGCACGATGACTCCTTTCCAACATTTTTTGGAGAAGGTTTGCTTAAACTTAGCCGTTGAGTTTTATATTAACGGGTCTCAAACCGCGTTTATAGGAAGTATAGTAAAAAAATGCTCTACAATTGCATTTTTTAGAGATTATTAGTCCTTTTGGTGTGCATCATAATGAAAAGGAGATCTGCATTGAAGATACATCAACAAAGTGAAGTCCATTCTGGCTACAAAAGGATAGGTGCCAAAAGGTTCTTGAGGGCTTGAGAGAGAGAGAGAAAGAGAGAGAGGAGAGGGTAAATCATATCTTGAAAATTTAACGTGTGGTCTTTCTTTCTCTCTCTCCCCCTCATGCATGTACATGTGTATGCACACACATGCAATGCTCTGTGTGTGTGTGTGTGTGTGTCAACAATCTCGATAACGACCCTTGCATTTGCATGTCATGCCTGTCTTCAAAGAGAGATAGCCCCAGCTTGTTTGCATTTCACTAGGAAAGGCACTATGAATTGGAAGTATAAGCAACTCTAGTACATTGGGACCACCCCCTTTGTTCTCTCATACAAGATCTAATAATGTATTTGTTTATGTCCTATTAAAAAGACAAGGATATCACCTTCTTCTCCAGTCACATGTATGTGCAACATCTTCATAGTAATTGTTTGGTTGCTTTGCAAGGAAAAACCCCACCGAAAACTTCTTCCTAGAATAGTGAAATTGTTACAGTCAAAAGAGTAGCCAAAAAACTTCTCAGTGTTAAGTGTAGCTAAGTGACTATAAGACACAAATCATTTCCTCGCCTGACTAGGTCCATTAAGCATGATAACAAAGTACATTGACAGATGTATATCCACAAGTGCTTCTCTCAAAACATTCCATATGTCATATACTTGATAACTGTCTCAATCTTGATTATTTGCTCAACGCCTTAAAGTTGCACACGTATCCATGAGAGAGAGAGAGAGAGAGAGAGAGAGAGAGAGAGAGAGAGAGAGAGAGAGAGAGAGAGAGAGAGAGAGAGAGAGAGAACACTAGAGAGAGAGAAAGAGAGAGAGAGGGTATATAGATTGAATTATCATTCTAGACTCAGACTCTGATTTGGATCACAATTACTCTAGTGAGATGCTAACCATCAGTTTAGGAATTCCTACATGATGAACCATCTACTCTGACTTAGAGTTTCATATGTTGTATGTAAAAACCAAAAGAATGGTAAACAATTAGGAATGGATAGGTTAATCAACAAGTATGTCAGTAGCCTTCACACCCTAGCTATGTTCAAGTATTAGAGAGAATGTCATAATGGTGTCTAACTATTGATGATATGGTAGTGAGTCCCCACATAAAGGATACCTCCACCAACAACTTGCAAGCTCTGGGATTGTAGCTAGAGATGCTTTTAGGAACCAAGTCAACTTACCAATGCATGAAGGATATTCAAGAAAATCTAATTCAAATGCAAAGTGCCAAAGGAGTCTTGGGTCACATGATCAAGCCACTACTAGAAAATAATGCCACCAATAGCAAGGGACCAAAGACCATGATGACACTGATGGAACAAGAAAGGCATCTCAAGAGCCTCTACCGTCCGCTCAGGATTACCAGGAAAATGATGGAACAAGCAAATCAGATGGTGATGAGCTTTCTTAAGTTTGTTCCATATTCGCTAGTTTTAGTCTATGCAATTTCTGCAAAGGAGGAAGAATTACCTCACTTCTTTCCCGCAATACACCCAAGGTACACTAAGACTATTGACAAACAAAGATATATTCGGATTGTCAATCAGTTGAGGGAATGGTATGAAAGGAGTAAAGTTGAATGGGCTGCATGGCAAGAGGCTCTCAATAGAGATGAAGAAAAGTTGTTCATAGAAGAGTTGATGAAAGCAGATCTCATATTTTTTTGACTCAAAATGGGGCAATGGAGAACCGAATTGGTGCACTGACTAGAATCACCAATGAGCTGATTCAACTAAATGTCAAAGCCTCCAAAATTTTGGAAAAGGAATCGGTGAATAGGACATGCTCTAAAACACAATTCAGAGAAATGGATGAAGTATTCTTTGAAGCAAGGATTAAAGCAAATCAACCTACCAGCAGGATGGATCCATACAGCATCATTTTGGCATAAACTTGGAAGGGCCCGATTAAACAAAGGCAACAATACCCTGTGCGATGCTGATAAAGAGACTTGGGAGGCCTTAACACCCTATGAGATAGAAATGATGACTGGGCCTAGAGAGCAACTGGATCAAGAATCCATTTACATGCTAATTTAGAAAGAAAGGGTCGGTTCCGGTGCTCCAAGAAATTCCAATGCAACACCAAGATTCATTTACTGGCCATCAAGGAAAAAGGCTCTAGATAATTGGAAGAGGGTTTGATGGACTGACATTGCCTGACTACTCATCAACAACCACTAAAATTTTGGAATATATCAAAATTCAAGAAAAGGAGGAAGGAATGTAGACAGTGGGAACATCCACCAGTTGAGGGAATAAGCGGGTGGCTAGGCTAGTAATTCCCAAGGGCAATTACTACAGTTACTGACACAATGGACAGACAGTCAGAGGTCCAGTCCGATGGCTATATATATGGCTCAATATTCATTTTGCAAGATCTCTTCTCGACTAGTCATTCTGGCATACTACTCACTATTCTTGTTTAGTGTCTTGGAGCTCTTTATGCTCTTGTATCTTTGTAACTCTAATTAAGCTCAGAGAAGACTTGGCTGACATTGTTGTGCTGGCTTACACTAATCGGAGTATATTTTAACTCCAGTCTCTAGTTTTAGTGCTCAGTCTTATATTCTAGTTCAGTCTATATTTCAGCTCCAATCTTTGCATTTCATTCCAATCTTGTCTAATCTAAAGTCGTAACTTGATCTGAACTAACTCTAATTGACCAACCTGGAATAGCCGTCATAAGTTCTCAGATCATTCCATTGGGGTAACTCTCCCCACTCTAGAGACTCCATTGCTTTGGTACACTTGTGCACTAGCTCACCCATTGCAGCACCTACTCTCAAGTTGGACCATCTAGGGGCAAGTTATCTGTCATCAACTTCTATCTCTTTCCACTACCCCCCTTGGGAGAAGAGTTTAGTCTTGGTCATTATATCCTTCCCATAATCGCCCATGCATAGTAGTGATTTGCAATTGAGAACACAAATTTGGCACATTGGGCTTATACATGGATAATAGGGTTAAGTATCCTGATACCTCCTTGCTCCACCGACCTAGCGAAGGACTTACATTTGGCCCAGTGCTAGAGTCTTTGGTGTTCTTTTTCCACAGAAATCTTTTTACTGGTTGCAATAATTCTTTCTAGTTGCATTTGGCTATCTTGAGGAGCGGACCAATGAAGGTTATATACAAGAGCATGAATGAATTGATCATTTAACCCTACTCAAAAAGGGAAGCAAACACATACTCCCATCTTCGCATCTTGCATCTTACTCTAACTAAGACCCAGTAGAATCTTTTCTTGTGCATTATGTCCACTCCAAAGGGGGCTCCCAGGTGTCAAATGTTTTCCCCTTTTGACACAATCTCTCTTGACCATGTAAAAGGGTCAAAGTGAGTTGGTTTCTCAACACTGCACTTTGACCTCGAGGTAGTGGCAACAATTTGCACAATCTCCAAGGCCTTCCTAATCACCTTAGGGAAAGATTTCAGAAATAACAGGAAGTTGTTCGTGAAGATCTTTGCCAAGATTTGGTCACTGTTGGATAATGCCAGCCCTTAAATCTCCCCTCTTGCAGCACTGGATTCAAGCAGTATAACCAGTGGATGAGAGCCGATAGTGAACAATTGCGGGACTAGAGGGCATCCCTGCTTGATAGACCCTTTAAGTGCAAAAGTGCCTAAAATTCTATTGTTAAAAGGAGTTTGAAATGGCTTCCAATGCCAAGGGTGAGTACCAGTTGACATATCTGTGGAACAAAGCCCAAAGAAGAGTGCAATGTGTGGGTGGAGAAACCCTCAAAGTGAGGACTCCTTATGAATGTATATATGTACAACTAATCAGGGGGTATGGTCAGTGGGCGGTCCGACATGGACGTCCGGTCTCTGGTAAAGACACAAAGCCTTTACCCTCGATAAGTGATTGCTACTATTAGCTAAACTTCTAGTATGTACAAAAAAACATGTGAGAGACTCTCTCACCCTATGCCCACTAGCTTGCTCTAGGGATCTACATGTAGCCATATCGGCTCTAGTGATAGGTGAGATTGTGTATCCATGCTAGAGCCTGCATGTAAATCCCGTAGACAACTCTAAAAGAGTGCATATGTGAAGATGTGTGTGTCATAATAATCAATATCTAATTCTCCTAAATGATTTTCTCATGTTAAAAACTGATCATTTAATATGGGGAAGTGCCAGGGGAGAAAAAGCTAGAATATTGGTTAAGCTAGCAGACCGGCCACAGTAGGGATCCAAAGGAGGGAAAATAGGGATCCAAAGGGGGGGCCATCTGCAAAAGAGCCATGTGCAACAATGGGCTAAAAAGACCCTAAGGTTCAGCCCATTAAGACTTCCAAAATGCTAAGGTTCCAAAATTCAAAGGTTGTGTCCAAAGGTCAACACAAAGGGAATTGGATGCTTTGTGTGTGTACCAAAAAAGTCTTTGCAATCCCTACTTGGGAGGGGGTGAGCCTTGCACGTAGGGGATGAGAGAGAAAGCCACACACACACAAGCTCCCTTTACACAAAGGGAATGAGGGACACATGTCAGCTCCCTAGCCCAGATGCCCACAAGGTGTACCCAGTTCCTATTGGATGGCCTTGGAGGTGGACCAATGAGAATTAGGCTAGAGTAAATCTAGTTTAATTAATTTTAAAACACTTAATAAAAGAACCAATGAGAATTAAGTCTCCTAGATGACTATTGGACAGTCTCCCAAGGGGTCCAATGAGCATTCAACAGCCCAATGGCTTGCCTGATTCCTATTGGCCAGGAGGCAAAGGGGTCCAATGAGAGTTTAGTTGAATCAATAAATTACCTACAGCTCTCACAAAAGGGGAAAGGGGGACACATGTCAGAAGGCTATCAGTTATGCTACTTAATTGTCATTGGCTTGACTTGGGGAGGTCCAATGGGGGTAGAGCAAGAGCAAATAGCAAGAGGGCTCGCCCAAGAGAGAGAGGGGGCTGATTTTTGCAAGGAATTATCACACACACACTCACACAATATCATGTGTAAAGAAAGAGAAGACTATCTCTTCCCAAGCTTTAATGGAGAGCTCATCACCTACTCCAAGCTTGTGAGATAGAAGCCTACATCGACATACTCTTGGCATGTGGATCAAATCCAACCAAGATCCAAGCTTCAATGCATGCTCATCTCCTCTACCAAGCTAACTACTAAGCTAAGCTATGCTAATATGAGTGATTATGTGAGGAGATGTACATCTTTCTCGTAAGATACTCCTTCTTCCTCTCAATCTACTCTCATACCCTGCTAGCTCTCACCATCTTCGAAGGTGTGTGAGGTCTTGGGTCTGAGACCGGGGATAATTGATGTTGTGTTTGCTAAGTGTTTTGCTTAGTGCATGAAGCTTTCATCTTCATTGCACTAGCTAGTCTTGAAGGAACACAAAGAATTGTATTGTACAATGTCTCTCTTGATGGGAGAAACCATAATACAAAGCCTTTTGGAGGGGGGACCGGCTCCATGCAAATCCGGTCCTCAACTGTTGTCAATAGCTTAATTTCTCTCTCTTTTGAAAGTAATGTTCATACTATCTAACTAGGTGTTATGCTTTTTGTTGCTCTCTCCACCCAAGCACTCTTGTAATTCTCATTAGGAATCTATTCTAATGAAATTCCCACTATGTTCATGCTAATTTCCGCCACACACAAGTTTTTAGGCCATTAAATGTTACATTGGTATCAGAGCACAAGGTTTCTCTTTTCTTGCTCAAGAAGGGAGGTCCTCAAGCTAGCTATAAATGGTTGGTATTATTAATTGCATGTGAGTAAGTAGAATAGGGATTTTTCATCTTTGCAGTGCGCCTGCCTTGGTGTAGATAACGGGGCATCACCATCGAGAGCTATGGTCTTAATAGTGGAGTCCTACGGGGCTTGCCTATGCCTTAACCACTATTGATCTTTTAGAAGCTTGACAGGAGCCGGTGCTGTTTGGGTGTTGAAAGACCGTCTCTTCTATTCCTTGCAATTAATGGTATTCAAGCCATGGGTACAGTAGCTTGAGTGCTTTTTCTAAAGGGGTAAAGAGGAGTAGCAACTAGGGCTTGAAGTGCCAAATTACACCTAAAAAGTTTACACCTAAAAGTTGTTAGAATGGTTGACAATAGTAAAGAGAGTGAAATTAATGTTGATAACTTTGATTTTGCTAATGAGCAAAATCAAAGTTATCAACATCAAAGTTATTAGAATGGCTGACAATGGTAAAGAGAGTGAAATTAATGTTGATAACTTTGATTTTGATAATGAGCAAGCTACTAATGATTCTCCGATGCTTGTTAACTATCTTGTTTCTAGGTTTCAACAAGCCATGGGCAATCCATCTCTCCAAAGTGAAGTGCAACGGTAGCTCCGTGCTCACGGGATTCTCCAAGCTCATCACCATGACGAGAGAACACCTAGGAAGCCTCCTTGTGAGACTCCCAAAAGAGGTCTCTCTCCGATTCGGGAAGAAGAAGAGAATCCATATGAAGGGCTCAAGAATTTACTTCTTGATGATGCATCTACTTCCCAAAGGAGAACTCAAGAGCCTCCACTGAAGAAACGAGAAAGAAGTGAGTCTCCCGCCACCTCGACGGAGATGGCTCCACGAAGACGGCGGGCTAAACGCTCTCCATCACCACCAAAGCGGATAAGACCATCACACTCTTCTCCACACCATAATTCAAAGAGGGATGATAAAAAGCAAGAGAAGAAAAAGGCGAGAAAGAGGACACCCTCTTCTCCACCTTCTTCAAATTATTCACCTTCTAAAGAAAGTGATGGTGCAACCTTTGAACCATCAAAAACAAGAGGCCATAGGAAATGCTATGCTGCATGGAAGAGGTCATCCAAGCTGAAGAATTTCAAAGAGGGAGGGAAGAGCATCTCTTTCCTTACCTATGATGGCACCTTTGGTGCCATGGACAAAGTCTTGGACTTTATCCAACATTTCGATGCGGTGTTTGGAGATGAGGTCTTCACGGAGTCCTCTAAGCTACGCCATGTAGCTATGCACTTTCAAAAGTCTGCCAAGCAATGGTGGTCTAGCCTACGAGCCAACGGTGAAGCTCCACGGACATGGAAAGCTTTAAGAGCTTCCATTATGAAGCAGTTTTTGGCCACCGATGCCAAAGACAAAGTACTCACCGAATGGCGAAGCTTAAAGCTCTCTCCCTATGAATCCATCCACAAATATGTAGACAAGTTTTGGGACCTACAACTCAAAGCCACTGTCTTCAAAAAGTTGGATTTTGAAGAGCAAAAGCAACAATTTTGTGCGGGCTTAACCGAAGAAATGGCGGAGTATGTCAACTCCCAAAGGCCACGTACCATATCTGCGGTAATACACCATACTATGGTGACCTCTCAAATCAATTTCCAAATGGGGGCTAAAAGAAATAATAAGCCCACAGAAAACAAGGTTCCAATGAGCCTAAGGGGAAGGACAATGTCCAAAAGTCTCCTAAGGGCAACTCCAACAAAGCTAAAGAGAAGGGAGTTTACAAAGGTAAAAATAAACTCTCTCCTAAAGAGCTTGAGCGTTATTGCAAGGATAACCGGTGTTTCAAGTGCGGCGAACAAGGACATGCATACCGCACTTGTCCCCAAAAGAACAACCGCCAAGATCCTCCTAGAGCTTCCTTGGTTGAAATCCAACTTAGGAGGAGACTCACCAAACTCATCACAAAGGATCTCCTCTATGCCATGCTTGGGGAAAGGTAAGACAACATGATGCTTTTATTCTCTTTGACCGTGGTTCTACTCACAATTTTATATCTATAGAGTTGGCCACCAAGCTAGGCATACAAGCTTACGAGATGGGAGATGTCCTACTCGCAGACAGTGCCTTCAAGGGGCAAGAAGCTTCAGTCACTCCCTTAATCGAGAAATTGAGGCTTCATGTCCAAGGCTATGTGGACAAAGAGGAATTCTTTATCTCTCGTCTCAAGCGTGAGGATGTAATCCTAGGGGCACCATGGTTTGACGGCCTGGCTGCCAATGTTAAATTCCCTGAAAGGAGAATCTCCTTTAAGTTCAGCGAAAAAGACATGTATATAGATGCTAAGGAAATGGGTAACACTATCCCCATTGTACATACAGCAGTTTTCAACAAGTCAATAAAGAGCTCTATTTCCGTGTACATGATTTTTGTTAAACATTCTCAAAGTGAACCTAATGCTTTAGCAAAAGAAAATAAAAGCAACCAAAAGGAATTAGAGTTATCCAATTTTCTCAAGGGGTTTCAAGATGTTTTTATTGCCGACATCCCTTGTGAGCTACCTCCTAAACGAGGTAATGATGACCATGCAATTGAACTTCTTCCAGGAAGTTCACCGCCTAACAAACCTCCTTATAGAGTTTCTCAAGCTCAACAAGAGGAGATTATGCGGCAAGTGCATGAGTTAGTTGAGAAGGGCATAGTTAGGCCTAGCTCATCTCCATTTTGCTCATCTGTGCTATTAGTGCAAAAGAAAGACGACACATATCGTATGTGTGTCGACTATAGAGCACTAAATAGGATCACTATCAAGAATAAGTTTCCCGTTCCACGGGTAGAAGACCTATTTGATAAGCTACAAGGATCGACCTACTTCAGTAGGATTGACCTAAAAAGTGGCTATCATCAAATAAGGATAGTTGATCAAGACATTGTAAAGACCGCATTTCGCACCAAATTTGGTCTTTATGAATACATTGTCATGCCTTTTGGCTTGACCAATGCACTAGCCACATTCAACCGCTTGATGGAGAAGCTGTTCAGGCCTCATCGAACCTTCATTGGAGTGTTCTTTGATGATATTATCATCTACTCTAATTCATTAGACGAACACAAGCAACACCTCCAGGTAATATTTCAAGTTTTGAGAGAGAATAAACTTTATGTTAATCGAAAGAAAAGTGAATTTTTCTTGCAAGAGATTCAGTATTTAGGTCACATTATCTCTCAAGATGGCCTCCAAATGGATCCATCAAAGTTAGAGGTAATAAAATGATGGCCTAAACCAAGGAATCTTCATGAACTAAGAAGCTTTATAGGTATGTGTGCATACTATAGACGCTTCATAGAAAAGTTCTCACAAATTGCGGGACCATTACATGACCTAACAAAGAAAAGCGTTAGGTATACATGGTCTGCTAAGGAGAACAATGCTTTCGAAAAGCTTATCTCTCAACCTGTACTTACACTACCGGATCTCTCAAAACCATTTGAGGTTTAATGTGATGCTTGTGGTGATTGCCTTGGAGCTATTTTGCTCCAAGAAGGGCACGCCATAGGCTATGAGAGTCGAAGGCTCGACCCTGTTGAGCAAGCTCTAGGCATATATGAAAAGGAACTCCTTGCAGTTCTACATGCCTTAGACTCATGGAAGCACTATTTACTGGGGACTCCTTTTATTTTGCGAACGGATCACCAAAGTCTTAAGTACTTCATGACGCAGACCAAGCTCTCCGACAAACAAATGAGGTGGGCAAATTTCCTTTCGTAATTTCATTTTCATATTGCTCACATTGCTGGCAAGCATAATCAAGTAGCTAATGCACTCTCAAGATGGCCGAGAGTGAATGCGGTTTCCATAGCAACTCACAATGATCTGTCTTCAATGATAGATGAGTATGCTATTGATCCCGATTTTAGAGATGTGATTTCAGCCCTTGCATTAGGGAAGAAAGAAGAACCATTTACTTTACAAGATGGTTATCTTCTCTATGGCAATAGACTATGTGTTACTAACTCACTACATGAGAAAGTAATGTATGAATCTCATGCTCCACCTTATGCGGGGCATAGAGGGATTCAGTCTACTTTAAAGGGAATTGAAACATATTTCTATTGGTCTACCATGAAAGTGAACATACAAGAGTATGTTTCTAAATGTGTGGTATGCCAAAAGACAAAATTTGATAGAGGGAAGCAACTTGGATTGCTTCAACCCATGCCAATCCCTAATTCACCATGGGAGAGCATATCCATGGATTTTATCTAAGTCTATCCATGGGAATACGGGAATATGGACGATAGTAGACAGGTTCAGTAAACAAGCTCATTTTATACCTGTCAAAAAGACTATCAAAGCCCATCAAATGGCAACCCTCTTCATTTCACAAATTTTCAAGTACCATGGCTTGCCAATGTCCATAGTGTCGGATAGAGATCCTAGAATGACCAGTAATTTCTGGAAGAGTCTCTTTGAGAATTTAGGAACAAGGCTAAACTTCTCTTCGACCTATCATCCACAAACGGATGGCCAAAGTGAAATAGCTAACCTAACAATTCTCGATCTACTAAAAGCCTATGTAACGAAAGTAGATCAAAGATCCCAATGGGAGAAGTACTTACCCTTAGTGGAGTATGCTTACAATAACACTATACATACTTCCACGGGAAAAGCACCTTTTGAGGTAATTGAGGGGAGATCAAAAAGTCCCTTGCTACTTAAGGTACTTGGGAAGATCTTCGCTGCAGATGAGTATAGCCGAGACCTACAAGAATCTTTTCAAAAGATTAAGGATGCTATCTCTATCTCACAGCAAAGGCAAAAGGCTGCTGCTGACAAGCACAGAAGATCCCAAGCCTTTAAAGAAAATGATTGGGTCTTATTAAAGTTTCCCAAGGCTCGATTGAGGCACATAACGGGAAAGAATCCTACTGGACACCAAAAGTACTATGCTAAGCTAGCAAAAAGGTACTATGGTCCCTTCCAGATTCTTAGGCCAATCAATGAGATGGCCTATCAACTCAAGTTGCCCAATCATTGGCTCATACACAATGCTTTCCATGTGAGCCTATTAAAGCCTTACAAGGAGAGCCACCTCAAGAACCAACTATTGAAGAGCCACCAGAGATAGAGGACCAAGAGGAGGTGCTGCAGCCTGAGTCCATTCTCCGACATGAAGACAAGGTATTAAGAGGCGGTAAGACTATCCGACGATATCTTATTAAGTTTAAGAATTATCCTTTTGAAGATGCTAGATGGATGCAAGGCATAAAATTAAAGGATAACCTAAACCTTTTCAATGCTTACAATGCTTCCCAAGAGTAAGCAAATGTACAAAATTTTAAAAATGAACAAAGTTTTTTGTGTCTTATAAGACTCTCTTTTTCTTTATTGTGCACAAAAATGAAGTAGTATGCATGCTTAGATCAAGTTTGCGGAGACGACGTCTCCCAAACACCAAGTAGAGCTTGCCACTCTACTATGGAAGACTGATAGGACTAATGTGCAGACATGCTTGCGGCATCCTCAGGCTCTCAAGCGCCAAATGGACTAGTCATCCATTGTGGAATGATGTCGTAGGGTAACATAGGGATCCTCTACCCGCTAAGAAAAGGACTCATGAATATGCTTTATCTTCTCTACACCATAGTCGAGGACGACTATGATTTCTCGAGAGAGATAATGTCATAATAATCAATATCTAATTCTCCTAAATGATTTTCTCATGTTAAACTGATCATTTAATATGGGGAAGTGCCAGGGGAGAAAAGGCTAGAATATTGGTTAAGCTAGCAGACCGGCCACAGTAGGGATCCAAAGGAGGGAAACTAGGGATCCAAAGGGGGGGCCATCTGCAAAAGAGCCATGTGAAACAATGGGCTAAAAAGACCCTAAGGTTCAGCCCATTAAGACTTCCAAAATGCTAAGGTTCCAAAATTCAAAGGTTGTGTCCAAAGGTCAACACAAAGGGAATTGGATGCTTTGTGTGTGTACCAAAAAAGTCTTTGCAATCCCTACTTGGGAGGGGGCGAGCCTTGCATGTAGGGGATGAGAGAGAAATCCACACACACACACAAGCTCCTTTTACACAAAGGGAATGAGGGACACATGTCAGCTCCCTAGCCCAGATGCCCACAAGGTGTACCCAGTTCCTATTGGATGGCCTTGGAGGTGGACCAATGAGAATTAGGCTAGAGTAAATCTAGTTTAATTAATTTAAAAACACTTAGTAAAAGAACCAATGAGAATTAAGTCTCCTAGATGACTATTGGACAGTCTCCCAAGGGGTCCAATTAGCATTCAACAGCCCAATGGCTTGCCTGATTCCTATTGGCCAGGAGGAAAAGGGGTCCAATGAGAGTTTAGTTGAATTATTAAATTACCTAAAGCTCTCACAAAATGGGAAAGGGGGACACATGTTAGAAGGTTATCACTTATGCTGCTTAATTGTCATTGGCTTGACTTGGGGAGGTCCAATGGGGGTAGAGCAAGAGCAAATAGCAAGAGGGCTCGCCCAAGAGAGAGAGGGGGCTGATTTTTTCAAGGCATTATCACACACACACTCACACAATCTCATGTGTAAAGAAAGAGAAGACTATCTCTTCCCAAGATTTAATGGAGAGCTCATCACCTACTCCAAGCTTGTGAGATAGAAGCCTACATCGACATACTCTTGGCATGCGGATGCAAATCCAACCAAGAGCCAAGCTTCAATGCATGCTCATCTCCTCTACCAAGCTAATTACTAAGCTAAGCTATGCTAATATGAGTGATTATGTGAGGAGATGTACATCTTTCTCGTAAGATACTCCTTCTTCCTCTCAATCTACTCTCATACCCAGTGCTAGCTCTCACCATCTTCGAAGGTGTGGGAGGTCTTGGGTCTGAGACCGGGGATAATTGATGTTGTGTTTGATAAGTGTTTTGCTTAGTGCATGAAGCTTTCATCTTCATTGCACTAGCTAGTCTTGAAGGAACACAAAGAATTGTATTGTACAATGTCTCTCTTGATGGGAGAAACCATAATACGTGCACGGATGTGTGTGTGCATGGTGCGGTGCGGGGAAGGGGAGAGAAGAAGAGTGCATTGTGTGGGTGAAGCAACCCTCAAAGTGAGGAGCTCAGTATTCGTGTATATATATATAACTAATAGGGGGGTTTGGTTAGTGGGCGGCAAGACACCGGACATCCGGAAGCCTTGGGAAAAGGCACAGTGCCTTCCTTTGTTCTGTGTTGTTCTATGGTGAAATCTTGTTTGTATTGGTTGTCTGGGGTGTTTTTTGCTCCTCTCTTTCCCCATCCAAAGGACCTGTTCTCATGATCATAGCAGCGAGGCAGGACCTTGCAAAATGTCCAAACTTGTTGCAGTTAAAGCATGCACCAAAAAAGGTGTCAAAGTTGAGTGGGATAACCTTCAGGCCAGCCCCCACATTCCCAACAAGATTCTTGTGCTGGGGCCTCAAGGGGTTCACGTAATAGTTATGTGACTGTCACATGAGTGTAGTAGAAGGGGTTATTGATTTTTTTATTTTCTCACATTTTCACATACATAAGGGTACCATAAAATGGATTGGAGAACAATTTACAGACTGAATAGGAAAAGGGGTGTATTTTATTTTTCAAAAATTCATAGATAAAGAGTTTTAAAAATAATCCTTGGACGCACGTGATATACACAATTTACACATAGTGACCCCCTGTCCTCCTCCTGCCCCTCGAGGCTGGGGATTTTTGAGGTTTCCCTATATGCAAAGCTTACCTATCGTGGTGCTTGCTGC
This sequence comes from Adiantum capillus-veneris, assembly GCF_014529385.1. NCBI lineage: Eukaryota > Viridiplantae > Streptophyta > Polypodiopsida > Polypodiales > Pteridaceae > Adiantum > Adiantum capillus-veneris. Next base: position 115,224,345 of record NC_140941.1, read on the forward strand.
TCTACAAGATAGCACCAAACAATGGCGTGCCAAGTGAGGCTGCCAATTCTTTCACATTATTCACAAGCCACATGGGGAGATTGACAAACTCCATCCACACCAGGCAAGTATCCTTGAAAGCATCGATAGATTCAAAGGAAGGATCCCAGGGGAGTATGCACACTAGCAAGCGGTCGAAGAAAAGTGGGCTTTTAGCTAGGATTTTGGCCACCACTGCCACGTTTCTAAATTGGGAGTATGCACAATGGAAAGCGGTTGAAGAAAAGTGGGCTTTTAGCTAGGATTTTGGCCACCACTGCCACATTGCTGAATTGGACTGAAAAGAAACCTTTTTGCAAGGTATTGTGTAAACACTACATAGACACTTTGATTCATATTATTTGAGCTAGAGCGCGAGTTGATCAATTCGGTTTTGGCAGGCAACCTGCCCATAAAAACAAACACTATCATAGAGCTGGCTCTCTTTGGTAGCTGCTTCTTGATTAATGCTCGACGAACAGCCTCAATGAGAGCATCTTCAACTCCTACTCTTGCAGGAGCGTTTTCAGAGAGCTTGATAAGCTTTGTCACTCTTAGCAGTTTCCATTTTTCTGGATGGTGTAGCTAATTCCTTCAACGACCTCTTGTTCAGAGTTAGTGCGCTCAGTATATTTGCTTGCTCTTTTTCAATTTGTGTCTTACATGCTCTTAGTTCTTCCTTACTATTCCAATAGTGGCATTCTTGCCGCAAGTGTTACCGGTCATTCCGCCTAGCTAAGTTGCACGTTCATTGTTTCTATTTGGCCGGGGGTTGCGGGTCCTTAGATGGCCCTTGGGCCCCCACAACTACCTTTGCATAAGAGGGTTTAGGTGTACTCTCCATTGATTTGTATCAAGAACACCCACGGGCAAGATACTACTTGTGAGGGAACTACCGACGCCTGATTCCTAGGCCTAGTGGAATAGTTTCAAGCTGATAAGAGTATATCAATGAGTCAAGAGTGCTTATAGTCCGGATACATAGTAATTATAATCGCTATCTTAGTAGGGGAAAAGGTGTACTCTCCATTGATTTGTATCAAGAACACCCATGGCCAAGATACTACTTGTGAGGGAACTACCGACCCCCGATTCCTAGGCCTAGTGGAATAGTTTCAAGCTAATAAGAGTATATCAATGAGTCAAGAGTGCTTATAGTCCGGATACATAGTAATTATAATCGCTATCTTAGTAGGGGAAAAGGTGTAATAACCGAGAGATATAAAAAAAAAACCTAAGTAACTCAACAATTATAATTGCTATTTGCGGCATGCACATCTTGCAACTGAGGAGCTCGCTCAAGAAGTGCAAAGGGCTCAGGGTGAAGGTAACCTTTGAGGCCTAGGGTGCAACCGATCTTGAGCCTCACTCACACATTGCCAAACCCGTACACGCAAAGCGGTAGCAAGGCAAGCTCTTGGGATCAAATGAGATGCCCTATCACCAGCTATCACTCAATGGGCAATGCAAAGAGCTATCATTCGACTGAGGAGCTCCTCATATAGCATGGAGATCCATCCTATCGACCCTGATCTTCTTGCACATGTTAGGTATCTCAATGAGCTCCCCTAATCTTCTTACACATGTTAGGTATCTCCAAGAGCTCCCCTAGCTTCTTATGATATAACTAGTACAACGGCGCCGCCTCCGGTGGTGCTATATGGATTTTCTTAGCTATGTATATAAAGACGTTGCCTTTGGTAGTGGCATCGCCACATGGACTCAAGAGTTTCTAGTTAGACATCTCTCTCCCTCTCTCACTCTTTGTTTCGTTCTATCGTTTTCTCTTCCTCAATTGTGACTTATTCTCTCTCTATAGGATTCTCATCTTTTTTGAACTCCTCTTTCTAAATAGGATAGGCATCTCTCTCTCTCTCTCTCTCTCTCTCATTTACTCTCTTTTCTTATCTTTCTCTCTCTAAAGCCTAATTTATTTTCTTTCTCTAGGATTCCCCTCTTTCTATCTACTCTATCTAGATAGGATAGGCCTCTCTCTCTCTCTCTCTCTCTCACTCTCACACACACACACACACACACACACACACACACACACACACACACACACATTCTTGGGATTTAGCATCTATAAAGCTTAAATTATAGTCAATTCATCTCTGCTCTTTTTCACATGAAATTTATTCAAGTTCTCCCAAAAAAGGAATTTTCAGCTTGAAGGTCTTCTAAAAATTGATCACCAATTATACTATTGTTTGTAAAAAAAACAAGGTGAGATTTCACGATGGCTTTCCAAAAAGGAAATCAAGATATGAGGGAAATAAAAATACAATATATATATATAGAGAGAGAGAGTCACAATCGCTTGTTCTTGTGAAAAAAGCTCTTTACTCTTTAAAAGCTTTAAAAATAAAAAGGTACACAAAATAAAAGCAATGTAGTCCCATCCTAAGAAAAAAGAACAAGTATAAATTATGTGTTCATGTTTAAAATAATATAAGATGAGCAAGTACAAAAACAATAAACAAGGCAAAGTCTTAAAAAGCTATATAAGGTTATGAAATGAAAGAGACCCATTTGACAAACTCCATCAACATTTAAGATGAGTCTCCATCGTTGGCACTGAAAACATTGGAAGGATGCCTAACTCGACTCAACACTAAGGCTTCTTTTAGAAAGCCAAAATAAAAACCCACATCACATCATGTACACATTGAAAATGATATTCTAAGCTTCATTTAAAGTCTCATTATCATCAAGAGTACAAATAATTATAGCCCATAGAAGTTATGTAAGTATTTTACCTTTATATGGGGACATAAGGTAAGTAATTTGACTTGTGAGCACACCCACCATATCTTACTCCTTGCACGGAGCACTACCTGGCCAAGGGATAACTTGATAAGTTACATTCAACTTTCTCCTTATTGCATTTCGTCCTTTTTTTTATCCCTTGCTTTTAACAAAAGGAGCATATGTACTTGCCACCACTACCACATTGCTGAATTGGACTGAAAAGAAACCTTTTTGCAAGGTATTGTGTAAACACTACATAGACACTTTGATTCATATTATTTGAGCTAGACAGCGAGTTGATCAATTCGGTTTTAGGAGGCACCCTGCCAATACAAACAAACACTATCATAGAGATGGCTATCTTTGCTAGCTGCTTCTTGATTAATTCTCGACGGACAACCTCAATGAGAGCATCTTCAACTTCTACTCTTTGCAGGAGCGTTTTTCAGAGAGCTTGAAAAGCTTTGTCGCTCTTAGCAGTTTCCATTTTTTTGGATGGTGCAGCTGATTTCGTCGACGACCTCTTGTTCAGAGTTCGTGCGCTCAGTATATCTGCCTACTCTTTTTCAATTTGTGTCTTGCGTGCTCCTAGTTCTTCCTTACTATTCCAATAGTGGCATTCTTGCCGCAAGTGTTACCGGTCATTCTGCCTAGCTAAGTTGCACGTTCATCGTTTCTATTTGGCCGGGGGTTGCGGGTCCTTAGATGGCCCTTGGGCCCCCACAACTACCTTTGCATAAGAGGGTTTAGGTGTACTCTCCATTGATTTGTATCGAGAACGCCCACGGGCAAGATACTACTTGTGAGGGAACTACTGACCACTGATTCCTAGGCCTAGTGGAATAGTTTCAAGCTGATAAGAGTATATCAATGAGTCAAGAGTGCTTATAGTTCGGATACATAGTAATTATAATCGCTATCTTAGTAGGGGAAAAGGTGTAATAACCGTGATATATATAAAAAAAACTAAGTAACTCAACAATTATAATCGCTATTTGCGGCATGCACACCTTGCAACCGAGGAGCTCGCTCAAGAAGTGCAAAGGGCTTAGGGCGAAGGTAACCTTTGAGGCCTAGGGTGCAACCGAGAGCCTCACTCTCACACTGCCAAACCCGTACACACAAAGCGGTAGCAAGGCAATCTTGGGATCAAATGAGATGCCCTATCACCAGCTATCACTCAATGGGCAACGCAAAGAGCTATCATTCGACTGGGGAGCTCCTCATATAGCACGGAGATCCATCCTACCGACCCTAATCTTCTTGCATATGAAAGGTATCTCCATGAGCTCCCCTAATCTTCTTACACATGTTAGGTATCTCCAAGAGCTCCCCTAGCTTCTTATGATATAACTAGTACAACGGCGCCGCCTCCGGTGGTGCTCTATGGATTTTCTTAGCTATGTATATAAAGATGTCGCCTTTGGTAGTGGCATCGCCACATGGACTCAAGAGTTTCTAGTTAGACATCTCTCTCCCTCTCTCACTCTTTGTTTCATTCTATCGTTTTCTCTTCCTCAATTGTGACTTATTCTCTCTCTATAGGATTCTCATCTTTTGAGCTCCTCTTTCTAAATTGGATAGGCATCTCTCTCTCTCTCTCTCTCTCTCTCTCTCTCTCTCTCTCTCTCTCTCTCTCATTTACTCTCTTTTCTTATCTTTCTCTTTCGAAAGCCTAATTTATTTTCTCTCTTCAAGATTCCCCTCTTTCTATCTACTCTATCTAGATAGGGTAGGCCTCTCTCTCTCTCTCTCTCTCTCTCTCTCTCTCTCTCTCTCACACACACACACACACACACACACACACACACACTTGGGTTTTAGCATTTATAAAGCTTAAATTATAGTCAATTCACCTCTGCTCTTTTTCACATGAAATTTATTCAAGTTCTCCCCAAAAAAAAAGGAATTTTTAACTTGAAGGTCTTCTTAAAATTGATTACCAATTATACTATTTTTCGTATTTTAAAAAACAGCATCACATGATGTACGCATAATGATGTTCTTAGCTTTATTTAAAGTCTCATTATCATCAAGAGTACAAATAATTATAGCCCACCCATTATATGGGGACATAAGGTAAGTACTTTCACTTGTGAGCACACCCACCATATCTTACTCCTTGCATGGAGCACTACCTGGCCAAGGGATAACTTGATAAGTTGCCTTCAACCTTCTCCTTATTGCATTTCGTCTGTTTTTTATCCCCTGCTTTTATCAAAAGGTGCATATGTACGTGTATCATACTGATGTTAAGTATTTAGTAGCATTATTGAGTTGTATTTAGTACTTTGTATTCCATGTGAATCTTCTTCTTCTCCTTTACAGATAGCTTTCCAATGAGATATATTGATGATACTTGGAACTCAATCCAAGAGCTCCAGGGAATGGGAGTTTCTTTTGTTGGGGGCCGGCGCCCCCCCCCCCCCCCCCCCCCCCCCCCCCCCCCCCCAAGGGGGGGGGGGGGGGAAATATTGGCAAATAAGAGAAGAGGAATATTTTTTTTTTTTTTTTTGTGGCCATGCTCACAATTGTGAGTGGAAGTATTATGTTCACTAGAAAGGAATGTACAATTATCCTGAAGCATGTAAGGTACCTTGAGGGGTCACAAAATACATTAAAAAAAAAGTAATCTTCTTGGTTACTACAAAATGTTTGTTAAACTTTTAGCCATAAATGGCAGACAAGGCTCCTAACTTTTGTGATTGGTAGGTGTGCCCTAAGCCTCTTGTTGGCTTTAATACATATCTTTTTGTTGCTCATTTGCTCAAGAACAAAATCTCTCTCTCTCTCTCCCCCCCCCCCCCCCCCCCCCCCGCGGCGCGACAAAAGAAAAAAAGACCTTTATATGCATGGAATGACTATAGAGTGTCCTATATTATGGTTCAAGAAGATTTGCTACATATGTTTTCCATGCAGTATCTTCCATGTTCCTTTGCAAATTTTGCAAAAAATGGATGATTAAAAGAAATTGGTGACAACTGTGACTATGTCAAGAGCCTAGTTTTCATCCAACGGCATTATGAGCTTTGCAATAAAGACAAGCCTGACATAGCGGCTAAGAAGGAGCTAGTTTCCTTTCCCTAAAGGTCTCCTCTGATCTTTTTTTCATAAATAGTATGCCTACCTTTAATATTTATTTTGTCTTTTTGTAATTTGTTTGTGTTTGCAATAATACTTTTTACTGAAATTAAAACATTATTACTGATTTAGTATCAATTGTGTACATTTCCCTCACATTTGGATTTTCCTTTTGAGAAGATCTTTTTAATAATACATATCCATGCATTTACAACTATACATTGTCGTTCATTTTACACTGGGGTGATGTCGTGGGAATACCATTCCCAATGGTGGAACATCCATGGAAGGCAATCCATGAGCCTTTAACCCTCTACTTGGGACTTACATCACAAAGGCTCAAGCAACATCGATACACGCTTTGGGTTATTCTTAAGATTGACAGGTAACCATTTCATATTTAGCTATTTTTCAAAAATACTAAAACGACTTTTTGAGGTAAACTTTCAATCTGCGAGTAAAAGTTTTCCTAGTCTAGACATCAAGCACTTTTGTTGGCATGTACATCTCTATTGACTCCCGATTTTATGGACATCAAGCACTTCGGGAATTGCCTTATGGTCCTTTCTGGAACAATTTGATTGCAAGACCTTTCAATGCTACGTGTCAAAGTCTCCCAAATTTTATATTCTTGGATGATACATGTCATAAAATTTAGTATCTAACCAACCCGAATGATTTTCTCATAATAAACTGATCATTTAATGTGGGAGAATAGACGGGAACAAGGGTTAGAATATAGACATGTGCTTACGAGTCTATCTCGACACGAGGCCAATGGTAAAGGGGTCCAAATGAGAGATGATATGTCAAAGAGCAAGGCTAGCCAATGGAGCTTAAAAGACCTTAGGGTTAGCTTCATTAAAGATCTCCAAAGGTTAGTGTTAAAAATCCTTTGACCTTAGGTAAACTAGGGCTGAGCTTGACGTGGGAACCCGGCCCAAGCTTGAGGTGCTTACTGACTAAGGTGCTTGAGGTGCTTGTCGTGCTTGCTGACTAAGATGCTTGAGGTGCTTGTCGTGCTTGCCAACTAGGGAGCTTGAGGTGCTTGTGGGAACAATGTTGTAATGAAAATGGCCTATGAACTTTGAGAATACTGGAATTAGAAGAATTAAAGAGAGCATTTTTGTGAGACTACTTTGAGAACATAGAGGGTGAACTTAATTAGCAGTAGCAACATAACCATAGTACTTAATTAATTTGGCATGAACAATACTTTTGCAAGAGAGAGAGTTTAGAGAACTTGACAAAAGTTGAGGACCTGATTTATGTGGAGTCCGTCTCCCCTCCAATAGGCTTTTGTATTATAGATTCCTCCATCAAGAGAGACTTGGTGTAATACAATCTTTGTGTTCTTTGTGACCTAGGTGATGCGACGAAGATGGAAAGCTTCATGCATCACGAGCATAACATAGACTTTGTAGAAAGCATTAACTATTTGAAGCCTCAGTCCCAAGGCCTCAAACACCTTTGAAGGTGGAGAGAGCTAGTGAGGAATGAGGGTAGGGAAGAGGAAGAAGAAACATTCCATAGAAGAAATAAGTAGTTCCTCACTTAACATCACTCTTCTTGCTAGCGTACATAATAGCATAGTAATAAAGATGGAGAAGATGGCAAGTTTAAGCATTGAAGCATGGCTCTTGGTTGGATTTGCATTCCATAGCCAAGAGTCTTGGTGTAGGCTCTCAACTTCTCAACAAGCTTGGAGAAGGAGATGAAGTTATTCCACTTTCACCAAGTGAGAATGCTTGAAAAATGAGTGTGTGAAAGGTGTATACCCCCAAGAATACCCCTTGCTTGCTTTGGGCGAGTCCTCCTTTTTGCTCAAGCCTGAAGCTCATTGGACCCCTCTCCCCACTAGCCAATCACATGCACAATGCATTTCAAGCACATGGGTAGTCTTTGGACAAGTGTCCTCCTTACCCCTTTGAGAGAGAGAGAGCTTGAAAATATTTAAATATTTGTTGAATTGAAGAAGCTCATTGGACCCCTCTTTAGACCAGCCAATAGGATTCAGGCACACCATGTGGCTAAGCCTAATGAGAGTCTGACATGTTTCCATGTGCCCTTGAGAAAGGGGGTTCCCATTGGGTGAGTGGGAGGTTAAGTCAAAGATTCCCCTAACTTTGGGGCTTTCACCTTCCTTTGTAGGATCTATTTTTGACTCAAGCACATTACTCCCCATGCATGGGAAGCTTCTCAAGTACCTTCCTCATCAAGCATGACAAGCACCTCAAGCTTAGGTCAGGCTCCCACCTCAAGCTCAGTCCTAGCTTGCCTAAGGTCAAAGTCTTTTAACACTAACCATTGGAGGTCTTTAATGAAGCTAACCCCAAGGTCCTTTCAGCTCCATTGGCTAGCCTTGATCTTTGACATACCATCTCTCATTTGGACCCCTTTACCATTGGTCCCGTGTCGAGATAGACCCGTAAGTACAAGTCTATATTATAATTCTTGTTCCTTTTTATTATCCCACATTAAATGAACAATTTAATATGAGGAAATCATTTGGGCTGGTTAGATATTAGATTTTATGACATTACCTCTCTCTTGAAATCATAGTTGTCCTCGACTATGAGGTAGAAGAGATAAAGCCTTTGTCATTAGTCAATTTTTCTTAGCGGGTAGAGGATCTCTTTTTACCCTACGACATCATTCCAAGATGGATGACTAATCCATTTGGTGCTTGGGAGACATAGCTGCCGCACGCATGTCTGTTCTTTAGTTCATTTCATCTCCCAAATAGAGTGACCAATTCTATTTGGTGTTTGAGAGACGTCCTCATCACAAACATGATTCTAAGTATGCATACTACTTAAATTTGTGCATAATAAAAAGAGAATTAGTCTTATAAGACAAAAACATTGATCATTTCTAAAAAGAAACGTGTACATTTGCTTACTCTAATGTTGCATTGTAAGCATTGACAAGGTTCATACTATCCTTAAGCTGTATTCCTTGCATCCATCTAGCATCTTCAAAAGCATGGATTTTGAACTTACTAACATACCATTGGATAATCTTACCATGTCGTAGTACCTTGTCTTCATGCCAAAGGATAGCTTCGGGTTGTAGCACCTCTGCTTGGTTTTGGATTTCGTAAGGGTCTTCAATAATTGGTTCACTTGGTGGCTCTCCTTTGTAGGCTTCAGTGGGCTCACATGAAAAGCATTGTGTATGAGCCAATGGTTCGGCAACTTGAGTTGATAAGACATCTCATTTGATTGGCTTCAAAATTTGAAAAGGACCATAGTATCTCTTTGCTAGTTTAGCATAATACTTTTGATGGCTTGTAGGATTTTTGCACGTCGTTTTCCTCAATCGAGCCTTGGAAAACTTAAGTAAGACCCAATCATTTTCTTTAAACATTAAGGCCCTTCTGTGCTTGTCAGCAAAAACTTTTTGCCTTTGTTGAGAGATGGATATAGCCTCCTTAATTATTTGAAAAGATTCTTGTAGTCATGGCTATACTTATCGGCAGTGAAGATTTTCCCATGTAATTTAAGTAGCAAGGGAGTTTTAGGTATTCTCTCAATGATTTCAAAAGGTGATTTTTCCATAGAAGTATGTACGATATTATTGTACACATACTCTATAAGAGTTAAGTACTTTTCTCATTGTGAGCGTTGATCTACTTTGATAACATAAGTCTTTAGTAGATCGAGTATCGTAAGATTGGTTATCTCACTTTGGACATCCGTTTGTGGCTGATAGGCCGGAGAGAAATTCAATCTTGTACCTAGATTTTAAAAGAGAAATTTCCAAAAATTACTAGTCATTCTAGGATCTTTATCTGACACGATGGATGTTGGCAATCCATGGTGTTTGAAAATGTAGGATATGAAGAGAGTTGCCATTTGGTGTGTCTTAATAGTTTTTTTGACAGCAATAAAGTGTGCTTGCTTGCTAAACGTGTCGACTATTGTCCATATTCCCATGGATAGACTTGGGTAATCCAAAGATAAAATCCATGAATATACTCTCCCATGGTGAATTAGGAATTGGCAATGGCTGGAGCAATCCAGGTTGCTTCCCTCTATCATACTTAGTCTTTTGGCATACCACACATTTTGAAACATACTCTTGTATGCCCAATTTCATGGTAGGCCAATAGAAGTACATCTCCTCATCAAAGAGTAGGTTGAATGCCTCTATGCCCCGCATAGGGAAGAGCATGGGATTCATACATGACTTTCTCACGAAGGGAGTGGGTAACACATAGCCTATTTCCATGGTGAAGATAACCATCTTGCAAGGTGAATGGTTCCTCTTTCTTCCCCAATGCAACGGTTGACATTATGTCTTTAAAGCTAGGGTCAGTAGAATACTCATCTATCATAGAAGATAGATAATTGTGAGTTGCTATAGACACAACATTAACTTTTGGTTGTCGTTAAAGTGCATCGGCCAATTGACTGTGCTTACCCGCAATGTGAGAAATATGAAAATAAAATTGCGAAAGAAAATTTTTCCAACTCATTTGTTTGTTGGAAAGCTTGGTTTGCATCATGAAGTACTTGAGACTTTGGTGGTCAGTTCGTAAAATAAATTGAGTCCCCAATAGAGAGTGCTTCCATGTGTCTAGGACATGTAGAACAACTAAAATCTCTTTCTCATAAATGCTCAAGACCCGTTCATCCATATTAAGCCTTCGGATTTCATATGCTATGGCATGACCTTCTTGAAGCGAGCTGCTCCAAGGCAATCACCACAAGCATCACATTGGACCTAAAATGGCTTTGAGAGCTCCGGAAGCATAAGGACTAGTTGGGAGGTAAGCTTCTCTTTGCGCTTGTCAAAAACATTTTTCTCCTTAGCAGTCCATGAATACTTAAGGTTCTTCTTTGTTAAGTCATGTAATGGTCCTGCTATTTGAGAGAATTTTGCTATGAAGCGTCTATATTTTGTACGCATACCAGTAAAGCTTATTAGCTCATGTAGATTCCTTGGATTAGGCCATGCTTTTATTACCTCTAACTTCGGTGGATCCATACGAATACCATCTTGAGAGATAATATGATCTAAGTATTGAATCTTTTGAAGGAAAAAATTGCTTTTCTTTTGATTGATAAAAAGCTTGTTCTCCCTTAGTGCTTGAAAAATCACTAGGAGATGTTGCTTGTGTTCCTCCAAGGACTTGGAGTAGATAATGATATCACATCAAAGAACATTCCAGTGAATTTACGGTAGGGTCTAAAACTTTTCTCCATTAATTGATTGAACGTGGTTGGTGCATGATTCAAGCCAAAAGGCATGACTAGATGTTCATAAAGACTAAATGTTGTACGAAACGTGGTCTTTAGGATATCTTCATTTACTATCCTTATTTGATAATAGCCACTTTTAAGTTCAATCCTACTGAAGTAGGTTGAGCCTTGTAGCTTGTCATACAGATCTTCTACCCGAGGCACGAGAAATTTGTTTTTGATAGTGATATGGTTTAGTGCTCATATTCCACACACATACGATATGTACTATCTTTCTTTTGCACTAAAAGGACTGGAGAACAAAAGGCAGAGGGGCTAGGCCTCACCATACCTTTGTCTACCAATTCTTGTACTTGCCTCATGATCTCCTCTTGTTGAGCTTGGGAAACTCGATAAGGAGGTTTGTTAGGCAGTGAGCTTCCTGGTAGGATCTCAATTTAACGTTGATCATCCCCTCATTTTGGAGGTAAGTCCATAGGGATATCATCGATGAACACATCTTGGAATTCTTTTAGAAAGTTAGACAAGCCCAACTCTTCTTGATTCCTACCATTTACACTTGAGAAACATTAGGACCTTTTAAGGTCTCTTTGACAAAAATAATGTAGACAAAAATTAGGATTTTCATTGATTTGTCAAAAGCAGGAGGATTTACAAGTGGTATAGTACAACCAAACTCACTAGCATCTATACATGCTCTTTTCCCTCTAGGTGAAGTAGATTCTCCTTTCAGGGAACTTCATGTAGGTAGCCATTTGGTTGAACCATGGTGCCCCTAGGATAGCATCCTCATGTTGGAGAGGAGAGATGAAGAAGTCTTCTTTGTCGATGAAGCTTTCGACATGAAGCCTCAATTTCCCAATTAAGGGAGTAACGAAGGCTTGCTGTCCCTTGAAAGTTGTGTCAGCCATTATAGTATCTCCCATCTTGAAAGATTGGATGCCCAACTTGGTGGCCAACTCCATTGATATGAAATTGTGAGTAGAGCCAGGGTCAAACAATATGAAGGAATCATGCTCCTTTACCTTTCCCCAAACATAGGAGAGAAGTGATCCTTTGCAATGAGCATCCTCTTTTGGAGCTTCAATAGTGGAAGCTCTAGGAGTCTCATTGCGGGCATTTCTCTTGGGGCAAGAATGATAACCATGTCCTTGCTCCCCACACTTAAAACATTTGTGGTCCTTGCAAAAAGCTTCAAGATCTTCATGAAAGAGTTTGTTTTCACCTTTGTAAACTCTCTTATCCTTGAATCGATTGTTGTTGTTGTTGTTGGAATTCCCTTGGGAGGAATTTTGGGCATTGGTTCTCCCCTTTGCATCACTTTTGTCTTTGATTTCCATGGGGGGAATTTCAAGCCCCTTGTTGGAAATTGATGCGCAAAGCAACCATAGTGTGGTGGATTACTTTGGTAATAGAACTAGGCCATTGGGAGTTGACGTACTTGGCCATCTCTTTAGGTAATCCCGCACATACATGTTGCTTTTTCCTCGGCAAAGTCTATCTTTTGAAAGACAATAGCCTTGAGATGTAAATCCCAAAACTTGTCTAAATATTTGTGGATAGGGTCATGAGAGAGAAGCTTCAAACTCCACCATTTGGTCAGCACTTTGTCCTTTGCATCACTTGCACAAGGAATTGCTTCATGATGGAAACTTGTAGAGTTTTCCATGTCTTTGGGGCTTTGCCATTGCCACAAAGGCTATCCCACCATTGACGAGCCGATTTTTGGAAGTGCATGGCTACATGGCGTAGCTTGGAGGTTTCTGTGAAGCCCTTGTCTCCAAAGGCCGCATTAAATTGTTGGATGAAGGCCATTACTTTGTCGGTTGCACCAAAGGTGTCATCATAGGTGAGAAAAGAGATACTCTTTTCTCTCTCTTTGAACTTCTTGAGCTTTTGTGACCTTCACCATGCAGGGTAAGATTTGAGATGCCCTCCCCTCTTGTATTCTCTGGGAGAATAGCCATAGTTTTTGTCGAAAGAGGACGAAGGTGAAGAAGAAGGAGAAGAGGTTGACCTCTTTCTTGCTCTTTTCTTCTTTTCTTTCCTCTCTTCCCTTTCAGTGTGACGAGGAGAAGGACTATGGGTTGACCGTTTCCTCTTGGGAGGAGTTGGCGATCCTCTAGACCACCATCTTTGTGGAGCCACATCTTCTGAGAAACTTAGGGATTCATTAATTTCTCATTCTTTGGATTACTCCTCTCGTATGGGAGAGAGTCTTCTTTTGGGGGTCTCATCAAGAGGCCTCCTAAGCTCTCTCTCCTCTTTGGGAGGAAGGGAAATCCCACAAGCACGAATTTGTTAATTTCGGCTTACAAACCAGGGTTGCCCATAGCTTGTTGCAACCTAGTAGCAAGATAATTAACAAACATGGGGGCATCATCATTAGCACCTTCATGTGCAAAATTGAAGTTATTAATGTTCATTCTACTCTCTTGGTTATTGTCAGCCATGTTAACTAAACTTATGTGTTTACTTAGTGAATGCTTTGGCAATCAAAAACCTTAGTTGCTACTCCTCTTAGCCTTTGAAAATCAGCACTTAAGTATCTACACCCACGGCTCGAATGGGTTAATTATAGAGAGTAGTGGAGTGGGTCTAAAATTGCAGAGTTGCTGACGGACAACTCCTTTCAGAATTCTTATGGCTCAATAATGGTAAAGCCGTAGGAAAGTCTAAAATGACCCCATTATTAAGACCAAAGCTCTTGAGGCGTGCACCATATCCGACATAGTGGGCTCAACAAAACCGATAATAGATCCCAACCCCACTTACCCTAATATAATCAACAAAATCAACCGTTAGTAGGCTACTTAAGGACCTTCCGCAAGAAAAGAGAAACCAAATGCTCTGATACCAATGTAATGGAAATGGCCTATGAACTTTGAGAACAGCGGAATTAGGAGAATTAAAGAGAGTATTTTTGTGAGACTACTTTGAGAACATAGAGGGTGAACTTAATTAGCAGTTGCAACATAACCGTAGTACTTAATTAAATCGACATGAACAATACTCAAGAGAGAGAGTTTAAAGAACTTGATACAATTGAGGACCAAATTTATGTGGAGCCGGTCACCCCTCCAATAGGCTTTTGTATCATAGATTCTCCCATCAAGAGAGACTTGGTATAATACAATCTTTGTGTTCCTTGTGACCCAGGTGATGCAATGAAGATGGAAAGCTTCACACATCACGCACATAACATAGACTTTGTAGAAATCATTAACTGTCCCAAGCCTCAGTCCCAAGGCCTCAAACACCTTTGAAGGTGGAGAGAGCTAGCGAGGAATGAGGGTAGGTAAGAGAAAGAAGAAACATTCCATAGGAGAAAGAAGTGATTCCTCACTTAACATCACTCTTCTTGCTAGAATACATAATAGCATAGTACTGAAGATGGAGAAGATGGCAAGCTTAAGCATTGAAGCATGGCTCTTGGTTGGATTTGCATTCCATAGCCAAGAGTGTTGGTGTAGGCTCTCAAATTCTCAACAAGGTTGGAGGAGGGGATGGAGTTCTTCCACTTTCACAAAATGAGAATGCTTGAAAAATGAGTGTGTGATATGTGTATACCGCCAAGCATACCCCTTGATTGCTTTGAGCAAGCCCTCCTTTTTGCTCAAGCCTGAAGCTCATTGGACCCCTCTCCCCACTAACCAATCACATGCACAATGCATTTCAAGCACATGGGTAATCTTTGGAGAAGTGTCCTCCTTACCCCTTTGAGAGAGAGAGACAAAACTTGAAAATGTCTAGATATTTGTTGAATTCAACTAGAAGCTCATTAGACCCCTCTTTAGCCCAGCCAATAGGATTCAAACACACCATGTGGCTAAGCATAGTGAGAATCTGACATGCGTCCATGTGTCCCTTCAGAAAGGGGGTGCCCTTTGGGTGAGTGGGAGGTTAAGTCAAAGATTCCCCTAACTTTGGGGCTTTCCTCCCTCCTTTGTACGGTCACTTTTTGACTAAAGCACCATACTTCCCATGCATGGGAATCTTCTCAAGCACCTTCTTCATCAAGCATGGCAAGCACCTTAAGCACCTTAGTCAGCAAAAGCACGACAAGCACCTCAAGCACCTTAGTCAGCAAGCACGACAAGCACATCAAGCTTAGGTTGGGTTCATTACTATGATATTATGTATGCTAGCAAGAAGAGTGATGATAAGTGAGGAACTACTTATTTCTCCTATGGAATGCTTCTTCTTCCTCTTCATACCCTCATTCCCCGCTAGCTCTCTCCACCTTCGAAGGTGTTTGAGGCCTTGGGACTGAGGCTTGGGATAGTTAATGTTTTTTGCAAAGTTTATATTATGCTTGTGATGCATGAATCTTTCCATATTCATTGCATCACCTACGCCACAAGGAGCACAAAGATTGTATTGTACCAAGTCTCTCTTGATGGGAGAATCTATTATACAAATGCCTATTGGAGGGGGGACCACCTCCACATAAATCCAGTCCTCAACTGTTGTCATGTTCTCTAAACTCTCTCCATTGAAAAAGTATGGTTCATGCCAAGTTAACTAAGTACTATGTTTATGTTGGTACCATCAATTAAGTTCACCCTCTATGCTCACAAAGTAATCACACAAAAATGCTTTCTCTAATTTTCCTAATTCATCTACTCTCAAAGTTCATAGGCCATTTCCCGATTACAATACATTTCCCTACCAGCAATTTACAAAGGGTATAAAGTATAGTTTTTCTATCTATTTTAGAAAAACATGTTAGTATATTCTTCCAAAATCACAATATAATCGAGTAAGTCATGACAAGGAATCATAGAAATTGACCCATTAGTTTACCATGCAATAGTAGAAATTTCACCTATTTAAAAATTCCATGAAACATGTTGCTAATTTCAGTTAGCCTTTGCCCTTTGGAAAGGATAAACAAGGGGAAGGCTCACTTTGGCATTCTAAAACAAAAAGATAAGGAAGTATTACATGAGGCTCTTCAATGAAGGTACCGATTCACAAACTTAAAAACCAAGAAGATTTTGATGCTTCACATGCAAAGGTAGGTCCAGTAAGTATTATAAGGTGAAAGATCATGATGGCATATTACATAAAATTATAGAAACAACTTCTTCTTCATAGCTCTACCTCTATACTCAAAAGAGCATCCACATGTTTCTTCTTGTTGCTCCATGTGATAGAAGCACTCCAAAGTGAGAACATGAATCCACTAGTAACCTACAATCGTATGTACTACCAGCCCAATCTGCATCTGTGTAGCCATAGAGATGCACTCCACATCAACCCTATAAAAGAGTGCATAATCCAAAGTAGTCTTCACATAGCACAAAGGGCACCTCACTACATCCAAGTGTGGTTTTCTAGGAGACTGCATAAACTGACTCACCAATCCAATTGTGTAGCTGAAGTCTGGACGTGAGATAGTCAAGTAGATTAAGTTACCTACAATCTTCCTATACATGGTAGCATTATCAGGCACTTGACTTGCATCATTCCCCAACTTCAAATTCTGATCCAAGGGCATTGAAACTGGCTTACAAGCAACCATACAATACTTTTTCAACATATCCAAAGCATATTGCCATTGTGACAACCATACACCTTCTTCTATACGAATAAGTTCAATGCCCAAGAAATAATGCAAGTCTCCAAGTCTTTGATGTCAAACTCTTGCATACGTAGAGCCTCACGCCCTCTGCTTCAACCACATTATCACCTCCAACAATAAAATCATCCACATAGATGCATATTACCACAGTTCCTACCTTATTCTTCCACACATACAATGAATGGTCCGCATCAGACATCTCAAAGCCCAATGCCATACTTGCATAACCTTGTGGCTGCTCCATATACATAGTTTCCTCCAAGTCTCCATTCAAAAATTCATTCTTTACATCCATTTCTTCCAACACCCATTTTAATGCGGTAGCCACTGCAATAAACACAAGAACGGTAGCTATCTTAGCTATAGGACTGAACGTCTTTTCATAATCAATCTCATAAGTTTGTGCATAACCTTTGGCCACAAGTCTAGCAGTGTACTTAGTCACACTACCCAGCATTATGCTTTATTTTGTAAACCCACTTACATTCAATTGCCTTCTTTTCCTTTGGTAATGGCACCAATTTCCATGTTCCATTTGTATCAAGTGCAGCCAACTCTTCATCCATAACTTGCCGCCATTTTTCATCCTTAACAACATCCTCAAAACATGTGGGTTCTACTTCCTCTGTAATCTTTTCCATAAATGGACAATGATGAGCCACATAACTATCATAAGTCAATCTTTGCACACAATTTCTTGCTCTTCCTGACCTGCATGGTCCAGGATCACTTCTAGGTACACTATTCCTTGCTTGCATTCTTCTTGCATCCAGAGTCTTCACACAGGGTATGCCAACTCCTCATCCAAATTTTGCTCAGAACCATTGCTATCGCCATCATCATAACCAACACTCAAGTTTGGAAACTTAGGGGCATCATCAACTTTTTCCTTTCCTTTCCTTGATACATTTGAAGAGTTTGTAGAACTCACTCTTTCACATAACATGCCACTTCATGGATTCTCATTATGACTTGCACTAGAGGCCCCTTGCAACCCACACAAAACTTGTGACTGCCCTCTTGTATTGTTTGCAGCCACATTCTCTCTTACATCAGTCCCAAATCATCTTTTACATCAGCATAACAACTTGCCATTTCATAAAGAATGACATCCTTGCTCACCCTCACTTTAACCGTGATAGGAATGTAACACTTGTACCCTTTTTGCTCAAGGGAATAGCCAATGAGCACATATTTTTATGCTTTTGGATATAGGTTACTTATTAGCTCATCCAACACATGCACATATGCAATACATCCAAACACTTTAAAATCTGATATATTTTGGTTTTTCACCATTGAACTTTTTTTTAGGTGTCATATCATGTACTATAGGAGTAGGGGTCCTGTTCATAATGTAGACACTTACAACAACAACCTCAACTTAATAACAATGAGGAATTTATCAATGCTCTAGCCACTACTGCAATGTGCCTGTTCTTTTACTCAACAACACCATTTTGCTACGGAGTATACCTGCGTGAAAATTGCCTCTAAATTCCATGCTTTTTTAAAAAAACCATTGAATTCATTGGAGAAGTATTCTCCCTCTCCATCTAACCTCAGGCACTTTCCATGTTTCCCAATCTATTTTTCAACCATAACTTTGAAATTTTGAAAATGCATAGACACCTCACTTTTTTGCTTTATGAAGTAGACCCATACATTCCTTGTATGGACATCAATGAAATTCACATAGTATCTACATCCACCCATAGATGCAGTCTTTGTTGGACCATACATCTATATGCACTAAATCCAATGCATTCCTGCTTACATGCTTATCATGAGGAAATGATGTTTTTTCGTGCTTTCCAAATTGACAAGCTTCACAAACTTTTTGCATTTCAGTAACTCAAAATGTAGGTAAACCAATAACCATCTCTTTTGTCTGTATCATTTTAAACCTGTGTGAATTTACATGACCAATACATTTGTGCCAAATCTCTATATCTAGAATAACACCTACACCGCCTGAAAACATGGTAGCATTCACTTTGGGCACATTTAGATCCAAAGTAAACATTTTGTCCACTTTCTTTCCTTGCGCAACCAGCCTTCCATCCTTGTTATGCTCTTCGACAAAGAGACCATCGGAGTTAAACTTGATTTGTAAACCCTCCTCAACCATTTGCCCAACAAAAACTAGGTTCTTTGTAATGTTGGGTACATGAAGTACATCAAACATGTATGTTAGAAGCTGGACACACCCCACGGCATCTAACTACTCGACGGACTATTATTTTTGTAATTATTCATTCATTGAGGAAAACCCGATTTTTCACCTTGTAAATATTGGGACTTACAGAAGTTTCCAGATTGTATTCCAATTTTGATAGTTAGATTGAATAGATGGTTGATTTCGGAACTTTAGGGTTTGAGAAGTTGTAAGGTATATGTACCACTTTTTGACCTTCATGAAGGACCTTTTGTCATTTAAAAAAAAAGGAAGTTTGAAGTCTGTGAGTGAGCATACTGTGTATGAGAGAGAGAGTGTGTGAGCTTCGTCTTGAGGCTACGTGTGCTACGGTGGTCGGAATCGAGTGCGGAGAAGTGCAGCGTGTTGCCCCCGACTAGAGCTACGCGCCGATACCAACATTGCGCGCGTACGGTCCGGCTTTGGGAGCTTCTTCTACGAGCTTCATCGGTTGTTTGGGTGAGCATACGTTATCCGATTTCGCATTGCAGCATATCCACGCGTTCACATTGAGTAGAACTACACATTAGGCACTTCAGATTTCGGAACCGAAGACCTGCAGATTTCGGCCAGACATCCTACGTGTTTCTGCACCGGGTGTTTTTGGTCGTGATTTTGGTTCATAGACCTTAGGGAGAGTGGCCTATAGGTAGTAGTAGGGTCTCCTTCAAGTTCTATGGTGTTTCGAAAATGCTTGATGGGTGTTCGGCTCTAGCAAGCGTTGTAGGAAGTTTCCTCTTTTGCACTCTTGAAGGCTGTGACTTAGACAATTGGTAGAGACCTCTGTAGGAATTAGTTAGGAGTCGGTTGAGTGTAGGTTGACACCTTATGATTGCTTCCACACGCCTGCGGGTCGAGCTTCGTCCTTAGCTGACATTACTTGTTAGGTGAGTTCTCGCTGTGCTGACGTTCGTCGCAGCGTACCCGTCCAACATTGGCGCCGCTGTCGGGGATGAAAACCTTATGTAGGTGACCGAGACTAATCCTTGAGGATTGGGATTTTTGGCTTGCCAAGAGTCTCGCTTTACATTTAGATAGGATCAGAGGGTGGAGGACTCTCTAGGTCTTAGAAGGAGTTTAGGAAGCGTGTGTCTGGCTTAGATCCTTCGACTTAGGTAAAGGAGGTAGACTTAGGTAGTTTTAGGTAGTAGTCGAGTTCTAGAGTAGGAGTTGGAGTGGTAGAAGCGGTGAGAGGTAAGCTTGAGAGTCAGGAGAGACCAAAAAGCAACCAAAAACACCATTATCACCATTTCTTCATGATAGGTAGGAGTAGAGTAAGTAGGACATCATGATTCAGATCTAGAGCATTTCATGCATGTACACTTGCTTGGTATAATCATTAAAAGATTGTAAAAGACGCAAAAAGACGCAAAAGTGTGGTTGAAAGCCTAATTGAAGTCCAAAAGTTACTGTGAGTGTTTCTGATATATCTACAAAGCATCAAGAGCATTCCTGTCAAAAAAAACTTTAATTTTAAGCCAGGAGAGATCCTACGCGTAGGATGTCTACAGGCCAATCTGGGAGGATTTTTGGGATTTTGAGTTGACCAGTGTGTTCAGAAGGTAGGGTTTACCCTAATTTCAACTGGAAAGGGGAAATTTGGACATATCTTGACAAGATAATGCCAGATAGACTGAAATTGCTAGACATCCTACCCAAATAGTGCCAAAACGTTAACTTGAGACCAAAACCATAAGATGGTTGCATGAGTGTGTCTTGCATGATATATTGAGTGACTGAAAGGGGTTTCATCTCATTTGGGTAAGAAAATTGGATTCAAAGTGGACTTTAGCACTTTCGACTGAAAAAAGCAAAAACAGCTGAAGTTTGGGACTTTTGACATCCAAATCAAAATCTAAGCATACCACTGGAATACTGACATCAAAGGGAAACTGTGGGACAAATCTGGGGTCAAACAGGCCAAAAAGACATCCTACGCGTAGGATGACTTCTGAGTGATTTGGGACTCCAAACTGAATTCTGAGTATACCAAAGTGATCAACAACTCAAGGGGAGCTCAAGACTTGAGTTTAAAGCCATTCTGAAGAAAAAGACATACTACGCGTAGGATGTCTAATGCAAGAAAATGAAGCCAGACTTTGACTTTGGGCATTTCAAGGTGTTATATAGCCTAAAGCAAGCATGTTAGTCAATTTTGGTCCAATTTGGAGTTGATTAGACTGATCAATACCATCAACAGGCCGTCAGAACAAATTTCTGACTCATTGACCAGCTAATAGGTGTCCAAATCAAAAAGTAAAAGCAGCTGTAAGCTCATCACAACAAAGGAAAACAACAGTGCAAAAATCCAGGCAAAACACAGCAGGAGACATCCTACGCGTAGGATGTCTATTGGGGCATACTGCAGAGAAAATTTGACCTGGCTTAGATAGTGAGGTTCCATTTGGCTTAAGGGTTCCAGAACTTCTTTCAGAAGTGAATTTGGACCTTGTTTGCCCATTTGACAAAGCAAAGACTGAATTCAGACTTTTTCGCATAAATTGGCCAACATCAGAGGGAAGTATTGTTCCACATTAGCAAACCTAATCCAGAACATCAGCAGTGTATAAAATACAGTAGTGGTTGAGATTAACTCTCCAGTTATACCAATCATTACTAAGATAACCTCTAGCAGATAAATGCTTTGATTCAATTGCCGAAATTAAAATGCTTGTGTACATGTATATTCAGCAATAGGGCAAGAAGTTGTGCAGAAACTGACCCATTGCCAGGTGAGTGGTTGAATTTGTGATAAATTGCATTGATAAGTTTGATGAATTTAAGATCAGGAAGATACATTTTTAGAGACCAGAAGGTGGCAGGTGACCAAGGTAGCTTAGTGTCCACCGAAGAGAGTATAACTCAGGCAAGGCTAGATCCGCTAGCACCGATTATTGAGGAAGGTAGTCATACTGACACTTCGTCAGACAAATCTTTCTTCATGATGGGTAGTCAACAGCCAAGAGATTTCACCTATGATGGACCTATGCGAGGAGGAAGCACCTCCCAAAATCCTTTGAATGATTCCATGCTCACGGTGATCTTCTTAGAGGGAACAAACTCAAGAGGAGCCCTAGTCTATTCTGACTATCGAGGCCGCAAGTGCATTTGTATCGAAGAGAGGCCAGCACAAAGATTGAAGATAATCTAAGTGTATGATGACGGAGATAGATTCCGAGACGAAAAGGGGAACCACTATTTAATAGTTAGCAACCCTGAAGATTACAACAGATATGGAGATAACGTGGAAAAAGGGAAAATGGTTTCAGAAACTCAAGAACCGCCACCAAACATTGATCGGCCCGGAGCTATTTTTATATATGATAAGAAAACAACCAGGATTCCAACTTATAACGATAATGTGGGAATCAACAAACATGAGAGTGAGGGTATTGTCTCTTACTTTCGCAGCAAAGACAAGGTTCTCTACTTATTCTCTTATGAAACTGCTACGGGGAAGGGCATAGTTTTTGTTGATAGATATGGGCAAGAATACCAGCGTATTCTCCCAGAGGAAGTAGAAAGAGCAACAGGTCCAGGAGCATCAGCATATGTCCCTGAGGAAATGCCGAGATCCGTCCACACCCCAAGCAAGTCAACAAATCCATTTTCAAATGAGTATGACACTACCTCACATTCCACCAGATCGCAAGCATTCAACAACCAAGACCAACTAGCAAACCAGCCATCATTGCAGGCATGGCTTCGACAGAGTGCAACAATGGAACCAGACCAAAATCGAGACGGTTATCAAGCCGCATGAGGGCTCAGGGATTTGCAAGAACCACCACACTATTCAAAGTATCAAGCACAGAGTAAGACACAAGGGTCGACCGAGCCTCGAGGACCACCCATGGAACGAGTTCGAAGAGATGAACCACCTCTAGCGAGAACCGTTAGAAATTATGGCTTAGGAGCACCATTGGGAGAGAAACCAGCCTATCAGAGAAGGCATGAGGAGGTGTATCGACTTGGACGGGGTGATCCAATGATGAGGTTTGTAGACCATCGCAGAATTAGACCTTCTCAAGTGCAAAAATGGGTAAACAAGAAATACACAGGAAACAGAGACCCAAGAGATCATGTAGCAGCCTTTGTGCATGTAATTAGAGCCGAAAAGGTGTTAGATTTTCCTACCCAATTTGCAGGGTTTGGACTAACCCTAGAGGATGATGCTGCAACTTGGTTTGAGTCTGTGGAGCGTAGAGACTTTGAGTCGATGGAGGAAGTGTTTGACGAGTTTATTGAGGAATTCTCTCAAAGGGGAATAGGTCATAATACCGTCTCACAAATCCATAAATTCAAACAAAAAGATGGAGAATCTGTACAGAAGGCAGCCCTAAGATTAAAAAGATATGTTAAGTTCTGTCCTGTTGAAGAACTGCCAACTCAGTCCAGACTTATGCTGATATTCATCCAAGTACTAAGGAATGCAGATCTCCAGAAAGACTTACATATGAAGAGGAGCACGACGTTGAATGAGTTGACCAAGGAGGCTCTGTACCTTGTGGACAATTGTGCGGTCTACAAAGAAGGGGAGTTCAAGGACCTTGATGACGATTCATCTTCACAACAAAGTGGGAGCAAGTCTTCCAAGACAACACTGAAAGGAGAAATAGTGATAAACCACGAGCAGCTCGTAGATGAAGTGCTAAAAAAGATCAACTTGTACGCCAAACCCCAGGCTAAACAGCCCAAGTGGTGTGCTAATGAACAAAAATGGACAAACCATGGGACCGAGGAATGTTATTATAACAAGGGATATGTGAGAGAGAGACCTTACGCTCCCCAAGTTTCAGTATCTTCCCCTCAAGTACCACCGATGCCCAGATATCAAGCAGGCAACTTACCAGGACCTGTAGGTGTAGAAAGACCACAAACGGTGTTGGGGCAACAACCACCCCTACCAGGTTTACGACCAGTTGGTATAAGATACACACCAACGGTAACTGAATCAGAAGAAAAGGCTTTGGTGCCTATGCATGCATATTATGAAGATCCCAATGGATATGCGGCAAACCCTGTCTATTATCAACCAGAAGAACCCTCGACACCAGAACCATGGAGCATGATAGGGAATCAAGGACCGCCAACTGCTGCACAGGCCGCAGGAGAAGGAAGATATAGCTTAGATGAACGAGCATTGTTGTTCATAGCCAATGGAGGCATGGGCGGACAGAGACAAGCTTACCAGCAAAGAGGGGCTCAAGGAGCACCTCAACAACCCAAGGGACCCTGTTACAATTGTGGAGGAGACCATTGGCTGAGAGACTGTCCTCATGATGAAATCATTAGAGTCAATGAGTATTGCCCAGAATGTGGAATTACTCATTTGATTCCCGATTGCCCTAAAAACCCGAGCAAAGGAGAAAAAACCACCTTGAACCTGTTAGAAACAGTACCTTCCAGTGGAGGATTGGAAAATGAAACAATCATACCTATTCAGGCGGTAACACGAGACCAAGCCCAAAGAAGGACGAACGAACCCATAGTAGAAGAACCAAAAACCAATGCCCAAAGTTCAGAAACGAAAAATTAGAGAAACATGAAGAAACAAAGGAAAGACTCACTAATGATTATGAGTCCAGAGGAGAGCCTATCATAGTGCCAAATACCATCGATGGGGTAAGTGACGGGGTCCATCCTAAAACATTGGCAAAAATGGGTAAGGACGGTAACGGTTTAGATGATCTGTGGAAGCAAATCCGAGAGGCCAACGAGGCTAATAGGATGAGTAACCACATGAATAACATGAGAGAAGAAAAGAACGTGATCTTACCTCCTATTGAAGAATTTGAGGCAAGATCACAAATGAACTTAGAAATACATTCACAAGGGGGAGACCAAGGATCTATTAGTTCGGGGCACAGCCAACTAGACTCTTTGAGAACTTTACCCTCTTACCTGGGAGAATATGAAGCTAAGTCGGAAGTGAGAGAAATCCCATCTCAAAGACTTTCTTCTAACAAGGTGATGGATTCGCAAGGATTGATTGAGTTGTTATCCACCCCGGTGACATGCACAATCACGTTAGCAGAACTCCTAAGGTTAAGACCAAACATGTGGACCACAGTAGAAAAATTCATAGAAAAATTTGGAGTGAAAGACCCCACCTTGAAGCTCCAAGAAGAAATCAGGGAGTTGGACAGCCCTAACCTAAACACTAGACTGGTACCATTGAATAAGGTTGGAGAATATTGCGAGGGAGAAGACAGAAACACCACGCTACCGATAGAATTCCAAGGAGTAGTCTCCAAGGCTATTCTTGACAGTGGAGTGGGAGTTGCTATCGCCACCAAAGAAATTTGGAAAAAATGGGGAAAACCAGCTCTGAGGGCTACCAGAATGAAACTGCAGTTGGCAGATGGGTTCATGGAGAAGCCTCTAGGACTCTTAGAAAAAGTAATTGTCACTTCGTGCGGAATCGAGTATGAGCATACATTTGCAATAGTCGATTTCGATAAAAAGAACAATTATGATATAATCTTGGGACGACCATTCATGCGACAACTGAAGATGGTCCAAGATTGGGGTTATGACCACATATACCTCAGACATGGCGAGACGACAACTAAAATACATCTGAAAGACCATAGTTACAAAGATGTAAACCAAACACCAGTGGAAGAGTTTGATTCGGCTACGGTAGCAGGATCGGAACTACCAGCATGGTTAGGGCAACCAAAAGAGCTATGGATGTGCGGAACTTCACATTGTGGAAGCTTAAGAAGAGAGGAATGTGTCTTAGAAAGAGCAATTGAGGACAAGGAGTATATTCCGGAACCTTTCCCTGAAGATGCCTTGGAACCTCTAGAATGGGAACACATACTGGCAACGTTGGATGTCTGTACCATTACCGACAATCCAACAACAAAATTTTGCGATAAGGATGGCTATGATGTGCTACCCTATTACATGGTAAGCGTTATACCAGAAAAAGAGACGACACAACCTCCAGAACAAGAAGAGTTTTACAACTCCTCTGAACATTTGGAAGTAAATGATGCTGCAGATAATGAGTGTTCAGACACCTCAAGTGAGCGTGGAAATGAAGCCGAGAATATCAAGTTTTATGATTTTGCTAATCAACACCGTAGACGCCAAGAACGCTATAGGAGGAAAAGAGCAGGAAACAAAGTGAGAGAGAACCTGATGCCCAGGATAAAAGGTAAAACTCACTATTTGATGCTTGTAAAATCTGAGGATTGTGTAAAAAATCAAATATTAGGAAAATTCTCAGAAAATAAAAAAGAAAGAACGCGAGGAGAAATAAAACAGGTAAGAAAAGCTAAAACCGAAACAAAATCACAAAAATTTGAAAAAATAAAAAAAAGAAACAACAAAAGACCAAGAGTGGACCAAACTGGAGCGTAAACAGAAATATCAAGAACTGAAACGGTCTTTGAGAGAGATATGGACTACTGAAGAAGATAGTGATGGAAAAAGGGAGTCAGAAAAGGGCAACATGAACGTACTAGCACACTATCGTAAATTTACTATCCAAGATAGAAAAATCATTATGACACCACCAATCAGGGAGAGAAACAACCAAGAATCTTACGATGGGCCTGAAAATGCAAAAAAAATAGACCTCACAAAACCAGGTGAAAAGCCTCAGCCGGTCTATATAGCTAACGATTTAGAGCCTGAGGAGGAAGCACAGCTAACAGAACTTCTCACAAAGTATAAAGATGTGTTCGCTTGGTCTTATAAAGACCTCAAAGGAGTTGATCCATTGATATGCCAACATACAATTCCTTTGAAATCCGATGCAAAACCTAGCAAACAACGTCCTTATACATATAATGACACATTTGCTAAACGAATCAAGGAAGAGATTGATAAACTGATGGAAGCGGAATTCATCTATGAGATTTAACATACAGATTGGGTGTCACCCATTGTGGTAGTTCCCAAAAAGAATGGAAAACTGCGGATGTGTGTAAACCTCAAGAAGGTGAATGCAGCAACCATAAGGGATAATTATCCCTTGCCAATCACAGAACATGTACTAGAGCGAGTGGCCGGGTTTTCAGGATACAACCAACTGGCAATAGCAAGGGAGGATCAACACAAAACAGCGTTTGCCACAGAATGGGGGATTTATGCATATCGAGTTATGCCATTTGGCTTAACAAATGCACCAGTCACTTTCCAGAGGTTAATGACTCACGGTTTCAAGGAATACCTAAGAATATTCTTAGAAATTTACATGGATGACCTGTGTGTACACTCTCTTCTGCGAGAGGAACATATTGACCATTTGCAAAAGGTCTTTGAAAAGTGCAGAACATATTGAATCTGTCTAAACCCGGAAAAGTGTGTATTTATGGTTAAGCAAGGACGAATCTTAGGACATATTGTCTCAAAAAACGGCATAACCACAGACCTAGACAAAGTCAAAGTCATTGTAGACCTGCCCAGGTCTACTAATGCGAAACAAGTGCAATCCTTCATGGGGCACTGCGGATATTATCGAAGATTCATATACATGTATGCGGTTATCGTACAACCTCTGTATCGGTTGCTAGTCAATTTCGAGTGGACCAGGGAGTGTGAAACTTCATTCCAAAAGCTGAAGGAAAACCTTATATCAACACCTGTATTAAAGGCACTAGATTGGGAAAAGATATTCCATGTGCACATTGATGCTTCAGCATATGCCATTGGAAGTATTCTAGCTCAACCTGGAGATGGAACAATGGATTTTCCGGTTTGCTGTGTGAGCCGAGAGTTAAACAGTGCAGAAAAGAACTACACAACCACCGAGAGGGAAGGGTTAGGAATGATTTATGCTGTAAAGAAATTTCGGCATTATTTGCTTGCAAACAAATTTGTGTTCTTCACGGATTATCAAGCTCTTTTGTACCTAGTAAATAAACCTTGCCATACAAGAAGAATCGTACGCTGGTTTATTATATTGCTAGAATTTGACTTCACAGTGGTGATCAAAAAGGGTAAAACCCATCTGCGAGCAAATCATCTTTCAAGGATACACAACGGGGAAGCTACTGAAGGAGTAGATAATGACATACCAGATGCTTATCTTTTCAACATTGAAATGGTACCCAAATGGTCTCAGGAAATTGTTAGCATTCTTTCCTTCGGACATGAGTTTGATAATACGGAGTGCAGATCCAAACAGCAAACAATTCGACAAACAAAGAACTTCCAGTTGATAGCACGATGGCTGTATCATCTTGAATCTGACCTAATCGTACGATTATGTATAAATCCAGAAGAATTCGAGTGCTACCTTGAAGAGGCACATGTCTAGGGTTGTGAATTTCATTGTTCAACAGTGAAAACACATCAGAGACTGAAACAGTTAGGGGTTTATTGGCCAACTATGTATGCGGACACACATTCTCATGTTACCAATTGTACAGTATGTAGTGCCAAACGACTAGTGGATCAGGCAACTTTGTTTCAGGTGAACATAGCACCTGCATGGAGTCAATATATCATTGACTTCTTAACCACTAGGACGTTCCCTGAGAACATTACAAGAGCACGTGAAAAAGCTATAGAGCGGAAAGCTCGCGACTTTCAGTTAATTGGGAATCATCTCTATAAGCGAGGAAAGGACAATCAACTTAGAATCTGTGCAAGTGAAAGCAAATACCTGCTGATTCTAGAACATGCACATAGAGGAATAAGTGGAGGCCATTTCTCGGGTGATAAGATGGAAAAAATTGTCTTAACCGCAGGAATTTGATGGCCTACATTGCACATGGATGCCGACGAGTTTGTAAAGCGTTGTGATGCGTGTCAACGCACCAAGATACCAATAAAACGAGATGAGATGCCATTAAGGCCAATGATGGGGGCAAGGGCATTTGCAAAATGGGGCATTGATTTTGTGGGACCTATATCACCCCCTACATATCGCACCCATACCCAATATATCATTGTGGCTATGGACTATCTCACAAAATGGGTCGAAGCCAAAGCAACACAAAAAGCTGATGCATGCACCACGACACAATTTTTGTATGAGAATTTTTTTGTACGTTACGGGTTACCAATAGAAATTGTCAGTGACCGTGGAACACACTTTCTCAATGAAGTCATTGAATATCTACTAGGGAATTCATGATCATACATAGGAAATCAGCACCATACCATCCACAGGCCAATGGGCAAGCTGAGGCCACAAATAAAACACTATGCACGGTTCTCACTAAAATAGTGTCAGAGTCAAGAACAGATTGGGATCAGCAACTACACTCAACACTATGGGCATACAAGATAGCTTACAAAACATCAATAGGAACAACACCATACAACATGGTGTTTGGCCTAAATGCTATACTACCCATAGAGTTTTTAATCCCAACTCTACGAGTAGCAACAAGCTTGGAATCGACAGGCCATGAGCTCTCTTCAAGAATTGATGATCTTGATAAGCTGGATGAACTCCTCTTGCGAGCTGTCGCTTCAATCTATGCTAAAAAGAGAAGACAAAAGGAATTTTTTGACAAACATGTGCATACCAAAGAGTTCAAAACAGGTGATTACGTACTTGTTTATACCTTGAAGCAACATGCCAAGAAACTTAAAAAGCGAGGGATGGGACCATTTGTGATTAGTGATCTATCACAAAGTGGAGCTGTCAATCTTGCTACATTAGCAGGTGAAGAAATGACAAACTGGATTAGTGGATGTCGACTAAGGAGGTATCATCCACCACTCACACAGGAGATGCTCCAACAAATTCATCAAGGAAAACAACGAATGAAGGAAAAAGAGAGAGTACGGGAGGAAGCTCAAGCCGAAGCACAGGAACGCATTGCAAAAAGACGGCTTCTGCGACAACAACAGAAAAGTGGAGCACCATTGCGAATCAATGCCGTTCTACTGCCTGAGTTGGAGGAGGAAACAGTGGAGCCAATAATTACTGTCAAAGTAGGCAACAATCAAGTTGAATCAACGGCTTTGCTTGATTCGGGTGCTCAATCAAATTTGATCTCTTACGGATTATACCAACAGCTCAAAGTCACAGATCAACTTCATCCTACTCCCCAAGTGCTGGAAAGTAGCACATCACACCCATTGACAACATTGGGATGGACTATATTGCATGTACAGATACATCAATATATCTATCCACACAAATTCTATGTGGTGACAGATGAAAGCACACAACACCCAATGATGCTAGGACAACCTTGGCAAAAAGCATACAATGTGCAGATAGATTGGAAAGCAAAGGCTGTCAAAATTCAACATGAACATGAACGACAGGTGATAGCTTTTGCTCAGCAATACCATCATGATCAACCGCAAGCCATGCAATCACTGGCAACAAAGACAAAAGCACAAATGCCATCAAAGAACAACATGAAACCTGAGACCAACAAACAGGTAAAAGCCAACCATGCTAATTACAGACAGATGAAGTCACCGGCCACAATGCAAAAATCTAGGCTACCAAAACAAGGTAAACAAGTATGGATGCGGAAGGATAGAAATGCAATGGCGGAAAAACAACAATGTAACAAACGGATTCCAATAGAGCAAACGGTTCAACCCCAAACCAAGGGCATAAAAAAGATGTGGATACCAAAGAAAATGCTTACCAATAATCCAAATGTCACTCAGATTTGGATACCAAAGCAAAAGCAAAAGGAACTACCTGCCGTACACGCAATAATGGAAGGCAGAGAGCGGCATTTCAAAAAAGGAAACCGATATATGTGGATGCCGATGAAAGACAAACCAATGGCAAACAAGAAAGTGCCAAACCATCTACAAAAGTCGGCAGCAACAAAATACCAATGGAAAGCCAAGGCCATAAGGCCCATAGATATTACATCCCAGCCAATTCTATCCTCAGAAAAAGCTACGACTCCATCAACAGCGTCGGCAAAGCAATTGCCTCTTGCCAAAAGGACAATTAAACAGAGAGAAGTAGAGTTACAGCTGCTACTTGCAAAGAAAACAGGAAGCCTCGACGGCGAGTGCCGATAAGCATCTTGCTTATTCCCTTCTCTTGCACAGCATTAATTTTTCCATGCATTGACCGAGTATGCATAAAATAGGGCCACATTAATCGGCCAGGCATTAGCACAACTTTTTCAACCTATGAATGGCACATACTCCGAGGCGAAACCTTGTCATCCGGGAGGACTCCGACTAGGAGGGGGGGAGGCATTCTAGAGGCACTCTCAAATGCGGAACCAATGACAGAAACAACAAAAAAGGGCATGATTTTTGACTATTTTAAGGGTTGTTGTTTGATTGCGAAATTTTCTGGAGTAACCCAAGCACATATGCCCTTATACAGCATGAATCTACAGGTATATGGGGCCAAACGCCAAATCAAGCCCCTAGGTGTGTGTATATAAGTAGAAATAGCCATTTTTCGGGCAAAATATTGGTAAAACGGAGAAATCCGGCCATAAAAATTGCATGTGAGTGTGTATAATGTGTTGCGGTGATGTTTGTGATTTATTATGATTTTTGGGGATTTTTTGGGTTTGATTTGCTATTTTCCTTTTAATTTTGCTAATTTTCGGCAGAAAAACTTCAAAAATACAAAAAGCAGGTGAAAAACAGTCGTAATGAAAAACAAAAAATATGGTGATGATCAGTGACTATAGGAAAACCTATGGTACAGTGGGGGTGCAATTATGAGACTGGAGCGGAAAGCGTGTTTTGACCAGGTTTTGACCGAAATGCCAAATTTTTGGCAAATAGAGCAAACGGAGTCCAAATCAAGAAATTTTTTAGCCTAAACCGCATCTCGCAAGAAGACAGGAGCACATGTCAAATTTCATGAAAAGTGGTTCGGGGACCTCCATTATAAGAAATTTTCACCCCATTTTTAGCTCATTCTCACTATTGACCTTGTGGAGAGAGCTTTTGCCACCTAGAGCGGATCCACTTTCCAGCAGCTTCTACGACGCGCACGTCTACCCGACCAGCTCCAGACATGAGAGGTAGGCTAACCACCTTGAGATTTTCGCGCATGTTTGTCATTATGTCGCAAAAACTAGCGTAGAGGTCACACGCAAAGCGAGCGGTAGAGACCTGCAAGTAGAGACAGCGGCCTAATGGCTAACCCGAAAGCAACAAGACTTCATCGGCAGCTTACCCTAGTCTAGGAGACCAGTCCTGGATAGCCAAAGGTAGTGGGAAACCATGGGGAAAAAAACCTAAGTCCCAGAAACCCACAAGAGGCCACCAAATGGGAAATCGGCGAAACGGCGACCAAATGCTACCAAAATTTATGGGTAGGAGCATCTCGACATGCTCGACAAGTCCATATGACCCGCATGACCAAAAAGTGACCCGAAGCGGCACTAAACCTCAGAAACGGCATCAGACACACAAAGCGTCAAAATGCTCTTGCGGCCAAACCGCAAGTCCGTTTGCCACCAAACTTCACGAACGGCTTTCCTAGACCATCAACAACCAAGTACTATGGTGATAGACCACCACAAATCATCAAAGATATGTAAACGCAACCACGGGTGCTTCTAGAATGACAAATTGCCAAATGGAGCTCCGGTGAAGCCAAAGTCGACAAAAACCATACGGCGAGGATCCCCAAGGGATTGGGAAGCTATGGAGACCAACATCGAGAAATCTCATCGCCAAAAAGCACTCCAAAAGTCAAAAAACGGCTCGGAGGCTCTGAAGTCCACACAGGGAGTTATACTCTATCCATTTGACTTTTTTGTTGAAATTAGGCTCAAAAGGGACTTAGGGGGGCAAAGGGCAAGCACTGGGAGCACTAGCACTGAAAAAATCACAAGGAGACATCCTATGCGTAGGATGTCTCAAGGGCACTTTTTGGCACAAACCTCAACAATTTTTGTCATGCACATGTTCTGAATGACATTTACAAGCCATACACCAAGTTTCATCACATTTGGACCATATTTGACCTCATATGCATGGAAAAACGCAAAGTTAGAGCATAGGGGCAATAATGGGCCATTGACCTACCAAATCTTGTCCAAATATCATGAAACTTGCACAACACATTCACATACACATCAGCAAACAATCTGTGTGGTCAGGGAGTCAAAATGATGAAAAAGACATCCTACGCGTAGGATGTCTAATGGACCTTTTTGGCATGGAAGGGATGTTTTGTCATTTCAGATCTAATTA
Organism: Adiantum capillus-veneris; assembly: GCF_014529385.1. NCBI lineage: Eukaryota > Viridiplantae > Streptophyta > Polypodiopsida > Polypodiales > Pteridaceae > Adiantum > Adiantum capillus-veneris. The sequence continues at coordinate 115,257,310 of NC_140941.1, forward strand.
CCTCATCATCAAGAGTCCATATGTCAAGTTTGAAGCCATTCTAATCACTTTTGACCCCCAACACCATCAAGATACGCTTTTTGAGCCCAAAAACACCTCACAAAGCCCTACAAGCATCAAATCTTATCCAAATTCAAATCCAAGAACATGGCATTGTTCCATAGGCCAAGGACAACCCACAGAACAAGTTTCATGCAATTCTGATGAAAAAGACATACTACACGTAGGATGTCTTCAGCATAAATTTAGCCTTCTGTGCAAGGAATGACAACATAGGAGCCAATACTATGGTGCAATGAGCCCATATACCAATTTTCAACCCATTTGGACATGAATTGCTACCTATGATGGACATTCTACCTAAATTGTGACCTAAAGCCTGAATCAACCCAAAAATCCACTTTTTGATACCCAAGCCTATAGCCATGCTCCATGAGCCTTACACTACCTGCATGTCAAGTATGAACCAATTCTGAAGAAAAAGACATCCTACGCGTAGGATGTCTAGATGGAAATTTTTGGCCAGATTTGCACTGTGAGCACATGCACAGCTTCACAAGTTTCTTTTAAGCTATAATTCCAATTTTCAAGTAATTTGGATGAGTAAAACTCAGTTTCGCAGCTAATATGGAAAAAACGCTAACTTTGGATTACTGAGTGCAACAGGATCTATGGCAGCCTCGAAGTCACCGGAAAAGAAGAAAAGAATGACAATCAAAGATTATCTGGACGAGGTGGAACCTTTTTTCATTCCAGAGGGAACACTAAAGCCCACCAGCACCTAGATACAGGAAGATCTGTTAGAGTCAAACGACCTAAAGATCTACCAGGGAGTGTTCAAAGACAATGAAGGTAATGTAATAGAGCTAACAATGCTGCCAAGAGAGCTCAATGAATTTGTACGAAGCAAAATGGCCGGCTACTTGGAGAAAATTGACCTCCATAACTATTTCGAAGCAATACCAGCAGGGGTGGATGTCAAAAGAATATGGGAGTTTGTAACCAGCATCAAAGAGGATGGAGTGGCCAAGGCGACAGATTTGCAAGGCAGACCCGATACAGAGATCATCATCACGGAGCGGGTTGTAGCCCATGCACTAGATATCTCCAATCAGGGAGACAGTGTGACAAAGAGAAGGGATGAAGTCAAGGTGTACAAAGAGAAAAAGACAAATTACACCTTTGAAGACATTGCCAACCCAAAGGTGGCAATCATGAGCCAATTGTACAACCAGTACTTCCACATGTGCATGAAGAGGCCACAAAAGTACAGGATGCCGCCAGGTGCAATTGCCACAACGTTGGGCAATGACAAAAGGCACCCCAAAGATAATCAACTATACGGCTTACATACATGATAGCTTGGTAAAAATGGGCAACAAAAATCCAATCTACATAGTGCCAAGAGAAATGATAACCAAGGTGGTTTATGCAGCACTACACGCTAAAGGAAGGTGGCCTGATCCCCCATCTCAGAATGATTGGCTAAGGGTAAAAGAAGACAAGGAAGATGAGCCACAAAGAGCACCAAGGGTGGCTACGAGGTTGAAGAGATGGCTAGAGCTAGTTGCAGAGGAGAAACCTGAGCAGAAGAAAGGAAAAAAGGAGTCTGCTCAAGTACCAGCCAAAGAGACAAGGTCACAAAAAGCGGCAAGACTCGAGAGGCTGATGGAGAGTTTCCGAGCAGAAAGAGCCCTCAAGGGTGATTTAAACGAACTCTGGAAGCCATCTCTCGAGTCTATGTCCGGATCATCCAGAAGAGTGCAGAGGGACCGCTTTGAAGATTACATCAATAATTTCGAGATTCTTGATGCTACAGCGGAAAACATTCCCCATGTCCCTTTCACCAAGGAGGAAGTGGAGTAGATAAGGTAGACATTGCTAGATGAGCAAGAAAGCCAAGAAAGGGAAAGGAAAACAAATTTAGAGAGGGACTTAAAAGGCAAACCTGTAGCTTTACCAGAAAGCCCTAAACCCAGTCCGCAGCCATCACCACCGCATAGCAGCCCTCCACCAGAAGATAATGAGGTTGAGGACAAACAAGAAGAAAACCAAGGTGAGGAGCAAGAGCAAAGGAAACAACCTGAGCCAAAAGAAGAGGCCAAGCCTGAGTCTGAACAAAAAGGACTAGATGAGGCCTATTATGCATTTTTGGACCTGCTAGCTGCAGGCTATACAAGGGAAGAAGCCGCCACAGTCGCATTCGACTTGGCGAGGACAAGGCATAAGGAACAGATGCCAGGCATCCGGCTAGTGGAGCTAAAAGAGATTGCTACCGACACGGTAGACCTGCACCCGCCCTCTAATGACTGGGACGTGGTGATGACCATGCTAGCTGGAATACGAGCACAATATATGGCATCAGACGAAGAAATGATAACTCTAAAGGCCACCAAAGAAAAGACCAAGATGGAAAGGGATTCGTTGCAAGTACAAAGCCAAGGGCTAAAAGAGAGAGAAGCTGACCTCCAAGCCAGCTTGGCAACGGCTCTACAAAACTGCCAAGCAAAGGAAGAAGCAAATGAGGCAGCAACAAAAAGAATACAAGCAGCTGAAGAAGAGTGTCTGCAGCTCAGCAAGTCATTGCAAGATGCTGAAAAAGAACGGGATAATCTGACACTCCAGCTGACAGAAGAAACAAAAGAAGTAGAGGCCATGAGGAATGCCAAGGAAAAGGTAGAGATAGAACAAGAAGCAAGCTTGGATGAAGTCCTTGAGCTCAAGGACCAATTAAAAGTCAAAGATCAAACCATCCAGAGGCTGCGGGCATCACCTGCTTAGATTTAGAGCTACGAGCTCGACTCAAATCATTTCCGAGAGTCAAATATATGAAGAGCAAATTCAGGAACTTCAGAAGGAGCTGACTCTCGAGAAGAATCAAAGGCTGATGATGGTTGAAGGTTCTATCGCAATGAAAACAAGAATGGAGGACAGCCAAAAATCCCTACAAGAAGAAATGGAGAGCATAAAGATAAAGCTCGAGGAGGCAGAAAGAGTAAACGCTGAACTTAATGACCTCTCATGACTATGGGTGGAGAAGCCAAAGCGGAAAAGCAGACACTCCTCAAGCAAATTGAGGAGTTGAAAGGCAGGCAACAAGCAGAAGCAGAAAGCTCAGGGCGAGCTGCCAATGAGGGAATCGACCTCGACAATGTGGCAGATCCTGTGGACACACCCATGCCAGAGGAAAGCATAGCAGGATCCTCACAAGAGCCACAGGATCTAACACAAGAAGAGGAGGAAAAATTGCGTAAGGCAATAGAGGCAGACCTCAGAGAAAGCACAAAGGAAGCCTTGGAATGGGAGCAGAGGGTCTTCAAATCTATGACCATTCAGAAGATCGACGCCAGCAATCTCAGGCGCGAGTGGCTTCAACCCTCTCTCCCTTATCCATTGTTGAAATATGAGGCAGCAACAATAAACAAGCGAATAAGAGAAGAGCCAACGGAACCTCTCTACAATGCAGACACCTCGAGGCTAGAAGGAGTAAAGCTCATAGTGGATTCTCAGCCAAAGTGGAGGAAGGCTTGGCTTACCAAGTACCCACAATACCTAATACACTTGGTAGAGACACCTAAACACATCAGAGACAACCTCAGCTTCTGTCCTCTACCAAGGGTTAGGACGTGGAAGGCACACGAAATCTTGCAAAGAAGCCAACCCACTTGGCTTAACTACCCAAAGCTGTCGGGCGTAAAGGCAGGTGAGAGAATAAGTGTACAATACATGGTGAAAACCCTAACGGGCGCCATAAAGTTGTTCACTGGCTCACCTGACCTTACATGCATTATGATGAGAAAAATCTGCAGAACCATCCTAGCAGTGTTCGAGACCTTCAAGCCAGGCCAGGTGACCGACAACATATTCTTCTTTTAGGATACATACAGATGTGCTTATGATCTGTCAGGTCAGCCTTCCAAGGAGGTGATACATGCGTTGTATCACATTGAGTAGAACTACACATTAGGCCCTTTAGATTTCGGAACCGAAGACTTGCAGATTTTGGCCAGACATCCTACGTGTTTCTGCACTGGGTGTTTTGGGTCGTGATTTTGGTTCATAGACCTTAGGGAGAGTGGCCTATAGGCAGTAGTAGGGTCTCCTTCAAGTTCTATGGTGTTTCGAAAATGCTTGATGGGTGTTCGGCTCTAGCAAGCGTTGTAGGAAGTTTCCTCTTTTGCACTCTTGAAGGCTGTGACTTAGACAATTGGTAGAGACCTCTGTAGGAATGAGTTAGGAGTCGGTCGAGTGTAGGTTGACACCTTATGCTTGCTTCCACGCGCCTGCGAGTTGAGCTTCATCCTTAGCTGATATTACTTGTTAGGTGATTTCTCGCTGTGCTGACGTCCGTCACGGCGTACCCGTCCAACAATGTACTTCACTTTACCATATTTCATAAACAATGGCACATTTCTTGTATGCATAATAGGATGTGCAGTATCATCCCCATTTTCTACATAACCATGACTTTGTAAAGTTTGCATTTCCTTAAACCATTCACAATGGTTGGTCATGTGATTTGATGCACGAGAATCCACATACCAGACATTATCATTGGATTTTGCCACATTTGCAAACATAGGACTCTACAAGTTCATTATGTTAATTTTGTGATCTATGCAGTTGGGCACCATCTTACTTGTTGCAAAGGCTGTTGCGTGGTAGAATTCGTGATGGTTTCAAGTGCTAAATTTTTACAGATTGAGGGATTACATACTTGAATAGGTTTAGGTTTATTTCCGATTAAGAGTTTTTAGCTACTAAGCTATGATGATCACTTTGCCTTCAAATGTTAACATGCTAGAAGAGCAGCTTGGCTATGAAGGAAATGCTCACTAGAACCCCTTATCTCTATACCTTGACTCTAACTAGCCCTTGGCATCATAATTTTTAAACAGAATTGGTAGATGTCCAAGCTTTGAATGAGTGCAACGACTTCAATAACCAAGGTTAAGCATTTGCAAGTAAAGGGACAGGCGCAATAATTATTTGAGTGTTTTGAGCTACAATTGTGTAAGCATTTTTTTGCTGCTATTTTGAGCTTTTAGATTGTGATTTGATTGCAAGTATGATGCAAACTTCACTTGTAGCTAATCGAATGGCATCACATGATTGTTGAAGTGTCAGCCATAGGCAACCTGCTCAAAAGGTAGGGCTCTAATTGCTCCACATCCACCCAACACCAATCACTCTCTAGAAATTCTTTTAGGAGTCATCATCTTGTGTAATGCCACATGCCTTCAATGTGCAAGTGCCCGTGATTGTGTTTGGAGAGATGCACTCTCTCCCATCTTCTGTAAGCAACCTAGAGCTTCCTCACCCTAACCTTGTTGGGCATATCCTGTAATCAATGCGCTTCATGAGACTTGCAATCAATGTACTCCATGTTGACACCATGCATGTAGAGAGGTTGTAAATAGTAGGAAATGAGCATTGACCAAGATGTGATGAAAACTCGACTGTTGTGGAAAAAGAAAATTTTGTCAATCACTATCATGTCATCATCACAATAGGTATACCTCAATGATCTCACCTTGCCATTGCCATTGCCCGTGTCCAATGATCAAGCATTGGACCTTGTGCAGTGAGAACTGAACCCACCTGGCAATCTCTCTCTCTCTCTCTCTCTCTCTCTCTCTCTCTCTCTCTCTCTCTCTCTCTCTCTCTCTCTCTCTCTCTCTCTCTCTCTCTCTCTCTCTCTCTCTCTGTGGTTGTTGCTCTGTAGCATTTAATGGCCTAAAAACTTGTGTGTAGCAGAAATTAGCATGAATATAGTGGGCATTTCATAAGAATAGATTCCTAAAGAAAATTACAAGCGTGCTTGGGTCGAGAGAGCAACAAAAAGCATAACACCTAGTTAGATATCATGAACAATACTTTCAAAAGAGAGAGAAATTAAGCTATTGACAACAGTTGAGGACCGGATTTACATGGAGCCGCGGTCCCCCCTCCAAAAGGATTTGTATTATGGTTTCTCCTATCAAGAGAGACATTGTACAATACAATTCTTTGTGTTCCTTCAAGACTAGCTAGTGCAATGAAGATGAAAGCTTCATGCACTCAGCAAAACACTTATCAAACACAACATCAATTCTCTCCGGTCTCAAACCCAAGACCTCACACACCTTCGAAGATGGTGAGAGCTAGCGGGGTATGAGAGTAGATTGAGAGGAAGAAGGAGTAGTCTTACAAGAAAGATGTACATCTCCTCACATAATCACTCATATTAGCATAGCTTAGCTTAGTAATTAGCATGGTAGAGGAGATGAGTATGCATTGAAGCTTGGATCTTGGTTGGATTTGCATCACAAAGCCAAGAGTTGTTGGTGTAGGCCTCCCTTCTCACCAGCTTGGAGTAGGTGGTAAGCTTTCCATTAAAGGTTGAGAAGGAGAGAGAGTCTTCTTTACTTCACACATGAGATTGTGTGAGTGTGTGTGTGTGATAATGCCTTGCCAAAAATCAGCCCCCTCTCTCTCTTGGTCGACCCCTCTTGCTATTTGCTCATGCTCCAGTCTCATTGGACCTCCCTAGGGCTAGCCAATGATAATTAAGTAGTATAAGTGATAGCCTTCTGACATGTATCCCCCTTTCCCCTTTTGTGAGAGCTTTATGTAATTAATAAATGAAACTAAACTTTCATTGGACCCCTTTGCCTCCTGGCCAATAGGAATCAGGCAAGCCATTGGGCTATTGAATGCTCATTGGACCCCTTGGGAGACTGTCAAATAGTCTTCTAGAGAGCTTAATTCTCATTGGTTCTTTTATTAAGTGTTATTAAATTAATTAAACTAGATTTACTCTAGCCTAATTCTCATTGGTCCACCTCCAAGGCCATCAAATAGGAATTGGGTACACCTTGTGGGCATCTGGGCTAGGGAGCTGACATGTGTCCCTCATTCCCTTTGTGTAAAGGGAGCTTGTGTGTGTGTGAGTGAGTTTCTCTCTCATCCCCTACTCCCAAGGCTCTCCCCCTCCTATGTAGGGATTGAAAAACACTTTTGGGACACACACAAAGCATCCAATTCCCCCCATGCTTGACCTTTGGACACAACCTTTGAATTTTGGAACCTTAGCATTTTGGAAGTCTTAATGGGCTGAACCTTAGGGTCTTTTAAGCCCATTGTTGCACATGGCCCCCCTTTGGATCCCTAGTGTCACTCGGTCTACTAGCTTAACCAATATTCTAGCTTTTTTTCCCCTGGCACTTCCCCATATTAAATGATCAGTTTTACATGAGATAATCATTTAGGAGAATTAGATATTGATTATTATGACATTACCTCTCTGTTGAAATCATAGTCGTACTCGGCTATGGGTAGAGAAGATAAAGCATATTCATTAGTCCTTTTCTTAGCGGGTAGAGGATCCCTATGTTACCCTACGACATCATTCCACAATGGATGACTAGTTCATTTGGTGCTTGAGAGCCTGAGGCTACCGCAAGCATGTCTGCACATTAGTCCTATCAATATTCCATAGTAGAGTGACAAGCTCTACTTGGTGTTTGGGAGACATCGTCTCCGCAAACTTGATCTAAGCATGCATACTACTTCATTTTTGTGCACAATAAAGAAAAAGAGAGTTTATAAGACAAAAACTTTGTTCATTTTTAACATTTTGTACATTTGCTTACTCTTGGGAAGCATTGTAAGCATTGACAAGGTTTAGGTTTTCCTTTAATTGTATGCCTTGCATCCATCTAGCATCTTCAAAAGGATAATTCTTAAACTTAATAAGATATCGTCGGATAGTCTTACCACCTCTTAGTACCTTGTCTTCATGTCAGAGAATGAACTCGAGCTGTAGCACCTCTTCTTGGTCCTCGATTTCCGGTGGGTCTTCATTAGTTGGTTCTTGAGGTGGCTCTCCTTTGTAAGGCTTTAATAGGCTCACATGGAAAGCATTGTGTATGAGCCAATGATTGGGCAACTTGAGTTGATAGGCCATCTCATTGATTGGCCTAAGAATCTGGAAGGGACCATAGTACCTTTTTGCTAGTTTAGCATATTACTTTTGGTGTCCCATAGGATTCTTGCCCGTCGTGTGCCTTAATCGAGCCTTGGGAAATTTTAATAAGACCCAATCATTTTCTTTAAAGGATTGGGCTCTTCTGTGCTTGTCAGCAGCAGCCTTTTGCCTTTGTTGTGAGATAGAGATAGCATCCTTAATCTTTTGAAAAGATTCTTGTAGGTCTCGGCTATACTCATCTGCAGCGAAGATCTTCCCATGTACCTTAAGTAGCAAGGAACTTTTTGATCTTCCCTCAATTACCTCGAAAGGTTCTTTTCCTGTGGATGTATGTACAGTATTATTGTAAGCATACTCCACTAAGGGTAACTACTTCTCCCATTGGGATCTTTTATCTTCTTCCGTTACATAGGCTTTTAGTAGATCGAGAATTGTTAGGTTAGCTATTTCACTTCGGACATCCGTTTGTGGATGATAGGCCGAAGAGAAGTTTAGCCTTGTTCCTAAATTCTTAAAGAGACCCTTCTAGAAATTACTGGTCATTCTAGGATCTCTATCCGACACTATGGACATTGGCAAGCCATGGTACTTGAAAATTTGTGAAATGAAGAGGGTTGCCATTTGATGGGCTTTGATAGTCTTTTTGACAGTATAAAATGAGGTTGTTTACTGAACCTGTCTACTATCGTCCATATTCCCATGGATAGACTTAGGCAATCCAAAGATAAAATCCATGGATATTCTCTCCCATGGTGAATTAGGGATTGGCAAGGGTTGAAGCAATCTAGGTTGCTTCCCTCTATCAAATTTTGTCTTTTGGCATACCACACATTCAGAAACATACTCTTGTATGTTCACTTTCATGGTAGGGCAATAAAAATATGTTTCAATTCCCTTTAAGGTAGACTGAATCCCTCTATGCCCTGCGTAAGGAGGAGCATGAGATTCATACATTACTTTCTCACCTAGTGAGTTAGTAGCGCATAGTCTATTGCCATAGAGAAGATAAACATCTTCTAAAGTAAATGGTTCTTCTTTCTTCCCTAATGCAAGGGCTGAAATAACATCTCTAAAATCAGGATCAATAGCATACTCATCTATCATTGAAGATAGATCATTCTCAGTTGCTATGGAAACCGCATTCACTCTCAGCCGTCTTAAGAGTGCATTAGCTACTTGATTATGCTTGCCAGCAATGTGAGCAATATGAAAATGAAATTGCGAAAGGAAATTTTCCCACCTCATTTGTTTGTCGGAGAGCTTGGTCTGCGTCATGAAGTACTTAAGACTTTGGTGATCCGTTCGTAGAATGAAAGGAGTCCCCAATAAATAGTGCTTCCATGAGTCTAAGGCATGTAGAACTGCAAGGAGTTCCTTTTCATATATTCCTAGAGCTTGCTCAACAGGGTCGAGCCTTCGACTTTCATAGCCTATGGCATGCCCTTCTTGAAGCAAAATAGCTCCAAGGCAATCACCACAAGCATCACATTGGACCTCTAATGGTTTTGAGAGATCCGGTAATGTAAGCACAGGTTGAGAGATAAGCTTTTCGAAAGCATTGTTCTCCTTAGCAGACCATGTATACCTAACGCTCTTCTTTGTTAGTTCGTGTAATGTTCCGGCAATTTGTGAGAACTTTTCTATGAAGCGTCTATAGTATGCACACATACCTATAAAGCTTCTTAGTTTATGAAGATTCCTTGGTTTAGGCCATCCTTTTATTACCTCTAACTTTGATGGATCCATTTGGATGCCATCTTGAGAGATAATGTGACCTAAATACTAAATCTCTTGCAAGAAAAATTCACTTTTCTTTCGATTTACATAAAGTTTATTCTCTCTTAAAACTTGAAATATTACCTAGAGCTTTTTCTTGTGTTCGTCTAATGAATTAGAGTAGATGATAATATCATCAAAGAACACTCCAGTGAAGGTTCAATGAGGCCTGAACAACTTCTCCATCAAGCGGTTGAATGTGGCTGGTGCATTGGTCAAGCCAAAAGGCATGACAATGTATTCGTAAAGACCAAACGTGGTGTGAAATGCGGTCTTTACAATGTCTTGATCAACTATCCTTATTTGATGATAGCCACTTTTTAGGTCAATCCTACTGAAGTAGGTCGATCCTTGTAGCTTATCAAATAGGTCTTCTACCCATGGAACGGGAAACCTATTCTTGATAGTGATCCTATTTAGTGCTCTATAGTCGACACACATACGATATGTGCCGTCTTTCTTTTGCACTAATAGCACAGGTGAGCAAAATGGAGATGAGCTAGGCTAACCATGCCCTTCTCAACTAACTCATGCACTTGCCGCATAATCTCTTCTTGTTGAGCTTGAGAAACTCTATAATGAGGTTTGTTAGGCGGTGAACTTCCTGGAAGAAGTTCAATTGCATGGTCATCATTACCTCGTTTAGGAGGTAGCTCACAAGGGATGTCGTCAACTTGAGAAAATTGGATAACTCTAATTCCTTCTGGTTGCTTTTATTTTATTTTGCTAAAGCATTAGGTTCATTTTGAGAATCTTTAACAAAACTTATGTACACGGAAATAGAGCTCTTTATTGAATTGTTGAAAGATGGTGTATGTACAATGGGGATAGTGTTACCCATTTCCTTAGCATCTATATACATATATTTTTCCCTGAACTTAAAGAAGATTCTCCTTTCAGTGAATTTAACATTGGCAGCTAGGCGATCAAACCATGGTGCCCCTAGGATTAAATCCTCATGCTTGAGGAGAGATAAAGAAGTCCTCTTTGTCCACATAGCTTTGGACATGGAGCCTCAATTTCCCGATTAAGGGAGTGATTGAAGCTTCTTGCCCCTTGAAAGCAATGTCTACGGGTAGAACATCTCCCATCTTGTAGGCTTGTATGGCTAGCTTTGTGGCCAACTCTATAGATATAAAATTGTGAGTAGAACCAGGGTCAAAGAGAATAAAAGCATCATGTTCTCTTACCTTTCCCCAAGCATGGCATAGAGGAGATCCTTTGTGGTGAGTTTGGTGAGTCTCCTCCTCTTGGATTTCAACCAAGGTAGCTCTAGAAGGATCATGGCGGGTGTTCTTTTGGGGACAAGCGCGGTACACATGCCCTTGTTCGCCGCACTTGAAACACCAGTTATCCTTGCGATAACGCTCAAGCTCTTCCGGAGAGAGTTTCTTTTTACCTTTTTAAACTCCCTTCTCTTTAGCTTTATTGGAGTTTCCCTTAGGAGACTTTTGGACATTGTCCTTCCCCTTAGGCTCGTTGGAGCCCTTGTTTTCCATGGGCTTATTATTTCTTTTAGCCCCCGTTTGGAAATTGATTCGAGAGGCCACCATAGTATGGTGTATTACCGCCGATATGGTACGTGACCTTTGGGTGTTGACATACTCCGCCATTTCTTCGGTTAAGCCCGCACAAAATTGTTGCTTTTGCTCTACAGAATCCAACTTTTTGAAGACAGTGGCTTTGAGTTGTAGGTCCCAAAACTTGTCTACATATTTGTGGATGGATTCATAGGGAGAGAGCTTTAAGCTTCGCCATTCGGTGAGTACTTTGTCTTTGGCATTGGTGGCCAAAAACTGCTTCATAATGGAAGCTCTTAAAGCTTTCCAGGTTCGGAGCTTCACCATTGGCTCATAGGCTAGACCACCATTGCCTTGCGGACTTTTGAAAGTGCATAGATACATGGTGTAGCTTGGAGGACTCCGTGAAGCCCTCATCTCCAAACGTCGCATCAAATTGTTGGATAAAGGCCAAGACTTTGCCCATAGCACCAAAGGTGCCATCATAGGTAAGGAAAGAGATGCTCTTCCCTCCCTCTTTGAACTTCTTCAGCTTGGACGACCTCTTCCATGCGGCATAGGATTTCCTATGGCCTCTTCTTTTTGATGGTTCAAAGGTTGCACCATCACTTTCTTCAGAAGGTGAAGAATTTGAGGAAGGTGGAGAAGAGGGTGGCCTCTTTCTCGCCTTTTTCTTGTCTTGATCTTCATCCTCTTCACCATCACTTTCATAAGAGGAAGAGGATGAAGAATATGGAGAAGAGGGTGTCCTCTTTCTCACCTTTTTTTCTTGCCTTTTTCTTCTCTTGCTTTTTGTCATCCCTCTTTGAATTATGGTGTGGAGAAGGGTACGATGGTCTTCCCCGTTTTGGAGGTGATGGAGAGCGTTTAGCCTGCCGTCTTTGTGGAGCCATCTCCGGCGAGGTGGTGTGAGACTTACTTCTTTCTTTTTCCTTGGGTGGAGGCTCTTGAGTTCTCCTTTGAGAAGGAGATGCATCATTAAGAAGTAAATTCTTGAGCCCTTCGTATGGATTCTCTTCTTCTTCCCGAATCGGAGAGAGACCTCTTTTGGAAGTCTCACAAGGAGGCTTCCTAGGTGTTCTCTCATCATGGTGGGGAGCTTGGAGAATCCCATGAGCACGGAGCTGCCATTGCACTTCACTTTGGAGAGATGGATTGCCCATGGCTTTTTGAAGCTTAGAAACAAGATAGTTAACAAGCATCGGGGCATCACTAGTAACTTGCTCATTAGCAAAATCAAAGTTATCAACATTAATTTCACTCTCTTTACTATTGTCAATCATTCTAACAATTTTAGGTGTAAAATTTTTAGGTGTACTTTGGCACTTCAAGCCCTAGTTGCTACTCCTCTTTACCTCTTTAGAAAAAGCACTCAAGCTACTGTACCCGTGGCTCGAATACCATTAATTGCAAGGAATGGAAGAGAGGGTCATTCAACACCAAAACAACACCGGGTTCTATCAAGCTTCTAATAGCTCAATAGTGGTTAAGCCGTAGGAAAGCCCCGTAGGACTTCACCATTAAGACCATAGCTCTCGACGGTGATGCCCCATTAGCTGCATGAAGGCAGGCGCACTACAAGGCTGAAAAATCCCTATTCCACTTACTCACAGACAATTAATAATACCAACCATTTATAGCTAGCTTGAGGACCTCCCATCTTGATCAAGAAAAGAGAAACCTTGTGCTCTGATACCAATGTAACATTTAATGGCCTAAAAACTTGTATGTAGCGGAAATTAGCATGAACATAGTGGGCATTTCATTAGAATAGATTCCTAATGAGAATTACAAGAGTTCTTGGGTGGAGAGAGCAACAAAAAGCATAACACCTAGTTAGTAGCATGAACAATACTTTCAAAAGAGAGAGAAATTAAGCTATTGACAACAGTTGAGGACCGGATTTACATGGAGCTAGTCCCCCCTCCAAAAGGCTTTCTATTATGGTTTCTCCCATCAAGAGAGACATTGTACAATACAATTCTTTGTGTTCCTTCAAAACTAGCTAGTGCAATGAAGATGAAAGCTTCATGCACTAAGCAAAACACTTATCAAACACAACATCAATTCTCTCCGGCCTCAGACCCAAGACCTCACACACCTTTGAAGATGGTGAGAGCTAGCGGGGTATGAGAGTAGATTGAGAGGAAGAAGGAGTAGTCTTACAAGAAAGATGTACATCTCCTCACATAATCACTCATATTAGCATAGATTAGCTTAGTAAGATGTACAAGAAAGATGTACATCTCCTCACATAATCACTCATATTAGCATAGCTTAGCTTAGTAATTAGCATGGTAGAGGAGATGCGCATGCATTGAAGCTTGGCTCTTCGTTGGATTTGCATCACAAAGCCAAGAGTTGTTGGTGTAGGCCTCCCTTCTCACCAGCATGGAGTAGTTGGTAAGCTTTTCATTAAATCTTGAGAAGGAGAGAGAGTCTTCTTTACTTCACACATGAGATTGTGTGAGTGTGTGTGTGATAATGCCTTGCCAAAAATCAGCCCGCTCTCTCTCTTGGTCGACCCCTCTTGCTATTTGCTCATGCTCCACTCTCATTGGACCTCCCTAGGGCTAGCCAATGATAATAAAGTAGTATAAGTGATAGCCTTCTGACATGTGTCCCCCTTTCCCCTTTTGTGAGAGCTTTATGTAACTAATAAATGCAACTAAACTCTCATTGGACCCCTTTGCCTCCTGGCCAATAGGAATCAGGCAAGCCATTGGGCTATTGAATGCTCATTGGACCCCTTGGGAGATTGTCCAATAGTGTTCTAGAGATTTTAATTCTCATTGGTTGTTTTATTACGTGTTTTAATAATAAATAATAAATTTAAATAATAAATTATTTAAACTAGATTTACTCTAGCCTAATTCTCATTGGTCCACCTCCAAAGCCATCCAATAGGAATTGGGTACACCTTGTGGGCATTTTGGGCTAGGGAGCTGACATGTGTCCCTCATTCCCTTTGTGTAAAGGGAGTTTGTATGTGTGTGTGTGTGTGTGAGTTTCTCTCTCATCCCCTACTCCCAAGGCTCGCCCCCTTCTACGTAGGGATTGAAAAAGACTTTTGGGACACACACAAAGCATCCAATTCCCCCCATGCTTGACCTTTAGACACAGCCTTTGAATTTTGTAACCTTAGCATTTTGGAAGTCTTAATGGGCTAAACCTTAAGGTCTTTTAAGCCCATTATTGCACATGGCTCTTTTGCAGATGGCCCCCCCTTTGGATCCCTATTTTCCCTCCTTTGGATCCCTATTGTGGCTGGTCTGCTAGCTTAACCAATATTCTAGCTTTTTCTCCCCTGCCACTTCCGTATATTAAATGATCAGTTTAAGATAAGAAAATCATTTAGGAGAATTAGATATTGATTATTATGACATGCTCTCTCTCCCTTGTGGTTGTTGGACACGAGTTGCACCAGCTTCCACATTGGAGCATGCAGACACACTCACAACACAGTCTCAACTTGCATACAGTCAGCCAGTCTAGACTACACAACTAATGGTCTCGGTCTCTCTCTCTCTCTCTCTCTCTCTCTCTCTCTCTCTCTCTCTCTCTCTCTCTCTCTCTCTCTCTCTCTCTCTCTCTCTCTCTCTCTCTGTTTGCATATAGTCCCCATTCGAAGGCCGCGAAGTGAGGAGAAGACTCCATGTGGCAGGGAGAGAGGCGAGAATCCCTTCCCCCTATTATATATAGTACATATAATTTTAATATTGTTGGGAACAACCCTTAGCATGAACAGTCAAAAGGGATGTGGCAAGAACCCACCTTCCATAATTTGCATCTCTTACTTTCCACAAATTTCATCCTCCTTAACTTCAACAGGCCTATGACACTCCTCACCTTGTTTGCCAAAAATTTACCTCTCTCTCTCTCTCTCTCTCTCTCTCTCTCTCAAATCATCATTTTTAGCAACCCATTGTGGGATTCCACCTTGTACATTCATGGAGCTGTAGTACATCCTGTATCTAGTTGCTACATCTAATAAAACTTAGCCTTTTCAAACTTGTGACAAAAGGAAAACTTAGGCCTTTTCAAATTTGTGACAAATTTGACTTGCATAGTTCTGCATGATTTCCTTGGAATGTTAAAATTGTATATCAATATCCACCAATGTTCGGGAAAAGTGTGCCTCAGCTTAGCCTTGAGCTGGTTGCAAAATCAAAGTAGCCGGTTGAGGGGAGGGCAAGGAGGACAAAATTCCGCTTAAAATACATGAAAAATAGTGTAATTTTGCAAAAATACTGGCTAGTATTGTAAAATTTCCGGTTCAGATTTGTCTCGGAGGGATTTTTGTATGTTTGTGAAAATGAATTTTCTCGAACACTGATATCCACTAAATAGAAATTACTATCCAATGAGAACAAATAATAAAATCATGGTGTGATCACGTGACATTGAGGCCCAGTACAGTTGAATATTAAATTCTAGTGTTGAAAACAAGGTGAAAATTCACTATAGCCTACATAAGGCTTCTCTATGACAAGAAAGAATATAAGTGACATTACTATTTGAAAACATGTGGTATCACAATAAAATATTACTATTTTTTGAAAAAAAGTGTGACAACAATCAAATATTTAGTTTACAATATATTACAAAATCATAGAGAATAATGTTTGACACAATACTCAATGTTACTCTTTAAAGACAAGTACAGAAATGTCAACACCCTCTAGCAAACTTTTTCCAATGGTCTAGACTTGCACCCAAATATCAAGGACTACTTATGTAGTCCAAAAAGAGGAATGCTCAAAATTGAAATTATACTTATATAATTGAAATGCTTCTACATGAGTGGTGAAAATGAAAGTATGCCTCAGTCCCTTCGCACTAAGGCTTGTTTTATAAAGCCAAAAATAATCAAATCAAGAATCTATGAAGACATGATACATTTTTAAAATGCTAATTTCCACGTGAGTGGTGGAAATGGAAGTATGACTCAGTCCCAAAGTGTCACAAAGTATTTGTGAGTGCTACTAGGGTCGCTTGGTTGCACTCGAACCTATGACCCAAGTCATGGAGGATACGTACTCAACCAACTAAGATAGCTCCTTTGGACTGTAACCAAGGCTTGTTTTATAAAGACAAAAAAGAAAGAAATCAAGAATATATCGATACATTTCAAAAACTTTTGCAATTGACGAAGGGGTTTCCAACCTGAATGGTGATTCATGTTTCGGAAATTGAGTAAATTAAGTTCACACCTTGAACAACAAGCATAACAATGCAAGATATATCTATTTGGAAGAGTTTTTTTTTTTTTGGCAAAACTCACAATTATGAGTGAATTATATTAGTATATTTAAAAAATTACAAATTCAAGTCATGCTCAAGCTGAGCCATGACCTCTCCTCAGTAACAATAGGTACATCAGCTAACAAGGGATCCACCTTGCAACTTATAATAAGAGACTTCTACTTTAGCAATGACCAGCCATTGTGGCATCAAAAGCCCTATTCCACTTATTAAAGTTCATGCATTTTCCTATGGTGACAAACACTCATTGGTTTTTTGTATGATCTCAAAGAATCTAGTAGTTGCATTCGTGAATACTCAACAATTCCAATTCCACACATGTTTGAAGTAATAGAATTTGACGATTAGAGTGTCAATAAGCAGTGTCTGGTTCTTGAAAAACATCCCACCCAATAGAAGATCGTTCTTGAAGAAACCGATCTGCTAGTTCTTTTGCACCCATTTGAAAATCTTTCCTGCCAGGTCACTAACCATCGGGCACTCCTTGAATAAGTGGGGAGGGTCCTCTCTGGCTGTTGTGCAATGCAAGAGTTTCTAAACTTATCATGTGAGTAGTGCTCTCATACTATCATACTATTCATATGATTGTGTTGGGTTTATTTTGAAAAGCCATATATATAGCCTTCCAAATTTAATCACATCATAGAAGTCTATACCTTGTCTAACCTTTCTAGGCTACTAGGCCTACATATGCATCATGCTATAGTATTCTATTCTACCAACATCATTCATTGGCCCTTGCATCCCATCATCCACATGCACTCCTCATTTACAACCTTGATGTTGTTATTTGACTATATCTTCCTACCAATCCATCTTTTTTTACCAGAAGAAGGCCATAGGTGAAGGTTGAGAAAATGTGCAACTTTTGAACCGTTGATGCAAAGGTTGTCAACGGTGGAGAAGTGTCTTGTTTGATTGAAAAAGAATGTTTTATAGAGATTAAATCTTCTTTTTATATAATATTAATAGATCTTTCCATCATTATAATTGGTCCTTTTATTTAATTCTCACTAGAATTCCTTTCTTTTGTCTTTGTTTAGTTTGTAAATGGGTCCCTTCATTTAAGGACCTAATGAATGTCCTTTCAACTTTTTTGTTTAAACAAACTTTTGGACTACATAAGAAGTCCTTAGTGAAGGGTTCGATTTTGGTTGCATCTCTGGACCATTGGATAAAGCTTGCTGATTGGTGATTGGTGATTGCTGATTGGTGCCAAATGACAAGCTAATGATAATAAACATTTTTAAAATTATTTTTTAAGCCCTTGTGAGAGGGTGTTGACATTTTTGTTCCTGTCTCTTTTAAAAAGAGACATTGAGAATTGTGCCAAACATTATTTTTAATGCTTTGAAATATATTGTAATCTAGATAAATCATTGCTGTATGTTTTTCTTAAAAACATAATATTTTATTATGATACCATGTGTTTTAAAATACGTCACATTCTATCTTGTTTTAAAATACGTCACATTCTACATGTTTTTCTCTCACACAAAGAAAGAAACCTCTTATTATGAAATTCTTCTCAATAGCCTTATGTAGGCCATAGTGAAATTTCACCTTGTTTTAGTTGTCAATTTTCCTTTCTAGATGAAGAGGGGATAATAGGTCTCCAAGCTTTTAATTTTCAGCTTTTGTTAAAAATTGAGAGCTTTTTAAAATTGTGTACTTAAATGATCTTATTGTACATGAGAATGCTCCCAAACGCTGAGCTTTCTGACACATGTTTATTGTGTAACTTAATGCATATTTCATAGTAACCCTTTCCATGACACCAAAACAAAAAATTTACATACTTGTTCCATACACATGTGTATTTTTTCTTTTGTTTATTAAGGATTAACTTTATTGTTAATGAAACACAATGTAAATTTTCTTCGGACAAAGGGAAGTGTGAGATGATTGCTCCGTGATTTGGATTTAGCCAATTTGTAATTTTAACGAGAATTTGAAAGTGTATAAGTGCTAGATACAATGCAATGCATAATGGAAAGTGTTTCTCATATATGACAATTTATCTTTATCTTAAAAAGACAATCGATATTATCATCTAACTATCTCTACCTTTCTCATTACCATACAAGGCCCTCTCTCTTAGATTAGGTTGGAGTAAGAGTGGCAGCTAATGGAGTGTTAGCTATCAACCATGTGAGGAGAATGATAGCTAATGCAATTGGTATGGTGGAAGGATTGATAGAGGAAGAAAGATGCACGAGAGAGAGAGAGAGAGAGAGAGAGAGAGAGAGAGAGAGAGAGAGAGAGAGAGAGAGTACTCAATGGACCTCAAGACACTCTTTGTCTCCCAAAATCTTCTCTGTTAATCTCTCTCTCAAGAATTTATTTCATTTTTTGATGATTGCATATCACAATGAATTTTGGGATGAATCATAACCATTAAGTATATATTGAAAATTAGCAAAAGGCTGACAAACATCCAGCAAAACAATAAATGCCATGGAAAATCCTTGACATAAACACACACTCTCATACAAATAATAATTGACACTAATCACAACATTTCAAGTACTCTTACAAACCAAAACCCTATTGCAACCAACAAAAAGGACGTGAGCTGTTTGTACGCCGTATGCCAACCTTCTGTATTGATGGATGCACCCAATCATCTTGATGAGATCCATAGCATTTTATCTAGCTTGGCATTAGGGAAAGTTTGAAATCATTTTTTTGCCCTTAAGAAATTGTAGAGAGAGAAAAATCTTTTCATTTTTAATAATGCAAGCAAGAAATTTCAAATCAGAGATAGGTGGGAGAGAGAGAGAGAGAGAGAGAGAGAGAGAGAGAGAGAGAGAGAGGGCTTTAAAAATTATATTTTGAGTACAACGTGTGACAATTAGGGCCACAAGAGTCACAATTGCATAACATATTGTTCCAAGACTTGGGACCAATGGGACCAGGCCCTATTGTTCCTTGATGAATAATAGGAGTGGACCACTCAAGAAGAGTAAGGCTGATCGATTTGCAAACATGGGCAATGAAGTATAAAAAAATTTGAGATCAATTATTGCAGATCAATAAATTATATAACCTTTTGGCTTGCTTTAATCAAGTATTGCAGATCAATAAATTATATGACTTCCATGCACAATACAAAGGTTTTGGTATGACCCTTGAGAGAAAGGTATTGCTTGGTTTTGGCCCTTGGGAACCTTTAGACTCTTGCCAAATGATTTGCAATAGCCTTCTCAAAGACTAGAACTAATCACAATAATATGGGACAAACCTATAGATTTAAACGAAAGCAAGATGAGATAGTGAGGGACTATATTAGCCATATGAGAAAGTGCATCACAAGATATCATGAGTGAGAACTCCCAAAGCAAGAGAGATTAGTCCCCATTGTTTTTGGAAGGGTTCTTAAACAAGAAACTCCATGCGAGTTTGCATAGCATGAAACACATTACAGTGGAATCATGCATATTATATACAATTGATTTGGGTGATAATTACAAGATCTGCAATGAGAAAGAGACCAAGAATAATGTAAAAAGTGATAGGACAATAGTTGTGATACCTACACAAGTTGTTCATGTAGTAACACCTCCTATAGTAGAATTGAATACATGATTAAGAGAATGAATTAAATTATTATAAGTCCGCAAAGATAAATGCCATTGAGAGTAGTTGGACAAGAAGGTTGATTCTAGCCCCACAAGAATTTGTTGGGGATTGGACAAGATGATGATAATGGTAAAAGGTATGCGATAAGATTTGGTTCTAAAGCATTAAATTCTTGGTGAAGAGCATATACACAAGTTATGAGAGAGCTTTGGCGTGTTGCAACCGCACTAATGTGTCTCACAAGGAATATTTTATGGGTACTCCAATGGTGGATAAGATGGATTGCTTACATCTTCTTGGAATGATGTTGTTCACCATTAGATATTGCCATGTTACGCTTGATTGCTTACATTAAGTCTCTAAATACCAAATTTCACCACATTGAAGAGAAAGATATCCAATTTTTAACTAGTTACTAGGGCCAAGTTTGACGATGAAGAAGATATGATTATGGAAAGTGAGGATGTAGGTTTTCACTTCCTCTCAGTTGCATGTAGATTGTAGAAAAATGGTTTTTTGATGGAGATTGGCGGATATTTAAGCATATTAACAAAGCAATAAGGATGAAGAAACCAAGAATACAAAAGAAAACTTATGGCTATTTTCTAAAGGATGGGTATTTATGAAAGCACCTGAATTATAGGAGAGGGACTCCTTTAGAGAGTAGTATGTGTCAAGACAACTTACCAAGAGATAATCAAGGGTTGGCATAGAGGAGTTTTGTTGGACCTTGAGGACCAACAAGGATGTGGATGCATGCATGTGCTGTACATCTCTCACATATTGAATGAAACATACACATTGTGCATAGATGTAAACACATCTATATTCTGTAATACAATGAGCATACATCAATTTATTGATGCAACTAGGTTGGTAAAAGCCGAATGGGTAGCGATAGATCCAACCTCAGTATACCTTATTTAGGTATGTTCTTGTGCAGGTTGTGGACTAAATCCCCTTTGATGGACATGAATAGTTCACTTATCTTAGATTGTTTTCCCATCAAGTCCCTAAGGCCATGCACATAGCTGAATTTTTGGGGAGCTTATTTGGATGCCACAAAGCATCACTTTGGCTCTATGTTTTTGTTTGGTCCACAAGAGCTTATTTAAGATAGCACAAGTGCTATTATTTGCATGGAGATTGATCTCACTTCTCACATAACCTTGTGCTGCCCCACATTAGCAAAAATATTCTCTCTTTTTTGGCATAGATTTCCTCAACAAAGCCTAAATTCTTTTGAAGTCTCCAATGATAGAATCTTGTTGGGAAAATTTTTTCAATCTTCTTCAAATCACTACAAGGGTCACAACAAGTTAAGGGAGAGGGCTACACATTGGCATAAAGAAAAATCTCTCTCGCTCTATCTCCCTTCTCTCTCCTCCTCTCCACTGTTGTGGAGTAATTTTAGAATCTTTTGCAATCAAGGGCAACGAACTCATATGTTTTAGATTCATCAAATTTGAGGAGGATATTTTGTGCACTTTGTGAGAAGTTTAGGCATTGATATTGGAATCATTTCCAAAATGCTAAGACCACTCTAAGGCATATGAGAGAGAAGGAGAGGATAATACTATTGACAAAGAAAAAAAAGAAGCATAAGTCACCAACAAGAATCATGTCTCTTGTGGTTATTCTCTAGATTTCTTTTTTTTTTAAAACCTCGTACTTAATTCATGTTGGAGATAGCTTGGGTTAGCCTAGTCACACTCTTGCTTGCAATTTGTCTCTTGGATTGAAGGTCTACTAGATTTTGGAAATTTGTTTTCTCCTAAACTAGAGTATGTTATGTCGCACAGACCCAAGGGGAGGATTGGTAGCATTCGTGCTAGAAGATATGTGAGGCCAAATATGCATCCCTACAATGAGAGTCTGACCCCTGATTTTAGGGGCTATTTTTGGAGTATTACACCATCTTGCCCTTTATAAGGTGCACCCTTGTATACAAACTTGTTAGTTCACTGTAATCAAGTTTATCCTACTTGTGTTTGTCTAATCTCTTATATAATGGTATAGTTATATACTATGACAACCATGCAAAGAGAGAGAGAGAGAGAGAGAGAGAGAGAGAGAGAGAGAGAGAGATGTGTTCTTTAGCACTTGGGCACAAGTGCTCCAAGGGTATCAAACACATATATATCTTTTGACTGAGATACTCTAAATAGATGCACGCGGGCGTGTGAAAGCACACACACACTCGCACACACACATATGGAGGTCCATGAGACTAAATTTGTCAAATTGCCAAGGGTGGAAGAACCATGGGATCAAAGGTGGAGAATGAATGCACATGCCTTTAGGTAGGATTGCCACCTAGAAAATGTATATGAAACATGTGGCCACAAAATCTAACTCAAAACATCGAGTGTGAGAGGTTCTTGGGCTAAGCATGCGAGTGTGCATGCCATGCTAATAGAAGTAGCATCTTATGTGCACGTCTTTGGCAGTAAATCATGAAGAGAAATGAGTAAGATTCTCTCCACCTACAACGGAGAAAAGGCTATCAAAGCTCATTGTTGTCATCTATAACGGTGGTATGATATTAGGAAAAGTTAACATTTGGGCCACTCCTCTCTCTCTCTCTGTCTATATATAATATATATATATATATATATGTATATATATACATATGTATATATATGTGTATACACACACACACACACACACACAAATATATATATATATATATGTATGCATATATACATATACATATACATACATACATACATACATACATATATAATATGTATAACATCTTAGCAACAATGCTCGAAGAAACCTCACTTTGCATCCACTGAAAAGTTCCCAGAGCTCCTTAGCCCTACACAAGTTGGGCATATCCTACAATCAGTGCATTCCAAGAGATGACGACATCCCGAACATGAAGATCCTCAAGTGCTTTTTGTGCTTTATGAAGTGCATCACATTTGCCATACATGTCGACAAAGGCAATGCCAAGCACGACATCGCATCCACTAAAAAATAGCCCAGAGATCCTTGGCCCTACCCAAGCTGGGCATATCCCACAATCATGTACATTTCAAGACACGACATCCCAAACACGAAGCTCCTCAAACACTTTTTGTGCTCTATGAGCTACACCACATTTGGAATGCATGTCGACCAAGGTAGTGCCAAGCACGATGTTTTCTTTCAACAACCACTGACTAACAATATCATCATGAATTCTTTTACCCATCCACATGCCTTCAAGGTGCAAGTGTATGTGAATGCATGAGATTCCCTTTCTCTACATCTACTGAAAACAACTCTCTCTCATGACTTGACTCGTGGACGTGACTTTTATCAACTCCATTGAGGAAACAATGTCCACACTATGCAATATCCAATGAGGCACGGGTTTCCAAGCTACAACAAACACCTCAAGAAGGAACTTGAAGAGACCAAGTGAGCTATTGGAAGTTGCATATGCAGACACATGTCCAGATTCTCAAATGAATCTACAACCCTTTTCACTGAAGTAGAAATTGTAGAACTATTTGTATGCAAAATCTTCTAAATGAAACTCCGTAACCATATTGTCTGCTTGCAATGCTATACATATGGATGGCTCTCAAGAAAAAGATACATGATAAGATCCCAAAATTTCCTGGCATGTTTGAGTCATGTGGACACGTGTCTTGTGAGCCCTTGCATGAAGGGTTTCCTGAGGTATTTACCCACTTGCTCCAAGAACCAACCTTTGATCAAAGATTCTCTAGGATATCTAGTGCCACACATTGTCCTACTCTTCTACCTTCCACTTGACTGAAGAATGACTATTGTGCCTTGTGCATAAGACTCTTCGGTGGCACATATGCATGAGAGTACATTATGGAGCGTGCTAATGGCATGGCTCCATTATCCCTTATGGAGAATTATTGCTTGGCTATTGTGTGGAGAGAGAGAGAGAGAGAGAGAGAGAGAGAGAGAGAGAGAGAGGTTCTCATCTCACAAAAATCCCACACCATCCTCCATATGCTATGCTTGCCATGCATAATTGCTATAGGAGCTTAGGCATGGAGCTCGAACATCTACTCATTGCTATCAAGCTTTGGGGCTAGATTTTATGCAACCTGGCACAACCTTGCTCTATGGGAAGTTCGATCCTATTTGTATGGACTTCCAATTTAACATAGATGATAGGTTTATGAGGAGGTCGCCCTTGGTTCAAGGCAGGGCCTAGCATCCTACACTCAAGGCAATGTCCATTATCCTCGTGGTTGCCCACAGTTCAAGGCAGCCCATGCCGTTGCAGGCATAGAGCTAGCATTGTTCACAACCCCCTTGTTGATATCCCGTAGCTTAAGGCAAGGCTTGGCATTCCAAATTTAAAGCATCACCGATCACCCATAGTTCAAGGATTTCAAGGCAACCCCCACCATTGTAGGAATCACATGCTAGCAGAGCTAGAGCTATTCGTAGCCCACATTGGTAGAGGAAGCTCATTGTTGGCAACCCACATGCATTGATGGAAGAGGAAGAGAAAGGCAAGGGAATCCATCTCTTCAAGAATTTGGAGCCAACTGGATGGAAGCCCTATCTTTTTAATATACTATATGGGTGAAAGCATGTATAGGTGGTCCAAAAGGGCTGTCTTGGACACTCCTTTTTAAAGTAGTTTTGGGGAACTTTTGAGTCTACATTTGATTTTTGGGGGAGGAAACTCAATGATGAGTGATGAAGATGGGGCGGAATTTAAAAAAAAAGAGGGGTATGCATTTTTTATCGCCCCCTGTAGTTCTTGGACGTGTTGGACATACAAGCATCCCCTGTGTCTCCTTCTCTGTGTGGGCACAAAGCATACAGGTTTAGGGTATTCTCTGTGCACAGTTTTTGCATAGACCAGAGCACCTTTCTCTCCCTCCCTGTGCGGTGTTTCGGCATCACATTCCCTTTCTTTCCTCTACCCACGGTTCTCTGTTGTGTGTGCTTAGTTCTCCATCTCTCTCTCTCTCTCTCTCTCTCTCTCTCTCTCTCTCTCTCTCTCTCTCTCTCTCTCTCTCTCTCTCTCTCTCTCTCTCTCTCTCTCTCTCTCTCTCTCTAAGCATGGAGCCTTCTCATCAGTTGGGTGTGTGTGAGTGTCTGTGACATGTTTGGTCTTGTTGATGCCTGGCTCTTCATGATGTATGTTCATGCATTGAGCTCTTTTTCTTCAAGTTTTCTTGATCCGGTTCCGTGCCCACCAGTACACAGTCGAGGAGAAATTCCCGAGCAGTTCACAGGCTGCTTACACAATTACTGGGCGGCAAAGAAAAGGGAACAAAGAGAGAGGCAAAGGCAGCAGACTTTCTGTGGTGACAAGCGGAAGGATGTCCAGCTCAATCAGAAGCAGAAAAGGAAGATTCGGCGTGCCCTGTCAAGGCACTGGGAAGAGCAGACACAAGGATTGACAACCAAACTCCAAGGAGAGATTTTTTAACAGTTACTCCAGCAACCAGTATATTGCAACCTGCAGAACTCGGCACATTCTATACAGAGGCAGTTCTTTCCAACATTTGCAACACCTTGTCAAAAGTCAAGGTCCCACACTCAGCCACGGAAATGCTTTTCAAGAGGGCAACAATGATGGCATGCATTAATTTGAGGGACGAAGTAGATGCACGTCCCTTTATGGATAGAGCACTTGCAAAGTCATTGGGCATACACAGAAGGAACATCGGTTTTGTGAATGCACGAGGATGAGAACAATCCTTTTCCAGTCTTAGCATGTCAATGGCAAGCTCATCGTTCTACAAACATCACAGAGGACATTAAGGAGGTTGTGTTTGGTTTCTGGACAGCAGAGACCCGAGTCTCTCCAAACAAGAAGGACATATGCCAAAGGCGTATCGATAGAAAGGCTGTTCTTATGCATCCATTGCATTTGCTGGATCAAGCACAGGTATTATCAACCACTTCCAAGTAGTATATTGACCAATGTTCACCATTGTCAAGCTGTCACAACCACAATCAAACCGTAAAAAAACACTGTCAAGTAGTATAGTGACCACTGTTCACCACTTTCAAGTTGTATGAACCACAGTCAAACTATAAAAAAACCTCTGACAAGTGAGGAAACAATCAAAAAGTGGTTGAATTGCCCTTCAAGTACTTTGCAAAGTAGTTAAAGTACTGATAGTTATTTAAAGTACCTAAAATACTACTTTCGACCACCTAAGTGTGGAAGCTTGTACTTTGCAAAGTGCTGAAATAGTTTGTCACCACTTTAAAGTATTTAAAAAACCACTTGCAATCCGCCAAGTGCTTAGGTGAGCACCTACGTAAGCGCTTGGAAGTTTTCAAACCACATGAAGGTGATAGAAAGCGAAAAATAAACCACTTAATGACCACTTTCAATCTTTTTAGGTGGTTTTAAGTGCTTCAGGTGGTTTGAAATCTGCTAAGTGTTTGGGTGAGAACCTTGAAGATTTCAAACCACTTGAAGATGATTGAAAGTGGTTTGATGGTGGCTTTCAATCACATTTAGGTGGTTTTAAGTGCTTCAAGTGGTTTGAAATTTGCCAAGTGCTCAAGTGAAAACCTATGTAATCACTAAAAACCACCTAAATGTAGTCATCAAACCACTTGAAAGTGGTTTGATAAACTATTTCAATCACCGTTAGGTGGTTTTAAGTGCTTCAAGTGGTTTCAAGTAGTTCAAATCCACTTTCAAAGATGGAAAACCACTCCTAAGTGGTTAATGTTTCTCTTGAGTGCTTTTAAAAACCCAAGATTTGGGGATTATCCAGCTGAAGGTGATTGAAAGTGGTAAACAAACCACTTTAAAGTGGTTAAATAACCACTTTCAATCACCTATAGGTGGTTTAAAGAGCTTGAGTGAGAACCTATGTAAGCACTTGGAAGATTTCAAACCACCTGAAGGTGATTTAAAGTGGTAAACAAACCACTTGAAAGTGGTTTGATGGCATTTTTCAATCACCTTCAGGTGGTTTAGAATTCTTTAGGTGGTTTCAACAAGTTTTAAGCCCCTTTCAAACATACAAAACAACTTCTTAGTGGTAAATGTTCCTCTTATGTGCTTTCACAAACACGAAAGTGGTTGTTATAACTTCTAGGTGATGGTACCAAACATTTTGGTTATTTGTTGTCACCTTATCTCTTTATTGCTTGCTTTTTTTGTGCAGGTTGAATTTTACAGGTGGTTTTGCGAAATGCATCTGACGGTGCACTTTTCGTTGAGATGCTTTGAGAATTTGAAGCCCTTTTTTGTTCTAAAATTGCGGGACCGCAATACCTACTGCTGCGAATATCATGTGCAAGCTATCTAGTTGAAAGATGCTTTCAGCCAAATCTGTCAAGGTAGGTTTGGAGTACATGGAGAATCTTATCGCTGTGCTTGTGATGTTTGTGACCCTGCAGTCAGTGGTAGTATATGTGTGGCTGCAAAATCAACATTTGAGAGCCTCACAACACTATGGGAATCCTTTTTGTGTCCTAACCAAAATATTCCATGTTTCATTTACACATCTTCTTGATGGGAAAATGCAATCAATGTGGTTCCAAAGCAACTCGAATGTTGTCCTCTTGAAGTACACAAAGACAACTTTCAGGTGGCTGCAAAGGTTTTGTTGGTGTGGAGACACAATCTATAGATGAAGATGGCCAGTACCACAAAAGGAAAGATCTTGTTATTCACAAGATTGGGTGCTCCACTTTCATTTCATTCATGAAAGACGAGCTGACCAAGTTTATCAAACATAACTACATCTACATATGGCATACCAACCAATTCAAAGAGTGTCTACAGATTTTTCCAAGTGATGTCGTTGTCTTTGTCGTGGAATTTGCAAAAAATCACAGTTTTAAAATTCAGAATGCGATCCAATCCATGCACTGGTATTCTAGTCAAGTGAGCATTTTGGTCCACATCTGCTATGTGTGCTCAACAATGGGCGACATCATAAAATTTCTCCATTTTTATATATCCAATGACAATGTGTATGACACATTGCTCATCTCAACACTGCTTTCTTTTGCATGACCGGTGGCTGAAGGACCAGGGTTTTTGTTTAAAGCGACACTGGGTATGTTCTAATGGTGCAACATCACAATTCAAAGCACGACGGCCTTTCTTATTTGTTGCAAGGTTTCTCAGCTTATTGGGCTTGAGATGATGCACAACTATTCTGGATCAGGTCATGGAAAAGGTGAACATGATGGTGCTGGCACAGCCATAAAGAGGGAATTAACCCATGAGCAATACAAGGTGGATGGACACCCCCTGTATAATGCAGCAATAGTGGTCAATTACCTCACCTATATAAACAGTAGGAAAGACTGTTGGTCATCCGCGAACAAGGTCAATAGGGTCTTCTAGGAAATCAAGGTGGGTGATGTGTTGAGAGATATAGAAAATCAGTGGATCACATTCGATGCATTGTGTGAATGGTTTCTCTTCAACGGATATGACTGCACTGAGGTGTAGAAATCTGTCCTGCTTCTATCTTGCTTGTGTGCATGGTCAATGGAGAAGATGTGCAAACAAAGCTCATGTAGAAGCACGACAATACTTGAGGATCATACCAATAGAGGCTAACATAGATGAAGATGTTTCAAGTGATGAGGAGATTGATGCACCTATGTATGCTGGCCATCACGATGATTTGAGCGATGCCTTACGAGTTGGAGATAACTTTGCAGTCAATGCTGAGGAGGAA
Source organism: Adiantum capillus-veneris (assembly GCF_014529385.1). NCBI lineage: Eukaryota > Viridiplantae > Streptophyta > Polypodiopsida > Polypodiales > Pteridaceae > Adiantum > Adiantum capillus-veneris. The sequence continues at coordinate 115,286,085 of NC_140941.1, forward strand.
GAATCTGATTTTTATATATTGAGGTGTTGCATGGAGAAGAGGCTATCCACCGTGACTCAGAAGGATGTGTGGCACAATCAGATAAAGAAGAAGTCCTTTTATATTGAGGGGCACTTATACGATAAAGTCGAGGGACGCTCCGATCGATATCTATTATTAGATGATAGGCCTCCTGCTTCCATGTACTCGCACCTAGTTTGATTCCTTAAGTTCCCCTTGTATCCTAGGAGAAATGAGCCTAATGTCTACACTTTGAGTGATACCGTGTATGAGCACATCTAAAATAGCATGCCCTCTGATAGCAAGCCGATTTAAAACACATTGACCTCATAAAGTATAATTGGGTACCACTTTCTTGTATCTGTTCCTCAAAAACTCATGTTCCTTATCCAAAAGCTGAAGCGTTTCTGACACTTTTTTATTCTTTCGAGTACATGTAGCTTACAACTTTCCATCCACTTGCAAGTGCTTTAAATTACCTTCAACCAAATTTTATAAAAATTTAAAGCCATTTAAGCCACCCAAAAGTTGTCAAGACACCCTTATCAAGTGCTCACTAAACCACCTACAAGTGGTCCAAAACCACTATCAAGTGGTCCAAAACCTTTTCCAAACCACTTTCAAATCACTTGCAAGTGGAGGAGAAGACCTATCAAGTGACCTAGAAGGCCTATACAAGTGCTTTAGAACCACTTGGTTGAATACGTAGCGTCGATCTCATAGACCACCTGCAAGTGCTATCTACACCACTAGCAAGTGGTTCTGAACCACTATCAAGTGCTATCTAAACCACTAGCAAGTGGTTCTAGACCACTAGCAAGTGCTATCTTAACCACTGGCAAAAGGCTATCTTAACCACTGGAGGTGGTTCTAAACCATCGGAAATAGGTTCTTAACCACTGGCAAGTGGTTCAAAACCACTGGAAAGAGCTATCTTAACCACTAGCAAAAGGTTCAAAACTGCTGCAAGTGGTCTAGAAGTCCTTTTTAGGTGGTTCAAAACTACTTTCAAGTAGTTCTTTACCACTTGCATGTGGCTACCAGTTTACATAATGCAAATAGCTAACCACTTGCATGTGGTCCACAGTTCATAAGTGGTATAGCTTGCACTTCTGCCCACTAACCGCTCATATTTATCTTCTACAAAAGCCCTAAGAAAAACTGCTAAAACAATTTAAAATCAACTTATAGTAAGACATCTTGCAAGGCACACAACAAAATGGCCGGTTGAATAGCAAATCATGTTTCTACATTAGAAATCGATATTGAATTCTGCAATATGTCGGTTTTTTCCCCAATTTACAAAAAGAAGTCCTCATCATGAGTTCCACTATCAAACCCATCATGGGTATTTACATAAATGATCACAGGTACACAACTCTTAAGATTTTTGTTGAGACCGGAGATCAGAATGCGGCCTTTTATAACATGTTTGTGGAGGTGGTGGAGGCAGCACTTTGCCTTTGCCGCTTGATAATTTTTCTCTCATAGATTCAGCTTTTTGAAGAGTCTGCCACCTTCTTCTTCTTGCATCCAGTTTACAAGCAGTGATCAACTCTGATCGATTATTTGTTTTCTTCTACTCATAGACAAATGGCTTAACGCCATGATGCATAAACCTCTCCCATTGGTCTTCTGTCAGTCCTCTAGAGAAGGCAAGATAACATAGGATTCTTCGTCGTTCAAGCAGCACCTAGGATATTTGTCATCTAGCAGGAGGGTGTTATCTTTGTTGAATTGTGGAAAATCATTCCAAAAAGTGCCCAACACTAGAAAGGGCATTTGTTCCCCTTGCTCGTCAAGCCATGAGCTTCTACTACATGCCTCCTTTGCAATCCACCCATTCAAGCACCTCCGGGCCTGAGGCAAGCACAATTCTAACCTCTTTGCCATGTCTCGGTAAGGGTTTGTGTTCCAGATGTACACTTCAACAATCTTGCTAGCCCCAAGAACAAACCACTCTGCAAAATGGTGCACATAGTGGTTCAGATTGTTGTCCTAGTTCACCTTCCAGAAGTGCAGCATGTCCACGTTAGATGGGCTTGGTCCCTCTCTCTTATCGTGAGTGACAATAAGTAGATCATTAATATTAATGATCAAGGCAGGCCTATTATCCTCCGAAAGGTGAGGGACACAAAACTGAGTTACTAGGGGTGTCTCCCGATCAAAGTGCCCAACATTACCAATCACTAGTATTTTCACTACAGTGCCCAAAAAACCACACCTAGTAAATTGTAGTGAAGATTGACACCATGAGACAAAAAAATTATCTTATAATCAAAATCAGTAAATAGCACAAAAAGCACATGTAACTTAAAGTTTCCAATGTGCGCGGGTTTTGGGGGGGTCTTGATTAGTACTTTTGTTTGGATATGGATGATGCACTCCTTCCTCTTGCTGTCGCTTGTGTTTTTTCCTCAGGGTATCTGCAATTACTAGTAATGTCTCCACATCCTCTGCATCCTCCACTTTATCCTTTGGGATCACAATAAGGTTTAGGGGAAAAAACCTAAATCTGCTCGAACAAAAATGAAACACTACATATATGCACTTCATTACCTTCCTGGTTGCCGGTTGAGACCTTGCTGGAGTCATGTCCAATGGTTTCCTTGCCATGGTTCTCAACCACGAAGGCCTCAGTCTCGGGGTCCTCCACTCTATCCCCACTTTTTACAATAGCCTTGCCATGTTGAAAACCCTCAGATAGCTCTATGTTGTTCTCATCAAGTTCATATAGTTCTATATTGTTCTTGTCAAGCTCAAGCAGACGAGAACTTTTGTCGGCATTGGTTTCTACGAAGAAAAAAATCATGTTAAGGGACTTGTCTCATGACAAGTGGATTGAAGCTGAGTATAGTGAACCCACGCTCTGGCTCTGTGTACTCAATTCTGAGGGCCAAGCACTTGGAAATTTCTGGAATCTTTACTGTGCACAATGGGTGAGTGCACTCTGCCATAGTGCCACATAGAACTACAAAGCAAAATGGGTGATATTTGTGTTGACATTCCAGCGAGAAGAACCCTGCCATGTGGTTAGCTGAGAGGGGTTTTCCATATGCAACACAATCACCCCCAATACACACAAATGGTTTCAAAACAGAGGCTTTAGTCGACGGTGAGGGGACAATGATGCCTCTACCTTTTCCTGGATATATTTGATGGTTGTATCCATAAATGCTCTTCAAGACGTCAAGGCTTCTAATTCAAATTCCAAAGCCATATTCCTTTCCTACCAACCATAGCATAAACAACAGCGGAGAGTAAGATCATTTCATGCTTGAATGGACTTAAGTGCACAAGCTTGAATGCTTCTTTTCAACTTCTTCTAAAGAATTCAAAGCAAAAAAAAAAAGCTTGAAGAAACTTATCAAAAAGATTTCTAGTCATTTCTTAGCACTTTCTAACAACTTGTTTAGCACTTTTTAACCACCTATTGAGGACCATTGAGCACTCTAGAGCACTTTCTAAACACCTGGTCACCACTTTCTAAGCACCTAGCTACCTCTTTCAAAGCACTTTCAAAGCACCTTCAAAGCACCTGGTTACCACTTTCTTGGTACCAAAAAGCATTTCAAATCACTTCCTGACCACTTATTGATCAACAGTAAGCACTTCAAAGCACTTTTGTCAGAGCACTTTCAAAGCACTTGGTTACCACTTTCTTAGCTAAAAATCATTTCAAATCAGTTTCTGACCACATATTGATCGACAGTAAGCACTTCAAAGTACTTTCTTACCACCTAGACTCCACTTTTACTCCTTGTGAGCAGTTAAAGTGCTTTAGATTGCAAATTGGTTACTTGAAAGCACTTTGAAATACTTTCTAAGCACCATTCAGTATTGTCGAGCACTTTCTAACCACCTGGCTACCACTTTCTTTGCACCATAAAGCAAAACTTACCACTTGGTGAAAACTTCATAACCACCTAGAAAGCAGTATAGAGCTATCAAAGCACTTCAAAGTACTTTGAAGGACCCTTTCACCACTTTGAAACACTTTCTTACCACCTATCAAGCATTTTCAAGCATATTGTAGGCACCATTGAGCATTTCAAAGCACTTTTAGGTGCTTTTAAGGCACTTGTGAGCACTATGAAGCCTTTTCTAACCACTTCATGAACAATTCCTACTTCAAGTAAGCAATTTAGACCTATCTTAAAGCACTTCATAACATGAAACCACTTGGTCAACACATTCTCCGTATCTATTGAGCAACTTGAATTTATCACAAAGCACTTCTAGACACTTTTAACAGTAAGCTGACCTGCAAGGAGTCCAAATCTTCTTTAAGCTGCCCTGAATCATTATTGACACCTGCCTTGGACAGCATCTTGGTGATAGCTGTGACCTCTACCTATTTGTGGTCTACCTCCGGTGGATCTGAATCAGGTGAGGTCTTGAGCACCTCCAGCTCCTTGTTTAGTTTGTCCAATTCCCTGTAGAAGTCACTGAAAGCAAAAAAATTCCCTTCATTTCTAAGCCACAGGTCTCTCTTTTGCTACAGCTGCACTTGCACTTCGCCCAACAACCTTTTTTGTTCATTCTCCTGGCCACTAAGTCCCTCCGCCATGCTAAGCACCAAATGAATATACATTGGCGTCTCTACTGCCTGAAATGGCTGCAGCTTTCTTGTCGACATTGTCGGCATTGATGACAAGGCATGTTCACAAATAAATGATTCTGTTTGAATGACACCTATCAAGCCATTATTGGTGCGGAACTTGTTGATCTTCCGCTCCCAACCCCCCTTTTTGCATCTTGCAATTTTCAAGGACACTGCCAACCAAACCTTGCCCATGCAATCCGATGTCCAGTCGGATCACTCACTGCTACTGGACACCTCTCATACACGAAGCCTCATGCAAATTTTTCTAGCAGCTCACCATTGGATGGGGTTGCTTGATATACCTTCTGGTACAAAAGTCGGCACTCGAACTCATCCCTCACATGGTTGAGAAATAGCTTTGTGCTTTTCTTGTGCAGACACTTGAAGACATTCAACCACTCCTCATCGGGGATATCTTTATCTATGAGCTCTTTAGGCAGTTTCCCCTCTAGGCTGAGCCCGTACTCCTCATGCAGTTCCTCGATTGAGAAGCAAAATCTTGATAGCCGCGGGTACTCCATTACTGCAAGCACCAAAAAACAGAGCTTGTTGAAAGCCTAGCTTTGCAAACACTAAAGCAATGGAAAAAACAATGCAAACCATACACATTCATACCTTTCAATGACTTCATTGACAACTTCTAGTTGGATGCAACGCATTCCAAAGTGCCAGGTAGAGCCTTTTCCCCCACTTTTGATGGACTGCTTCGCGTCGCGATCTCATTGGTTGGAGGGGTTTGATCTTGAAGTCCAGGTTTAGACATTGTGCCCTTCCCGATCTTGTGCCTTGGTAAACCGCTTGCAGGTGACTTCATCTTGCAGCCTACATCTTGACTGTATAGTAAAGAGGATGATCCATTCTTTGAATTTTTCATACAAAGTTCTCCAAGCATGGCTTTGTGAAGCTTCTCAAGTGCAAAGCATTAAGTTCCATCCTTCTTGAAGATTACCTTGCCCTTAATGCTCACAAATGTATCTTGATGGATCAGGAGGCGCCATTGTATGCCTTTACAGGCAAGCACCCTGGGTAAATCCCCTTCCTTTGTGCCTTAAGCCTAGGTCAAGGGGTAACAAACCCTGAGGATATTGTAAAAACCCTTGGTATTAAGTCTGCCATTTGTCCTATACTCACAGATGTAATTTACAAGAAAACCAACTAGCCATGATGTAATATCCAAAGCAATATACAAAAAAATTGTTCTTTTTATTGTTTTTTTGTCACTTTTTGTACTTTCTTCTTTCTATGGCTCATATTGGCCAATAAATCTTTATTCTTGCAGCATGCTCACACCTCCTCGACCATCCAAGCACCCAACAAATGTGAGGTGCCTCCCGATGACTTTTTTGAAAAACGAGATCATTTCCAAAATTCGGGTGCACACGGAGTCCGCGGGACTGCAACGGTGCATGGCGATGCTTGGCGGCACCACATGGGCCAAAAAAAGGCCCTGTGAACCACCTGGGTCAAAACTGATCGGTGCATAGGGCCTTTTTTTGGCCCGTGTGGTGCTGTCAGGCGTCACTGTGCACCGTGGTGGTCTTATGGCCTCCGCACCTGAAATGGTCGCGTTTTGCAAAGAAGTCACCGAGAGGCACCCCACATCCATCAGGTGCTTGGATGCTCGAGGAGGTTTGAAATCTGACAACTTGATTAAGTTAAATACTTCAAGAACACAAAGTACATAATTAATTATTACAGTTACTCCGAATGGTAGAACTTTGTCTCATTGATATTATATGAAAAGATTACAAATCTCATAAACAGAGGTCACATGGGGTAAACTAATTCTTATGGAGGCACCGTTCATTTCTCATATTGATCACTAGAGCTAGATCTGTATTTTTTAGGGTAACTCGCTTCGCATGCACCATACACGAAACGCCATCCTGGAACAACTGCACCAAAATGTCTCCTCGGTGGCATCATGTAAGGCCAATAGAGCTGCGCATTATATACGTGTTACCAAATCTGAATATTCATCTATTATTTCTCTCACCACCCAAGAAAAGGTCGCATTTGGTATTATTGGCTCGGTGCTCTTCAAATACTTTTGTATCTCACAGCAATCGTGCCTGGCTTCCATCACCGTCTCTACTACGCTATTGGTGATGGTGGAGGAGCCGCTTGTCTAGCCCATTGAGGAGGGTTGTTTTTGTACTTTTTCCTCTTCTCCTCTTGGGCATGTTTCTCTTTGGGTGTGAGATTGTTATTTTTCTTTTTAGCACATTGTTTCGCTCTCTGAGGAATTTTTAAAGGTCTTTAGCTCCTAACCTTTGCTTGTTGGGCGGTCTGAGCTCTATCCTGTTTCACTCTCCTCTCTACCTCTGCTCGTGCATATAAGTTAGCCAAGCGATCTCTCTTAGCATCGGCTCTCTGTCATTCTTCTTGCTTTCTCTATCTTCTTTGTTCTTCTTGCAATCTATGTGCTTCTTTATTAGCTGCTTATTTCTTTTCTATCTCTTTCATTCTCTTCCTCCTCTTGGCATCTCATGCTTCTGAAATGGGATCACGTGTTATTACTTTGATCTCACTTTGTTTGATCCAAAGGGGGAAATTTTTGTAGTGTAGTTGTTGTGGTTTCTTGAGCTTTAGATCCAACTGTTTCTTGAGCTCCAGGCATGTGACAACAAGTAAGGGCTCCTCATTAAGCAACGTACCTCGATATTCCTCTTCACCTGATCTTGTTTCTTGTGTGGGTCTGTTTAGAGATGTGATTGGTGGGAGATCCGGTAGAGGTGTGAAATTCGCATGATGTAGTGGCTAGAGATCACCAAAAATCTGTCACATGGTGTTTTGATCCTGTGGATTCAGAGGTTGGGAAAGTTATTGGGTGTTTGGAGTGGGTTGTTGTGTTAGGTTATCCACTTGTGGTTGAGGATGTGGATTTCAAGCGGTGGATTATATATGAGGTGCTAGATGCATATTTTCAGTGGTGTCAGTGGTAGTGGTGTCATTGTTGTGAGTAGTGGTGTGCTCTTGTGTATCATCCATGTTGTGCAAGATATGAGTGCGTGTATGTTTAGGCTCGAGAGGATCTTTTCAAATGTGCAAACAAGAAATGAATTTTAAGTTGTGAGTTTTGACTTATATAACAAATGTTTTTAAGAAAATCAATAAAATCACTCAGAATTTTAAAAAACTCCAAAATAGACCAAACTTGACCCATGGCACTACGATTGTGGCCTTAACAAATCAGGCTTTGCATTACAATGCATGTTTACAATAGAAATGGTTAGTGTAAAAAAAAAATAGATTTCCACCTAATGTCTATCATCACGCCTTGTCTTGCAGCATCGAAATTGATTGTTTACACTTGAAGCCTCAAGCTAACCACTTTCCCTATTCTACATTGCAAAGTTCGTTGTTCTCTAGTCTTATTTCTCTCTCTCCCCACTAAACCTCTGTAGAACCAATTGAACATCTCGTGAAGGGAATTTCTCTTTTTTCTGTCACCTCCATGTTGTGTATTTTGAAAATACATTGCTTTTGTTTGATACTGTGAGTGCTCCATTCCTTGGCTTCTCCAGATGCCTAATGAACCATAGGGGGGCGAGAAAAAATGCATTATGTGCAAAAAATGTGCTAAAATTAAAAAGAAACTTTAGTTTGCACACAGATACATTTCGACTGCAGGAATCAATTGTTCAACACACCATGTAATGTGTTATGTGTGTCTCCCCCCAAGCATCCATCATTTGCGCTATGAAACTATTGATTACAAACTTTAAGGTGGATATCTCATCATAGGTTAGCTTTGCCTTTTCAAGAAGATGAAAAATATCATCAGTAGATCGCCACACACAAGCACGCTTAATTCCTAGGGTTGATTTGTTACCTTTGTAGGTGGTAACGTCACACACCTTTTTCCACAACTAAAACTCATTGGGACTCCGGGAGTCAGAATAGTCTGAAAGCAAATGCCTAGCTTTAGTACCACCAATACATACTTTATTAGGACAATCTTGTGTACTTCCAAACACCTTCTTGTCCTTTGAAAGCTCAGTTGCACCCCCATGTAGACCAACACTCGATAGAATAGATTCAAGTTCTCGTATACACTCTTCTCTTATTTCTGCAGGCTCCATATTGCAAGCGTAATTAATATGGAGCACAAGAAACGTGTCAAGAATCTGTAGACATGCATGAAGGGTGCACACATACACATTTATCAGTGGTATTGGAAGAATAGAATCCCACTTTGGATCGTCTATGTTTCAATTAGGGGGGGCCTTGTTGGTCACAATTGAGGATACCTTGAAAACATTGTTGTAGTGCTTTACCCACTATTTGTGTAGTGGATACACCTTTTTCATAGTTGACCGTAACTTTTCCACCCTTACCCTTATAACCTTTCGACTTGCTGGCCTTCACACCCTTGCCCTCAGTTCCCATTGAGACTTTACTGTGGCAGCAATAAATACATGTAAAGAGGGTCATTGCACCTTGCTTGGTCCCTAACACACACTTGAGTGTTTTCAAGTCTCTTGCCAAATGCCACTCAACTTGGAACGTTCCTAGACCTGAAACATGCAATCTTTGTCCTTCTTGTTGTTGCCGAATGGCGTCAACGATCGTGGTGTGACTGAGATACCATTTCAGGGCCTCATGTGTCTGATGTGGGAGATGGAAAGCTGCTAGCCACCAAATATTATTCTCTAACTGAACACCTAAACATGTTTTTCCCTTCTCATTGGCATTTCGCTCAACATCGACACCCGCTAAGGCCCTGCTCATCAATGTAGCACTTACCCTTTTTAGTTGTTGACCTTTAACAATTTGGCACTCATAAAGCCTCATAACAAATATCACTTTGTCATCACACTCTTCCTCTATCAACCCATAAAATCTTATTTTTGACTCTTGGAGCTTCAACAAGTCAACAATGAACATACACATTGTTGAACTCGTTGTAGCAGAAGTTTTTTTTTTTCCCTTTAATGGCATGGCATCCTCCACATACTAAAATCCACCCAACAAGATTGCAACATTATTATTGGTGTGCTTTTTTGCAACACAGACACTATAAGGCGTTGGAAAAAACCTAAACAAACCTTTTGTCTGATGATTGAGTGTGACACTTCTATACAAAGCTTCATAGGCCTTAAAACTTATTCCTGCAATGTCACACACCTCCATCATCTCTTGATGCAACATAATTCTCTTTATCTCGCTGAAATGCTTCTTTCGCAAAACATTAGAAATGCCAACATTGGATGTATCATTCAATAGCTCAACCAAATCCTTTGTCTTGATGATATGATGCAGCAGAGCACGTTCTGTCGTTTGAGCATCAAAATCGATTTCCATCATCACTCGATCAAAGTTATCGCATATTGAATTAACGCTACACTAAACTACAAAAATGTAGGAAATCAGAAGCTTGTATCCGTATTCTTACCGAGTTTGATGGACATGTTTCTTTTGAGCTCCACCACTTGAGGATAGAAAGGAGATTGCTTGTCTCTTGCGCTTACAAATGTGTAGCCAAGGGGAATGTGTGTGAGATGACCGATTCGCCGATGCATATTCCGTGAAGTGTGATGTACTTGAATATAATTATCTAGTCGGCGCTCATGCTCTTCTTTTTGCTATTGTACTTTTTGATTGAGATTCTCCATCTCATCGTTCAGTTGCTTCGTCTTCTTGTTGGCTTCCTCTCTAACTTACTGTAGATCTTTTGCGAGTTTGCCTTGCAATGATGAATAGGAAACAAAGATGGTTACTTGCTTCCATTTCATTGACGAAATCTAAATACAATCTCCAGTAGTAGACAAACAATCCGTCTCTTCCATTTCTAGTAAAACGCAAAAGCTCAGTGACATTACGAGAGGGTGGTGGTGCATTGGTCATTGGATCACCAAGGCAAATATGGCCACCAACCCATAAGTTCATAGCTAATTTTCAACATTGGGATTTGATGTGCCAAGTCGCACAATAGCGTACTTCTGGTCCAAATCAGCGTTTAATCAATATCTTTTTGGCCTATTAGTAATGTCTTGCATTGGAGGGGCATTGAATATGTTTGTTAGCAAATCAAGCAAATTAGAGAGGAAATGTGTAATGGTGACTGCTACAGGCAGGAAAAGCTGGCTATGGAGGAAAAAAGTGGAGAGTACTCAAAGATAGTAGACAAGGATTATGTTGTGGAGGGAAGAAAGAGAGGGCGTGCAACTCAATCTCCTTTGAACTCAAATTGTTGATCATGAGAGTTGAAGGGAGAGAAATGCTGCTGCACACAAAGGTAATGGAGTTTTCCATTGCTCTCACCTAGAGCTAGAGTGAGACAAGCATGACACAGAGAGAGAGAGAGAGAGAGAGAGAGAGAGAGAGAGAGAGAGAGAATGAGATACATTAAAGAAAGAGAGTGGGAGAGAGTAGATCTACAACCTTGGAGCATCTTCACTTTCTGTTAAATGTAGATAACATAGAATGTCCTCTTAATGATTGGGAGGTGGAAGTGACAAGAGAGAAAAGGAGAGGGGGGAAAGAGAAAGAGTTGGCTCATATTTTAGAGAGAAAATGCAGTGAGAGAATATGCAAAATCTTCTTTTTTGCCAGGGGAGCTGAAAAGTGTTTCTTTTAATGAGAACCAAGTGAGAGAGAGTGTTTCATATGCTAGAGAGAGAGGAGAGAGATGGAAAAAAGACATTTTAAAATTCAGTTACCCACCTCTCTTTTGGGTTAAAATAGCCTATTTTCAAATACAAATTACAAGTGGTATTTTTAAAATTCAGTTATCCACCTCTCTTTTGGGTTAAAATAGCCTATTTTCAAATACAAATTACAAGTGGTATTTTTTAAATTCAGTTACCCACCTCTCTTTTGGGTTAAAATAGCCTATTTTCAAATACAAGTTACAAGTGGCATTTTTAAAAATCTCAGCATAGGCCTTTTTGCCCTGTCTTTTGGGCTTGTTCAGACTTGGCTCAAGCTTTAAGCATTTTCTTAAACTGCCAAATAAAGAGGCCCATTGATACCCCATTCACTTCCTAATACACACACACACACACACACACACACACACACACACACACACACACACACACACACACACACACACGTACACATGCACACACACGCCTGCGCGCGCGCGCACACACACACACACACACACAAAGGTTTCCATGAGACTAAACTTATGAGATGGAGAGAGATTCAAGTGAGAGAAAACACAAGATTTCCAATCTAGAGCATTGCCTGCAAGTATAGAATCTACCTTCACTTATAATTTCCTATTTCCAGTTACTTGCAGGTGCATAGTTAGAGAGAGAGAGAGAGAGAGAGAGAGAGTAGCAACAAAAACCTTGAGATAAATATAAACGCAAATCATGATAAGATCTTCTGTACATGCTTGCAGTAGCTATTGTAGATTGATGTAGTGCCTGTGTGTGTTCATGAATCACTTGTTTTTTTTGTCGATAGCACACTGAAAGCCGCTCTCTCTTTTTCTCTGTGCACCTCCTCAATCCATTCATGAACCCACCTTCAGTCTCTCTTCGTTAGCAATCTACATCGTCGCCTCCCCTCCTCCAATCCTTACTCTAGTAGTGCAGGTTGCGGCTGAACTGCTCGAGGAGGCTGGAGGTCCATCTACAATGTGCCGTAACCTATTAATTTGGAGGATGATGCTCGCTTACATTGTGAATCAGCAAGGATACTCTCTCCTCGACCTGAGGGGATTCTCTTTGAATCAATCTCTCTCTCTCTCTTTGTGGTGGGGAGTCTCGGTGCTCGCTTCCAACGTGAATCAGAGAGAGAGAGAGAGAGAGAGAGAGAGAGAGAGAGAGAGAAGAGAGAGAGAGAGAGAGGGAGGGGGGGGGGTGCCATGTTGGCCGGACAGGAAAGGACATGACATAGATACTAGAGAGAGAGAGAGAGAGAGAGAGAGAGAGAGAGAGCAAGAGAGCACACCAATGTGGCCATGCTTAAGCTCTGAGAAGGGATGGGAAGCCCAATGCTACAAGGATTTGTAGCCACGTGGAGCCCCATCCCTGCCTTTGTAATAAATATATATATAAGATACCTCCTTAGAAGCACTTTAATTTCAATTGTTAAAAATTATCTCTTTACAAGGTTAGTTTCTTTAAAATCTTTACAAAATTATTTTCTTTTTCAAAATTCATTAAAGGTGAGTGAAAAATATATTGCTAAACCAAAAAATTACATTACAATCTCATGCATAGACCATGCCATGAGACCCAACCATAAGCAAAGAACAACACAATGTTTAGGCCTTTACAGGGCTGACAACCACATACCCATACAAATCCCAACAAAAAACAACTAGGGGCTAATATGGGAGCCACCTTATAGGGAATCAGAGCCAATAGTCAATGAAGTGAAAAGACCGCTAAGTAAGGGGGGAGCCGCGAGCTCCATAACCATGCACGAAGGTTCCATCAACCAACCATCATCCAAGGAGAACTAGATCCAAGCCGGTAGGAAGAAAAACGACAGGCTAGAAAAGGCGAGCCAAGTGCCATCGAATGAAGTCCGTCCTTTGACAACCGGTGTCACCAAGGGGAGGAGCCCTGCCATAGATCCAACACTTGGCGATCACAGCCAAGCCACAACACAACATAAACAAATACTAGTATGTGACCCGCGCGTTGCTGCGGCCAAGGAAACAATGCCTCTATTCTCATAGGGCTATCTTCTCTTCCAAGTGGAACACTGTCAATACTCTCTTCCTACACATATAGTCTATCGCATTTATAAAAGTGATGCATGACACGACCTCTTAATAGATGCTGCAAAGCATTCTTTGATACCAAGATTGGAAGCTTCTCATAGACATTATTTTTTCATGAGGTGCTAGCCCTTGTTCAACAAACTTAGGAGTGCTCTAATTCTTTCGGGGTGTGTGTATATATATTAAAATATATATATATATAGGGGGAGAGAGAGAGAGAGAGAGAGAGAGAGATTCCTTCATCTGGTCTACCTTGATCTAGCAATGCTACCAAGCTTGATTATAGAGATTAGATAAGTTACCATGGTGTGAAGAGATGAAATCTAAGAGAATTCAATGTAATTTTTTTATAAATGGAGTGAGTTCTAAAATTGGTTTCAATGATAGGAATGGAATTGGATTCAATATCTCTCCTCCACTCTCTTACTTGCTTCTATCCTTGTACATATGTATGGATGTATGTATACTTATATATATCTATATGTACACATAGAACACACACCCACACATATATGTATATATGCTTGAAGCAAAGATTTGTCACATAGGTCTTGAGACATCATGATATGTTCCAACTATGATTATATGTACACATGTAATAGCGCGCGCACACACACACACATATACATACATACATACATATATATATATATATATATATATATATATATATATATATATATATATATATATATATATATATATATATATATATGCTTGAAGGAAAGATTTGTCACATTTGTCACAGAGAGGCATCTTGCTATTGTTCCAATACAGTAACTATGACATTCAAAGTTTCTATGCTGCCCTCCCCCCCCCCCCCCCCCCCCCCCCCCCCCCCAAAAAAAAAAAAAAAACCCTCTAGTTGAAGTGACTATCCGAGGTGGACATTTAAAAAGAAGAAGCGAACTCCTTTTTCTCATTTTTTGAAAAGAAAAATATAGATGGCTATGATTGGTCTCTCTCTCTCTCTCTCTCTCTCTCTCTCTCTCTCTCTCTCTCTCTCTCTACCATCGGATAGATATTTGAGATCTCAGTGGATGTTCCTACAACATTTCCAATTCTCCTTTTATCAAGATGTGTATGTGTGTGTGTATGAGAGAGAGAGAGAGAGAAGATGAAACAAAAATAACTTTATTCTTACCCATGTTGTGAGATATATCTTTTGAGATTGTTCCGATGGCATTAAAAACTTTCTTCTTGTTTATCTTCTCTCTCTCTCTCTCTCTCTCTCCCTCTCTCTCTCTCTCTCTCTCTCTCCCCCCCCCCCCCCCCCCCGAGATATTCACTTTTGTTCAAAGCTTGTCTTGTAACTTTTGAAGTCACTTTAGATTGTTGCTATACACGAGCATTTTGTTATGTCTTCCTCTCTCCGCTTGCGTCATTTGTTGGACTTTGCATTTCAACACATTAAATACGGAACTTAACAATTGTCCTCTCCCAGCCCCCGCCCTCTCTCTCTCTCTCTCTCTCTCTCTCTCTCTCTCTCTCTCTCTCTCTCTCTCTCGCGTTGATTTTAGATTGGCACCCTTGCCTGCCAAAATTTAAGGAATTTATAGATTTTTAAGCATGGCCCACATGTTAACTCTTAAAAATAAAAAGAACAAAATATCCAAGAATTGGTAAAAGGTCCATAAACTAGGAAATCTCTCTATCCATTTGGGGTGTTCTCTCTCGTTGATTTTAGATTGACATCCTTGCCTGCCAAAATTTAAGGAATTTATAGATTTTTAAACATGGCCCACATGTTAACTCTTAAAAATAAAAAGAACAAAATATCCAAGAATTGGTAAAAGGTCCATCAACTGGGAAATCTCTCTATCCATTTGGGGTGTTAATGTGAGGGTTGGTTTTTGTCGGACATTTAATCAATTTTCCACAGGTGAAAAACTTTAGCTATACTTATAAAAATACACTAATGCCAAAAAATAATATCTTGAAAATTTGAAAAGTGCGTGAGCTCAACGGCAAAATCTTTCTTTCTCTCTACTCAAAAACGGATCTCAGTTGTCAAAAAGGAATTAAGAATAAGAAATCTTAAAGAAAATTTGCAAAATATCCCCAAAACACCCCTCTAATATGTGGATATTCCCAAAATACCCCAGGTTGTGAGAGTGAATTTCTCCTAAAATTAGAAAATTTATAGCTTTTCATAGGAAGAAAGAATAATTGTCTATCATACAAGATGATAAAACTAGAATTTGAGTCATAATCGCCTTCTTCTGCGAGGTAATTTGTGCCAAATTACATGCTAAGCACTCAAGAACGGATCTCCGTTGTCAAAAAGGAATTAAGACTAGGAAATCTTGAAGAAAATTTGCAAAATATCTCCAAAACACCCCTCTAATAATCGCCTTCTTCTGCGAGGTAATTTGTGCCAAATTACATGTTAAGCACTCAAAAACGGATCTCAGTTGTCAAAAAGGAATTAAGACTAGGAAATCTTGAAGAAAATTTCCAAAATATCCCCAATCTTTTGTCATAAATTCCCAAAATGTCCTTCAAATTTTCCAACCAAAATACCCGTGGTTGAGAGAGTAAATTTCTCCAACGATTGTTTTTTGTAGCTTTTCATAAGAAGACTGATTGTCTATCATACAAGATGCTAAAACTAGAATTTGAGTTGGTCATGTATGCTTTGGAGATTCTTTATTTTTAGACATAAAACCCTTCTTATGCGAGCTAATTTGTGCCAAATTTTTTACATATTTTTTACATACTAAGCACTCAAAAATGGATCTCAATTGTCAAAAAGGAATTAAGACTAGGAAATCTTGAAGAAATCACCAAAATGGATACAAGGGTATTTTTGAAATTTGAGGGGTATTTCAGGAATTTCCACTAAATCGATCTTTTAGGGTGACAATGTTTTTTCCCAAAGCACTAATGACGAAGTACACAATGAAATAGGGCAACCCTTTGCTATATTTGGAGATGTTTACATTAGAGAGTTTCATGTGTGCTATCACCTTATGGTGTTCTCAAGGTGAAAATTAAAATCTCAAGGTAAATATTAAAATTTGTTAGGTGGGATTACACTAAATCGATCTTTCAGAGCAACAATGCTTTTTCTCAAAGCACTGATGACGAAGGACACGATCAATCAAGGCAACCCTTCGCTATATTTGGAGATTATTTTACATTAAATTCCTTTAAGTTTCATGCATTATATCACCTTGGGGTGAAATTTAGAGATAAAACTCAAGATTCATAGCTGGGATTGCACTAAAGTTAAGATACTTTCGTTCAAACCACGTGTGCTTTGAGTTTCATGGGTGCTATCGCCTTCAGGTAAAATTTTAGAGGTGGATCTCGAAATTCATAAGTGGGAATTTCGACAAATTAGAGGGGTATTTTGGTAATTTCCCATATTAAAATTTGTTAGGCAAGAATACACTAAACCGATCTTTCAGGGTGACAATGCTTTTTCTCAAAGCACTGATGACATAGGGCACAATAAATTAGGGCAAACCTCCACTATATTTGACCACGACCTACCTCTCTACACCTTTGCACCATAGCCTTCGGGGCCATTTGGACTACTACACCTATGTTCTATCACGTTGCCATGATGTCTAAATTGATTATACATATTGCACTGCTAAAACTTATGCACTCATTATGAGCTTAGTGTTTTCTTTGTTGCTTGACAGAAGCATTTATGAGGACAAGGGACACATTCCTTTGTCTTTGTGAATCTCCAAGTCATTCCTCTCATGTGCGTGCACGTCAAAAGGTTGCACGAAATTATCGACGCCAACTCGCTATACAACGTATAGTATACTTGACAAGTAATGCCTTGCCATGCTTAACAAATGACCATGGTCGTGGTAGGAGTCCCTCCACATTTGTGGAGGGTTCTATCCATGGTGATGTTACAATTCCACAAGTCCCTCTACAAACAATCATGCAAGGACAAGGACGAAGAAAACACACTCTTTTATGTTTGGATGCGACAAGAAGATATCATCGACAACGGGCAAGGCAACGTACCTCCAACATAAGAGAGCAGCGCCATCAACATGATGGACACTTTTGCCCTCTCATAAACGCTCAAAATGAGGAACAGGTCCCGTATGTTCATGACACATCACTTGGAGGAATTGCTTGCATTCTACATGCTTATCCCTGTATACGAGGTGTTCACCCCTCCATGCTATCATTGATACATGTATCATTGCCTAAAAATCATACAGGAACCATGTCCTCCTTCTGTGAGTTTTGTGGTGCACGTCTTTGGCCGTGTGAAATGAAGAAGGAAGATACACCATCAATGGGAAAATATTGTTGCAAAGGTGGAAAAGTCTCCCTCTTTCCTCTTGCAAGACCACCAGATGTATTGGAGAGGCTACTCAATAACAGTGATGCTATGAGTAGATCCTTTAGAAAAAACATCAGGAGTTACAATAGTGTGATGGCATTTGCGTCTCTTGGAGCTACCATTGATGAGACATTGATGGGCAGGTCTGGTGCATATTGCTTTCGTGTACATGGCGGTGTGTACCATCGAATTGGTTCTTTGGTACCACACGAAGCAGGGGTGCAAAAATTTGCACAGATATATATATATGATACTGAGCATGAGGTTCGGAATCATATGAGTGCCTTGGATGGTTTGAATTTGTCCACTCTTGAAGCATTATCAATGATGATTCGATCATGTAATCCATATGCGAATGCCTTCTGCAATGTTGGTAGAATGTTACGTGACAGTCCTGGGGTGGAGATCAAAATGACAATTTGTGAGAATAGAAATACTTCGAGGCAGTACTTGATACTTGTTGGCAATGAAGTTGCTGCAATTATGCCGGGTCAAGGGGATGTACAAACAACTAGCCATCGAGACATTGTGATACATTGTCAAAATGGAAGGCTGCAAAGGATTTCAAATCTACACAGGTCGTACATGCCACTCTTGTATGTTCTTCTCTTTCCACGGGGAGAAGATGGATGGTATATCAAGCTTCCTTATGCTCATGTGCATGGACCTTTGGATGCCTTGGCTGGTCGACAATGTGTCACTCAAAGAGAGTACTATGCATATCGATTACAGGTTCGTACTGATACGGATTCATGCTTGCTTCGTGGGGGTCGTTTACTTCAACAATTTATGGTTGATGCATATTGTGCCATTGAGGAATTTTGTCTTGCATGGGTCCGTACAAATCAGAAGACGTTGAGGGCAGAATTGTATGCAGGGCTGGCTGACATGGTGCATTTGTTTGGGAGTGATGTTGTACTTGGACGATCTGTAGGTCGAAGAATTGTCTTACCCTCATCTTTTATAGGCGGCCCTTGGCACATGTACCAATTGTATCAAGATGCAATGGCAATTGTGCGTGCAAAGGGAAAGCATTTATCACATTCACATGTAACCCTAAATGGCGAGAAATAAATGAGGCACTACTTCCAGGACAGGTTTCCTCTGATCGACCAGACATAACCACCAGGGTTTTCTTCTTGAAACACTCGAGCATGATGAAGTATATCTTAAAGAAAGATATCTTTGGGAAAGTGGTGGCTTACATGTCTGTCGTGGAGTTCCAAAAGATAGGCTTGCCACATTCTCATACATTATTGATTTTAGATCCTCGATGTAAGCCTCAATCAACATTTGACTATGACAAGATGGTTTGTGCAGAGCTGCCGGATAAAAATCGATTTCCAGTGCTCCATGATATCATTGTTAGTTGTAACATTCATGGACCATGTGGTGAGTTCAATAGTTCATCTCCTTGCATGGTTGATGGCCGGTGTATTAGAAAATATCCACGTTCATTTTGTGAGCAAACAAGCATGGATAATAATGGCTACCCCATTTATGTGCGACGAAACAATGGCTTCACTGCCAAGGTTAGGGGTTCTACTATTGATAACCGATGGGTTGTGCCATATAATCCTATTTTGTCAGCATTATTTAATGCGCATATCAATGTTGAGGTATGCTCTACAATTTCAGCTGTCAAGTATGTTTATAAGTACATCTACAAGGGGCATGATAGGGCAACTATAAGATTCCATACATCGGTACGCGATGCATAAAGGGAGAACATTGATGAGATAGACATGTACACAGATGGCCACTATGTATCTGCATCTGAGGCTTGCTGGAGAATTTTTGAATATCCTTTGCACAATGATGCACCAGTTGTTCAGAGATTGAGTGTGCATGTTCCGACTAGTCAAATGGTGACTTTTCGAGATAATGATAGACTTAATGATGTCTTGCAAAGGGACAATGCAGAGAAGACCACTTTGACAGAGTGGTTCACATGCAACTTGGAGAATCCTGATGCAAATGATAGTTTGTACATTGATTTTCCTCAAAAGTGGGTGTGGAATTCGGGTTCGAAAAAATGGACAAAGAGACGTTGTGGGGACACTATTGGGCAGCCCTCTGCAGGTGAACGATATTATGTTCGTTTGCTTTTAACTATTTGTAAAGGATGTAAATCATTTGAGGATCTACGCTCCGCAAATGGTGTATTGTTTCCAACATTCAAGGCAACATGCATTGCAAGGGGTATCTTGGAAGATGATGGGGAATGGTTCGGATGCATGGAGGAAGCTTGCAGTACACATACAGGCTTGCAATTGAGACATTTTTTTCTGACCATTCTACTATTTTGTGAACCCTCCTCCCCTCATCTCTTATGGGAAAGATTTCGATGTTTTTTGTCTGAGGACTACCAACACATGTTGGAGATGAGATATGAGTTGTTAGATGGATGTACACAAGTTGCTGAAGGGTATGCGTTGAGAGATTTGCATAACATTCTTGGTACTTTTGGACAAAGTCTAGCTGAATTTCCTGGAATTCCAATGCCTGATGAGCGCTTTGTGACACGTGATGAAAATAGCTTGCTTTTCCAAGAGCAATGCCTTGACACGGTACAAGAACTATCCGTGTCACGTGAAATGGATCAGACTCTAAATGAAGACCAAATAATTGCTTTTGAGGCAGTCTTGCATGGATTGACTATTGACGGTGGGGCTATTTTTTCCTAGATGGCCCTGCAGGGACTGGGAAATCTTATTTGTATAATTGTTTGTTGTCGCGCGTGCGTGGAGAAGGAGAAGTTGCATTGGCCACAACATCTTCTGGTATTTCAGCATTGCTATTGCGAAATGGACGCACTGCACATTCTAGATTCAAGATACCCTTGGACCTTGATAGTTGCAGCACATTCAATATCCCTGTTCAGGGTCAACTTGCTGAATTTCTTAGAATGTGCAAGTTGATTGTGTGGGATGAGGCTCCTATGATGCATCGATATGCCTTCGAAGCGTTGGACAAGTCTTTGCAAGATATCATGTGCTCAAGAAATCCATTTGGTGGAAAAGTGTTGCTTCTTGGGGGAGATTTCAGACAAATCTTACCAGTGGTGTTCCAGGGAGCACGTGCTGACATTGTTGATGCTACACTTTGTCGATCGCACTTATGGAATCATGTGAAGATCCTTAAATTGGCACATAACATGCGTGTGGGAGGTGGTGATGTTGCAAAGTCTACCTACAGAGAATGGCTTATGGATGTAGGAAATGGGACTTTGACAATCGGTGATGAACAGATGATAGAAACCCCCCGTCACATGGTGCTTTCTTCATCTTCATTAGATGATTTGATAGGTTGCATCTATTCAGAAATTGATAAAGATGTGGTCTATGCAGAATACTTCAAAGAGCGGGCCATTCTTGCTCCAAAAAACTCTGACGTTGATATTCTCAATGCTAAGGCCCTGTACACAATGAAAGGTGATGTTGTGCAATACTTTAGTGCTGACTCTGTGGTGGAAAACTCGATGCAAGATCCTTTCTTATACTCTGTGGAGTTTTTAAATAGTCTCACCTTGGGTGGTGGATTTCCAACACATTGCTTGGAGTTGAAGATGAATGCCCCAATAATTCTACTACGGAACATTGATCCAAATCAAGGTCTATGTAATGGGACACGCTTGGTGTGCAAGGCATTTCATGCAAGAGTTTTGGAGGTAGAAGTTATTACAGGTACACGGGTTGGCACTCGGGTTTTCATCCCTCGAATATGTTTTATGCATTCTGGTACAAAGTTGCCATTTGTTCTTAGACGGAGACAATTTCCAGTTAGATTGGCTTTTGTATGACGATAAATAAGTCACAGGGCCAAAGCATTGCCATGTTGGGCCTATACCTGGTGACACCGGTCTTCACTCATGGACAATTGTATGTTGCATTGTCACATGCACGTTCAGCCTCGGGAGTGAAGATTCTCCTACGTGACTTTGATGTAAACAAAACAACTACACTAACAACAAACATTGTGTACCATGAGATATTAAACAATGCTATATGAAGGTTCCAATCCTTCTTTCTATATGATGATAAATAATTTACATGATGTTGATGTAATCTACAAAACAATTGCAGTAACAATACCATGAGATAGTAATCAATGCCATATGAAGGCTCCAATCCTTCTCATCATTGTTTTCTTCTTTGTATATATTTCAAATCATAGAATATTTTATGAATTAATTTTCTACCTCTCTCCATAACATTGTCTAAATTTTGGTTTCCTTTTGGGTATAAAGATCATGGATCAGTTTTCTTACATCTCTGAGGTGTCCTTTCTATTAAATGTGGAAGATCATCCACATCCTGGTATGTTTTTGTCCACCATTAAGAAATTATGTGGAGACTTATTGTGTTATCTTTGGGACCTTGATTTTTTTCCCATTATTTTAATCAGAGCCACATTTTTGGTGTGCGCCTTTGCCGCACAAAAAAATTGTTAGGACCATCCGCAAGCACTACAAGACCAGGTGTGTCTGCTTGAAATTAGGAATTCCCTTTGCATAAAGTAAGACTCATGGTTTTTTTGTTTCCTTATGTGTTACGAACCTTAGGAAGTTGCCATCTATCGATATTTTCACATTGCGTATTTTGGCATACTCCTCCGACGTTGAGTATGGTGTCTACTCGGTGAGGAAGGAGTGTGTGTCTTCCCAAGATGAAGATGATGCTCAATGGTTTTCTAGATATGAAGGATACTCTATTCCCAATGATTGGGAGTACCTCCAGAGTTCTAGGTTTGCTGAGTTGATCTACCAAATCTACTTGCCTAAACAACTTGCATATTTGGCAATACCATACATAGCTACAATAACTGGTACGTGTAAGTTGTTGTGTTTAGAGCTTTGATTGTATTATTCCAAAAAAAAGTCTCCCTTTTTACTACTTTTGTTTGTTAATCCAAGAGATAATCAACCTTGGGATGGAAAAACGGTCCTTAATTTAGGAATGGAGAAACTCCAAGCTGATTGCCAATTGCATGATGAAGCAAGCTACATTAATGTTGCCTCTTAGATCATTTGTGGCACAATAGTGTCCTTGATTGTGTTTGTTTCTATGACAAGCATATCAACAACTTTGCCATGTTTGTGATCCATTTTAGGCAATTTTCTTTGAAGGTATGGATACATTTCTAAATGTCTTGGTGTTTATTATGACTTTGTAATTCTATGCAGTAGAGTTTTCCACTTGCTATTTGAGTTTGAGGGATCCAATATATTAGGTTCATATCTTAGAGATCTTTGTTTAAGCATAACAATTCTATGCATTGATCCTCACATTTGTGAGAGGATATATAGGTTTCTATGTTGAGAGTGTGTGTGTGTGTGTGTGTGTGTGTGTGTGTGTGTGTGTGTGTGTGTGTGTGTGTGTGTGTGAGAGAGAGAGAGAGAGAGAGAGAGAGAGAGAGAGGTGTGCAATAAGGAAGAGAGAAAATCATGCATATTGCATGAAGAAAACTCTAAAGTCTCTTTGTGTCTTTTCCTGAACTTTCACCTCTTTTGCTTTGTGTAGATTATGTTTTTTTTGTATGATAAGATGTTATGTTCGTATTATTGTGCAAGGGATTGCTTCCTTTGTGGTAGTTGACACATAATTCAGCTTTATATGCATTGTGATGTACTTTTTAATGGTACAGCTATGGAGAACACTAATGACAATTCCATCATTGAGACTGAGTCTGATGGTATTGCGTCTACTCCTCCAAGGTTTGCCAATGTTCGAGCGGCAAAGAGAAGTGCTCGATGTGTGGGATCCTCTTCTGTTAATCCTATGGTAAATGATGGGAATCACGAACTCATGGCTGCATTAAGGGACTTCTTTACCCTTAGTGAGTCTAGGCAGTTGGACTTTGAACGACACTTGGAAGCAATTTTAGACGTGACTCAGCAAGCGAATGGCCAACACATTGTAGACCTTCGCAATGAGGTGCGTTTATGTGCACAACGCTTCAATGGAGGAATCGCCCAGGTTGAGGAGAACCAATTCAACATGTTGGTGCGCATGGAGCAACAATTTGAATCAATGCAAAGCTCAGACATGCCCAATAGGGAAATCAAGATCCAAATTGATGCATTGAAGGACCAGGTCCTTGCTCTTGAAGGAGAGGTAACCCGGCTCAAGGTCCACCTGAATCGATTGAATGCGTTGATGACAAAGATGGCTCGATCTTCTGATGGCCGTGCCATATAGCAACGTTCAACCTTGGCTACTAGAAATAATTGAAGCACGTACTTCTGTGTGTTAATTTGATTCACTATCTTGATGTACTAAAGCATATCTTGCTTTGAACTATGTTGGTAGGATAAATTAGTGAACATGTTGTTTTGTTTGGTTTTATACTTGTGTTGCTTGATCTACATGGCATGAAGCCATAGAGTATACTTAAATTAAGTTTTGAGTCCCTGGTTGAGAAGTTTTAAGTCCTTGGTTGAGATGATATTTTTGTCAAAACAATATGAGGTACTACCTTTGTGGCTTGGGGACTTAAGGGAGCATGTTGTTAGACAAGAGGCTTCCATCATTACAACTATGCTTAGCTATGTGAGCTTCAAGATTGCAATTAGGACCATTGAGACCCTGTTGTGATGTATATCCACAAAGTATGTATAATGTATCCTAACTGTTGAAGGTTCAAACAAGACGATAGAGTTTGTGGGATTGTTTTTACAAAGGGTCATCGATGTATGATAGTGTAGGAAATTTGGATGTTATTATTATAATTATTATATATTACCAATTGGAACTCCACCAAAGCATCCTTTGCCACTAACTACTTTGTTTGTTTCCTAAGAGTTTTGACATTTTGCATGGAGTGGACAATGTAAATCATAAATAAAATCTTTTGGTGTTTGAACGATTATTGGTATTGCATTTGGAGTTATTTCTTTTCAAAAAAGGCATCAAAATCTCAAAACTAAGTGTGGCCTCTGTTTCAACATTTTCCATATAATGAGATGAAAAAACATGAAAAATATTGCACATAAACGAGTAGATTTGTGCGGCTCTTTATGCATGTCTAAAGTGATTGAGAACTAAGATTTTGTTACAAATTTAAGAGTTTCAATGGTATTAATAGTGTACTCTTTTGGTTTACACCAACATATGGATCACATATTATAGTTGCTATGTTGATTCAATTCTTTGTACACTTCGATTTCATGAAAATCTGATGTTATGATGTTTCTTGAATGGGGTTGAAATATTGTATTTATAGATGCCACGTCAAAGAAGGCATTGGACAGTATCTACATTTAGCTGGATGCTTCATCATCTGTCATTTCTTATCTATGGTAGGATCTAAGTATATCCTTTGTAAAATTTTCAGCTTGATGTTCAAACTAACAATTTCCTCATTTAGATCCACTTGGTTGGAGAGGCCCACTTAGTACGCATGATGTAGTACACATTATTGAAAGCTTTGAAGTTGTTAGGTAAGGAACATCAATGAAGCACAATGCTTTTTTATATATTTTTTGGTTATTGAAATTATTGTAATTAACCAGTTGGCTTGCAGGAATCACTATTATCGTAATAACATTTTAATGGAAGTGCATCAGTTTTGCGGAGGACTCCAAGGATACTTTCATATCAATGTGGCTTTGAATCGTAATGCAGGTTCAGCTCGCATACGGGTTCGCGAGCTGGGAGATTGCTTGCCGGCCAATGCATAATACTCTTATAGAGATAGACATGAGAATTGGAGGATTGTATTATACACGCTGTATGAGGGCCACCGTCGTTTTGGTAGGAGCATTCATTATGTGGGTCCATGGGTTCTACGAGTACCAAATGCAACATCCCAAAGGCTGTCATTTTGAAGTTGTAGTTGTTTTGTTAGTTAAGATTTAGTGGCTTTCAAAAAACTTCTTCTTTAGAGACGAATATTAGGTTATGCTTACAACGACTACTTACAGTAATGGAAGTGGATTGTTTTTTTTCTTTTAGTCTCCCTCTCTCTCTCTCTCTCTCTAAAGTTAAAAAAAACATGTTCTTATTCTACTCTCTCTCTCTCTCTCTAAAGTTAAAAAAAACATGTTCTTATTCTACTCTCTCTCTCTCTCTCTCTCTCTCTCTCTCTCTCTCTCTCTCTCTCTCTCGTGTAGTCTTTTAAATTTATGCTCTATAGTTGTTATGTTCATTTAATTCTCTATGCACTTTCTATTGTCACATAAAGTCAATGTGATTTAAAGCATTACTGCACAAAGTCAATGTGCAGAAAGCATTATTGCACATAATAAAACATTTAAGATATGGTTCTCACTACCTTGAATTGGATGCATAAAGAATACTTACTGGGTCCTACTGGCTCTGCTTTAAAAACAACCCCAATAGTTTGGAGATTCCTTCCCCCCACCCGGCATGCCCTCTGGCCTCTACTGTCTACAGGAGGACATCACACCTTTCCCAAAAACCTCCACCTGCAGCCTCGTCCACAACCATCTAGCAAGAGAACGCAGCTGGTAGCTTGTGCACCAACTATTTAGCAGCCAACGGTGGGTGTAATCTGAGGTAGCATGGTCACAAGGCATGCCGTGAATAGGAGGCGCGCAGTTGTGTGTGCCCAGTTAGACATGTGGCTTGTGTGCCTTCTTCCAAGAAACCCCTCCTCAACTCCTGTGCGCCTTCTCCCTTGCGGGCAACTTCAGTCTGCAGACGAGAGAGAGAGAGAGAGAGAGAGTTTTTATTCGCCTCTACCCTGTGAAGCAGACGCCTTTGCATCACATCTTGCTCGCAAGGCATCCCTACATGCATGGCTCTGTCAACTCCTGCTCTCTCTCTCTCTCTCTCTCTCTCTCTCTCTCTCTCTCTCTCTCTCTCTCTCTCTCTTCGATATTCATATAGTTTGCATGCAGACCTCCTCCACATATGCATACATCCATAATTATCAGGAGGACCCTTTCCATCATCCTTTCTCCATATCTCCTTACAAGGATCTCAGAAGATTCTTGAACAATTTCTTTTTCCAAATGTGTAAGACCTACTTACACATGTTATCCTTTATAAGAAGGGGAGAGGGGGAGTTACACAAAATTGAATGATACTCCTTCTAGTTGGCCGCAACAACGCGCAGGTCACATACTAGTTTATTTTATGTGAAATAGAAAGTCTCTTGATTTTACATTTGACAAAGCTTATCACTTTTTACATTGTGAAAAGGAAAAGGCTGTCTTTTCTTACAATCTTACCCTTTACTTTTGCATTTTAGATTAGATGTTTGTAAGGTGTTTTTTGAAATGAACCAGGGAGTGACACGTGGATGTCCTCTCCTACCTTGAAAATTTTAAGCTGCATTATAAAGAGTATAGATGGACCGCCAATTGCCCCTAAAAGGAGGGCACCACCCTCATCCCTAAAAAGGAGGGAGAGGGCATGGATGGAGCTCTTCATAAAGTTCTTTTCTTTTGGCAATCTTTACAAAATTCTTATTTCAAGCATAAAGTCTTACTTGTGACTCTACATGTCTTGCGAAATGGCTCCTTGAATCAAGGTCTAGGGTAAGGGGGCCAACTTTAGGCCACCTAAGCCGCGAGGGGGCTCCTGATCTGTGTGTTGCACGGAATACATTGCTGAGGGGCGCATTTGAAAGAGCACCACTATTGCTATCTCCAAAAAAAATATGGTGATGAAGCGATCTCTGCAGAGAAAGTATGGCGCCGACGAACATTTCCTTTGTAACAAAAGTGGGTGTGAGAGGGAAGCCACTCCCAAGGGGAGTAATGAGCCAAAGCGACCAGCAAGGCTTAATCACAGATCCAATGGCCCAAACCCCCTAGACAGACATGCTAACTAGCCTAGCAATACCCAACTTGTGACCCATTATTGGAGAAAAGTTTTCTTAAACTTGGGGAGTCCAAGGTCCCATTAGAGGGGGCCGGTTTTTTATTGGCCCCTTTACCCTACACGAGGATGTCAACAAGAGGAAGGGAGCTTTCGAAAAAAATTAGAGGGACAACAAGGTGAGGAATCACAAATCAAAGGCCTGCTAAAGTTTTTTTTCTTGTTTTTGGGTTTTTTTTTTTTTTTTTTTTGGGGGGGGGGGGGGGGGGGGTTGGGTTGTTTAAGAGGAATAGATCTAAGAGCAAATTCACATGGGCTGGGGTTGACCCCATGCATGCGGATGTGTGTGGAAATTTGCATGGAGTGTAGTTAGCAAACATCGTTGAAGGATCTCCCTCGCTCTACTCTGCCAAAACCGACAGAGTTGGCAATGGATGACATCGTAAACCGACGATGCCATGTGGGCCATGGGTCTCGTTTGTGCTCGCAGCCCACGTGCTAGCTGCAAGTGTATTCACTCTGTGTGTGTGTGTGTGTGTGTGTGTGTGTGTGTGTGTGTGTGTGGCATTGACTATAGGCAATCATTACCCCACGTGGCACCCTTCGTATAGCATACAAATGCGTTCCACTACATAGGCATCGCTCGTAGCTGGGGTGGGATTGGAGTGTAGCTGGCAAGGGTGCCACTCCGATGTGCGAACGTGCCCTAAATGAGACATGCTATTTTTGTGTTTTGATATAAAATTGTACTATCCCTTTTACACACATCATACAAATGCAAACTGTCCTTTAAATAACAAAGTGAAAAGTGCACATTGGCATTTTAAAACAAGAAGCGTAAATTATCAAGAAAAAATTCATTTTGTCAATATCTCACATCATGGGATTAAGGAGTGCCCACATTCATTCATAGGAGTTTAATCCCATGATGTGAGATATTGACAAAATGAATTTTTTCTTGATATTTTACCACCTTGCAAAATTGGGGTCCCTTACTCCCTTATTTTACTTACTAGTACGTACTCGCTCTACTTTGCTCCTAATTAATTAATTAGTGCTCGAGATACCTTCTCGTTAGCTTCCAAAACCAAACCCTTTACTTTATCCCCTGTTCCTGCGAAGATACACAGTCTCTGCCCCGCCTCAACTGTGGATCCCTATACTGTAGATGCGCCTCAGCAGAGCTCCCCCAGTTGCTTGACAATGGCGATAACCATTGGCTTGTCGCACTCTGTGTGCTTGCCCATGCAAAAACGAGCAGTGCCATGCAAGCGGGCCGTGCCTTGCTCAGGGAGACCCCAACAAGCTCGAAACACCTCTTCCCCGAGCCTTCTGCCCTCGTCTTTCCCTCATGACCTCAAGTCGACCCCGTCCCCAAAAACTGTCATAACTTGCAGTCCTCTGCATACGAGCGCGATAACTGCTTGATAACCACACCTCGTGCGAGTTCCCTTCTTCCACTATACGCTACACCTGCTACGAACACAACAAAGCAAAACTGTAGAGCATGCGATGCTGCCACCAGAGAGAGAGAGAGAGAGAGAGAGAGAGAGAGAGAGAGAGAGAGAGAGAGAGAGTCTCCGCCTCTGCTCCGCTCCAAACGAGCACTGTCCCCTGTAGCTCGACATGCGTGCCTCGTTCCCGTGAATTGACCCATGTTAAAAAATCTACCCCCTCAGCCCTCCCTTTTGATATTAAACCAACGAAGCATCTCCCTAGATGCCACTTAATGAGCCCCAAAAAAAGACGTTTTGGTCACCTACTACTTGTAGCAGGCCAAAAAGGAATGCCTAAGCAAGGAGAATCTTTATGGATTCTTAGCACATACAATATAAATATAACAATGACACTGTCTCTATAAGTTTCGAGACTCTGCTCCTCTAGGCTCTACCGTTTAGAAGGAGAAGATGGGACAGGTAAAATTTTCCATCAGGAAAATGACATTGAGAAATTATTTACTAATTGCATAAGCTATCGTGCTTATTTTTTTCTGCAATAACGAAAATAGTTGCTCTGATTGACTCTTCAAAAGTTAGAATCGCCAAGTGGGCCATACGTCAATGTTGCCTTATAATATCCAATAATGCAATATGTTGCTTACACGTAAGAGTCATCACAATTGAGAGTTTTGCAAAAAAAAAAACTAGAGAGCTTAGTTAGCTACATTGACACAATTTGACGACCATTTGATTTAAGAACATGAAAGAGCATAAGTGAATTGAAAATGGAACTATATTTATTAGTGTTTGATGTTTATAATACACATACTGATGTAGAATGAGTAAAAGAATTGATGAATTAAAAGCCACGGACAAATTTAAACAGGTTGCTCTCTAATATGTTTAGCTTGTTGTCAATACGACACAAATGCGATTAACGAGGCAATCTAGTTGTTGTTTAAGAGAAACAATAGATTATATCGAACAGATGGTTAGTAGTTTTGCTTTCTCAGGAGGGAGAGAGAGAGAGAGAGAGAGAGAGAGAGAGAGAGAGAGAGAGAAAAGAGAAGAAGAAGAAGAAGAGAATTTTTACGTTGTAGGAAAGTATCCCAAGAGACCTTAAGATCTATCCGACGAGCACTACTCGTTTTGAGTCCAGGACTACTCATTTGCAATAGCCATGGAGAAGCTGTGGGATACCGAGTAGCCATTTGGGATGCATGAGGTCCATTTCATCTGGAGTGATACCCTTGCTTTGTATTACGAGGGCTTGCTAGCCCTGCCACATTTGTCATACATGTCGACTAAGGCAATGTTAAGCATAAAGAATTTTTTGACAGTTCTTGACTAACAGTACGATCGTAAGTTTTTTTACCTATCTTAGCGGCTTCCACATTGCCACATGGCTTTGAAATGCAAGCATAGGTAATTGCATATATAGAGACTCGTTTCAGATTAGCTGAAAAGTGTCTAGAGCTTCGTTGCCTCGCTCATGTACATCACATCCTGCAATCAGTGCAATCTGAAAGAGCGACGCAAGTGAACGGTTGAGAGATGTATGTTTTGAGCTAGAGAACTCTTGATTACGCATAGTACCACATGCCTCCAAGATGCAAGCATATGTGATTGCATATAGAGAGATGTGCTCACTTCCCATCATTTGAAAATAGTCTAGAGCTTCTTGGTCCCGCCCCTATTCGGTACATCTCGCTATCAATGCAATCTGAGAGAGGGATACATGTAAAGGATTGTGGGATGTATGTTTCGAGCTAGAGAGCTCTTGATTATGCATCTTCTTGTATGATGAGCTATAGCCGGCTCTGCGAGTTGAGACTTGGTGTTCCTCCCTTGCTCATCCTACTAGGTGGATCGCACTTGTGGGCTATATTTGATAGATGCACCCCGATCTCATCAGAACGAGAGCAGGTCTTCTCTTTGTTTTCAATGACTACTCGATAAGTAGCAATCAACGGTGTTCTCCTTTTATGTGGTTGAAGGAAATATGTTTTGAGCTTTTTGTGTTGAGCATATCCCGCGATCAATGTGTTCCAAGAGACCACATTCCAGACAGAAAGCTGCTCAAGCATGTTTTGTGCTTTCTCAAGAGCCCCACATCTCGTATATGTGATTGTTTCTCCTACGTAGTGCCACATGCTCTCAAGATGCAAGCATAGGTGATTACATCAGGAGAAATCCTTGCTTCGCATGTTGGAAACTGCCAACCAAAGCTTCATCGTTGTCGGGCATATCTCGCAATCAATGCACTTGAGGAGACGACATTATGGACATGAATGCAGTGACACATGCATTCAAGACGAAATCATAGGTGATTGCATCTGAAGAGATGCCTTGGCTTTGCATCTGTTGAAAACAGACCAAGGCTTTTGCCCATCTCAGCATCTTCCAAATTTCCAGATACCTTCAAGATGCAAGCATAGGTGACTGTATCTAGAAAGATGCACCGCATCTTCCAAACTGTGCCCATGTCTTGCATATCCCGCAATCAATGCCTTCCAAGAGGTGACATTCCGTACAAGAAGCTCTTCAAGCAACTTTTGTGCTTTTGAAGAACACCATATTTTGCATACATGTTGTCCCAAGCAATGCAAATCACAACTTTTCAGCAGCCCTTGAGTAACAATATCATCGTGCATTTTGTTTCCCATGAGTGTTAGCGTCATCTGAATTGCCACACGCCTTCAAGATGAAAGCATAGGTGATTACATCAGGAGAAATTTCCTCACTTCACATGTTGGAAGCAGCCAGCCAGAGCTTCTTGGCCTCATCGTTGTCGGGCATATCCCGCAATCAATGCACTTGAAGAGACGACATTCCGACAGCCAGCAGAGATTCTTGGCCTTGTTCCTGTTATCAATGCACTTGAAGAGACGACATTCCAGACATCAATGCAGTGCCACATGCCTTCAAAATGGAAGCATAGGTGATTGCATCTCGAGAGGTGCCCTGGCTTTGCATCTGTTGAAAACAGCCCAGGGCTTTTGCCCATCTTAGCATCTTCCAAATTGCTAGATACCTTCAAGAAGCAAGCATAGGTGATTGCATCTAAAGAGATGCGCCCGCTTTAGCCCCTCAAGAACTCATTGTGCTTTGTGAAGATGGATTTCCACAACCATGTCGTTCGCACCTAGCAATCAATGTGCTTGAGAAAAATGCAATCAATAGAAAAAGCGCATCCATGACTTTTTGGAGTTCCATGAGGGCACCACATTGGGCATGCATATTAGGCAAAACACCATTGGGTATGATAATCTTCTCCAACAACCCGTACCTAGCAATTTCATCATCATGAATTGTCAAACCCATGTGAAGGTCTTGCATAAGGTGACCAACTTCCAAGGTGCAAGCATGGGTGAATCCATCTGGAAGAAGACGTTTCCTTTGAAAAGCTTTTGATGCACATGAGAGTCATTTTTGCTGGCAAGCAGAAAGGCATGGATCGCGGCTACACATCAGCTGAAAATAGTGTAGCTCCCTCTCCCCCTGATGTTAAGCACATCCCACAATCATTGCATTTGAAGAGGTGGAATTCCGTACAAGAAGCTCCTCAACCACTTTCCGTGCGTTCTGAAGAGCACCATATTTGGCATATACATCTTCCGAGGCAAAGTCAAGCTCAACTTCTTTCCTGTATTGCTCATTGGCATTGCTCTTGTTGCACACATCCCACAATGAGTGCATTCCCAAGATTCAACATTCCACGTAGAAAGATGAAAACAGCCTAGAGCTTTCTGGCCCTGCTCCTGTGCGTATCCCACGACCAATGCATTGAAAGAGACGCCATTCCCATCATTGAATGCATTCGACAAGTAATATTTCTGGCAAAATGGTCATGAAGAACATGCCCATGTCGTATTGCATCTTAGAAAAATAATTCAAAGCTTCCTCACCTACCCTTGCTTCTCATATCTGGATATAAAAGCACTCCAAGGGACTTCGTCCAGAGAGAGGCCCTCGCTTCGCATCTGTTGAAAATAGACTAGATCTTTCTCCTGTGGGGCGAATCTTGCAATCTATGCATTCCAAGAGTCCACACTTTGGATAGCCTCGCTTTGCATCTGTTCAAAAAAGCCGAGGGATTTTGCCCATCTTTGCATCTTCCAAAATGCGACATGCCTTCAAGATGCAAGCTTAGGTGATTGTGCAGCTAGAGAGACGTGCTCGTTTCATATACAAAGAAGTGCTCGCTTCGCATCAGCTCTAGAGCTTGCTTGCTTCGCTGATAGTCAGCGCATCCAAAAACCAGTGCATTCCAAGAGTCAACATGCCTGCTAGGGAGCTGAAAACGGCCTTAAGCTTTCGCATCAATTGAAAATATTCTAGAGCTCGCTTGCTTCCCTCATGTTCGGCACATCTCACAACCAATGCCTTCCAAGAGTCAACACTCCGGATAGGAAGCTGAAAGCAGCACAAGGCTTTCTCGCCATACTCTTGCGGTGTATATCCCATGACTAGTGTATTCCAAGCGACCCCATTCCCATCAATCAATTCTCCTGACAGGCAATATCTCAGTCATCAAGAACATGCCCGGGTTGTATTGGCATTTTTGCGTAAAAAAGCACTTCGGGAGACTTCGTCCATTGGGAAATCCTCGCCTTTCATGAAGCGTACGTAATTGCATCCAGAGAGATGTTGTCACTTTGCATCTATTGAAAACAGTGAGTGTCATAAACTGCTGACGTGTCAAAGCCCTGAAGAATGGAGCCAACTTGCAGATGCCGACCGAGGGGCCTAAACCCTAAGAAGAACAAGTAACAGAGGAAGAAGTCCTACCAACTTATGGGGACCCCGTCCGATGGGGCCCCAACAACATAAAGGAATTAAAATAAAGCAGAACCCACCCACACACACACACAAAAAAGCTGATGATGTGACAGCTATATGGACACTTCGGATTTAGCGCTGACTGTGCTTACGTGGCAGATTTCCGCAAAACGCACTGACACTACTGACATGGCAGTTGTACGGATTTCTATGATTTACGATGGCAGATTTTTGGCATTACTTTTGGACTAGAAGCTTTTGAGTTTGAAGGCTTTTCATGTAGACTGCTTTTCATAGGCCAAGGGCCTTTAAATATGTGATAAGGTCTCATTCTCTGGCATGCTTCCTGGAGAAGGTGCAGAGTCTAGAGTACCGGCTTGTACTTTGCTGATGCAATATAAAGAAATACAAAAAGGGGCACCAAGGTTTGGGGCCAATACTCTCTAGGGAGGAATTCCGCCACTCTGTGTCGCGTGTCGTCTCTCTCTCTCTCTCTCTCTCTCTCTCTCTCTCTCTCTCTCTCTCTCTCTCTCTCTCTCTCTCTCGCTCAGTTCAGTTGTTATTAAAGTGCTAAAAGTCTTTTCAGTCTGTTCTTTTCTATTGGCACGTGGGCGTCTTGTGACAGCGAGGGGGGCTTTTTCCCATCTTAGCATCCTCCAAATTTCCATATGCCTTCAAGATGCAAGAAGAGGTGATTGCATCTACAGAGATGCGCTTGTAGAACACCATGGAGAAATCGTCACTTTTTTGAAACGCAGCACATTTGACAAAAATATCAACCAAGATTGTGCGAAGCATGACATGTTGTTTCACCAGACTTTGGCCAACAACAATAGGCTGATTCTATGTGCTCGTATCAACCTGTTGTGTAGAGAAACATGTCTTCAAGATGCATGCGTAGGTGATTGCATCCGCAGAGGGGTCCTCGTTTCGCATCTATCAAAAACAGACTAGAGCTTTTCCCTGTTGGGGGAATCCTGCAATCAGTGCATTCCAAGATTCCACACTCCGCATAGCCTTGCTTTGCATGTGTTCAAAACAGCCCAGGGCTTTTGCCTATCTTTGCATCTTCAAAATTGCAACATGCCTTCAAGATGCAAGCATAGGTGATTGCATCTGGAGAGACGTGCTCGTTTAATATACTGGAAACCTGCGAATTGCTCGTGGAGAAGATCGAATTGCTGCTGAGAGTTGGCAGTTGGTAGCTTTTGATGACGTAGTTCTTTTTAGAGCTTTTCATCGTAGTGGTTTTTTTTAAAAGAGCGTCCGCGTGGGTTACTGAGAGGCCAGGGATTTGAAATGGCTTCCTACGCTAACGAAGTAAAAAAAAGAGTCCTCACATACAAGTTATGAAAACACAGATAAGGTTGGTTCATGATTGTAATTTCTGTGACCTGTGACTATTAAACTTTGTATGGTGTTCATCCATTTGTAATTCTATGAACTAGGAAAAAACAAGATTATTATCCAATATGAGTGAGACTCCCTCCGCTCCCAGCAAAGTGGCTCCCTTCGGTAGCAAAAGAAAGAGAAGTTATTGAGAAGCAAATACAATCAATATCAATATTGGAATGGCTTTAATGAAATTTGGTACGCGTTTTTGCAAATCTTTCTTCACCAGATCTCCCTTTGTATACACACTAGAAGCTGATATCATTGAGATTTTTGTTTTTTTGTTTTTTTCTTTGGGGAGGGGGGTTGTGGGGGGGAGAGAGAGAGAGAGAGAGAGAGAGAGAGAGAGAGAGAGAGAGAGAGACTTATCCTCAACAAAATGGAAGTACTCTAAACAACCTTGTGATAGCCGAGGAAAAAAAAGATTATCATTTAAAAAACTATTCATGGCTCCCTACATAATTACATGTATTATAACTATCTAGTAATCTCTTCATCTAAATCTAAATATCTATTATCTACTTCTATCTAGTTATTTGTTCACATTCTTTTACTTTGTTCTTTTACTTTGTTGCTATTTTGTACTCCGAATAAATCGATTTTAGCACCCAATTTGGGAGCCTCCACTTTGTTTCATGTTACATCTTGGCTTGATCTCGACAACTTGATAGTACCCTCTTCGCTGCCTTTGTAACTTACTATCACCCTTTAAATTGCCTCAATATTTTTCAGGTTCTACTCTTGCTCAAAGAGTATAACCCTTCAAGCTTGACATTTTGATTAGCACATAGCTCTAGATGTGCATCAAGATATAAGTAGAAATAGAGAAGGCGTATATTGATTTTGAAACTTAGAGGAGGTCATTATTATGTTTTTACTAACTTCAAAAGAGAAAAAAGGTGACCAAATGTTTACAACTTTGAGGCTACATGCTGTCAACACCTGTTCCAAGGTTGGTTAGACAACGGATGGCAACTCTACAATGTTGTGATGACTCGGGTCCTAAATTCAGAAGGGATGTATTGAGTCTCCTAAAGATGGTCCCGAGTATTAGTTACAGTCAATCAAGAGTGACAATAGAAGAAAATGGTAATGATGCTAGAGGGATACTGGAATGCTTTTGGGCAATGAGCTATTGCCTGAGGCTTGCTCTTGCCAACTTTACTGCATAGCTTTGGGAGAGTATACAAAGGATCGATTCATGCTCTGACATTACACATGTTGACCTTGTGCTAGGCTCCTAAGGTACTATACCTCTCCTACCATAGCTTTGGTGCAAGCGAAATCCCGTTAGACATGTTAGCAACTCCTGAAGACTACCATATGCTAGTTGATGACCCTACACATCATTGCCCTATAATCTCACACCAATGTCCCTTTGTGGTTAACATTGAAGAACCATTGAAATGGCTAAAAAATCATGGGTGATGTTCATCCATATTCTTCGTCACCCTTCCTTGCATTAAGCGAGCTCTTTTTGAGAGAGAGAGAGAGAGAGAGAGAGAGAGAGGGAGAGAGGGAAAGAGGAAAATAAGAGGAAGTTGAGGGGTGTACATAGCCACCAATGGTTAACATTTTGGGTGCTCCTGCTCTTGAGTTGTGGTTGGGCACCAACGACTCCTTCTCTTGAACTGCAAGCAGCCACCAAGACAATACTTTCCAGATGTAGGAAGAAGATCTTGCAGCGATTTTCTGTGTCAATGTGGCTTGGACACTGGAATCCGAGGGTTGGCTAGTGAGGACTTCTCCCCATTGGCTGCATGCAAAAGCAACCACAAGGAGAAGAGTTTTTTTTTTCACTATAAGAATAGATTTCTCAAATAGTTTAGGTAATGTTATGATAAGCATGGATAACCTTACACTTGACCTATAGTTTCTTTTGAGCATTGATGAGAGAGAGAGAGAGAGAGAGAGAGAGAGAGAGAGAGTCAGTATGACTATATTTAAAAAATGAGCATATTTTTAAACACAAAAACACATTCATTAACATAAAACCTCAGTGAAGATTGATTGAAAAAAAATTAAAAATACTTGATGAAGTCACACGGTGAGGCATCACCTGTAAAGCACCGACCCATGTAAAAATGCGATAATCGATGGTAGAGGCTCCCTCCTAGGGTGTCAAGAGTGGGAGTCTCATTGAGAGGGTGGAGAAAATGAAGCTTAATAGGCGGTAGAGCATAGCAGAACTTGCAACGTTGAAGGACAGACCAGTGCACAATGATGGGGGACATGGAGAAGTAGGCAGCTAAGCCTTGATGCTGGAGATGGAGATGAAAGTGTTATGCAATGGTCAAGGTAGGGCATAGGAAATGCTTCAGGAGGAAGCAGAGCACAACTTAACCTACAACTTTGAAGGGTAGGGCACATCACAACCATGGGGGATATGTGGATGCCTCTTAGTGCGAAAA
Organism: Adiantum capillus-veneris; assembly: GCF_014529385.1. Taxonomy (NCBI): domain Eukaryota; kingdom Viridiplantae; phylum Streptophyta; class Polypodiopsida; order Polypodiales; family Pteridaceae; genus Adiantum; species Adiantum capillus-veneris. The sequence goes on from NC_140941.1 coordinate 115,323,516, forward strand.
GAATTATGAGGTCTTATTACCTCCATGCTACCCTGGGGGATCTAAGGCCTCAAACCCCTTTTAGAGCTATATTCAGTGGGGGTGGGTTGCCGTCATCCAAAGCTTTTAGCCAAATATTCAATACCAACCTGGTAAAGAAAATGTTGTAGATGTTGCTTTGAGTCGAAGACCCTCTTTTAAAAATCTATCAACCATTACAGGTATCTCATTTGACTTTATGCTTGATACTTATGCACAAGATGATGATTTCAAAACAACATGGTTGCATATGCTTGACACTTTTGTACAAATCGTTTGGAATACACTATCCAAGAACATTTTCTTTGCTGTCAACAAAAATTGTGTCACAAAACCTTTTCATCTTTTACTTTGTAAAGAATTACACAAACCAGCCTATACCAGACATACAGGGTTTGTTGATACCTTTCAAAACTTATATCGTGATTTTTATTGGCCTACTATGAAAAGTGATGTTAAGCAATATGTTTCATCTTGTTGATTTACCAAAAGACTAAATCGACAGCATGTAGAAATTTGGATCTTTTATACTGTTGTGTAAAGGCCATTGTGGATGACCCGCATGACACTAACCTACGTTTACTAACTCTATTTCTCTCATATACAAAAAAAAAAGTAATAAAAAGCCACACATGCCAGTTGAGTAGTATCGTGTGTTTTCCCTAAACTTGGACTCTCCTTCTCTTCTTCTTCCCCCTTCCTTGCGCGCACGCCCACGGGCTATGCGCCCTTGAACTGGTATCGGAGCCGATGGATAGCCTTGCAGTGGGCTCATCTAATAGATCGTGAGCTCATGGCTTTGGAAATCAAGACGTAGATCTGGATTCAAGAGAGCGAATCCAGCAGAGATTGTGGTCGCGGAGTAAGCGTCCATGGAAGCTTGAGCGGAGCCTGGATTGAAGCTCGGACTCACACAAATGTGAGAAGCCCCCATGAGGAAGCTCATCATTGACCAATGATTAGACTGTGTGTGAATCTGAAGCTTTGCACAATCGGCCTATGAAAGAAGGCATTGGAGGCTCAAGGCAGCAAGAGCATCGAGAGAGCAAGGAACGTAGGTGGGCATCTATAGAAGCAAGGTTTGGGAGCATAGTTGGCAGCACTGACAAAGATCTTGGGAGTGAAACCAAGCTTAAGGGAAATTGAAATTGAGCTCACAAATCAATCAGTGAGTGCAATTGATTGGAGCTGCCAGTAGAATTGGATCAGGCAACAGAGAAAATAGTGTGTTATACACACTGTAGCGCACTTGAGCAACCCAAAATTGGGTACTCCCGAGTAGCAGAGCAGAGTAATTGGAAAGCTTGAAGTGAGTTGGAACTTGAAGCTCACAAACTGGGCAACAATGACCTTCTATACTATTTATTATGCAGCTTAAATCTTTTGAGGATGAAGAGGGCATCCACGTGTCGTTCATTGGTTCAGTTTAAGAAGCAGTGGAAAATAAATCAACGAAACTCAACTCATTAGACCCAATGACTCACCAAGTGCAGGCGAGGCATCAACTAATGTCCTAGAAAGCAAGGTGGCTCGGAATGCATTGCAGCTGCCAACAAGCAAAAGTACGACAGTGTTTGAAAAAAGCAAGGTGGCTCGGAATCCATTAGAGCTGCCAACAAGCAGAAGTACGGCCTTGTTTGAAAAACATTTCCAAGAGTCCATTAAAAATTGCAGTACCCTCTTGCAAGTTTTTCAAGCTTTAAGGGCCTGCATGCACTATCGCTCGAGCTGTCTCACCATTTTTGCACAGAGAGAAAGGATTGGTGAGACATCGATCTACTTCAGGAGGGAAGGTGATTCTCCCTCTGTGTGTGTGTGTGTGTGCGTGCGCACCTGCTCCAGCCTTGGATGCGCCAATCCTTCCAGGTCGCTATGGCGTGGCATGGTCAATGTGCAGGCTATGGCTATATCTGCCCTTTTGGGCTACTACCTTGCTGCAGGTTGCCTTGGTTGATGCATATGGCAACGAAGTACCGCTTTGTTGCAGGAGAACAGTGTTGCTATCAGCGTGTGCAACGAACCGGGAGTGAGCAAAAGCGACATGAGCTGTGGGAAGCGAGGGAGGGGTAAGGGCGTCAATCAAGGCCCGTAGGTGGGGACGTGAGGTGCAAAAAGAATGCGCCATGGTCGCAGGGCCCGAGCTGGGGGGTGCCTCGTACATTGTGCACGTGTGTGATTAGGATGCACGACCTGCTGCAATTGCCTCCCAATACATGTAATAACTACTCAGCACCACCTTGCTCGCCATTTTGGGCCGCCTGTACATATCTGCACCGAAATCAAACCTCACACCACCTACACTCAGCACTCACAACCGCCGGGCATGGAGCTCGGCACAGCTGAAACGGAATGAAACGCAATGTTTCCTTTATCGTGGAGACGAATGGTCCTAGGTAAATAGCTGGCCGCAGCTATGAGGTCCTTGAGTTTGGCGCTGTGGTTTTGAATGCCCAACCGAGTTTCTTTCATTCTTACTGCACAGGCCTGCAACCGAAATCTCTCCCATGACATCAGAAAGACTCTCTCTCTCTCTCTCTCTCTCTCTCTCTCTCTCTCTCTCTCTCTCTCTCTCTCTCTCTGCCCTAGAAGTTCAAAACAATCCATTTGGCCGCTCGGTCTAATTTGTGGAAATTCCAAAAATACCCCTCAAATTTCAAAAATTCCCAAAGTACCCCTAATACTTTGTTATAAATTCCGAAAATTGCCTTCAAATTTTCCATAATTCTCAGAGTACCCCTGTTTGTGAGATTAAATATTTCCAAAAAATAAAAAAAGTTGTAGCTTTTCATAAGAAGACTGATTGGCTAGCAGTACAAGATGCTAAAAGTAGAATTTGGGCTGGTTTTGGTGATGAATTGCTTCATTATTTTTAAACATAATTGCCTTTTTCGCTACGTAATTTGTGACAAATGACATGATAAGCACTAAAAATAGATCTCAATTGTCAAAAAGGAATAAAGATTATGCAATTTTGAACAATACAACAAAAATAGATACAATGGTTATTTTGGTAATTTTTGAAATTTGAGGGGTATTTGGTAGTTTTCCCCTTTTCTTCGTGCATATATGGAAGTCAACACGGAATATGCAATGTGGGAAGGTTGAGGGAATGCACGTAATTGCTTATTGAATATGGTCATGAAAATAGTTTAGAGCAGAGCTCATTGGCACATAAGTGATGCTGACATGTTTTGCTCTTGTGTAGCAAGAAAAGAGATGGTTTCAGTCAATGAACACATACAAATGATCATCTCACTCTCATGCACCATGCTAGCATACACAACAAAAGACTCGATTGAGTAGTCAATCAAAGATAACCTATATCAGTCACTATGAAGGCATGTGCCTGCAGTATATACACATTAGTCAGAACATTGTAAAATCTTTGAGATTGTGGTTTAGATATGTCATTGTTTAGTAGTTAGCCTAAGTGCAGAGAATTCCAAGCTACTACATGGTGTTTTTGTCATTTGACTTTGACAGGTCGCATGCCGTTAAATCCATAAGAGGGAACTTCAGATGCCAGTAATCCCTATGCGAAGGTCACGGCCATGAATTTTTGGCTTGGGCTAATTTGTGAACAATGACAACGATATAAGAGATTTGCAAGCATCTCAAGGCCAAGATAAGTGAAAGCCTTGAATTTATTGTGAAGTTGAAATTGCATTGATGCATCATGCTCAAGAAGTTTGTTTTCCTATGTTGTAGGATAATGTGCACCAATGCAATTTTTGAAATTTTTATAGATTTTAAAGGGATCTTGGGCCTTCTCTGTGTGTGCGTGTGATGCAGCCCATCACTCTCTCTTTGCATGGCACCTTGCCTTCTCTGCGGTTGGTCAACATTCAACTTGCAAGTACGTGCCTTCTCTGCGGTTGAATGCAAATGTGAAGACTACTTATGGAGTAGCATGGTTGCATGCTTTTATAGTCCAAAGCTGAGTCAGTCGAGGGTTGGAAAATGCAGAAGTCACATATAAGGATATCAATATAAGAAAAGAGGATATATAGCCTAGATTATAAAACCTTAACACTTTGCAAGGGGTTTTGCTAGCATTGAAGAACTAAAAAGAAGTGTCCAAGCAACTGCAAGTGAAGGGGCTCTAGGAATAGTATGTGGTTTTAGCCATTCGCTTAGAGCGTAGATGCAAGGCTTGCCAGGACGTTGTTGAGGTAGGTGTTCTTTGATGTGGAAAATTTTGTTTGAAGCTATCCTTCCAATTAGGGCCTTTTTTATATTTGGGAGAAGATACGTGAAGCAAGGCTTTGAACTTGGCCACACCAAGTTGATTACTTGGAATCCACCTTGGTGGTAAGAAAGGAGATGTCACAGACTGCACGACGAGTGTTAAGTCAAACTAGGGATGGGAGATTCAATGAAATCCAAGGCGAATGCACACCCTATGTACATATGCAAAAGAGAGCATATATCACACATATACTACACAAAGAGGGCAATCACATGGTTGTACAATATCAAGTACAACAATAAGAGTGCCAAGATCATGAATTTTGATTGTCACAATGATATTAGATTCAAGCCGATCTAGAGGGCTCATAGGTAGTGCTCACAAAAAACTGGGATTTAGTGATTTTTTAGCAAGCTAAAAGTGTAAAATCTCTACCAAATTTTGAGCTTGCCTTTCAGAAAACTAGCAAAGTTTTGAAAATTTTAGTGCAAATGTCGAAAAATGCTTCAAATTTTGACCTAAGTATCAAAAGATTCTTAGAGTTGTCCTTAATTTATTCGACTAGGAAAAATGTTATTGGCAAGCCCTTCTCATAGTAGCCAACACTTTTATGTGGTTAGTACAATGAATAATAAGGGTCGCCACACTACACCCCCCGGGTCTTATCTACACCCTTGAGTCCTTTCTCTATCCTCTGGCTAATGCTGCACTATCACTACTCTATTCACCCTACCCCTATGTCTATGTCACATGGACACAACTCTCAATTTTTGGGATGGAGATCCTACTCCAGCTAATGCTGCACTATCACTACTCTATGCACCACACTACATCCGAGTTTTATCTACACCCTTGAGTCCTTTCTTTGTTCTCTGGCTAATGCTGCAATATCACTACTCTATGCACTAAACCCCTATATGTCTATGCCACACGGCCATAACTCTGAACTTTTGGGATGGAGATCCTACTCTACCCTATGACAAGTCCAATTTCTCAATTTCTCTCTATATTCTCACTCTGACACAACTTTTGGGGTTGGGGTCTACTCTACTCCATGACAAGTCCAATTTTCCATTTTTTCTCCCTATATTCTCACTCATAGGCACAAAAACATACACACAAGCGTGCACAAAAGTAAGTGTTATGCGTGAGTATAAACAATACAAGAACTATGTGTGCATGCATGTATTGGTATGCAATGGTACAATTGTGAGCTCTCCTCATACACTTGCTCTTCCTCCAACCTCTCATTCAAGTTTGTATAATATACATGTAAGTCACAAGAAGCATGCAGTGAGAGCTTTAATGAGAGTATAAGTCCATGAGATGAGAGGAAGCAGATGGTATCTCTCTGAGTATGTGTTATAGTACCAAGTTGGCAATTGAACACAAGTCTACAAAGGAGAGGAGCTATCATAACTACCCATATTGGAAAGAGAAAAATAGAGAGAGAGAGAGAGAGGATTAAGAGATAACAAAAAAAATTGCTCTTCACTCCATTTCTCTCTATCTACAAACCAGCGCCGCATGCAGCGTAGTGGGACAGTAGCCCCGTTTGGACATCTACTTTTCAGTTTGAGGGCCTTAAAGAAACTCCCCTTTTCATCATACCATGGGCTGTGCCAACTACCCTCAAATTTGAAGAGTGACACTACTTTTCATTCTGCAGGCCTTTTCATCCTACCATGGGATGGACAACAACCCTTAAATTTGAAGGGCGAGTATCTATCTGAAGCAGATTTCAAAAACCCAAAACCCTCAGATCTTTAAGAGAGCCATTGTGGTAGCTCAATTCAATGATATCATGCATGAAAACATTGAGCTTATATGTTTGATAAGGTCAAGAGTAGGTTAACTACACAAGGAAAAGAATGGAAACATGCACTTGGCTGCTCGGGGTGGCACTTGCTAAGGGAAAGCACAACACTAATCTTTGGTTGGAATTGCTAGACAAGGAATGATCAAGGCCTCTTACTTGGGAATTGTACAACCCTGTTTTGGAAATGTTGTCTCCTCAAGGAACATGTAGTGCTTGAGGCTCATTGTACATCCTTTGCTAAGTTAATATAACATCTCCACTCACAATCTTTTTTTGAAAGGTGACTGTACTTTTCATTTTGAAGGCCTTAAAGAAAGCCCCTTTTTCATCCTGCCTATTGACTTTGCTTTTAACAAAATACATTACGTCTAAGATCCCCCCTCCTTTCGACTTTCTTACAACAACCATGCCGGGATTATCGATGGCATATCTTGCGATCAACGCGTTTCGAGGGCTGACCCTCTAGACACACACTGTAAGGTCCCCGCCCTAAAAGATCGGGACGACATGGAAGATAGCCTTCTCTATCCTCTAAATCCGTTGACGACACCCTACTCTGATAATGCGAAGCAAGGATACGAGCAACAAAAGAGAAGAAGACTTCCACCTATTGTGTTCGTAGTTGCAAGACCCTACGCCACAAGCCAGGTCGATGAGGTTAAAGGTCCTATGGACTATAGATCTTACATTATAAGAGAAGAAATCCCTTTCACATATTAAGGATCCAAAAACAACGCCTTTTTCCCCGCGTTTAAGAGGCACGGCCGCCATCCTTAAATCCAAAATATGACATGGGATAAATCTCTAGCTAACTGAGACAAAGTGAAAAGTACTCGACTAATCGAGTCCACCCATCCTTGACTGGCAACCTGAGCCAGTCCCCACTTTCCACACCACACGCACACTTTTTCTCACACTGTTTTACATATACAAACAGTGTTCCTTAATTAATTCCAAACACAGGTTCTTTCATACAACCCTTCAAACAATACCAAAACAATTCAAACAACGCTAATGAAGGCAACCCTATTATTCAACAAAAACAACTTTTCCAATTTCTCATGGTTTTGCCGCTACCCGCGGACTTTCTCTGTCTAACCAACAGAGCCTTTGCAAAGGATTTATTCGCTAACCGTGAATTGCGCAACCTTCCCATCTCGCTAACCGCGAGGCATCTTGCTAACCGCCAGGCATCCAGCTACCCGCGAGGCATCTCGCTAACCGCGAGGAATAAAACAGAGCCGATAACCTTAGCTTTAATCTCCGCTATCCGCGGAATCATCTCGCTACCCGCGAGAACAAAATATATTCTTTCAACAATTCATCTCATTAATGATTCATTAAACATGATCAACCAATTCTTCATATAAATCAGAAATCGCTTATCAAATAATAACAATTGATTAAACAATAACAATCCAACAAACAGTAACAATTTATCAAACAGTCCTTTCACTAGTCTATGAAAACATATGCTTGTCTCATGTGATAGAATCACGTTTCTCGGACGGTTTAAGGGTTCCCTATGCCTATCTTCCCAAGTCAACATGAATAGCGATGAAAAATTATTAATTTATCTTACCGGATTTGGAGCACGTGCAGGTAACTCCTGTGCTGAAGGTTGGACGGCTTCGACTTCTTCTTCGGTTGATGCTTCTGCATGAGATACGTTCGGAGTTGACACCTTTCTTCCCACCTTCCTTGGTGGTGCAACGGCATGGGTGTCCTTAGAACTTTGCGTTACACGCTGCGGAGCCATAGCTTTCGAATGGAGAAAAGAAAAGCGCGTTGATGGAGAGAGAGAGAGAGAGAGAGAGAGAGAGAGAGAGAGAGAGAGTGTGTGTGTGTGTCCGCAAATCGGGTGAAGGCACGTCGAAGATTGGAGATGGAGATGGCTTGAAGATGAGAGGTTAAGGGAGAGAGGCTTACTCTGGAGCGTCGTTGCAAGAGAGTTTCCGCTTCTGTAGATGTGTGTGTTAAAAGTGAGAGGAGAAGGGTCCTTTATATAGGCCCTAAGGGGGTGCTAAGAATACTGAGAGGTTTCAAGGATAGGAGAAGAAAAAAGCTCGCGCGTCATCGCGGCTCTTTTTTTTTTTTGGGTACACGAATTCTATCCGCGATTCTAAAAAGCTCTATACTTACAAGTTCCCATTCTATTTTGAAAGAGAGAAAGAAAGAAGTGTCCTAATTTTGACTCGCCTCTCTGTCTTTCCTAAAAATACTATCTCTAAGCTTTTTCTTCATACATAGATTAGGTTTCCACATAAACCTATAGCTCCACCTAAAGAAAGATCATAAATAAATGGATTCAGAACCCGATTTTCAGTCCGATTGCTCTGATAAACTCATGATAACTCACAAAATTCAGAATCTCAATTACTTTGCAAAATATCTGAAATGATTTATAAGGGTAAATGTTGGGTACATTACAATCTCCCCAACTTAGGTATTCGAGATGTCCTCATCTCGAGAAAAAGTGAGGATACTTCTACTTTAATTACTAGTGACCATCCTTATCTCTAAAAGGGTAACATTCTTAGTCTGCTTCACTTACTACGGCTACTCCGTTATTCAGTCGTGGGCAAGAGTTTCGATAATGTCCCAACTCTCCACATTCAAAGCATCGAACATTTAAGCGTCGAGAATCTCGCATTAGCAGCATAAGCCCTTTGTGGTTGTCTATCGTTGATTCTTTGATTCTGTTCAATTCTTCTTGTAGTCTCTTGTTCCTTCATTAAAGGTTTGGCTCATAGTAAAGCATCTTGTACAGTGGTAGGTTTCAAGGCTTCCAATCGCGAGCAAATGGGTTCTCTTAATCCTTGACAAAAGCGAGCTACCTGTTGCTCTATGGTCATTGATGGTGCGTAACGTCTAAGCTTTACAAAATTTGAGTAGTACTCTTCCAAAGATAAACTGTATTGTTTCAAGCTAAAGAACTCATTCATTTTTATCGCTTTATGGGCAGGAGGTAAGTATCTTTCCTTCACCGCTTGTTTGATCTCCCACCAACTCTGAGAGTTGTCCAACACTCCCATGTCACAACAATGCTGTTTCCACCATAATTTCGCTTCCCCTGAGAGGCGAAACATCCCTAACATTGCTTGATTTGCAGGTGTGGTCCTTGCAGCAGAGACATGATCATCCATAGCTTCAATCCATACTTCTGCTTCTTTCTCAATATCATCACCCTCTCCTTTTAAAAGAAGGTGGTTGCATTTGTTTGAGCAACAACTTCTTCTCCTGAATCTCTGTATAAAGAGCATCGTTCTGAGGGTTTTCCAACGTAGAAGTGATTTGAGGATTCCCCTGAGTGTACATCAATGTTTGTAATAACTCAAATCAATAGGATACTTTCGAAACTTAGACTTATCCAGTCCACTAAAAGCTCAATCGTATGACTTAATCGATCCTTACTCATCCGATTCATGAAAACCCAATCACATGACCTAACCAATTGTAACATTTAATGTCCTAATAACTTATGTGTAGCGGAAATTAGCATGAACATAGTGGGCATTTCATTAGAATAGATTCCTAATGAGAATTACAAGAGTGCTTGGGTTGAGAGAGCAACAAAAATCATAACGCCTAGTTAGATAGCATCAACAATACTTTCAAAAGAGAGAGAAATTAAGCTATTGACAACAGTTGAGGACCGGATTTGCATGGAGCCGGTCCCCCCTCCAAAAGGCTTTGTATTATGGTTTCTCCCATCAAGAGAGACATTGTACAATACAATTCTTTGTGTTCGTTCAAGACTAGCTAGTGCAATGAAGATGGAAGCTTCATGCACTAAGCAAAACACTTAATCAAACACAACTTGAATTATCCCCGTTCTCAGACCCAAGACCTCACACACCTTCGAAGATGGTAAGAGCTAGCAGGGTATGAGAGTAGATTGAGAGGAAGAAGGAGTATCTTACAAGAAAGATGTACATCTCCTCACATAATCACTCATATGTAGCATAGCTTAGCTTAGTAATTAGCTTGGTAGAGGAGATGAGCATGCATTGAATCTTGGCTCTTGGTTGGATTTGCATCCACATGCCAAGAGAGTGTTGATGTAGGCTTCTATCTCACAAGCTTGGAGTAGGTGATGAGCTCTCCATTAAAGCTTGGGAGGAGATAGAGTATTCTTTCTTCACACATGGTCCAGTGTGAGTGTGTGTGTGTGTCAAATGCCAAGCAAAAATCAGCCCCCCCTCTCTCTTGGGCGAGCCCTTGTTGCTAATTTGGTCTGGCTTTTGCCTCATTGGACCTCCCCAAGTCAAGCCAATGGGTATTAAGCAGCATAAGTGATAGCCTTCTGACATGTGTCCCCCTTTCCCCTTTTGTGAGAGCTTTAGGTAATTAAATAATTAAACTAAACTCTCATTGGACCCCTTTGCCTCCTGGCCAATAGGAATCAGGCAAGCCATGGGGCTTCTGAATGCTCATTGGACCCTTTGGGAGACTGCCCAATAGTCTTCTAGGAGACTTAATTCTCATTGGTTTCTTTTATTAAATGTTTTTAAATTAATTAAACAACATTTACTCTAGCTTAATTCTTATTGGTCCACTTCAAGGGTCTTCCAATAGGAATTGGGCACACCTTGTGGGCATCTAGGCTAGGGAGCTGACATGTATCCCTCATTCCCTTTGTGTAAAGGGAGCCTGTGTGTGTGTGTGTGGCTTTCTCTCTCATCCCCTACCTTTGGGGATCGCCCCCTCCCATGTAGGGATGTGCAAAGACTTTTAGGGCACACACAAAACATCCAATTTTCCCTACGGTTGACCTTTGGACACAACCTTTGAATTTTGGAACCTTAGCATTTTGGAAGTCTTAATGGGCTGAACCTTAGGGTCTTTTTAGCCCATTGTTGCACATGGCTCTTTTGCAGATGGCCCCCCCTTTGGATCCCTATTTTCCCTCCTTTGGATCCCTACTGTGGCCGGTCTGCTAGCTTAACCAATATTCTAGCTTTTTCTCCCCTGGCACTTCCCCACATTCAATGATCAGTTTAATATGAGAAAATCATTTAGGAGAATTAGATATTGATTATTATGACACCAATCTTGACTTAACCAGTCCATCAAAACTTATTTATATGACTTAACCAGTCATGAGTTATCCAATTCGTCAAAACTCAATCATATGACTTAACCAGTCATGATTATCTCAATCACATGACTTAACCAGTCATGGGTCATCCAATCACATGACTTAACCAGTTATGGATTATTCAATCTACACAAAAACTCACTTACGTGACTTAACCAGTCAAACAATATCTCTGTAGAATTAACTCAATCTTTTAATCATAAAGTCATAAAAATGTCATATAGGAGCTTACAAAAGATCTCTCCAAAAGCAACCATAATAGAGGTTTCAACCATAACTATGATATACATCAATCGGCATATTGTAATATCCTTGTGAGTCTCATAATGGGAATAGAAAACCATACACATGAAGAAGCTTGAAGTAGCCAACTAAATCTTTTTAACCTAAGCTCTGATACCAACTGTAAGGTCCCCACCCTAAAAGATCGGGGAGACATGGAAGATAGCCTTCTCTATCCTCTAAATCCGTTGACGACACCCTACTCCGATAATGCGAAGCAAGGATACGAGCAACGAAAGAGAAGAAGACTTCCACGTATTGTGTTCCTAGTTGCAAGACCCTACGCCACAAGCCAGGTCGATGAGGTGAAAGGTTCTATGGACTCTAGATCTTACATTATAAGAGAAGAAATCCCTTTCACATATTAAGGATCCAAAAACAACGCCTTTTCCCCCGCGTTTAAGAGGCACGGCCGCCATCCTTAAATCCAAAATATGACATGGGATAAATCTCTAGCTAACTGAGACAAAGTGAAAAGTACTCGACTAATCGAGTCCACCCATCCTTGACTGGCAACCTGAGCCAGTCCCCACTTTCCACACCACACGCACACTTTTTCCCACACTATTTTACATATACAAACAGTGTTCCTTAATTAATTCCAAACACAGGTTCTTTCATACAACCCTTCAAACAATACCAAAACAATTCAAACAACGCTAATGAAGGCAACCCAATTATTCAACAAAAACAACTTTTCCAATTTCTCATGGTTTTGCCGCTACCCGCGGACTTTCTCTGTCTAACCAACAGAGCCTTTGCAAAGGATTTATTCGCTAACCGTGAATTGCGCAACCTTCCCATCTCGCTAACCGCGAGGCATCTTGCTAACCGCCAGGCATCCCGCTACCCGCGAGGCATCTCGCTAACCGCGAGGAACAAAAGAGAGCCGATAACCTCAGCTTTAATCTCCACTATCCGCGGAATCATCTCGCTACCCGCGAGAACAAAATATATTCTTTCAACAATTCATCTCATTAATGATTCATTAAACATGATCAACCAATTCTTCATGTAAATCAGAAACCGCTTATCAAACAATAACAATCCAACAAAGAGTAACAATTTATCAAACATTCCTTTCACTAGTCTATGAAAACATATGCTTGTCTCATGTGATAGAATCACGTTCCTCGCACGGTTTAAGGGTTCCCTATGCTTATCTTCCCAAGTCAGCATGAATAGCGATGCAGAATTATAAATTTATCTTACCGGATTTGGAGCGCGTGCAGCTAACTCCTGTGTTGGAGGTTGGACGGCTTCGACTTCTTCTTCGGTTGATGCTTCCGCATGAGATACGTTCGGAGTTGATACCTTTCTTCCCACCTTCCTTGGTGGTGCAACGGCATGGGTGTCCTTAGAACTTTGCGTTACACGCTTCGGGGCCATAGCTTCAGAATGGAGAAAAGAAAAGCACGTTGATGGAGAGAGAGAGAGAGAGAGAGAGAGAGTGTGTCCACAAATCGGGTGAAGGCACGTCGAAGATTGGAGATGGAGATGGCTTGAAGATGAGAGGTTAAGGGAGAGAGTCTTACTCCGGCGCGTCGTTGCAAGAGAGCTTCCGCTTCTGTAGATGTGTGTGTTAAAAGTGAGAGGAGAAGGGTCCTTTATATAGGCCCTAGGGGGGTGCTAAGAATATCGAGAGGTTTCAAGAATAGGAGAAGAAAAAAGTTCGCGCGTCATCGCGTCTCAAATTTTTTATTTTTTTTTCGGGTACGCGAATTCTATGCGCGATTCTAAAAAGCTCTATACTTACAAGTTCCTATTCTATTTTGAAAGAGAGAAAGAAAGAAGTGTCCTAATTTTGACTCGCCTCTCTGTCTTTCTTAAAAATACTATCTCTAAGCTTTTTCTTCACACATAGATTAGGTTCCCACATAAACCTATAGTTCCACCTAAAGAAAGATCATAAATAAATAGATTCGGAATCCGATTTTCAGTCCGATTGCTTTGATAAACTCATGATGGCTCACAAAATTGAGAATCTCAGTTACTTTACAAAATATCTGAAATGATTTATAAGGTGTCCTCATCTCGAGAAAAAGTGAGGATACTTCTACTTTAATTACTAGTGACCATCCTTATCTCTAAAAGGGTAACATTCTTAGTTTGCTTCACTTACTACGGCTGCTCCGTTATTTAGTCGTGGGCAAGAATTTCGATAATGTCCCAACTCTCCACATTCAAAGCATCGAACATTTAAGCGTCGAGAATATGTCGCATTTGCAGCATAAGCCCTTTGTGGTTGTCTATCGTTGATTCTTTGATTCTGTTCAATTCTTCTTGTAATCTCTTGTTCCTTCATTAAAGGTTTGGCTCATAGTAAAGCATCTTGTACAGTGGTAGGTTTCAAGGCTTCCAATCGCGAGCAAATGGGTTCTCTTAATCCTTGACAAAAGCGAGCTACCTGTTGCTCTATGGTCATTGATGGTGCGTAACGTCTAAGCATTACAAACTTTGAGTAGTACTCTTGCAAAGATAAACTGTATTGTTTCAAGCTAAAGAACTCATTCATCTTTATTGCTTCATGGGCAGGAGGTAAGTATCTTTCCTTCACCGCTTGTTTGATCTCCCACCAAATCTGAGAGTTCTCCAACACTCCCATGTCACGACAATGCTGTTTCCACCATAATTTCGCTTCCCCTGAGAGGCGAAACATCCCTAACATTGCTTGATTTGCAGGTGTGGTCCTTGCAGCAGAGAAGTAATCATCCATAGCTTCAATCCGTACTTCTGCTTCTTTCTCAATATCATCACCCTCTCCTTTGAAAAGAAGGTGGTTGCATTTGTTTGAGCAACAACTTCTTCTCCTAAATCTCCGTATAAAGAGCATCGTTCTGAGGGTTTTCCAACTTAGAAGTGATTTGAGGATTCCCCTGAGTGTACATCAATGTTTGTAATAACTCAAATCAATAGGGTACTTTTGAAACTTAGACTTATCCAGTCCACTAAAAGCTCAATCGTATGACTTAATCGATCCTTGCTCATCCGACTCATTAAAACCCAATCACATGACCTAACCAATCTTGACTTAACCAGTCTATCAAAACTTATTCATATGACTTAACCAGTCATGAGTTATCCAATTCGTCAAAACTCAATCATATGACTTAACCAGTCATGATTATCTCAATCACATGACTTAACCAGTCATGGGTCATCCAATCACATGACTTAACCAGTCATGGCTCATTCAATCTACACAAAAACTCACTTACGTGACTTAACCAGTCAAACAATATCTCTGTAGATTTAACTCAATCTTTTAATCATAAAGTCAAAAAAATGTCATATAGGAGCTTACAAAAGATCTCTCCAAAAGCAACCATAATAGAGGTTTCATCCATAACTATTATATACATCAATCGGCATATTGTAATATCCTTGCGAGTCTCATAATGGGAATAGAAAACCATACACATGAAAAAGCTTGAAGTAGCCAACTAAATCTTTTTAACCTAAGCTTTGATACCAAGTGTAAAGTCCCCACCCTAAAAGATCGGGGCGACATGGAAGATAGCCTTCTCTATCCTCTAAATCCGTTGACGACACCCTACTCCGATAATGCAAAGCAAGGATAGGAGCAACGAAAAAGAAGAAGACTTTCACCTATTGTGTTCGTAGTTGCAAGACCCTACGCCACAAGCCAGGTCGATGAGGTGAAAGGTTCTATGGACTCTAGATTTTACATTATAAGAGAAGAAATCCCTTTCACATATTAAGGATCCAAAAACAACGCCTTTTTCCCCGCGTTTAAGAGGTACGGCCGCCATCCTTAAATCCAAAATATGACATGGGATAAATCTCTAGCTAACTGAGACAAAGTGAAAAGTACTCGACTAATCGAGTCCACCCATCCTTGACTGGCAACCTGAGCCAGTCTCCACTTTCCACACCACACGCACACTTTTTCCCACACTGTTTTACATATACAAATAGTGTTCCTTAATTAATTCCAAATACACGTTCTTTCATAGAGCCCTTCAAACAATACCAAAACAATTCAAACAACGCTAATGAAGGCAACCCTATTATTAAAAAAAATAACTTTTCCAATTTCTCATGGTTTTGCCGCTACCCGCGGACTTTCTCTGTCTAACCAATAGAGCCTTTGCAAAGGATTTATTTGCTAACTGCGAATTGCGCAACCTTCCCATCTCGCTAACCGCGAGGCATCTTGCTAACCGCCAGGCATCCCGCTACCCGCGAGCATCTCGCTAACCGCGAGGAACGAAAGAGAGCCAATAACCTCAGCTTTAATCTCCACTATCCGCGGTATCATCTCGCTACCCGTGAGAACAAAATATATTGTTTCAACAATTCATCTCATTAATGATTCATTAAAGATGATCAACCAATTCTTCATGTAAATCAGAAACCGCTTATCAAACAATAACAATTGATTAAACAATAACAATCCAACAAAGAGTAACAATTTATCAAACATTCCTTTCACTAGTCTATGAAAACATATGCTTGTCTCATGTGATAGAATCACGTTTCTCGGACGGTTTAAGGGTTCCCTATGCTTATCTTCCCAAGTCAACATGAATAGCGATGCAGAATTATAAATTTATCTTACCGGATTTGGAGCGCGTGCAGCTAACTCCTGTGTTGGAGGTTGGACGGCTTCGACTTCTTCTTCGGTTGATGCTTCTGCATGAGATAAGTTCGGAGTTGACACCTTTCTTCCCACCTTCCTTGGTGGTGCAACGGCATGGGCGTCCTTAGAACTTTGCGTTACACGCTTCGGAGCCATAGCTTCAGAATGGAGAAAAGAAAAGCGCATTGATGGAGAGAGAGAGAGAGTGTGTCCACAAATCGGGTGAAGGCACGTCGAAGATTGGAGATGGAGATGGCTTGAAGATGAGAGGTTAAGGGAGAGAGGCTTACTCCGGCGCGTCGTTGCAAGAGAGCTTCCGCTTCTGTAGATGTGTGTGTTAAAAGTGAGAGGAGAAGGGTCCTTTATATAGGCCCTAGGGGGGTGCTAAGAATACTGAGAGGTTTCAAGAATAAGAAAAGAAAAAAGCTCGCGCGTCATCGTGGCTCAATTTTTTTTTTTTTTTTTTGGGTACGCGAATTCTATGTGCGATTGTAAAAAGCTCTATACTTACAAGTTCCCATTCTATTTTGAAAGAGAGAAATAAAGAAGTGTCCTAATTTTGACTCACCTCTCTTTCTTTCCTAAAAATACTATCTCTAAGATTTTTCTTCACACATAGATTAGGTTCCCACATAAACCTATAGTTCCACCTAAAGAAAGATCATAAATAAATGGATTCGAAATCCGATTTTCAGTCTGTTGCTCTGATAAACTCATGATGGCTCACAATATTGAGAATCTCAATTACTTTGCAAAATATCTGAAATGATTTATAAGGGTAAATGTTGGATACATTACACACACACACTTGCTCTCTTGCTTGCTCATGGCATACACATGTGCGTAAGGCCACATGCCTACAAGATGAAAGCAAATGTGATTGCATCTGCTGAAAGGTCTTCCATTTAGTTAATCTGTTCCACACACACACACACACACACACACACACACACACACACACACACACACACACACACACACAGGACTGGTTGGAGACAAAAGGAGAGAGTGAGCATGTACAACATGGGGCAAGCCACGCTTGCAACATCGATAGTTGTGCGTAGCATGGGATGCATCACGCTCATATTAGAGGGGAAGACAAAAGAATTGAAGACCATGCAAGAAGCTGAGATGTGAGGATGGGGCAAGAGGAGACCTAAATGAATGACTATGTCTCTTAACTGCATGTCGATCACCCCGAGAGAGAGAGAGAGAGAGAGAGAGAGAGAGAGAGAGAGAGAGAGAGGCAAATGGCCATGTCCTAATTGGAAAGAGCGTGTTGTAGCTTGGCATGAAAAAGTAGGTACCTAGCGTGGAAACCACAAAGGATGGTTATATCCTGGTTGATCTAGGAACAAGTCGAGAGTAGAAGGAGAGTACCTACATATTGTGAGTTACCAAAGCTTGCCTTGGTAAAAGTAGATAGAGTGATAATCCAAAAGGTAGATTTATACTTGATTTAATCAATTTGTGAAGAGCACCTACATTGTATGAGTTGTTAGTCTCATCCATGGAATAAGTAGCTAGAGTAGTAATTGATGCACAATGCATGTATCAAAGAGATCCAAAATCTCACAACAGAATCACATATATTTACAAGTCATCGTGGAATGAAGGAGAGTGAGGTTGCCACGATTGACAATGTATCTTTATCTTCACAACGGCAACGCACGGGTCCCATACTAGTCTTATTTAATAGAGCTACGAGTGCAAGTTCTTGAGCAACCCACAACAAGCAGCAAGGGCTAATTTCGGCAGCGTTGATCCATAGAGAATCGACGGCATAGGTGTGTACACACACACACACACACACACACACACACACAAGGTACACATTTTGGCAAGGATTGACAATGAACAAAGAATTTTGTTTTATTTCTCTACTTTAAAGGTGTGTGTGTAAGGGCACGCTCACACACAAACACACACTCACTATCAAAAATGAGAGGGAAGAGCCGATTTTGGAGATAGTCTACCCCTTGCACCTCGTAGTCGGATATAAAAAGTGAGAGAAAAAGATAAAACTTGTGATTTTCCTTGGTTATAGAAAATTGAGAGGACACGTGCGCTCTCGTGCGTGTACACACACAGAGGTGTTTGCAAGCTTCGGCAACTAAACCGGGGGATCACCCAACATTGACAGTTTTTCTTAACATGCATACGACATGGCACCATCACGTTCTCATTTTCTTGGTTTTCTTCTCAGAGCTCCGTATCAGCGTTCGACACTGACATCGGGACTACCCTCCACGTTTTTTCTTCGATAGCACACTTTTATGAGGCGGATTTTTGACATCTGACCTCGACATCGACGATTTTCTTGAGCATTTTCCCATGACACCAGCATTCATGACATGCACGGGTGAGGTGCCTCTATCATAGAGGAGTGACACAGGGCATCGGCATTGAGCACAACGATTGCATTTTTTGGCATAGTTTTGGTTTCGACCGATTTGGCAGCTACTCGACTAGCATATTTCCATCCCCATACGAAAGGACATGTAAAGAAAGATTGTCGCAAATGGCAAAAAGAGAAAAAAAGGTCTCAAGATAATAATAAGTCTAACAATGACAACAGGGACAATAGATCTTAGTCCAGATGCTCTTATTGCACGAGATGCTAGTTTTGATTAGAATTGGGTCACAGATTTTGGAGCCAGTTTCCATGTAACCCCTCATAGAGAAATTTTCTCTATGTATGCACATATTAGTGACAAAGTCAACCTCTATGATGCCTATGAGCTTGAGATACATGGTGTTGGAGACATCAAACTAGTCATGCAAAATGACACTAAATTCATAGTAAAAAATGTCAGACATGTTCCCAAGTTAGCAAAAAATTTGATATTTGTTGGTCAGCTTGACGATTTGGTTACACAAAAACATTTGGGAATGGTTCATGGTCAATACGCAAGGGAAATATTGTGATTCTCACGGGGTCAAAAACATGGCACACTTTACTCTATGTTAATTTCGCGTGTAAAAGAGGATTGTATATCAGTAGCCAACAAGCTGCCGTCTACCGAGTTGTTGCATAGTCTGTCAGTCCATATGAGCCAGAAGGGAATAAAAACGCTATCTCATTTTGGGTACTTGCATGTGTTAAGTTATTCCGATTTTCTATGTGCGAAGATTGCATCTATGGTAAGCAAACTAGGAAGACCTCATCGCCATTGAATAGGAAGCGTTTGTGCAGCCACTAGAGCTTGTCCTTAGTGATGTTTGTAGTCCTATGCCAACCAAGTCTCTAGGGGGAGCTAGCTATTTTGTGACTTTCTTAGACGAGTCCACGACGAAGGTGTGTGTTTATCCTTTATGACATAAGAATAAAGTCTTCTCTACTTCTCAAAAATCATTTGCATTGGTAGACAATGAGTTTGATTGGTGGAGAATACGTCTTCAAGGAGTTTGAGAATTGTTGCAATAAGAGAGGTATTAAGAGGTACCTTATTGCACCTTACACACCTAATCAAAACAAAATTGCAAAAAAGATGAATCAAATGATTCAAGAGCAAGTTACAACCATGCTTTGTATGGCAAAATCGACTCAAGACTTTTGGGTAGAAGCAGTACTCTCACAGTGGTACACATTATCAACAGGTCATTTAGCACACCATTGTATTACAAGATTCCAAAGGAGTTGTGGTTTGGCAAGCATTCACTCTATGATCACTTACGTGTCTTTGAATGCGAGGCATATGCACATGTGCTCAAAGAGATTCAAAAAAATCTACATCCAAAGTCACATAAGTGCATTTTCCTTGGTCATGGTGCAGATGGAGAGATGGGCTATCACTTTTTGCACCCAAAATCTTGCAAAGTAATTTGTAGTTCACATGTGATCTTCAATGAAGATGCATAAGAAACCTATTAAAAAGATTGAATACAGAAAGTTTACATTTGACGATATTGCCTCAATATTTGTGGCAACTCAGAAGCCTAGTGATGTACCTTCCACTAGCAACACTCCCATTGATAGGCCAGAGATCAATAGTCTAGCTTTGAGACAATGTACTAGATCCTCACATCCTCTTGAGTAGTTTTAAGCCAGGGTTGGACTACGTCATGATGACCGACTTGAGTGATCCATCTTGTTACAAAGAAGCCATGCAAATGGATTACAAGGTTAAGTGGGAACAAGCCATGCAATCTGATTACAACTCAATTGTGAACAATGAGACATGGGACTTGGCTGAATTGCAAGAAGGCAAGAATGCATTACCTTGCAAATGGGTTCACATGAAGAAGTTTACATATGATGATCCTAAGGCTAAGTACAATTCTAGATTGGTTGCTAAGGGATTCAATTAGCAAAGGGAGTTGATTTTGATGAAATCTTATCGCTAGTGGTTAAGATGACTACATTGCATACCATGCTTGGCCTAGTAACCATAGAGGACATGGAGCTTTTCCAAATGGATGTGAAAACAGTTTTTCTTCATGAGGATCTAGAAGAGGATGTTTACATGAAGCAACCTGAAGGTTAGAAGGAGTCAAGAGGATCACTGCTTGTATACAAAGAAACACAGTGATGGTTCTTTAGTCTACTCATTTTATATGTAGATGACTTGCTCATTGTAGAAAGTCCACTAAGAACATTGCCAAAATTGAAGCAAATTGTTGAGCAAAAAATTTGCTATGAAAGATTTGGATGAAGCAAATCATTTACTTGGTATGCGTATCAAGAGAGAGCAAAAACGAGGCATTCTTGAGTTATATCAAAAATGCTATATCCACAAAGTCTTGCAACTTTTCAATATGCAGGGGGAGAAGGCAGTGAGTACCCCACTACCGTCATATTTTAAACTTAGCAAGGAAGATTCTTTCAAGTCAGACGCTGAAAGAGAAAAAATGGCAAGTGTGCCATACTCTTTGGTTGTAAGAAGTCCTATGTATGATATGGTAGCTACAAGGTCAAACATTGCATGTGCAGTGGAAGTGGTTAGTTGGTATATGACTAATCCTGGCAATTAGCATTGGATAGTGGTGAAACACATCCTCAGATACTTGAAGGGTATAACAAGAAATCATTTACACTTAGGTAGTAGTGATGCATCTATTGTTGGTTACATGGATGCAAACTATGCACGCTGCAGAGATAGTAGGAGATCTACATCTGGCTACATTTTCATATTTGCAAGAGGAGCCATTTCTTGGAGATCATCTCTCCAAGATTATACTTCTTCTTCCACTAAAAAGGCTGAGTACATTGCAGCATCAGATGCTAGCAAGGAGGTTATATGGTTGGTATGTTTAATGGGAGATCTAGACATTCAACAGGTTCCGGTTTTGCATTGTGATAGTCAGAGTGCCATTGTTTTGACAAGGAATCTCGTGTTTCACTCCAAGTCGACACACTTTAAGGTGAGGTATCATCTCATTCGGGATGCATTGACGGACCATGCTTGGAGCTTGTTGGAATGAGCTGGATGTTTTCAGACAACTATTCTAAATTGGTACTTAGAACTAGAGATTTCAGAGTTCGAATCTTCAGATTACTAGAAGATAGTACTGGAAATGAAATGCCAAGAAATTATAATTGAAATTGAAATTGGGATTGCATTCATCAGAATAATCAGATTACAGTTGATGAGCATCAAGTATGCCAGGAGATGGCCGTGGGAATACAAAAATAGAGAGAGTACAACAAAAGTGATACAAAGATCACATGAGTGTAATGAATCTAAGAGTACAAGTAGCTCAGAACCTAGGTGTCTAAGGATCTCCAAAAATGAATATAGTGGGTCCTATTTATAGAATATCGGATTGGTGTCTGATTGAATGTGCATTGTCAGCTATTGTGGTAATTGATAGCACACAACTAGTTACTGTGGTAACTTGCTTATTAGCGAGACTGACCGAATGGGAACCCACTTGGTCAGATACATAGTTGGACACCACATTTACTCTGTTATTTTTTTGAGCTAGTGTAGTGATACTCTGATTTCAAGATGGACTTATCTTCTCAAGGGTGGACACACATGGGCATGTCGGAGAGTCCAAGTCGAACTTGTCAACACAAAGGCGGCTACATACAACTACCTCTCATGAGAGAGGGCAGCCCTTTTCGCCTATAAAAGGAGTCCTCTTCTACATACAAAAATGGATTGTGAAGCATTGTGAATTTGATGTGAGGTGATGAGAGTGAAGCAAGGCAGGAGCTCCAAAAGGGTATAATCCCTTTGTAATCTAGTTCTTGTTTTGAAGTACTAAAGCCATTGAGTGGCTGCTTTTCCATGGACGTAGGCCACATTGGGTGAACCACGTATATTGTGTGTGCTCTCTCTCTCTCTCTCTCTCTCTCTCTACTCTATAATCTCTCATGTGTGAAAGTTATCTCTCTCCAATAGTAAACTACTCAATTATCTACTTAACTATGTCACATTAGGAAATTTTGGAGGTCATTTGGAGGGCCTTATTGAAGAGAGAGAAAAGAAGGCGCAGCCAATGAGGAGCAACCTTACGTAACATAGAAATGCATGGAAAACAACACAAAAATGAAAGAAAACATTTTAAAATATTGAGTTTTGTCCCATTCTTGTAAGGTAACTTTCTCGTCTCACAAAGTAGGGCCCACTGCCAGTAGCCATCAAGTTCATGACACCTGACTACTGATTGCTAGCTAACTCTCTCCCTTCATTAAAAGATATCCACTACCTTTATGAAAGGCTTTCAAAACTCATTCTCCCTCCATTATACCTATGGCTTTGTCTTCTACCCGCCCAAGAAGTTCTAGAGGTTGCTCTACACTGTCCCCAACTAGCCTCACCAATTAGTGCGCCAAGAAGACCATGTAGTAGCATAAGCACTCTCAATATCAAACTCTCTCACTACAGATAATAGGTGGCAAGAGCAGAGGATAAGCAAAGGTTCTTGGGTTCTTATGCAGCCAAGAAGGAGAAAAAGCTCCAAAGCAACAAACATGTTTCGTTCTGCATGGAAAGCAAGAGTTTTGGATTTCAAAGTCGAGGTTGATAAGAAGACTGTGAAAGAAGTCTTTGTTCAACATGTTTTCACTCACTTTGATGTGATTGCTAATGGCGGCGATGTCTCCATGGTGCATAATCCACGGTGCAACTGTAAGTTAATTATTTAGCACTCCTCTATAAATGTTATTTTACATTTCAAATGTGAATCTATTTTTATCTTCTCTTATTATAGGTATATAATTAGGTTATACAGATGTTTGTATTTATTTCTATTCTTTTACATTCACAGATGTTTATCCTTCCTCATATGAGGAATGGGAGCCACTGGAGTGCATTATAGGTCTCATCTTTGTGACCCATGCTCATATTGGAGTCTTGCAATATGCTGGCAGAACTAGCAAAAGCCTGGCAGACGAGGGTATTTTCTTCTATGACCATTTCTACAAACTCAATCAAAGAAATCAAAGAGGAGTGTTGGTGAAGGTTCCACTACCAACCAATTGGAACTTCGTGGATTGGCCCGTTCCCGACACAACATGAGTGAGGCATTAAGGAGCATGCTTTATAGGGATGTTCAGAGGTCTCTTTGAAACTCTATACCCACTAAATTGGTGAAACTTGAATTTTTTTTTCCTGTTGGTCTCTTTGTTGAGTTATTTCATACCTGCAAAGTACATGTTGCTAAAACTATGCTGCTCTGCAAATCATTTGATTCCCTCTTTTGTGATAAGCTTCTTGATTGAGGGTGGTATGCGAAAGAAATAGATGGCATATGTTGCGAGATTGCTCTTGACAATTTCATTGTCAAGTATATGCTTGCAACACAGACATTAATAATCTCGTTTTGGTACAAGCGTTCTCACATTGTTGAAGTTGCTATGTGCCTATGGATCAAGAGACAGCAAGTTTGGCAAACAATGCTGTCATAGATGTGGAAGTGGTGGACAAAGAACTAAATCTTATGATAGTAATTACAATAAGGCAACAATGCAATCTTTTGCAACTTCAACATGACATAGTGGAGGAGACTGCCGAGATTGACTCCGTAAACTTTTATTTCTTGTTGGACGGACGAAGAGCAATGCAACGAAGGGAGAAGCATTTTTCGTGTGGAGATCTTTCTGGCTGTATTCAGATTGTGCCCATGTAATCTAACCTGAATGGCTTCAATCAAATGTTACTTTTTGATTAGTTTAAACTTAATATCAAGTGTTTGCTCAAATCTCTCTCTCTCTCTCTCTCTCTCTCTCTCTCTCTCTCTCTCTCTCTCTCTCTCTCTTTGAGTTTACTAAGTACATTTGTAAGTACAAATTCCAATGTGCTCAATGGGCTTAAGTACATTGCTTGCAGGTATGGGATCAAAATGTCCTCTAGGTAAAAATCGTGAAGATGCCCTTCAAATGAAGGTTGGGAAATAGTAGTGTCGAGTGGATTAAGTAAACCCTTATGTGGTGTGTCATCAATCAACAAAGTATTGAGAGCATCATAAGGCACATTGATCTGTTCAAAGGGCTTGTATAAAAGTGGTACATTAGCTTTAGTTGGGTGGAAATATTCCACAATGGTATTACAATTTCTTTGACTATACACAAAATAAAAATCCGATCTTTGAATTTCAGCCAAAATGCAAACTATGGTAACAAGGGGATTCAGGTTTTGGACCTGCATTGAAGACCAGATAGAAACCCTAAACCGTGGAATCAAAAAATCAAAAAATTCCTTTATGCCTGGTCGAATTACTACTCTGATACTTTCCAAGCGAAAACTAAGTAAATTGGAGAACTCTGTATGTACACTGTATGGATGTCATAGTAGCAACAATCCATTGAGATCCAAGATAATTAGTCTCTGCAATCATTGTGTGCATACATATAAGTAGTTAGAAACAAAAAATAGTATATTATTTAAGTACAATGGATATTACTGGAACAACCATATCTACTTGAAGCAAGAGTCCATATTGGTCATTTCTAATGTTGACATTTTGTTGTTGAGTGTCGATGTTCCCTTTTGTATTGCCAAGGGTATCCACCTCTTATGGTTGTGCAGTACAGGACTCTTGTGTTTCCATGGCCGAATGGTTAACCTGTTCTGTTGTCTGTTCCTAGCCTTGATTTGCAATGCTGGCCTCCTCCTCTACATGGTCAAGAAACTTTGTATCTTCTCTCGCCTCTGAAGAGATCTTCACATCAGCAATTACAAGAGATTGGACTCCCTCATATTGATCATGTGCCACATCCTGTGACACAATAATAGGCACTCCCTTATACTCCTCTACTTGGCCTAGAACCTATGTTGCATTCCTCGGCTCTGAGGAGCATTTTACATCTGCATTTTCAAGGGCTTGGTCTACTTCACATTGATCAACCCCAACTTCACATTTAGCTGCTCCAACTGCAAAGCATACCGGTGTTTGTTCCTCTAATATGGGGTCAGTTTTAGGGATTTGGTTTCCAGTGGTGGAAACTGTCACGACTTCCTCCTTCACCGGTCATTGTTAAAATCACTATATGGTCGTCAACAAAACTGTCTTCTGCATCTAAAACTCTTGGGGTTGAAAGAGATAGTAGACGTTGAATCATTGAAGCGCGGTACCTTTGTAAATATTCCAAGGTATAATTTTCCACAACATTCTGCAAAATTAGGTTAACTTGTGGTCAATAATTTAATTAATAATAGCACCAAGTTGGTCCAAACCATAGCAAGGAAATACCTTTGACATAAATGGATTTAAAGAAAAAAACTATGTAGTATGTACTCTGCATGGAGAAGACATCTCCAACCACAGGAATTTGGATCTGTCTGATTAGGCACTTTGACAGCTTTAAAGGTTGACTTGTAGAGTTCAAATCCTTCCATAGACATGAAGTAATATTTTTACACATCTATGAACACTGAAGGCTATTTGTTATTAACAATATTCAGGTCTTCAACCATAGCCCAAATAAACACTCAAGGTTTTATCAACACTCACACTCTTATCTCTGAATGTTTTGCTTGTATGGAGTTGATAGTCCATACCACTTGTTTGTCCAATTCAATGCATACAAGGCTCCAATGATTATTTGATTCGTATGGCAACACCAGAGTTGTGACCTAAAGCATTGGACAGTGGACAAACCATCTCTTCAATGTACCATGAGGGGTGTTTTTTATTCGGAGTGGCACAGACAACTGTGGACCTAAAACATATATTTCAGTATGGGTTTCTTGAGGGAGCTAGCTCTTTACTAAGCTACAATAAAAAACAAGGATTTAATTACAGACCAAGTACCAAAAAAAGGATCTTAAATGTAGAGAAGAGCACTTACTTTAGGCATAAATAAACAATAGAGTCTGTAATTTGTGCATTGGGATCTTTCAAAATCCCGATGTGCTAATTGCCTAGTACCATCAGCAAGGGGAATGGTTGCTAACAGTCCTTCTTTCATGGAATGGTTGCTAACAGTCCTTCTTTCATGGAATGGTTGCTAACAGTCATTCTTTCATGGAATGTAAAATATCATTATTTTTTTCATTTAAGTCTGTGGTAACTTGCCCATAATTTCTCCTATGGGCCTCTTCATCAGCAGTAGCAAACTGTATCCTCTTTAATTTCTCTGCTTCCAGGTGACGTCTTTCTTCTTGATCAGCTCTGGCTCTGGTGTTCACATCATGAGTAACCTCATGAACCTTAACCCCATGATCCCGATGGCCTGGTGGTATTAGCAATATATCTTTCATTTTGGGGTCAATAAACTCATTAGGGATAAGGAGCTTATCGTATCTCCAACGTACTCTCTTGAGCGTCTCACTGTCCTTGTCCAGTATTGTCACCCGATGAGCATGAGCATCAAAAATGGTGATATCATTAAAATAATCCAGTAGAAAATCTTTTGCTGCTTCTTGAAGACAGAGCAGGGCAACAACCTTCCATCTCATTGTACCAGCACATGCTTCCTGACAAATTTGCCTTACTTCTCTTTGGAAAGGAAGTTTAGGGACACAAAGCTCAATACATTTTTGAGCTTTTATGATCTCCTTAAATAAACCCATGTTTCTTTGAATATTCTTCACTCTTGGTCCCTTCAATATCTTCATTGGTTTACCTGAAGTTTTCTTCTTACTAGCAGACCTTCCACATGCTTTCTTTGCAAGCCCTGGTCCTTTCCCTTCCTTCCTTGCTGTTGCCTTGGTTCTTGCCATTCCACTGTAAGAGAAAAATGCAAAGGATCTCTCTCTCTCTCTCTCTCTCTCTCTCGCCTTCTCTCTCTCATTCTCTCTCTCTCTCTCTCTCTCTCTCTCTCTCTCTCTCTCTCTCTCTTTCTCTCTCCCCTCTCCTTCTCTCTCTCCCTTTTTTTGTGGATCACGACGCGGGGGCTCATATTTGATACGGGATAATAGCCTATTGCGCATCGTGATCCACAAGTGGATGGAGAAAGATTTAAAAACTAGATAATGCCTTTTAAGCAACAAGCCTCAATTTTATTGATGATGAAATAGGTGGACCAAAAACCTTGTCTCGGACAGAGGTTTTATAACCGGTACATAAAACCATCTCTATTAGTTCAATTCGATATATTCTTTTGAATAGATTTTTAATTAAATATAGAATTCCACAGCTTTTTGTTAAATATAGAAGACGACTCTGTACCTCTTAACTATGCACGTCAGCCAGCTCTTTACACCATTAGTATTTCCACGTCTCTTTTTCAAATATAGAAGACGGCTCTGTAGCTCTTAACTATGCACGTTAGCCAGCTCTTTGTCTTCCCGCTCTCTTGTTTTCCTGTCTCTCTCTAACTCTCTGTGTAGGAGCACAGATTGATGTTTTACTTTGTAGGCCTATCACACATCTATTGCTGTCATATACTGCTCTTGCTCTCTGTAGGCCTATCACCTCGCTCAATCTCTCCCTCTCTAGCATGGAGCAAGAATCTCACACTGTATGTGACTGCTCTCAGCCTCACTGTGAATTGTGTGCTAGGTATGCTGTTGATGCGGTCAAGGAATATCATGCTAGGAGAAAGAGGGGGCAGCGTGCTAAGAACAAGCTTGAGCAGGTAGCTCGTGAGGAAGATAATGATCAAAATGGTGCTGATGATGCAAAGCGTCAAAGACTTTGCAATGACCTTGTTATGCTCTTCAATCGGCGTACAAAGGCCCTCGATGTTGCATCACGCTCAGATATTTTGTGCAAGTTTGTCAATCATCCTTCTCTTGGAGACCTTGAAATGCCCAGGGCACAAAAAACCTTCGTTGAAGCCATACGCAACACAATAGATGCAATCAAATTACCCAAGAGCAGATAGGAGCTCTTTCTTAAAAGGTTCATCATCACAATGCTTATGAATGTTGAGTGTACATCTATCTCAAAAGTGAATGTTTCAGATGCATCTAAGTTGCTAAATTTGCACAAGAGTAACTTCATAGCTGCAAAGAATCGATTGAGGGCAGCAGGTGATGGCAATTTGCCAATCTCTTTGTGTGCTCGACAACCCATGGATCTTGGTTTCATAACACCTGATGAGAAAGAGTTGATCTTCTCTTTTTGGATGTCTAATACTCATGTTTCACCCAATAAGAAGGATGTGTGCAGAAAGCGTATTGGAAGAAATTCATATGTCAAACATCCTGTGCATCTTCTTGAACAATCTCAGGTAATAACTTGCTTCACTATATCCATTTTTGTTTTCTAATATTTGCATTCATGACCTATATTCACTATAATTGGGTTGATTAGAGTAGATATGAAATCGGATATGAAGGAAGTTATAAATGGAAATAAGGGGAATTTGTATTTGGTCCTAGACTAAGAGTAGGTAAATATTGGATGTGAAGGAGAATATAAATGGAAACATAGTTTTTATCATACGCGTATGTTTGCTGAAACATACGTTTGCAGACGCATACTTTCACACGCGTATGATATGTATAAACTGGTTAGGTAAAAAATTGGTTTACATAACCAGTAAAAATATTTTAACACTTATTTCTCACTAGTATACATCGTGGTTAAGTGTTCACATGTACTCGTCAAGTGTTCACATGTACTGTTTGTCATGTCAGATAGGTAAAAAACATATCTGTTTGAAAGGAAAATACTGGTTTACATATCCAGTAAATTTTTTTTAACACTTATTTCTCACTGGTATACATCGTGATTAAGTGCTCACATGTACTGGTTAGGTAAATAACATACCGGTTTTAAATGAAAAGACTGGTTTACATCAGGAGTCAGAACATTTGAACTGGTTGACACTTATATACCACTGGTACGTACCAAGGACATGTGTTCATTTTTTTTTTAACACTTATTTCTCACTGGTATACATCGTGGTTAAGTGCTCACATGTACTGGTTAGGTAAATAACATAGCGGTTTAGTAAATGAAAAGACTGGTTTACATCAGCAGTAAGAACATTTGAACTGGTTGACACTTATATACCACTGGTACGTACCAAGGGCATGTGTTCATTTTTTTTCACACTTATTTCTCACTGGTATACATCGTGGTTAAGTGCTCACATGTACTGGTTAGGTAAATAACATACCGGTTTTAAATGAAAAGACTGGTTTACATCAGTAGTAAGAACATTTGAACTGGTTGACACTTATATACCACTGGTACGTACCAAGGACATGTGTTCATATATACTGGTTTGACTAACCAATTAAGTGAAAAAACATAGTGGTTTTAAATAAAAATACTGGTTTATAGTAATGTAACAGCTTTGCTGAAAGATAATAAAAACCGGCAGTTTTCTTCAATGTTCTTTAGCCATATATGTCTTTCATTGTAGATGGAGCTCTTTCTCAACTTCAAAGAACAATACCCTGAAATTGTAATAAGGCACCGGGGGCGTTTGAGTACATGAAGCCATATTTTTTGCTGAAATTGAGAGACCGATATACTTGCTGCTGCATTTCACATGTTCAAATGTCCTTCCTAAAGGATGCCATAAATCACATGCGAAGTTCTGTATTCGGTCTGCATGGAAAAGCTTGCCAATGTCAATGCAACATATGCAAAGACAATGGTGGATGCAAGGCACCAAAAAACCCTATCAAGAGTGTAACAGACTTATTGGACTCTATACTATGTCCAAAATCAGATACGTCCACCTTCCATGCCCTTGCCTGTTTGAGTGGTCAATGTAAAAGGTGTGGCCCAGATAAGTTAGACTTTTGTGCTACAGAGGCTGCATTTATTGATAAAAAGATTGTGGTGAAGATTTTTGAGGACCTAGAAGTAGGAATTGTGCGTGACCGTCTGAAGAAGAAAAGGAAAGTCTTGTCGCATAAGGAAATATCATGCCAGGATCTCTCAGTCATGTTCAAAGACCATCTTAAGAAATACATAATGCATAATTTTGTGTATAGATGACAAGCAGAACAATATAAGGAATGTATACAAAGCTTTCCAGAAGATGTTGTTGTGTCAGTTGTTGACTTTGCTGAAAATTATAGTTTCAAAGAACAAAATGAGATTCAGTCCATGCACTGGTATTCAAATCAAGTAACTATTTTTGTGCACATAACATATTTCCGAATTGCAGGTAACGACATCACCCTAGATCAGTATTATTTATTTTGTATTAAGCCTTCAATAATTTTTGATTTTTATATTACGCATGTGACATCCACAAGACAATTCACTTCTTCATTTCAGATGACAAGCAACATGACACACATTTTGTTCAACACTATTTTCTGAAACATGCGGAATGGCTAAAGAAATTTGGTCTAAACATAAGGCATCATTGGGTATGGTCTGATGGAGCAGCTTCATAATTCAAAGCAAGAAGACCATTCTATTTCCTTGCCAGGTATACCATGTTCTAACAAACATTATCTGAAGGTGGTTTTAATATAGAGACCTATAATATTGGCATAAAAGTTGTAATAAAATGCTTGTCTAACATCAGTAATATTATAATACGTATTTTTTTTGGTAATTTTATCGTGCCAAGAGTATATTAATCTTCTTCTATCCATTGAATAAATTGCAGATACAGTGTTTTTACGGGATGGAAAATGTCTTGGAACTTTTTTGGATCCGGCCATGGTAAGGGAGAACACGACGGTGCGGGAGCAGTGATAAAAAGGTCTTTAACTCAATACCAATTGCAGCCAAACTGCCCAAAGATAGACTGTGTTGCAGATATTGTGGCATTATTGAGAGGGACCTTGTCAGATGGTGCTACAGCCACCTATGCATCCCACGCCTGTTATGTAAGCAGGATTTTTGGGTGATTGAATTGGGAGATGTCGAAAGGGGAAAAAATTGGGATGTGAAGGCTGTAAAAAATACCCGCTCAATGCACTATGTTTTCGCATATTCAGAGCATGACACAACTGCTTTGAGAATGCGTTCACTGTCTTGTTTCTGTAGTGCATGTAAACAGGAAAAGTGGAGGAGATGTGTGAGCAAGTCACACGTTTCTTTCTGGACATACCTTATTTTGGAGCCTACAGAAGAAGGGGAAGACGATGATGACAAAATAAATGAGGATGCAGCGTATGAAGGACACTATGACACCCTCGGTCAAGCTCTTATTGTTGGTGATAATTTTGCTGTTCCTACACCAAATGACAACGAAGAAAAAGTGGATTTATATATAGTGAAATGCACTGCAGCTATTCAAGAGTTTCATTCAGACGCTGAAGATGACTGGGGCAATATCATTGGGCGAGGATCCTATGCTATCAAAGGGTTTTACTATCGCATGATAAATGAGCATACCTACGAGCTTTTGGACAAAAAGCCAGAGGTGTTCATATATTCACATCTTGTTCGGGCAATCAAAATCCCATGATACCCCATCCCAACAACTCAAAACTATATACAATATCACTTGATGTCAGTGAGTCTATCTACAATAGTATGCCTTTTGAGTTGTAACCATCTTAAGAAATGCATAATGCATAATTTTGTGTATAGATATCTGCCTTCCCTCTCTCTCTCTCTCTCTCTCTCTCTCTCTCTCTCTCTTTTTGTCACTTCTCAGTATCATTTCGATATCATACCAGTCACTTCTCAGTATCATACCGGTATCATACCAGTCAATTCCCAGTATCATACCGGGATGATACCGATATCATACCAGTCATTTCCCAGTATCATACCAATATCATACATTCCCCCCCCCCCACCCCTATCTCTCTCTCTCTCTCTCTCTCTCTCTCTCTCTGTGTGTGTCACTTCTCAGTATCATATCGGTATCATACTAATCACTCCTCAATATGATACTGGTATTATACAAGTCCCTCTCTCTCTCTCTTGCTCTCTCTCTCTCTCTCTCTCTGTCATTTCTCAGTATCATACAAGTCACTTCTCAGTATCATACCGGTATCATACCAGTCACTCCTCAGTATGCTACCGATATCATACAAGTCCCTCTCTCTCTCTCTCTATGCAACAGAGAAAACTTACACGACACCCCACCTAGATAGGGCCATGGCTACAACCATTGAAGTGTTTTCTTGCTGCCACAGCTCTCTCTTTGTCTTTGTCACTTCTCAGTATCATACCGATATCATACCAGTAACTCCTCAGTATCATACCGGTATCATACCAATCCCTCTCTCTCTCTCTCTCTCTCTCTCTCTCTCACTTCTCACTATCATACCGATCACTCCTCAGTATCATACCAGTATCATACCAATCCCTCTCCCTCTCCCTCTCCCTCTCCCTCTCTCTCCCTCTCCCTCTCTCTCTCTCTCTCTCTCTCTCTCTCTCTCACACACACACACACACACACACACACACACACACACACACACACACACACACACACACACACACACACACACACATCTCAGTATCATACCGGTCACTCCTCAGTATCATACCGGTATCATATTAGTCACTTCACAGTATCATACCAGTCACTTCTCAGTATAAGACTCTGTGTGTGTGTGTGTCACTTCTATATCATACCGGTCACTTCTCAGTATCATACCGGTATCATACCAGTCACTTCAAAGAATCATACTAGTATCATACAAGTCACTTCTCAGTATCCGACTCTATCTCTTTATCTCTCTCTCTCTCTCTCTCTCTCTCTCTCTCTCTCTCTCTCTCTCTCTCTTCTCAGTATCATACCACTCATTGCCCAGTATCATACCGGTATCAGACTCTCTCTCTCTCTCTCTCTCTCTCTCTCTCTCTCTCTCTCTCTCTCTCTCTCTCTCTCTCTCTCTCTCTCTTCCCCCTTTTATTTGCAAGATACTTCAAATATAGAATACAACGTATTTCCATGCAACTTTCTTGTAAATTTATTATACATAATTTCTATTACATTGATTGACAAGAAGGCTGAGTAATTCTCCATTTACATCCATCGACAAAAGTTGCCCACTTCACAGACTTTATGAAGCTTTCTTTTTTTAAAAAAAATCTGTTCCTTTCTTCTTGAAAAAGTCAATCCGCCATTTCCAATAAAAACGACGCACATAGGTGTCGTCAGGTTGTCCGTCTGCACAAATTACAGTCCTCTTTGTATACTCAATTCTGTCCTTAGAGTACAACCAGTGTGCCAGCCAGTTTATGACAATGGTTGACAGAAAACAGGCGTGCACTTCTTAAGACTGCTTTTCTAGCTTGGGAAAAACAAGAAATGACCCTGATGGATTACATTAGCTTAAGATGCAGTACACTATCTCTCTCTCTCTCTGTCTCTCTCTCTCTCTCTCTCTCTCCCCCCCCCCCCCCCCCTCCCCCCCTCTCTCTCTCTCCCCCTTTTTTGTGGACCACGGCGCACAAGCTCAGCTTTGAGCTGTGATAATAGCCTATTGTGCATCATGATCCACAAGTGGATGGAGAAAGACTTGTAATATAGTTAATGCCTTTTGAGCAACTACCTCAGTTTTATTGAAGATGAAATAGTGTGTAAAATAATAGTACTCTCTCTCTCTCTCTCTCTCTCTCTCTCTCTCCATGTATCTTCCTCTTTTAAACCAAGAAAACAATCAAAAACACTATCTCTCACTCTCCCTCTGTCTTTCTCTTTCAAACCCAACAGACAATAATAAACTCTAGCTATCTCTCTCTCTACTCTCTCTCTCTCTCTCTCTCTCTCTCTCCATCTTCAACAACCACTTTGGAAATACCTCTTTTGGTGGAATTCAATTGGAAGAAAATGCTTGAAGGACCCTTCGCCTTGGTTGCAGAGGTTGTCTCGGCGGTAGGTGTCTCTCTCTCTCTATCTGTCGCAGAGGTCGTCTATTTCGTTAGCTCTCTCTCTCTCTCTCTCTCTCTCTCTCTCTTTATATTTCATTCTCTCTCTTTTTTTCTCTCATCATGAATTTAAATGTGCATTTGTTACTATAAATGTACATGTATTTTTTGGGTTGTTAAAAACTACTTATTGTGGTTGTACCACCCATTTAATGTATTTCCTTGTAACACGTGTACAATAATATTTGGCTCGCTTCATTAAAAATGCCAACGGTAATGTATATTATTGCATGAAAAGGGCAGAGAGAGAGAGAGAGAGAGAGAGAGAGAGAGAGAGAGAGAGAGAGAGAGAGAGAGAGAGAGAGAGAGAGAGAGAGAGAGAGAGAGAGAGAGAGAGAGAGAGAGAGAGAGAGAGAGAATAACTCGTGTGGTCAAGCTAAATACAGACCTCGAGAGAGAGATAGAGGCTAGAGAGAGAGAGAGAGAGAGAGAGAGAGAGAGAGAGAGAGAGACTTAAGAAGGCCTCTGCCTCCTTCAAGGTGTAGGAATCAAAATCTTGAAGACCCAAAACAACTTTCCAAGTCCCGAATCTCTACTCCAACAACAATGTCTAGTCTTGGCAAAGGTAAAGTCAACTCTTCACTTTCAGTTGGTCCATAGTTTAGTTGTGTCTAGGAATTGTTCTTCAAAATGTAAAAGACCATTTCACACTTCACCAACCAATATTGGATCACGGAGCGCCGTTAATGTTATGGAGATTCGTTTACATACTCCGTGCACCGTGATCCTCTTTTTATATTTACAAACGTTTTAAAGAATAATATTCTTTGTTGTTTTGGTAGGTATTCCATTGCATGAAAGCCCATTAAGTGGATCACGGCGCGCCAGTAGAGTTGTGGACGTTGGTTTACATTCTCCGCGCGCTGTGATCCTCCTTTGAAATTGTACAAACTTTTTTTTTGAAAAATAATATTCTTTGATGTTTTGGTAGCTGTTCTATTTTATGAAAATCCCATTAAGTGGATCACGGCGCGCTTGTAGCTGTAAGGATTTTGGTTTATGTACTCTGCAGATAGTGATCCCCTTGTATGGATTTTGCTCTTCTCAACTATAAAGCAGTTTTGCATTTTATCCATACTAACCATCTCATGTTATAGTCTATATGATTAGTTGGGAATAACTGTGAGATACCTAGCTATAGTTTGTTCAAAACTTATAAAACGGGCACATAGATAAATTTTTGCAAACAAACTCCAAAGTTGGCGGAGGTTTGACAGTTAGAATGTCCTCTTCAAGCTCTATCTACTGATATATAGCACGCCATGAGATTCCTCATTTTTGAGAAGATTCTTTTTTTGATTCACTTAGATTCCGACAGAGTTGTCACATCATAGGTGAATCAAAAAAAGAATCTTCTAAAATATGAGGAATCTCATGGCGTGCTATATATCAGTAGATAGAGCTTTAAGGACATTCTAACTATCAAACCTCTGCCAACTTTGGATTTTGTTTGCAAAAATTTATCCATGCGCCCGTTTTGGTAGAGAGAGGTAAAGTCAAACTCCTTAAAGGGCCCCTTTGCGAGTCCAAATTTTTCCTAATGTTTACCATTTAATCTTGATGTGTTTATAGCTGAACAGAGTGAACACTTGAAGCTGGAATGAGAGAAGTTTGAGCTTCACACTCAAGAGGGCAGGGTTAATGTTGGTGAAATGGTGGTAGTCCATTTAAAAGACTGTGATCCTAAAAGACAGTCTTACAAGAATTATAATCAGTTGCCTCTTATGTACAGGCCCCATTGGTGCAGCTTACATGAACGGGAGTGCAAGCTGATTCAAGAATCCTTTGGGTGCCGCGTCCAAATCAGCTTGCAGCTTGGCTTGCTTCTGTGTGTTCTCTTGGTCCTGCTTTTGCAGCGAGTCCACCTCGGCTTTGATTTGAACTTCATTTTCTTTGAGATTATCACACTCAATCTCAGTGGCCATAGACCTTGCTCTGAGACCAGTGAGTCTTTGCATCACCTCATCCCAATCATTGGCTTGTGGCTTTAAATCCATTGTATCTGTGGCCATTTTCTTCAACTCCACCAATCGAGGGCTCATCATATATTATTTGGGCCTAGTGCTAGACAACTGAAAAGCTGCATGAGCTACCTCTTCTCGAGAGTATCCAATAGCTGGTAGATCAAGGAATATTCTATATTTTTTTGCTTATGGATCTGGCTTCTGCTCTTTTGGTTCAATTTCTGCCTTCTACTCTTTCTCTTTGTTCTCCTCTTCCTTGGAGTCTTGTTGCCCATCAGATTTGTTCAACTCCTCAGTTTGTTGGGGTTGAGGAAGACTAGGAGGAGGTAGTGATGGTGGACGACTTGACTCTCGGCTTGATGGTGTAATGGAATTTGCCTATTCAATTGGAGAGTAGCGGAATTTAATGAGAGTACTTTCAAGAAATGATTTTGTGAGCATAGCGGGTAGACATAATTGAAGATAGCAACATAATTATAGCAATTAGTTAACTTGGCATGGACAATACTTTTGCAAGAGAGAGAATTTAGAGAACATGACAACAGTTGAGGACCGGATTTATGTGGAGCCGATCCCCCCTCCAATAGGCATTTGTATTATGATTTCTCCCATAAAGAGAGACTTGTTACAATACATTCTTTGTGTTCCTTGTGACCTAGGTGAAGCAATGAAGATGGAAAGCTTCATGCATCACCATCATAGCATAACCTAAACTTGAAGAAAGCTTTAACTATACCAAGCCTCAGTCCCAAGACCTCAAACACCTTCGAAGGTGGAGAGAGCTAGCAGGGAATGAGGGTAGGGAAGAGGAAGAAGAAACATTTCATACGAGAAAGAGCTAGTTCCTCACTTATCATAACTCTTGTGCTAGCATACATAATAGCATAGTAATGAAGAAGAAATAGATGGCAAGCTCAAGAATTGAAGCATGGCTCTTGGATGGATTTGCACTCCATAGCCAAGAGTGTTGGTGTAGGCTCTCAACCTCTACTTGCTTGGATAAGGAGAGGGAGCTCTTACACTTTGCATAGTACACAATGAGAGTGTTTGTGAGTGTGTGTGGGTGAGTATACCCCCTAAGCACCCCCCTAGCTTGCTTGGGTTGACCCCCCCTTGTAGCTCATGCTTGAAGCTCATTGGACCCCTCCAGGCCTAGCCAATCACAAGCAGGAGCCATTACAAGCAACATGGGTAGCCTTGGGACAAGTGTCCCCCTTTCTCCTTTGAGAGAGAGGACTTGATAAATGAAAAATCAATTAATTAAATATCCTAAATTATCATTGGACCCCTTGGGTGGCCAACCAATAGGCTTCAGGCACACCATGAGGACAACATGGGAAGGAACTTGACAAGTGTCCTTGCTGCCTCTTCAAGCTGGGGCTTCCCTTGTATGTGTGTGTGTGTGTGTTCTCTCTCATCCCCCCCCCTTGTAGGCTCGCCCCCCTCCTTGTAGGGATATTTTTGACTTTGGATGAGCAAGCCCCTTAGTCATCAAGCATGACTAAGCACTTGAAGTAGGGGGTGTTCCCACAAGCATCTCAGGCAAGCTTCTCAAGGCACCTCAAGCACCTTAATCATGCACCAAGTCAAGCACCTCAAGCATGGAGCCAGTCAAGCACCTCAAGCACGACAAGCACCTCGAGCTTGGGCCGGGTTCCCACCTCAAGCTCAGCCCTAGCTTACCTAAGGTCAAAGGACTTTTACACACATTATTGGAGGTCTTCAATGAAGGTAACCCTAAGGTCTTATGCTCCATTGGTTAGCCTTGCTCTTGATAGACCATCTCCCATTTGGGCCCCTTTACTATTGGCCCCGTGTTGAGATAGATCTATAAGCACATATCTATATCTTAACACTTGTTCCCATTTATTCTCCCACATTAAGTGATCAATTTAATATGAGAAAATCATTTGGGTTGGTTAGATATTAGATTTTATGACATTACCTCTCTCTTGAAATCATAGTCGTCCTCGACTATGAGGTAGAAGAGGTAAAGCCTTAGTCATTAGTCAATCGTACTTAGAGGATCCCTTTTTTACCCTACGACATCTTTCCAAGATGGATGACTAATCCATTTGGTGCTTGGGAGACATAGCTGCCGCAAGCATGTCTGCTCTTTAGTCCATTTCATTCTCCCAAAGTAGAGTGACAAATTCTACTTGGTTTTTGAGAGACGTCGTCATCACAAACATGATTCTAAGCATGCATACTAGTTAAATTTGTGCACAATTAAAAAGAGGATTAGTCTTATAAGACAAAAACATGAGTCATTTAAAAGAGAGTTGTACATTTGCTTACTCTAATGTAGCATTGTAAGCATTGACAAGGTTCATACTATCCTTAAGTTGCACTCCTTGCATTTATTTAGCATCTTCAAAAGGATAATTTTTGAACTTAATAAGATACCGTCGGATTATCTTACCATGTCGTAGTACCTTGTCTTCATGCCGAAGGACAGCTTCGGGTTGTAGCACCTCTTCTTGGTCTTCAACTTCGGGAGGGTCTTCAATAATTGGTTCAGTTGGTGGCTCTCCTTTATAGGGCTTAAGTAGGCTTACATGAAAGGCATTGTGTATAAGCCAATGGTTGGGCAACTTCAGTTGATAAGCCGTCTCATTGATGGGCTTCAAGATTTGGAAAGGACCATAGTATCTTTTTGCTAGTTTAGCATAATACTTTTGATGGCCCGTAGGATTTTTGCCCGTCGTTTGCCTTAATCGAGCCTTAGGAAACTTGAGTAAGACCCAATCATTTTCTTTGAACATTAAGGCTCTTCTGGGCTTATCAGCAGCAGCTTTTTGCCTTTGTTGAGAGATGGCTATAGCCTCCCTAATCTTTTGAAAAGATTCTTGTAGGTCACGGCTATACTCATCGGCGGCGAAGATCTTCCCATGTACTTTGAGTAGAAAGGGACTTTTAGGTCTTCCCTCTATGATCTCGAAAGGTGCTTTCCCCGTAGAAGTATGTACAGTATTATTGTAGGCATACTCTACTAGAGGTAAATACTTTTCCCATTGTGAGCGTTGATCTACTTCGGTAACATAAGTCTTGAGTAGATCGAGTATCGTAAGATTGGCTATCTCACTTTGGCCATCCGTTTGTGGGTGACAGGCCGAAGAGAAATTCAATCTTGTTCCTAGATTTTCAAAGAGACCTTTCCAGAAATTACTGGTCATTCTAGGATCTCTATCTGACACGATGGATGTGGGTAATCCATGGTGCTTGAAAATCTGAGATATGAAGAGAGTTGCCATTTGATGTGCCTTAATAGTCTTTTTGACAGGAATAAAATGTGCTTGCTTGCTAAACCTGTCGACTATTGTCCATATTCCTGTATTCCCATGGATAGACTTGGGTAATCCAAAGATGAAATCCATGGATATACTCTCCCATGGTGAATTTGGAATAGGCAATGGCTGGAGTAATCCAGGTTGCTTCCCTCTATCATACTTGGTCTTTTGGCATACTACACATTTTGAAACATACTCTTGTATGTCCACTTTCATGGTAGGTCAATAGAAATACGTCTCTACTCCTCAGAGAGTAGGTTGAATACCTCTATGCCCTGCATATGGAGGAGCATGGGATTCATACATAACCTTCTCACGAAGGGAATGGGTAACACATAGCCTATTGCCGTGGAGAAGATAACCATCCTGCAAGGTGAATGGTTCCTCTTTCTTCCCCAAAGCAAGGGCTGACATTATGTCTCTAAAGTCAGGGTCAGTAGCATACTCATCTATCATAGAGGATAGATCATTGTGAGTAGCTATAGACACCGCATTAACTTTTGGTCGTCGTGAAAGTGCATCGTCAACTTGATTGTGCTTACCAGCTATGTGAGCAATATGGAAATTAAATTGCGAAAGAAAATTTGCCCACCTCATTTGTTTGTCAGAAAGTTTGGTTTGCGTCATGAAATACTTGAGACTTTGGTGGTCGGTTCGTAGGATAAATGGAGTCCCCAATAGGTAGTGCTTCCATGTATCTAGGGCATGTAGAACAGCTAAAAGCTCTTTCTCATAAATGCCCAAGACTCGTTCATCACTATTGAGCCTTCGGCTCTCATATGCTATGGCATGCCCTTCTTGAAGCAAAACCGCT
Source organism: Adiantum capillus-veneris (assembly GCF_014529385.1). NCBI lineage: Eukaryota > Viridiplantae > Streptophyta > Polypodiopsida > Polypodiales > Pteridaceae > Adiantum > Adiantum capillus-veneris. The sequence goes on from NC_140941.1 coordinate 115,363,746, forward strand.
CCAAGGCAATCACCACAAGCATCACATTGGACCTCAAATGGTTTTGAGAGATGCGGAAGCACGAGGACTGGTTGGGAAGTAAGCTTCTCTTTGAGTTTTTCAAAAGTATTTTGCTCCTTAGCAGTCCATACAAACTTAACATTCTTCTTTGTTAAGTCATGTAGTGGTCCTGCTACTTGAGAGAATTTTGCTATGAAGCGTCTACAGTATGCACACATACCAATAAAGCTTCTTAGCTCATGTAGATTCCTTGGGTTAGGCCATGATTTTATTACCTCTAACTTTGATGGATCCATACGAATACCATCGTGAGAGATAATATGACCTAGATATTGAATCTCTTGAAGGAAGAATTCACTTTTCTTTTGGTGGAGAAAAAGTTTGTTTTCCCTCAAGGCTTGAAAAATCACTTGGAGATGTTGCTTATGTTCCTCCAAAGATTTGGAGTAGATGATGATATCATCAAAGAACACTCCAGTGAATTTACGATATGGTCTAAAAATTTTCTCCATGAGACGATTGAAAGTAGCTGGTGCATTAGTCAAGCCAAAAGGCATGGCTAGATATTCATAAAGACCAAATGTTGTGCGAAACGCGGTCTTTAGGATATCTTCATCCACTATCCTTATTTGATGATAGCCACTCTTAAGGTCAATCCTACTGAAGTAGGTAGAGCCTTGTAGCTTATCAAACAGATCTTCTACCCGAGGCACGGGAAATCTGTTTTTGATAGTGATATGGTTTAGTGCTCGATAGTCCACACACATACGGTATGTACCATCTTTCTTTTGCACTAAAAGGACCGGAGAACAAAAGGGAGAGGAACTAGGCCTCACTATCCCTTTGTCTACCAATTCCTGTACTTGCCTCATAATCTCCTCTTGTTGAGCTTGTGAGACTCGATAAGGAGTTTTGTTAGGCGGTGAGCTTCCTGGAAGGAGCTCAATACGATGGTCATCATCCCCTCGTTTTGGAGGTAGGTCCATAGGGATATCATCGATGAACACATCTTGGAATCCTTTTAGAAAAGTAGACAAGTCTAACTCTTCTTGATTCCTATCATTTTCATTTGATGAAACATTATTAGCTTTTAGAGACTCTTTGACATAAATCATGTACGCAGAAACTGAGCTCTTCATTGATTTATCAAAAGAAAGAGGATTTACAAGTGGAATAGTGCAACCACGCTCACTAGCATCTATATACATGTTCTTTCCCCTGTAGGTGAAGTAAATTCTCCTTTCAGGGAACTTCATGTTGGCAGCCATGCGATCAAACCATGGTGCCCCTAGGATAACATCCTGATGTTGGACAGGAGAGATGAAGAAGTCTTCTTTGTCGACATAGCTTTGGACATGAAGCCTCAACTTCCCAATCAAGGGAGTAACGGAGGCTTGTTGTCCCTTGAAAGCTGCATCAGCTGTTACTATATCTCCCATCTCAAAAGCTTGAATGCCCAACTTGGTGGCCAACTCTATTGATATGAAGTTGAGAGTAGAGCCAGGGTCAAACAAGATGAAGGCATCATGCTCTCTTACCTTTCCCCAAGCATAGGAGAGTGATGATCCTTTGCAATGAGCATCCTCTTTTGGAGCTTTGATGGTGGAAGCCCTAGGAGTCTCATTGCGAGTATTCTTCCTGGGGCAAGAACGATAGCCATGTCCTTGCTCCCCACACTTGAAACATTTATGGTCCTTGCAAAAAGCTTCAAGCTCTTCAGGAGAGAGTTTGTTTTTAACTTTGTAAACTCCCTTCTCCTTGGACCGATTGTTGTTGTTGTTATTGTTGTTGTTGGAAGTGCCTTGGGAATTATTTTGTGCATTGGATTTCCTCTTTGCATCATTTTTATCTTTGTTTTCCATGGGCTTGACATTACGTCTAGCCCCTTGATGGAAATTGATGCGTGAAGCAACCATGGTGTGATGGATTACTTCGGTAATAGTACCAGGCCGTTGAGAGTTGATGTATTCAGCCATCTCTTCAGGTAATCCCGCACAGAATTGTTGTCTTTGCTCGGCAAAGTCTATCTTTTGAAAGACAGTAGCTTTGAGATGTAAATCCCAAAACTTGTCTACATACTTGTTGATAGACTCATGAGAGAGAAGCTTCAAGCCGCGCCATTCGGTAAGAACTTTATCTTTAGTATCTCTTGGAAGAAATTGCTTTAGGATGGAAACTCGTAGATTTTTCCATGTCTTTGGGGATTCTCCATTGCCACGAAGGCTAGCCAACCATTGACGAGCTGATTTTTGGAAGTGCATAGCTACATGGCGTAGCTTGGAGGACTCTGTGAAGCCCTCGTCCCCAAAGGCCGCATCAAATTGTTGGATGAAGGCCAACACTTTGTCGGTAGCACCAAAGGTGCCATCGTAGGTGAGAAAAGAGATACTCTTTCCTCCCTCCTTGAACTTCTTTAGCTTTTGTGACCTTCGCCATGCACGAATTGATTTTCAATGTCCTCCCCTCTTGTATTCTCTAGGAGAATAGCCATAACTTTCATCGGAAGAGGAGGAAGGTGAAGAAGAAGGAGAAGAGGGTGACCTCTTCCTAGCCCTTTTCTTCCTTTGTTTCCTCTCTTGCCTTTCAGAGTGATGAGGAGAAGGACTATAGGTTGCTCTTTTCCTCTTGGGAGGAGTAGGCGATCGTCTAGACCGCCGTCTTTGTGGAGCCACCTCTTCAGAAGAACTTAGACTTTCATTGCTTTCTTTCTCTTTGGATTCCTCCTCTCGAATGGGAGAGAGTCTTCTTTTGGGGGTCTCTTCAAGAGGCCTCCTAAGCTCTCTCTCCTCTGGGAGAGGAAGGGAAATTCCATAAGCACGAAGTTGTTGAGTAACTTCGGCTTGCAAAGCAGGGTTGCCCATAGCTTGCTGCAACCTAGCGACGAGATAATTCACAAACATGGGAGCATCATCATTAGCACCTTCATGTGCAAAATCAAAGCTATCAGTGTATGCTTTGGAAATACAAAACCTTAGTTGCCACTCCTCTTAGCCTTTGAAAATCGGCTCTTAAGTATCTACACCCACGGCTCAAAGTGGTTAATTATAGAGAGTAGAGGAGTAGGTCTAACATAGCAGAGTTGCCAAGGGCTAGCTCCTTTCGGACTTCTTATGGCTCAATAATGGTAAAGCCGTAGGCAAGTCTAAAAAGACTCCATTATTAAGTCCAAAGCTCCCGAGGTGTGCACCATCCCCCACATAGTGGGCTTAACAAAACCGATATTAGATCCCAGTTCCACTTACTCTATTATAATTAACAACATCAACCATTTATAGGCTACTTAAGGACCTCTCTTCTTAAGCAAGAAAAGAGAAACCAAATGCTCTTATACCAATGTAATGGAATTTGCCTATTCAATTTGAGAGTAGCGGAATTTAATGAGAGTACTTTCAAGAAATGATTTTGTGCGCATAGCGAGTAGACATAATTGAAGATAGCAGCATAATTATAGCAATTAGTTAACTTGGCATGGACAATACTTTTGCAAGAGAGAGAATTTAGAGAACATGACAACAGTTGAGGACCGGATTTATGTGGAGCCGGTCCCCCCTCCAATAGGCATTTGTACTATGATTTATCCCATAAAGAGAGACTTGTTACAATACATTCTTTGTGTTCCTTGTGACCTAGGTGAAGCAATGAATATGGAAAGCTTCATGCATCACCATCATAGCATAACCTAAACTTGAAGAGGCTTGGTATAGTTAAAGCTTTCTTCAAGTTTAGGTTATGCTATGATGGTGATGCATGAAGCTTTCCATCTTCATTGCTTCACCTAGGTCACAAGGAACACAAAGAATGTATTGTAACAAGTCTCTCTTCATGGGAGAAATCATAATACAAATGCCTATTGGAGGGGGGATCGGCTCCACATAAATCCGGTCCTCAACTGTTGTCATGTTCTCTAAATTCTCTCTCTTGCAAAAGTATTGTCCATGCCAAGTTAACTAATTGCTATAATTATGTTGCTATCTTCAATTATGTCTACCCGCTATGCTCACAAAATCATTTCTTGAAAGTACTCTCATTAAATTCCGCTACTCTCAAATTGAATAGGCAAATTCCATTACAGATGGCAGGGTTGATGGTTTCTTTTTGAAATCCTGGTTAGCTTTTGTTTTCCTCTCTCTTTCTTCCTCTTCCTGCTCTTCTAGCAGCTGCCGCCTCACATCATCGACTTCTTCTTCGATAAAAGGTATGTTTGGGATATTCTCAGCTGTAGCATCTAAGATCTCAAAATTCTTTATATAATCTTCAAAGCAATCCCTTTTAGTCCTTCGAGAAGATCTAGACATAGACTCAAGTGAGGGCTTCCATAATTCGCTCAGTTCCCCTTTTAGCATCCTCGCAGCTCTGAAACTCTCCATTAGTCTTTCCAGCCTTGCTGCTTTCTGTGACTTTGTTTCCTTTATTGGCACCTGTAGAGTTTCTTTCTTCCCCTTCTTGGGCTGTGGAGGCTCTTTTGGCACTGTCTCTAAACGGCGCTTCAACCTTGTGGCTACCCTTGGAGCCTTAGGAGGCTCTTCTTCTTTGTCTTCCTTCAGCTTGAGCCAATCATTTTGGGAAGGAGGTAGAGGCCAATTTCCCTTGGCATCCAATGCTTTATAGATGACTTTGGTTATTAACTCACCAGGCACAATATAAGTGGGATTTTTGGTCCCCATTCTCACAAGGTTGTAGTGAATGTAAGCGGCATAGTTTATCTCCCTCGGCAGCTCTTTTGCATCGCCCAAGTGAAAGTGGTGGCAATAGCTCCAGGTGGCATCCTGTATTTCTGTGGCTGCTTGGTACATATGTGGAAGTACTGATTGTATAATTGGCTCATGATGGCCACCTTCAGGTTTGCAATATCTTCAAATGTATAGTTATTTTTCTTCTCTGAGTAGACCTTAATGTCATCCCGCCTCTTAGTCACACTGTCTCCTTTGTTAGAGAGGTCAAGTTTTGTTGCCACCACCTTCTCTGTGATGACAATCATCTTATTAGGCTTGCCTTGCAGATTTGTAACTATGGCTATTCCGTCCTCTTTGATTGTGGTGACAAATTCCCACACTCTTTTAACATCAATCCCTGCTGGGAAGGCTTCAAATTAATTGTGTAGATCCAGTTTCTCTAAGTAGTCCCCCATATTGCTCCTAACAAATTCATTGAGCTCTTGAGGGATCATGGGTAGCTCCACTGCATTTCCCTTCGGATCTTTAAACACGGATCCTTGGTAGATTCTTAGATCATTGGCTTCTAGTAGGTCATCTTGAATCCAAGTGCTTGTGGGCTTCAGGGTTCCCTCTGGGATAACAAAAGGCTCCACTTCCTCTAAGTAGTCCTTGATAGCCATCCTCTTATTCTTTGCAGGTGACTTTGTGGCTTCCATGGATCCTGTTGCACTCAATAGTCCAAAGTTAGCATTTTTTCACAGATTTCTGGTAAACTAAGTTCTAACTACCCAAATGACTAGGGAAACCATGCATGTGCCCACAATAGGTTTTTGGCTAAAAAATAAGCATGTAGACATCCTACGCGTAGTATTTCTACTTCATCTGATTTTGATGAAACTTGACATGCTTGTGGACCTTGACCTGTGCAACATGGCTATGTACTTGGAATTTGGTTTGGACATCAAAAAAGTGCAATTTTGAGCAGATTTAGGCTTTTGGCTCACAAAATGGGTAGGATGTCCTATATGGATGGGCAAATGATATCCAATTGGATTGAAATTTGATATATAGGCTTCTTATACCATGTAAAAGACTCCCATGATGTCAATTCCTGCACAGAAGGTCAATATGACCCTGGAGACATCCTATGCGTAGGATGTCTCTTATCTCAGAATGACTTGATTTGGTTCTGCGGGTAGCCCTTAGCATGTAGAACATGGCCCTGTTCTTCGATTTTGATTTGGATAAGTATTGGTGTTGTTAGGGGCATCTTTGAACTCAAAAACACCAGCTGGAGGTCAAATAGGGCATTTAGACATCCTACGCGTAGGATGTCTATTTCACTATTTTTCATATCTAACTCCACAGTTAGCTTGGCAATGTGATAATGAGTATATTGTGCAAGTTTCATGTGATTTGGACTAGTTTTGGTAGGTCTATGACCTTTTATTGCCTCTATGCTCTTACTTTCCGTTTTTTTAATGCATATGAGGCCAACTCTTGTCCAAATGTGATGAAACTTGATGGCTAGCATGTATAAGATATGTAGAAGCTATATATGAGGTGAGATATTGAGTTGGGTGCCCAAACATGGCCTTGAGACATCCTATGCGTAGGATGTCTCCTGAGGAATTCTTTTGGAAGAAGTGCTACTAGTATATGCCCTTAGCCCCCCTGTGTCCCCTTTAGCCTTATTTCAATAAAAAAGTCAAAAAGATAGATAGAAAATGCCTGTTTAGCTTTCAGAGCCTCTGAGTCGTTTTCTGACTCTTGGAGTGCTTTTCCGCGATGAAATTTCTTGATGTTAGTCTCCATAGCCTCATGGTTCCTTGGGGAACCTTGCCATATGGTTTTTGTTGGCTTTGGCTTCGCCGAAGCTCCGTTTGGCAATTTGTCGCTCTGGAAGCGCCCATGGTTGCGTTTGCATGCCATCGATGACTTGTGGTGGTCTACCTCCATAGGACTTGGTTGTTGATGGTCTAGGCAAGCCGCTCGTGAAGTTTGGTGGCAAATGGACATCCGGTTTGGCCGTGAGAGCCAGTTGGACGCTTTGTGTGTCTGATAACGTTTCTGAAGCTGAGTCCCGCTTCGGGTCGCCTTATGGCCATGTGGGCTATATAGCCTTGTAGAGCATGTCGAGATGCTCCTACCCATGAGTTTTGGTAGCATTTGGGTGACTTTCCACCGATTTACCACTTGGTGGCCTCTTGCAAGGCTTGTGGTGCCAGGGTTTTTCCCAATGGTTCCTTATTGCTATTGGGTTAGCCGTTAGGTGGCTACCTCTACCTGTAGGTCTCTACTGCCCGTTCCTCGTGTGAACCCTACACTAGTTTTCGCGATAAAACATCAAACATACGCAAAAAGCTCAAGGTGTTGAGCCTACCTCTCATATCTGGAGCTTGTCGGGTGGTCGTGCGCGTCGTAGAAGCAACTGGAAGTCCGGTTCGTTCTAGGTGGCTAGAGCTCTCTCTCAAGAAGGAAATAGTAGAAATGAGCTCTAAGTGAAGTGAAAAAATCTTATAATGGGGGTCCCCGGACCACTTTCTATGAAATTTGACATGTGCTCCTAACTTCTTGCGAGATGCGGTTTAGGCTCAAAAAGTTCTTGATTTAGACTCCGTTTGCACAGTTTCCGAGAAATTTGACGTTTCAATCAAAATCTGACCAAAACACGCTTCCCGCTCCATTCACATAATTGCACCCCCATTGTACCATAGGTTGTCCTATAGTCACTGATTATCCCCATATCTTTTGTTTTTCATTACGACCATATTTCACCTCCTTTTTGTATTTCTGAAGTTTTTCTGCCGATAATTAGTAAAATTAAAAAGAAAATAGCAAAATAAACCCAAAAAATCCCCAAAAATCATAATAACTCAAAAACATCACCACAAAACACTATGTACACTCACATGCAATTTTTATGGATGGATTTCTCTGTTTTACCACTATTTTGCCTGAAAATGGTTATTTTTGCATATATACACACACCTAGAGGCCTAATTTTGCGTTTGGCCCCATATATTTGTAGATTCGTGCTGTATAAGGGCATATGTACTTAGTTTAGTCCAAAAAAACTCGCAATCAAACGAAAACCCTTCAAAATAGTCGAAAACATGCCCTTTTTTGCTCTTTTCACCTTCATTGGGTCCGCATTGAGAATGCCTCCCCCCCTCCTAGTCCGAGTCCTCCCGGACGACAAGGTATCGCCTCGGTGTATGTGCAGTGCATGGGTTAAAATTGTGCTAATGCGCGGCCTTGTAATGTGGCCCTATCTGATGCATACTCAGTCAATGCATGGAAAAATTAATGATGTGCGAGAGGAGGGAATAAGCAAGATGCTTATTGGCATTCGACGTGGAGGTTTCCTGATTGTTGTTGATTTGGTTGGTGGATTTTCTTTGCAAGTAAAAGTTGTAACTCTACATCTCTTTGTTTGATCGTCTTTTTTGCAAAAGTTGCTTGGGTTGCCACTACTGTCGATATGGCCGTGGTTGTTTCCGTGGATGGAAGTGTCATTTCTGTTGTAGCTATAATCTTGTTCTCTGTTAATTGCCCTTTGGAGTTTTGTTGTGGAGGCTTTTGTAGGTTTATTGCCTTGTCCTTGGTCAGGTCATTGTTGTTCTACTGATCGGCACCCACATAGATCGATTTGCCAGTTTCATATGTAGTGAGTGTCTGGCTACTGGTGTTGCTTGTACTGAAGGGAGTTCCTGTTGCTTTGGTTTGGGGATCCAAATGCGTGTCACATTTAAGTGGTTACTGAGAATTCTCTTTGGGATCCATATCTTTTTTATTCCCTTGGTTATTGGTTTAACTGTGTTCTTCTGTTGACTTATGTTGTTGTATTGTGGTTTGTATGTATGCCAAGTCGCCTCTACCTTCTGTACCCATACTTGTTTTCCGCGTGTTGCTAACCTTGATCTATTCACTGTGGTCTGTGTTGTCTTATTTTTGTAGTAAACATGGTTGGTAGTTCCTTGGTTTTTCTCCATGGGTATCGTGTTGTGCTTTATTCGCACCCATCCTTTTTGTTCTTTATCTAGTGATGGTGGTTCTATTATCTGGTTCTTCCGGGTTGTCTGAGCAAAGGCTACTACCTGTTGTTCTTGTGCATGCTGAATTTTGACTTTATCCGAATTCCAATCTATCTGCACATTATACTCTTTCTGCCAAGGTTGTCCTAACAACATGGGGTGTAGTGTGCTCGCATCCTCAACCACATAAAACTTGTGGTGGTAAACATATTGATGTATTTGTACATGCAATATTGTCCAGCCCAATGAACCTAGCGAATGTGATGTACTACTTTCCAACACTTGTTGAGTAGGATGTAGTTGATCTTCGAGCTTGAGCTGTTTATACAATTTGTAAGAGATCAGATTTGCTTGAGCTCCGGAATCAAGCAATGCCGTCGATTCAACTTGATTGCTACCCACTTTGACTACAATTATTGGTTCTCCTGTGTCTTCACCAAAATTCGTTAATCGAATAGCATTTATTCGCAACAATGATCCAATTTGTTGTTGTTGTCACAGAAGCCTTCTTTTTGCAATGCGTTCTTTTGCTTCTGCTTGTGCTTCTTCTCGTACCCTTTGTTTCTCCTTCATCCATTGTTTTTCTTGATGGATTTGTTGAAGCATATACTATGTTAGTGGTAAATGATATTTTTTTAACCGACACCCACTAATCCAATTTGGTATTTCTTCTCCTGCCAATGTAGCAAGTTTGACAACTCCACTTTATGATAAATCACTAATCACAAAGGGTCCCATCCCTCGCTTTTTAAGTTTCTTAGCATGTTGCTTCAGAGTATAAACAAGTACATAATCACCTATTTTGAACTCTTTCGTACGCACATGCTTGTCAAAAAACTCTTTTTGTCTTCTCTTTTTAGAATAGATAAAAGCTACAACTCTCAATCAAAGTTCATCTAGCTTTCCAAGATCATCTATTCTTGAAGAGAGCTCATGGCCTATCCATTCTAAGCGTTTCTCTACTCGTAGAGTTGGAACTAAAAACTCTATGGGTAACATAGCGCTTAGACCAAACACCATGTTGTATGGTGTGGTTCCGATTGATGTTTTGTAAGCTACCCTGTATGCCCATACTGTTGAGTGTAATTGTTGATCCCAGTCTGTCCTTGACTCTGATACAATTTTAGTCAAAATAGTGCATAGGGTTTTATTTGTGGCCTCAGCTTGTCCATTTTCCTGTGGATGATATGGAGCAAATTTCTTATGTATGACCATGAATTCCTCTAGCAGATATTCAATGACTCCATTAAGAAAATGTGTTCCTAAATCACTGACAATTTCTATTGGTAATCCGTATCATACAAAGACATTCTCATAGAAAAATTGTGCAGTGGTTCTTGCGTCTGCTTTTTGTGTTGCTTTGGCTTCAGCCCATTTTGTGAGATAGTCCGTAGCCACAATGATATATTGGGTATGGGTGCGATATGCAGGGGGTGAAATAGGCCCCACAAAATCAATTCTTCATTTTGCAAATGCCCGTGCTCCCATCATTGGCCGTAGTGGCATCTCATCTCTCTTTATCGGCATCTTAGTGCGCTGACATGCGTCACAATGCTTTACAAACTCCTCAGCATCCATGTGCAATGTAGGCCACCATATTCCTGCGGTTAAGAAAATTTTTGCTGTCTTATTGCGCCTGAAAAATGGCCTCCACTTATTCCTCCATGTGCGTGTTCTAGAATCATCAAGTACACACTTTCACTTGCATAGATTCTAAGTTGATTGTCCTTTCCTCTCTTGTAGAGTTGATTTCCAATTAAATTAAAGTCTCGAGCCTCCAACTCTATAGCCCTTTTTTGCGCTTTTGTTATGTTTTCAGGAAATGTCCTTGTTGTTAAGAAATCAATGATATATTGAATCCATGCAGGTGCAATGGTTACCTGAAATAATGTCGCGTGATCCACCGGTCGTTTGGCACTACATACAGTACAATTGTTAACATAAGCATGTGTGTCACCATACATAGTTGGCCAATAAACTCCTAAGTGTTTCAATCTTTGGGTGTAATTTTTTATTGTTGAACAATGAAATGCACAATCTTGGATGTGTGCTTCTTCAAGATAACACTCAAATTCCTCTGGATTTATACATAATTGTAGAATTTGGTCCGAGCCTAGATGGTACAGTCGTCCTGTAATCAACTAAAATTTTTTTGTTTGTCGAAGTGTTTGTTGTTTGGATCTGTCTTCCTTGTTATCAAATCTACCTCCAAAGGAAAGAATGCTAACAATTTTCTGAGACCATTTGGGTATCATTTCAATATTAAAAAGATAAGCATCAGGTATGTCATCATCTACTCTTTCAGGAGCTTCCCCGTTTTGTAGCCTTGAAAGATGATCCGCCCGTAGATGAGTTTTACCCTTTTTTACTACCACTGTGAAGTCAAACTCTAGAAATATAATAAACAACCGTACAATCCTCCCAGTATTGCATGGTTTATTTACTAGATACTTTACAGCATAGATCGTTCCTAATCCCTCTCTTTCAATGGTGGTGTAGTTCTTTTCTGCACTATTTAGCTGTCGGCTCTCATAACAAATTGGGAAATCCATTGTTCCGTCTCCACGTTGAGCTAGAATACTCCCAATTGCGTATGCAGATGCATCAATGTGAACATGGAATATCTTTTCCCAATCTGGTGCTTTAAGTACAGGTGCTGATACAAGGTTTTCCTTAAGATTTTGGAATGAAGTTTCACACTCCTCAGTCCAGTCCAAACTGACTAAGAAGTGATATAGAGGTTGTACAATGACCGCATACATATATATGAATCTTCGATAGTATCCACAGTGTTCCATGAAAGATTATGCTTGTTTGGCATTAGTAGGCCTAGGCAAGTCTGCTATGACTCTAATTTTTTCTAGGTCAGTGGTTATGCCATTTCTTGAGACAATATGTCCTAAGATGCGGCCTTGCCTTACCATAAAAATGCACTTTTCCGGGTTGAGAAAGATTCGATATGTTCTGCACTTCTCAAATACCTTTTGTAAATGGTCAATACGTTCTTCTCGTATAAGAGAGTGGACACAGAGATCATCCATATGTATTTCTAAGAATATTCTCAGGTATTCTTTGAACGCATGAATCATTAACCTTTGGAAGGTAGCTGGGGCATTGGTTAGGCCAAAAGGCATAACTCTATATGCATATATTCCCCACTCTGTGGCAAATGCTGTTTTGTGTTGATCCTCTATTGCAATTGCCAATTGGTTATACCCCGAAAACCTATCTAAAAAGGAATAGGCCCGTTTTCCTACCACTCTCTCAAGCACATGTTTTGTGATCGGCAAGGGATAATTATCCCTGATTGTGGCTGCGTTTACTTTTTTGAGGTTCACACACACACACACAACTTTCCGTTCTTTTTGGGGACAACCACAATGGGTGACACCCAATCTGTATGCTCGATTTCAAGATGAATTCAGCATCCATCAGCTTGTCAATCTCTTCTTTGATTCGTTTAGCAAATGTGTCATTATATGTGTAAGGACGCTGTTTGCTAGGTTTGGCATCTGATTTTAAAAGAATTGTATGTTGGCATATCGAGGGATCAACTCCTTTGAGGTCTTTGTAGGACCATGCAAACACATCTTTATACTTCTTGAGAATTTGTGTTAGCCTTTTTCTTCTTCAGGCTCTAAATCAGTTGCTATATAGACAGGCTGAGGCTCTTCGCCTGGCACAGCGAGGTCTATCCGTTTTGCATTTTCTAGCCCATCGTAAGATTCCTAGTTTATTCTTTTCCTTATTGGTGGTGTCATTATGATTTTTCTGTCTTGGATGGTGAATTTTCGATAGTGGGATGGTACATTCATGTTTTCTTTTTTTTGAATGCTCCTTACCGTCACTTTCTCCCTCAGTAATCCATACCTCTCGTAACGACCGTTTTAGTTCTTGGTATTTTTTTTTACGCTCCATTTTGGTCCACTCTGGATCTTTTGTCTTTTCCTGTTTTGATTGTTGAGATTTTCTTGATTTTGTTTTTGTTGTAGTCTTCTGTGCTTGTTTTATTTCCTCATGTGTCCTTTCCCTTCGAACTCTTGATAATCTTCCCGATATTTGGTCTTTTGCACAATCCTCTGCCTTGACAAGCATTAGATAGTGAGTTTTATCTTTTATCCCGGGCATCAGGTTCTCTCTAATTTTGTTTTCTATTCTTTTTTTTCTATAGCGTTCCTGGCGTGTAGGGGGTTGATTTGCAAAATCATAAAACTTGATATTCGCGGTTGTCTCCGCACTCTCGGTTGAGCTGTCTGAACACTCGTTATCTTCATCGTTACTTAATTCCAGATGCTCAGAGGAGTCATAAAACTCTTCTTGTTCTGGTAAATCTACATACTCATCTCCGGCTGGTATAAGGTTTACCATGTAATAGGGTAGCACATCATAGCCATCCTTATCGCAAAATTTTATTGTTGGGCTATTTGTAATGGTACAGACATCCAATGTTGCTAGTATGTGTTCCCATTCCAGAGGTTTTAAGGCATCTTCGGGAAAAGGTTCTGGAATGTAATCCTTGTCGTCAATAGCTCTTTCTAAGATGCATTCCTATCTTTTAAAGCTCTCACAATGTGAAGCTCCGCACATCCATAGTGTAAGATCGCTGAACCCGAGCTAAAGAGCACCCTTGTACTACAAAATAATCATACTGCAAAAAGTTACTATTTTTTGTAGTTTTACTAAATCTGTTAGTGCCAAGATGTTTAGAATGTTATAGAGCTTTCAAAAATGAATAAAAACAATTTTTATGAAAAATTTCCTAAAATAGTAAGTTTTTGGTCACCCGACCCGTTTAGTTTTGACCGTCTCGACAAACTGCGCCCATACCCCGAATTTGAAAAAATGCATTTTCCGACGTCAGAGACTGCTAAATATGGCAGGTACTCGGGATTATGCACCTTAGCTCCAGCTTAGTACAACAAGTTTCAGCATTAAAATCTGATTTGAATTACCCGTCTTAGGTTAAAATTAATTTTCCTAAGGTTTGTGCGGGGAGCACCGAGGCTCGGGAGCTGTGTGGGAACAAGCCCCAGGCCACTGCAGACTTGAGATAGCACGAGAGGGCGCCCTCACACACAGATGAGGCTCGGGGGGTACTTTCCCAGCATGAGAGAGAGTGAGTGAGTGAGTTAAAAAAGCAGTTTGGACACTTGCTAGCAATGCAACTAGAACTGCCTTGCATGAACTTAGTGCTCCTCCAGATGCATTTAACAGTAGAGGTCGACCTCTCTAGCTTGAGAAAACTATTTAAGGGCATACTCACACACACGCAAACACACATACTCAGTACACACACACACACACACACACACACACACACACACACACACACACACACACACACACACACACACACACACACACACACACTCTCTTACTCTTACACACACATACATTGGGGAGGTGCGGCCAACACACACGACTTCTAGAGGAGGATCAAAGGACGGAAGTGCTGCCCAGTTCTCGCCACAAGAGCTCCATTGGATCAGCAAATCAAGTAAAATTCAGCCCAACCTACGGTAATCAAAGTTTATTTTCATGCTTATGCTGCAATTCTCTCTATCATTCTCTTAATCCCGCTTGTATTAAGCATAATCCTAGCTAATCTACTCTCTAATTCACTATATGATTAGCCTATTGCATAATCTTAATCTCAATTGTCAATTATGCAAGTAATTAAACTCTCCTAATCATAAATTAATGCATGATTAGCAAGAAAGAATTAATTGCTAGCCATCACAGTGATAGAATTAAACCAATCTCTGGCAATGTGGTTAAATGATCAAATTCAATCTATCATTTCACAATGATCAATGAGCTAAGTTTAAATTCAAATTGCACATGATTAAGGTGTAATTAGAGAAATTAATTCCCTATGGTTATCTCTAGAAAGGAAACTCTCTCACCTATGCACATGGTAATTCTGCATTGCATTAGTGAAGCAATTATTATACCTAATTCATCTCTAGTACTCTAATTAAGCAAGAACTAATTATCTAGGCCGAGTAATTAATTCTAGGGTCAATTCCTGTAAAACAAGTGAGATGATATCCTAAATTGATGTAGCTATGAAAAATTACCATGTCTTGAAGTAAATCTAATCCTCTCGCATAAGAGGAATTGCTCGTTTAGACTAATTTTGTCATTTCGGTTGTCATGATATTATCGAACACTAGCTCTTTTTTTCCCCCCGAATTTATCAATTTAAATTAGTGAGTATAAAATGGCCCCAACAAAGAGGACTCGTTTTGCTGGATCTCACGACCGTGAGGCTGGCATGAGCAACTCTACCGGGAAGGGGAAAGCTCCCATGGTCAAGCAAGCACCGGCCATCTCACGAAGTAACGACGAGGAGATTGTTGAGGTAGGTCAAATTTGAATTCAAGTATTGTTTAATTAACATTTCATTCCATAAGGTAGGAAGGAAACATATCCCCAAACATGTCGAAAATCCAACGGAGACCACGGCATTCAAATTAAGTGTATTTTTATTCAAGTAGGAAAGAATGATTTTGGAATATACTGTTTGAAGTAGAAAAGATTGTTTGCTAGGGAAAATTTAACTCGGCCAGTTCATTTTCAATTCCAATGTTGATTTAGTCATGATCCCCCTCTAGATTACAGGGGGTGGCTCGTGAGGATTTCGCAGTAGCTAGAGTTACTAGCTTAGGGCCTCTATCCACGACTTGCGTTCTTTGCGGTGGGATGTCCATGTCGTGCTTTTTATGCGGTGGACAAGTCTAGTTGTATGGGCAACTAGGTGACAACGGGTGGAGTTAACACTCGTTGGGGGATTTCGTGCCTCCAGAACCTGGAATTTTTAATGAAATGATTTTTGAGTGAATTTTTACTAGAAAAGATTGTTTTGGTGCCGCTTGTAATACTGTTTGAAGGGCTGTCCTAATGAATCTTGTGAATCGGAACTTAATCAATGAACTTATATGTTGAACAACCATTGTGGTAGTAATTAGGACACACAAAGAAGTGTGAGTATGGGGGTGGAAAGTGGGGGCTTGGCTCGGGTTGCCAATGCGTATGAGAAGGGTGGTCCCGATTGGTCGGGAACTCTCTGTCTCCATAGTACGGTAAATGACACTAGAACTACTCATTGCACCAAAAGCAGTGAAGTCCCAAGTGTACGTGCCTCTGAAAGCAATGGGAAAAAAGGCACTCGAGACTTCTTTTCTTGTGGAAGGTGAGTCTTAGGACCGACAATTGGTTGGACATGCTTTCCCGTGCGGGGTGGAACTAGATCTTGTTGCTAGTAGGCTCGATTCAATTCACTTGGTGATGAGAGCTCATCCGCTAGTTGATCCCTTAAACCACTTTGTTTGCTTTCGGTATAGATCTAGTGGCCACCAGGTTTACCATCAGAACCGTCGTTTGGGATGACGGGGTGGGGACCTCACACCTGGTATCAGAGCAAGGTTAGGATAGACTAGGAACTAAAATTTGTACTGTTTGAAAATTTCAGAACTAAGGAAATCTAGGTAGCTAATCCGAACTCCGTGCATTGGTGTTGTAGGAAGATCCCGCACTTGAATACCAAAAGTTTTAAGTCTTTAAGCTTATTTATGAGCAAGCACGTCGTTCCCCAAATTATTGTTATCGGCAAGACGTGATGGAGATGCTGCTAAAGGTCAATACACCGCACTTACTCGCATTGATAAAGGATGGGAGATCGACTGGACCCCCGAAGGCGGGATTTACTACATCAACGCTCGAAAGTTAGGATGCTTGGCTACCGACTTAAAGAAAATCCGTTGGGGAGAAGAATTGAGAGTAGTGCAGTTATACTACTTGTTGCCTACACATTCGAGCGTCACTATTGCTACTTCTGATGGCACCGAACAAACTCTCAATGAGTGGCTTTGGGACAAGGTCACTGATTTAATTCCAGCAAATAGAGTTATAAATTATGGTGTTCCAAGACACTTATCCAAGAGTATGAACACCATAATTTACTACCCGGACTATTTTTCAGGAGAAAGAGGATTGTAAGAATGTGACAACACATAAACATCATCTATATCATTATATCCCAGGACAGCCTGCTAGACGTATCATATAGATATCCCAGAATGCTATGTAATAAATTGATCAAAAGTTTTCCTAAGCCTCAAAAGGTTACGATTGTAATAAAATTTCTATCAATAAGAGAGAAGTTTTTGTCTCTCGGTGATTTGAAACTTGGATTTTATTAAATTCTCGTGTTTATTTAAATCTTGAACTCTAGCAATCGTATCAAATTTAGTGTAAACCATGTAGGCACCACCTGTCGCTCTCTATTCGATAGCACAAGAAAAGAATCTCCTCCTTAAACAAGCCCAACCTCCGACCTTTAAGGGCGAGGGAGTTAATGTGGAGAGAGATGCGGAAGTGTGGATGGAAGTGATGGATGACTATTTCGAGGCTGCAGGGACTCAATCCGAGAACCAGATCATGCTCGCAATGTTCCGCCTCTCTCGTGATGCCAAGATTTGGTGGAAAGAGTATTGCAAAGATCTAAACATCAAGGGATCTTCCCAGTCATGGGAAGACATCAAGGCTGCAGTGATGGGGCATTACTTACCACCCGCTTATAAAACCTTGAAGATGAACGAGTTCTTTTCCCTTCATCAGTCGAGGAGTATTACTCAAATTTTGTTACTCTTCGAAGATATTCTCCTAGAATGAGCCTGGATCAGCAATTAGCACGGTTCTGCCAAGGGCTCATTGAACCCTTGAACAATCGGCTAGAAGCTCTCAGGCCAACAACTCTTCAAGATGCCTTGCTAAGAGCTAAACCCTTAGCTATGGAAATTCAGAACGTCAATCAGAATAGGAAGAATCATTTGGCAAAAAGGGCAAGGAAAAATGTTTGGAATAATAGACCAACCAACCAAGCATATGAACGGCGCCCAATAGTAGCCACTACCGCAGTTATGGAATTTCCAAATGTACGTTGTTATGAGTGCAACGAATTAAGGCATTACCGATCTAAATGCCCCAAGAAGACTCAAGCAACCAATGCCAATGCCATACCTCTAAATGTCTATGGGCGAGGTCAACCTAATGGAAGAGGAGGACGTGGAAGTGTAAACATAGGGTGAGGGCGTGGAGCTACCACCAGAGTGAATGCCGCAGTGGTACAACAAATTGTGGGAGATGAAGCAGAGGAGAGAGCAACCTTGCATGCTGCAATTGACAACCCAATGGTTGTAAGCAATACACAGTCATTCATACGCCAGGATCTCTCAGAGGTGAACAAGTTAACTTCCTTATATATTGTGGTAGTACTCTTTCATTTCTTTCACCTAGATGCATGAGGAAGCTAAAGCTAGATAAGTATCCAACAAGCAAACTAGTAGTAGAGTTAGCAAACGGCAAGGAAGTAGTATCTCAACACTCTGTAGGTATAATCGACTTTGACCTAGGGGGACACCCAACTTCTGCCCAATTTTGAACCCTACCTTTAGGATTCTTTGATGGGATACTAGGGATGGACTGGCTAAAGCAAAATCAGGCCCACATCCATTGTGCACAAGGGAATTTTACCTTTACAGATAACTTGGGTAATGAAGTCTTAATCCAGGGGAAAAATGGGAGACCTGGGCTACTCTAGTTAAGGCCAACAGACTTTTGAAGGGACTGAGAAAGGGGCAGCAAATTTATGCGGTAAAGCTCCAGACTTCGACCAAACTGGTTGAGAGAGTATGATGATGTATTCCCTGAAGACCTTATGAATCTTCCACCACATAGAGAGGTAGATCATGAGATTGAGACTATCCCTAGATGTGAACCTAGCTCAAAGCGACCTTATAAAATGTCACTTCCAGAGGCCATAGAACTCAAGGAACAAATTAGGCAACTCATTGAACAAGGATTCATTTGACCCAGTACTTCTCCTTGGGACGCACCAGTTCTTTTTCAGAAGAAGAAGGATGGGACCTTAAGGCTATGCATAGATTACCATGGATTGAACCAGGTAACTGTCAAAAACAAGTATCCAATTCCAAGGATGACAAACTCTTGGACAGACTCCATGGTGCCAAAATGTTTACAAAGATTGATCTAAGGTCAGGATATTACCAAATCAGGATCAAGGAATCAGACATTCCAAAGACATCTTTCAACACTAGGTATGGACACTACGAATTCACAGTAATGTCCTTTGGTCTAACAAATGCTCCTGCAAGCTTCAATCGACTTATGGAGGATATTTTCAGACCTTATCTGGACGATTTTGTCGACATTCTGGTTTTCTTTGACGACATTTTGATTTTGTTTGGTTTTCTTTGACGACATTCTGATCTATTCTAAGAACGAGGCAGATCATGAAGAACATGTTCGCAAAGTACTTAATCTTCTTCGAGAACCCCAACTTTACGCTAAAGCAAGCAAGTGTACCTTCTGCTCACCAAAGGTCAATTATCTTGGATTTATCATATTGGCTGAAGAGATTTCAGTGGACCCAGATAAAGTCAAGGATATTGTTGATTGGCCTCAACCATCCACCGTCAGCGATGTAAGAGGATTTCTTGGAATAACGGGATGGTACATGATTTTTGTCAAGGACTATGCACGTACTGTTGTACCTTTGACGGAGCTCCTGAAGAAAGGAATGAGGATCGAATGGAAGACCGAGCACGAGTCTAGTTTTGCTAAGATAAAATAATTCTTGGTCTCAGCTCCTATCTTAAAGCTTCCAGATTTCAGTAATGAATTTGAAGTAGCAACCGATGCTAGCGAATATGCTTTAGGCGGAGTTCTTACTCAAGAAGGAAGACCGGTGGCGTATACTTCACAAAAGCTGAGGAATCATGAGAAAAATTATCCTACTCACGATTTGGAACTTTTAGCGGTTATACATGTGCTGAAATTATGGAGACATTATCTTCTCGGACGCAAGTTTCAGCTAGTTACAGGCCACAAGAGCTTAAAATGGATTTTTACTCAACCTATTCTCAATATGCAACAACGGCGATGGATGGAACTCTTACAAGAATATGACCTTGACATTAAGTATAGACTAGGGAAGGAAAATGCTGTCGCAGATGGACTTAGCCGAAAATCTTTTCTCAGAGCTATCTCTATTCCAAATAACCCTATCTGGGATAGAATTAAAGAATTATCTTTGGTAGATCCAGAACACCAATGTATAGTATCATTAGTCCAACAGAATAAGATGCCTAAAGCTAAAGATTACTCTCTTATGGGAGGATGTCTTTACTTCAGACATAGACTCTGTGTTCCCAGAGACCCAGCTTTAGAGAAGATTATTTTGTATGAAGCACACGACAACCCTACATCAGGACATCCAGATTATGCTAAGACTCTTCATGCTATCAGGAGGAGTTATTTTTGGTCCGGAATGAAAGGAGACATACTTCGCTATGTGAGGCAATGTCTTTCTTGTCAGCGGATAAAACCCAAAAGAATCAAGTTACCAGGTCAACTTCAACCTCTTGACATACACCAGATAAAATGGGAATGCATCAGTATGGACTTTGTTACAGGGTTACCTTCTATAGGAGGTAATGACTCTGTATTTGTGGTTGTTGATATGCTCACAAAAGTGGCTCATCTAATATCCGTAAAGACAACCTTTACTGCTTCGGATATTAGCCGAGTATTCATCAAGGAAATTTTTAGGTTACATAGTTTACCCAAGCGTATCGTCAGTCATAGAGATGCCAAGTTTACATCAAAGTTTTGGACTTCTCTTTTCCAATCTATTGGGTCACAATTAGCCTTCAGCATAGCGTATCATCCATAGACAGATGGGCAGACTGAAAGAGTAAATCAAGTCATTGAGGACATTCTCAGGGCCTATTGTTTGCAAGAGCCAAAGAAGTGGTTACAATATCTTCCTTTGGTAGAATATGCTTACAATTCTTCCGAACACAGAAGCATTGGAATGTCACCCTTCAAAGATCTTTATGAACAAGACTGTTTAGCACCACTTAACTTTTCAGACCCAACCATCAGGGTAGAAGCCTCTAAGAAGATGCTAGAAGACATGGAAGCTCAGACTAAAGCCATTCGCCAAGATATCCAAGCCGCTCAGGATAGACAAAAGCATTACGCACATAAGAATCGATCATAACGGACCTTCAAGGAAGGAGAAAAAGTTTTTCTACGAGTCTGACCGAAGAAAAGCAACTTATCATTGGGAAGGTACAAGAAACTAAGCCCAAGATATTGTGGACCCTTCGAAATCACTAAGGTTGTGAGTGACCATGCCTACAAGCTCAAGTTACCCACAAACGTAAAGGTTCACGATGTATTTCACATCAGCCTACTCAAACCCTACATTCCTAACCCCGATCAACTTTTGAACTCAGATCAGATAGTTATGCCAGTACAAGGAGTTCTCGAACTTCAACCTGATTACGTCCTTGAATCAAGAGAAAGGAAGCTACGAAACAGGACAATTACAAAGCACCTTGTGAAGTGCAAAGATTATCGTGAAGAAGACGCTACTTGGGAGGACGAACCAACGCTCAAAAAGGATTATCCTAATAAATTCTTGAGATGAGGACATCTCAAATTTTTCACGTTGGGGAGGTTGTAAGATCTCTAACCCCAAGCTAAAGAGCACCCCTGTACTACAAAATAATCATACTATAAAAAGATACTATTTTTTGTAGTTTTTCTAAATCTGTCGTCAGTGCCAAGATGTTTAGAATGTTATAGAGCTTTTAAAAATGAATAAAAACAATTGTTGTGAAAAATTTCCTAAAATAGTAAGTTTTTGGTCACCCGACCCGTCTAGTTTTGACCGTCTCGACAAACTGCACCCATACCCCGAATTTGAAAAAATGCATTTCCGGACGCCGAGGGGCTGCTAAATATGGCAGATACTCGGGATTATGCACCTTAGCTCCAACTTAGTACAACAAGTTTCAGCATTAAAATATGATTTGAATTACCCGTCTTAGGTTAAAATTAATTTTCCTAAGGTTTGTGCGGGGAGCACCGAGGCTCGGGAGCTGTGTGGGAACAAGCCCCAGGCCACTACAGACTTGAGATAGCACGAGAGGGCGCCCTCACACACAGATGAGGCTCGGGGGGTACTTTCCCAGCATGAGAGAGAGTGAGTGAGTGAGTTAAAAAAGCAGTTTGGACACTTGCTAGCAATGCAACTAGAACTGCCTTGCATGAACTTAGTGCTCCTCCAGATGCATTTAACAGTAGAGGTCGACCTCTCTAGCTTGAGAAAACTATTTAAGGGCATACTCACACACACGCAAACACACATACTCAGTACACACACACACACACACACACACACACACACACACACACACACACACACACACACACACACACACACACACACACACACACACACACACACACTTACTCTTACACACACATACATTGGGGAGGTGCGGCCAGCACACACGACTTCTAGAGGAGGATCAAAGGACGGAAGTGCTGCCCAGTTCTTGCCACAAGAGCTCCATTGGATCAGCAAATCAAGTAAAATTCAGCCCAACCTACGGTAATCAAAGTTTATTTTCATGCTTATGCTGCAATTCTCTCTATCATTCTCTTAATCCCGCTTGTATTAAGCATAATCCTAGCTAATCTACTCTCTAATTCACTATATGATTAGCCTATTGCATAATCTTAATCTCAATTGTCAATTATGCAAGTAATTAAACTCTCCTAATCATAAATTAATGCATTATTAGCAAGAAAGAATTAATTGCTAGCCATCACAGTGATAGAATTAAACCAATCTCTGGCAATGTGGTAAATGATCAAATTCAATCTATCATTTCACAATGATCAATGAGCTAAGTTTAAATTCAAATTGCACATGATTAAGGTGTAATTAGAGAAATTAATTCCCTATGGTTATCTCTAGAAAGGAAACTCTCTCACCTATGCACATGGTAATTCTGCATTGCATTAGTGAAGCAATTATTATACCTAATTCATCTCTAGTACTCTAATTAAGCAAGAACTAATTATCTAGGCTGAGTAATTAATTCTAGGTTCAATTCCCATAAGAACAAGTGAGATTCTATCCTAAATTGATGTAGATATGAACAATTACCATTTGAAATAAATCTAATCCTCTCGCATAAGAGGAATTGCTCATTGAGACTAATTTTGTCATCTCGGTTGTCATGATATTCTTGAACACTAGCTCTTTTTTTTCCCCGAATTTATCAATTTAAAGTAGTGAGTATAAAATGGCCCCAACAAAGAGGACTCGTTTCGGTGGATCTCACGACCGTGAGGCTTGCACGAGCAACTCTAACGAGAAGGGGAAAGCTCCCATGGTCGAGCAAGCACCGGCCATCTCACGAAGTAACGACGAGGAGATTTTTGAGGTAGGTCAAATTTCAATTCAAGTATTGTTTAATTAGCATTGCATTCGATAATGTAGGAAGGAAACATATCCCCAAACATGTCGAAAATCCAACGGAGACCACGACATTTAAATTAAGTGTATTTTTATTTAAGTAGGAAAGAATGATTTTGGAATATACTGTCTGAAGTAGGAAAGATTGTTTGCTAGGGAAAATTTAACTCGGACAGTTCATTTTCAATTCCAATGTTCATTTAATCCTGATCCCCCTCTTGATCACAGGGGGCGTCTCGTGAAGATTTCGCAGTAGCTAGAGTTACTAGCTTAGGGCCTCTATCTACGACTTGCGTTCTTTGCGGTGGGATGTCCATGTTGTGCTTTTTATGCGGTGGACAAGTCTAGTTGTATGGGCAACTAGGTGACAACGGGTGGAGTTAACACTCGCTGGGGGATTTCGTGCCTCCAGAACATTGGAATTTTTAATGAAATGAGTTTTGAGTGAATTTTTACTAGAAAAGATTTTTTTGGTGCCGCTTGTAATACTATTTGAAGGGCTGTCCTAAGGAATCTTGTGAATCGAAACTTAATCAATGAACTTATATGTTGAACAACGATTGTGGTAGTAATTAGGACACACAAAGAAGTGTGAGTGTGGGGGTGGAAAGTGGGGGCTTGACTCGGGTTACGAATGCCTATGAGAAGGGTGGTCCCGATTGGTCAGGAACTCTCTTTCCCCCTTAGTACGGTAAATGACGCTAGAACTACTCATTGCACCAAAAACAGTGAAGTCCCAAGTGTACGTGCCTCTGAAAGCAATGGGAAAAAAGGCACTCGAGACTTCTTTTCTTGTGGAAGGTGAGTCTTAGGACCGATGATTGGTTAGACACGCTTTCCCCTGCGGGGTGGAACTAGATCTCGTTGCTAGTAGGCTCGACTCAATTCACTTGGTGATGAGAGCTCGTCCACTAGTTGTCCCTTAAAGCACTTTGTTTGCTTCCGCTATAGATCTAGTGGCCACCAGGTTTACCATCAGAATCTTTGTTTGAGATGACGGGGTGGGGACCTCACACATAGCTCTTTTTGCTGCCCTAACCATGCTAGGAGTTTGGACCCTGCCAATGTAGCTGAATCAAACTCTTTTACTGGTGTCTGGTTCACATCCTTGTAATTATGGTCTTTTAGGTATATTTTGGTTGTAATCTCTCCACGTTTGAGGTATATGTGGTCGTAACCCCAATTCTGGACCATCTTTGATTGTCTCATGAATGGTCTTTCCAAGATGATCTCGTAATGTTCTTTTTATCAAAATCAACTATTGCAAATGTATGCTCATACTCGATTCCGCAAGAGGTGACAATTACTTTTTCTAAAATTCCTAGAGGCTTTTCCATGAACCCATCTACCAGTTGCAATTTCATTCTGGTAGATCTCAAAGCCGTTTTTCCCCCATTTTTTCCGGATTTCTTTGGTGGCGATAGCGACTCCCGCTCCACTGTCAAGAATAGCTTTGGATACTACTCCTTGAAATTCTACTGGTAGTGTGGTATTTCCATCTTCTCCCTCCCAATATTCTCCAACCTTGTTTAAAGGTACTGGCCAAGTGTTTAGTTGAGGCTTGTCCAATTCTCTGATCCCTTCTTGAAGCTTCGAGGTAGGGTCTTTTATTCCAAATTTTTCTAAGCATTTTCCTACGGTGGTCCACATGTTTGGTCATAACCTCAGGAGTTCGGCTAACGTGATTGTGCATGCCACAGGGGTGGACAATAACTCAATCAACCCTTGTGAATCCATCACTCTGTTAGAAGAAAGTCTTTGAGATGGGATTTCTCTCACCTCAGACTTAGCTTCATACTCCCCTAGGTAAGAGGGTAGATTTTTTAGCGAGTCTGGTTGGCTGTGCCCCGAACTAATTGAACCCTGGTCTCCCCCTTGTGAATGCATATCAAAGTTCATTTGTGATCTTGCCTCAAACTCTTCAATGGGAGGTAAGATCTCATTTTTCTCCTATGGTAGAGTTTTTAGCAAGTCTGATTGGCTGTGCCCCGAACTAATTGAACCCTGGTCTCCCCCTTGTGAATGCATATCAAAGTTCATTTGTGATCTTGCCTCAAACTCTTCAATGGGAGGTAAGATCTCATTTTTCTCCTTTCTCGTGCTATTTATTTGGTGGTTCACCCTATTAGCTTCATTTGCTTCCCAGATTTGCTTCCACATGTCATCTAGACTATTACAATCCTTACCCATTTCTACCAATGTTTTAGGCTGGAAACCATCAATTTTCTTATATGTTGTATTTGGCACTATGATAGGTTCTCTCCTAGACTCAGAGGCAGTCGTGAGTCTCTCCTTTGTGTCTACTTGTTTCTCTAGAGTTGGTTTGATAGGGGTTGGAACTGGTACCTCATGCCAACTTGCAGGTTTACCAAGCGGATTTTCTATCATGGATTGGGCTGTTTCAATCATCTTTTGACACATTTCTGACCTCTGTTTTTCTATTTCTCCATATGGATAAGTCATCCATCTTTGCTCTTGGTTTTGGTTGTTTTTTAGTCTGGCTTTGTATGCTTTTAAAAGTGCGTCCAGCTGCTCATTTACTTTTTCTACCAGCACTGATCCTCCCGATCCTGCACTTTTGGGTTCTACTCTTTCCTTGGCTCCTTTGGTTGTAGCAGCATGTGAAATAAAACTAGTTAGATCCTCTATCGCTCCAATCTATCCTTTGTTTGTTTTAACTCCTCGGATAGAGCTGTTTGCTCTTGTTCTCTCCTGGCTTTCATACTTACGCGCCTTTTTAGCTTTCCAAGTGCTTCTCTGATTTTTCATTTTTGCACTTGGGGCATCGGTCTTTGGCTCTTCAATTATAGGTTAATTTGTCATTCTTTGAGCTTGTGCTCGTGTCACTGCCTGAATAGGTATTACTGTCTCATTTTTTGACCCTCCATTGGAAGGCACTACTTCCAGCATGTTCAAAGTATTTTTTGCTCCTTTGCTCGGGTTCTTAGGGAAATCAAGAATCAAGTGAGTAATTCCACACTCGGTGCAATACACATTAACTCTAATGATTTCATCATGAGGATAGTCTCTGTAGCAAACTAGTAAAATTCAGATGACCAAAACGTGCATGCCAAAGCTTGAATTTGCAACTTCATTTGCAAAATTTTGTCCACACTTGTCATACAAAGTGAGCTTATACAGCCCACGACTTAAAAGCCCAGATGCAACAATTTCACCAAAACTGAGATCATGAACTGTATATTTGTCATCCACAAATTTGACTACAAGTCCAAGTCTAGCAAGTGCGGACATAGACAAGAGATTCTTCTTGATCCCAGATACATAAAGTGCATCAACAAGTGTGAAGGAACTACCATTTGCAACAGTAAGCACAATCTTTCCACTTCCTTGAATCGGATAAGAGGCATTGTTGGCACAAGTAACAGAATTCCCATGAGGGACAGACTCAAGAGAGGTGAACAATTCACGATGTGAGGTAATGTGCTTTGTAGCACCACTGTCAAAATTCCACACATGTGAATCTGTAGCAACTGACAAGCATGCATCATGGACAATAGGATTGTAAAGGCACTCTGTGCTAAAAGCCCGTTCCGCCTCAACATCAGCATTACAGTCTCGTTTTACAGAAGACTCAACAATGGCTACATTTGTAGTGGAACCAGCATTTGTAGTGGAACCACCCTCTTTCTTCTTAGCCTCTTTTGCCTTCAATTTAGGACACTGCTTGATCAAGTGATCATTAGCTTTACAATAATGGCAACGCATCTTCTTTTTGCCCTTATCACCAGAATTTTAGCAGAAGCATTGGAAACAAAAGTTTTTCCACTCACAGCAGAACCATAAGAAGTGGCTGCATTGCTGTTACCATCCTTTCTTTGAGAAGCAATAAACGCCTGTTCAACTGCACGTTGTCTAGTCCGGTCTCTTCTGGAAAGTGACTCTTGCAACAACAATGTGAATAATGCATCAAACTTGACAACTTCTGGATTTCTTTGGGTCATAAGTCTCCAAGTACTAGCAAAAGTCTGGTAAGAATCTGGTAAGGCATCAAGAATAGTATGCACAAGGGAGCTGTCTGAAATGACTCTACTTGCAGAAATAAGTTGCTCATTGATATCCTTAACACCACCAGCAAGGAAAGTGTCCATATCATCTTGCTCATGCATAATCTTCGACTCCAGCTCTTTATGCATCAAAGAAATTTTAGCCTCATTGCGACTTGCATAAAGACCAGCCAATACATCCCAAGCCTGTTTTGCATATTTTGCTAAACGAATGCGAGGAACAATGGTGCGCTTCACAGACAATGCAATCAATGCATGAGCGTGGGCATCCTTTACATCCCAACAATATTTTTCTGCCGTAGGCAAAACAACTCTAATAGCATCAATCCTTGCAGTAAGACCTGCAACATCCTCAACATCGCCTGCATCCTCAGAACCAGATGTACATCAATGCCCTGCACAATATTCTAGACGCCCTTTGACACAAGAACATGTTGCATCATGTAATCCCACATAGGGTAATTGTTACCATCCAACCTGTCCTCAACAGCAAACATCTTGAACACATCTGTGTTGTTGTCAGCCATGGTAAATGTTGCACCTGATGTGAAAACTGCCCGAAAATAGGAGAAACAGAGCGGTAACAACACGTGCTATATAGCACAAACCGTAGAAGACTGTAAGGCACCTGTTACGTAGAAATCGACACTAACAAAAATTCTGCACAAAATGACAAAATTGCCTCTGCAGACCTGTCTATAGTGGAAACGGAGGCCGAAATGAGCTCAAATCAGAAATCTGAGCAGACCGAGCTCTACGAGTACGCCCAAAATATTTGTTGACCTGTGAACACTCGCCAAACCTCACTGTAATTGGGGAAAGTGAGTAGGCATGTGCTGGAGCAGCTGGCGACTAAGCCCTGGAGGACGCAACCTGCTCTGATACCAATTGTTGGAATTAGGGTTGCAGAGAGACACACACAGCTTGGAGAAGACGAAGGAAGCTCAAGGCACACAATAGAGAGTGTGTTTCTTAGTGTGCAATGGAAAGATAGATAGCCCTAGAGTGATGGGCGTATATACAATGCTCGGGGGAAAAAACCTCCTAAAGAGGGAAAAAATTCCCCGGTAGTGTGTTCACACACATCACTACCACATTTATATGGTAACAAAAAGTAGTGAAGTCAGACCCCAAATCCAGACCTCAATTCAAAGACCAACATAGGGACTGGTGATGACCCCGTATATATGAACGACACTGAAGAGGATTCTGTTTCAAGTGAAACCATGGAGATCAAAACGACCACTAAGAAAGAAACCAACAAGGAAGATTGTCATGATCCACAATGGCCAGGACCCAACAAGAAGATAGGAACTTATCCAAACCCTACAGAGGAGATCGAGCGAGTCAAGCAATTAATGGGTTTGGTAGAAGAGACCCAAAGAGATCTAGAACCAGCACCTAGGCAGATCCAGATTACAGACGCATTGTTCCCTTCACAACAACAACCTCACAAAGTCCATAAATCCTTATCCATACCTAGTGTCATCCAAAAATAAAGTGACTTAAAGTCATGGGAAAGTGGGTGTACTCACTTTTTGTTAGAAAGAATGTTTACAGAGGGACTACCTGACCCTATAGAAGAAATGGAGATCCCATCTTCCCCATGTCAAGGGACTCAAGCCCAAAAGGTGCCATTAAATATTTCCAAATTGATGGATCTCATGGATTCAGAAGTTAGAACCATCATCATGTCCAAACTATATGGAGACCCTGAGATATCCGTAGCTCTTCAAGCTTTCCTCAATGGCGAACTGAAAGTCGGGCTACCACAATTTGCACAGATGGATGGAGCTAGGAAGATGCCAATAGAGGAGGAACACTTATATCCACAACCCAACCTAGATGAGAACCTTGTTGTAGAAATACGTGTTAACAAGTTGGGACAATACTTTGAGGGTGATGAATCCAATGCAACCATACTAGTCACTACCAAGGGATTAACTATGAAGGGAATCCTTGATGGTGGCAATGGGACTAGCATTGTGACTAAAAAATTCTGGGAAACTATGGGAAGACCTCACCTTGGGACCACAACCATAGTAGTAAAGATGGCCAACGGGTCTATTCTTAAACCTAATGGGATGCTAGAAGATCTCAAGATCAAGGTCTTTGGACATAAAATAAGAAATACCTTCATTGTTATGGATTTCTCCAAGCACACTATGGAATCTGAGATGATCTTAGGACGTCCTTTTATGAGGGAAGAAAAAATAGTGCATGACTGGTCTAAAAACTATGTCTGCTTGCAGTTCCAAGATTCTGTCATTAGAGTGGATCTTGTATTGGTCGAGCACATCCTCTAGGAAACATGTTTATGATTGATCATAGATTTGACACCAAAGTTCACTCGGTCCCCTTGCAGTATTGTTACACATGTAAAATGGAAACTGATATTGGGGAAGATTCTCCTTATATGAATGTTCTACCTGGGATGAATGAGTCTAACCATGTGGATTGCGTCCACCTAGCAGCAGCCATAGACACTTGTGTAAATAAGGGGACAACCTGGATAACACTTGAGCGGGATGAAATTCCACCACTCATACCCTTAAATATGCTAGAAGCAATGCATATAGCTTCTGATGACCTACAAGATGAAGGTTTGACTGGCATTGGAACCAATAGCGTCTCACAACACTATATCCCACACAATTTGGAGTTAGAATCATCAATTGAAATTGACTTTGAGGATGAAGAATATGAGTTAAATCTTAGTGAAAATGTGGGGACAAACCATTCAGGGCCCAGTGGTACCCTAGATGACAATCTATCCAAGAGAGCAGAAGAGACAAGTAGTGGTTCATCTAGTGACTCTTCACTAGAGATCGGCCGTAATAAAAAATTAAACAAGAAGATTAAGAGATATAAGAGGTGACGATATCGAGAAAATGTGCATGCTAGAATAAATTGTTGAGATGTCGAGCTCTACACCTTGAGCTGGCATCCACTACGGGTCTTGGCCGCTTATGGCATTTACTCACTGGCGCGTTAGGTGACCGACACGGAGGATCTCTGCCAGTGATTCTACAGCTGGACTACACTTATAGTGCCAGCCTAGTACGCTTCTAGCGAGTTCACACTTAGTGACCGCATGTACATATGTGCTACTTTTCAGCTTTAGCACTAAGTCATTTTGTACTCTCTTTTCTGTGAAGAAGAAGAAGAAGCTTTCCATCTCTGTGTGCTTTGTGCTTGTCTTGTGTAGCTCTCTTGCATCCTCATTCTTTACATGGTATCAGAGCCTGGCGCAGGCAAGAGAGGCTAAGAGAGCAAGAGCATCACAATCCCTTCGTTCGCAATCCACGACCATTTTAGGGGTTTTTCGCACAAGTTTCTGAACAGGTCTCCAAAGTGCAGTATACAGAGATTTACTGTACAAGTACAGTGGTTGTATGTACGCTTGATTGTGGACACTCGTTGAGTGTAGAAAGCGTTACAAGAACCACGATAGCAGGTTCAGCAGATTTGCAGGTTTTTGCAGATTGCAGCTATTTTGTCTTAGTGCTTCAAGATGTCTGACGGTTTCAGTCAGATTGTTACTGAGAAGCTTGAGAAAAATAACTACCCTGCATGGAAGTTCAGAATAACAAATTTCCTAAAGGAAAAGGTTATTGGGACTATGTAGAAGGAGACAATGAAAAGGAACCAGAGATTCCCGAGGCAAATGCTACAGCAGAACAAAGGAAAGCTTTGAGGGACTGGCAACAAGGCCAGAGCAAAGTGATGTATTGGCTTTCTATGAGCATCACAGATGGCATGATGGGCTATCTACAGGATGCTGAAACCCCCGCCATTGCATGGAAAAACTTAGGCAGAGTGTTCGAGGTGAACACCAAGGCCAGGAAGCTTCAACTAAAGTCGGAGCTAAATCAGGTTAAGAGGAACAACCTCTCCATCAATGATTATGCTTTGAAGATCAAGAGTATCATTGAGGCTCTTGGATCTATTAAAGTCTCAGTAGAAGACGATGACATTGTCCGTGCATGCTTGGATGGTCTAGGAGATGAGTATGTACATTTTAGGTCTTCCATGAATACAAGAGACGACATCCCCGTGTTCCAAGATTTGATTTCTATGCTTATTCTTGAGGAGAAGAACCTTGACACATCTTCTTCTCATGGCAGAAATAATTCTGAACAGGCCTTCTATTCTAACTCCAACAGAGGTAGAGGTAGAGGTCGTGGTCAAGGCCCAAGGGGTTGCAGGGGCCAATTTCTGGAAGGTCAATCAAATCAAAACAATACAGGTGGCAGGGGAAACCAGTCTCAAGGCAGGGGGAGTCAAAGAGGTCGTGGTGCAGGATCAAGCAGGCAGCAACATACTCCAGATAGTAGAGAATGTTGGACTTGTGGTGAAAGAGGTCACATGTCATGCGACTGTCCAAAGGGAAAAGCAAGTAGAAAGAGAGAACAGGGCAACTATGCATCTACTAGCAGAGATGCAGATGACAGCAAAAACGAGCGCATATTTGTTATGCAACATGTAATGAATACAATGACTGCAGAGAATTCCACCCAAGATGATGTTTGGTATGTGGATTCAGGTGCCTCTAATCACATGACGTCTCGTGGAGAGTGGTTTAGAGATATGCGCAAACCAGATGTGTCAGGCTATGTGCAGACAGGAGATGACACAGCTCACCCCATTGCTCATGTAGGGAACATACCTCTAAATACGAAGAGTGGGAAATCAAAGTACTTAGCAGATGTACTTCATGTCCCAAACATTACAAAGAATCTTGTTTCTGTTGGACAAATGGTTGAGCAGGGTTTGCAGGTTCGCTTCAATCCAAATGGCTGTTATGTAGAAGATTTCCAGAATGGCTGTAAGCTGATCACAGAGGGCAAATGTGTGGGTAGAATGTTTACGCTGAATGTAGACATGCCTGAGGTAAAAGCTACATTATTTGCACAGGGCACATGTGTTGTGGCTGATGTTGACATTTGGCACAAACGCATTGGCCATGTCAATGAGCAGAGATTGCGCAGCATGCAATCAAAACAGATTGTAAAAGGTTTGCCCAAATTCAAGGTGGATGGTATGCATAAAGTGTGTGCAGCATGCCAGTTTGGAAAACAGTTAAAGGGCTCATTTCCACATGAGCGCAATGTATGTAAAAAGCCACTTGAGGTGGTGCACACAGATGTTTGGGGTCCAACCGATACTGCAAGTATACATGGTTGCAGGTATTATGTCTCTTTCATTGATGACCATACAAGGAAAGTATGGGTCTACTTCATGCGTAACAAAAGTGAAGTGTTTGGTCACTTTCAAGACTTCAAAGTCATGATTGAGAAGGAGACAGATATGCAAATCAAGACATTGAGGTCAGATGGAGGGGGAGAGTACTTCTCCAATGATTTTTCAGATTTTCTGCGAATGCATGGTATACACAGGCAGTTTACATGCAGATATACTCCACAGCAGAATGGGGTCGCAGAAAGGAAAAACAGACACATTGCAGAGGTTGCACGTGCATTGATGAATGAGAAGAACATGCCTCATAATTTCTGGGCTGAAGCTGTAAATACAGTTGTGTACATTATGAACAGGACACCTACAGCTGCGGTGCATGATGTAACACCTGAGGAAAAGTTTACAGGTACAAAGCCTGATTTGGCACACTTGAAAGTGTTTGGCTGCATAGCTTACGTGCATGTACCAGATGAGTTGCGTAGGAAATTGGATCCTAAAGCAGAGAAATGTATTCTTGTGGGATATTCCCTTGAACAAAAGGGGTACAGGTGCTACAATCCTACTACACGAGAATTACGAGTGAGCAGAGATGTAGTCTTTGATGAGATGAGCAGCTGGTACAGTAATGCACATGGCACTATTGGGGTTGATGTAAAAGATGATGTGGTTGTACAAAATGTGAGGCCACAGTCACAGGTTTTGAGTGGACCACAAGAGTCCTCTTCTCGTGGCTCTGTTGAGAAACCATGGAATGGTAGACTACGTACGCAGGTTACTCCACCAACAGGTACAGGGAATGTATCACGAAAAGGAAAGGAAAAGGTTGATGAACCTCCCTTTATGGTTGATGCATCATCAGGTTTTTCACATGTAGACATGGATTCAGATGGTTCTGAACAAAGTCTTGATGAGGAATTTGGAATTCCGGCTGTCAGGACACCTGGTGTAAGGAAAGTACAAGAAGATGCTAGAGGGCAAAGGAGTGACCCAAGACCGCGCAGATCTAATAGAGTCAGAAATCCAGTTCAGAAATTGACTTATGATGGGTATCTAGCGCATCACCAAGCCTACATGGCTAAGGTGATACAGGATGTGGAGCCCACATGTTTTGAGGATGCAGTTGGAAATGTGCATTGGGATGATGCAATGAATGAAGAGATGGCTGCATTGGAAGCAAATGACACATGGGAGTTGGTGCCATTGCCAAGTGGCAAGAAAGCTATTGGCTGTAAATGGGTGTATAAAACCAAGCATAAGGCTGATGGTACCATTGAGCGTCACAAGGCAAGGCTGGTCGCAAAGGGTTATGCACAGACGTATGGCATAGACTATGAGGAGACCTTTGCTCCAGTGGCAAAGATGACGACAGTGAGAGCTGTCATAGCAGTGGCTGCATCTAGAGGATGGATTATGCATCAAATGGATGTAAAGAATGCCTTCTTGAATGGTGAGTTGCAAGAGGAAGTGTATATGGATCAGCCACCTGGTTATGTCGATCCAGGTTACCCAGATTATGTATGCAGACTTCTCAAAGCTTTGTATGGTTTGAAGCAGGGCTCTAGAGCATGGTATGACAGGATTGCCAAGTATCTTGTCAGTATTGGTTTTAGGAGAGCTCATGCTGATCATTCACTCTATGTACGTGAGAGTGATGTGGGGATTGTGGTCATTACCATATATGTAGATGACCTTATTATTGTTGGTGACAATGCTATGGAGATTGACCATGTGAAGGGTCTTCTCAAACAGGAGTTTGAAATGAAAGATTTAGGCGAGTTGCGCTACTTTCTTGGCATTGAAGTGATCAGGACTCCAGAGGGTGTATGGCTATCACAAAGACAGTATGCTTTGGACATGTTGTCAAAGTATGGTATGGCTGATTGTAAGCCAATTTCTATTCCCTTGGATGTGAATGCAAAGCTGAGTGCAGAGAAGGGTGATGTTGTTGAGGATGTCAACATGTACAGGAAGATTGTGGGTAGTCTAATCTACTTGACTATCACGAGGCCAGACTTGAGCTACACAGTAGGCTTGGAGAGTCAGTTCATGCAACTTCCGAGGAAGCCACATTTGGATGGAGTACGACGCACACTTAGGTATGTGCAAGGTACTCTTGACTACGCATTGTTCTATGCAGCAGATGCACCATTAGCATTGTATGGGTATACAGATGCAGATTGGGCAGGTAGCATTGTTGATAGGAGATCTACGAGTGGCTTCATGTTCTCTTTTGGGAGTGCTGCTGTTACTTGGAGCAGCAAAAAGCAGCCTACGGTTGCTTTATCGAGCACAGAGGCCGAGTACAGAGGTGCAGCAGTTGCGGCGTGCGAGGTAGCTTGGCTACGCACATTACTTGAGGACTTGGGAGTGCAGGTGGACCAGCAGATTTTCATCCATTGTGACAACCTCAGCAGCATGCAGTTGGCTAGGAACCCAGTGTTCCATGCCAGGACCAAACACATAGAGGTCCATTACCACTACGTTCGAGAGCGAGTGTTGGCGGGCGACATCGACTTGGTCTACGTCAGCACAGAGGAGCAGATAGCGGATATCTTTACCAAGGCCCTCGGAGCTGAGAAGCTTCGACGTTTCCGGACTATGCTTGGACTCTACGACATGCAGAGCTCGAGGGGGAGTGTTGAGATGTCGAGCTTTACACCTTGAGCTGGCATCCACTACGGGTCTTGGCCGCTTATGGCATTTACTCACTGGCGTGTTAGGTGACCGACACGGAGGATCTCTGCCAGTGATTCTATAGCTGGACTACACTTATAGTGCCAGCCTAGTACGCTTCTAGCGAGTTCACACTTAGTGACCGCATGTACATATGTGCTACTTTTCAGCTTTAGCACTAAGTCATTTTGTACTCTCTTTTCTGTGAAGAAGAAGAAGAAGCTTTCCATCTCTGTGTGCTTTGTGCTTGTCTTGTGTAGCTCTCTTGCATCCTCATTCTTTACATAAATGAAAAGAAATCTACCACAGAATGGCTTAATTATATAGGGGGATGTGATGCTTATCAAAAGTTGGTAGATAACTGGGGTGAATACCTTCAAATCATTATGTGGTGTAGTCCACAACCCATTGACATCGCACAACTAGAGGCTACAGAGAAGCCAAAGTTGAGCCGTATTGTAAGGAGATGACATAATAAAGAGTTACCTCAAAAAAAAAAAAGGCAACCAAAGAACAGATAGATCTTAAAAAGATCCAAGCAAGAGTTGAGGCTCAAGAAAGACAACAACGTCTTGGATGCCAACGAGAGGCTAATATGGGAATCATGGAAGCATTTTTTGAAGACACTGATGATAATTCATTGGAATCTAAGCCACCTCTACGATATCCAATTGAACTAAATAGCCTCTATGGGAGAGTACTATATAATTCATTATTGGATACATGAGCTCACATAATTTGTTATCCTATGGAGTTTGGTGTTAGCTAGGAAAACCACCCCTATCCACAAGCACCATCCAATTCAAGAGTGTTAATAAGAAGAAGACCACTATTTTTGGAATCCTACACAGTCTTATTATTTATGACAATGGAACCATGGCTCAAAGATTTTTGGTCATGCCTGTTGGTACTATGGAGGGTAATTTAAACCTGGAGTGCAAATGGATGTCTACAGTCAAATGTAATATCAATTGGGAGACTGAGAGTATCATGATGCAGAAACCAACTCATGGCCCTACGTCTCAAGGAATAACACATGAAATCTCACCTCTTTATAACACAAAAAATAACAAAATACTGCCAATCCAAAAATTCATAACATCCTTGCCAATAGCATAACCCTCTAAAGCTTCAAATTCCATGGCTACGATAGACAGTGCTACATCAAAGGCTCCACGTGATCTGACCAAGGGTACATATCAATGGGTCCCCAAGGTATTGTTATCGGACCCCCCTATGGTTCAAGTTAATTCACAAAGGAAACCTTGAAGAAAGGCATCCACTCAGGTTAAGAAGGTGAAAACCAAATCATGTTGGATTCCCAAACAACTATTAGAAGCCCAAGGCTACTATGATGGAAATGATCAAATTAGGGTACCTAAACGTAAATCGTGTCCTTCCCTATCCACTATGAAACCATGTGAGTCAAATCTTATGATTCCAAAGCCGATGGAAGACTGTGGGAAGGGAAAGATCACAGAATGCTACACACCTATTCCAGAGCTAGTTTGGGTTCCAAGGCAAAACCAATATATTCAGCTTATCTCAGGAAAGGGGGAGTTCCATGAAGCTTCTAGCTCCTCATGTAATACATCCATAGAGGTAAAAGCTTCTACACAACCTCCACCTACCATAGGAAGCCTCCATGAAGCTACAAAAGATTTGACACCTCCCATTGTTCAATTATTACCTGATGCACTACTTCAAGTTTGTTGATGGGAGAGTACCTTACCACCCTTGCACATCAATGAGGCACCCAAGGTAATAGAGAACTATTGGCTAAAATACTCACCCATAACAACTTGGAACAATTGGTTTCAGAAGGTGACGAAATCATTCCAAAATGTATGATCTATCCAAGGAAGGGGGGAGTGTTTGTTGACAGTCATCATTCACTCACTCCCCTCTCAACCTTCCTCCCTGACCTCTCAATCTCCAATCTTAGGGAATGTATATGTAAAGCCTTATACTCACAAAAACAAGATAAAAAAGTAAAAGCGCAAGAGCCACCAAACATTAATTTGGAAACTTACAAGTTCTATACATAACACAAAATCATAAACGGACACGACCTTTTGACATGATCCTTATAATATTTGCACTCTAACCATCATCTATCTGTGTGTATAGATATGGCTAGTATGCTAGAGTCATCCACTCTTGCCTTGGGTGAGAGGTATCCTCGTCACTTTCCACAAGTGTTTCACATGGTCTTTCCGGTCCTTGCCAATGAATGGGAGTTGGTAGGTACGCTAGCACGTGAGAGAAATTTCAACGAGTTAGAATGGCTAAGACGTCTCTTGACCACGGTTGTTCCATAATTAGTAGAGAGCGTTTCTCCCATTGCACAAGCCTACCCTTTTGACCAAGACCACTATAGACGTCTAGTGACCTTCTTAGTAAACATTGGTGCCTCTAATGATGAAGACAATTTACATGATTACACGGATGGCACATATGGTCTCACGAATGATGACTTTGTTTTTCTCGACGACGAGGATAGGGGTTTAGCCTTAGGGTTCCCCCCAATCTCTACAATATCCTATTTCCTTAACTCTCTAGAGGTAGTGCAAATAATTAGGATAGGGTTCCTTATGTTGTTTAATTGTGTTTAATAAGGGTTGGTACCTCTTCTCACTGATGTGCCTCTGGAAGGTGGATGTTTGGTGGTGACTATTATGCAGTTTGTGACTACATAAGGATGCCTTCAAAGGAAAACAACAATGGATGTTTACATGTTACAACGGATGTTCTCCATTATATCAGGTGTACTACTTCCTTTTATCTATGCTTTCCACAGTTACATGTTTGCATCTTGTCATTTGAGTTTCTAACAATGCATAAAATTTATGAAGTTGTGACATTGCCAATTTAGATGCTATAATTTTTTCAAACGTCTAGTACCTTGTTCTTCTCTTTGAGTTTGGTCTATTAGTTGGCTTTAAATAGGTATTAGGACCTTAGGCTAAACTAGGCCACTTAATTGCTGACTTTAATTCCTAAATAGTTTATTAATTGTAATAACTTTAGTAATGTTTTAGGCTATGAGGATATAGTTCTCTCTAGATTATTCCACCTAAGTTTGACTTGTGTTGTGGAAGTCCATGTGTGCTTATAGTATTTGAGGCCTCGAGTCTCCCGGCTAGTTTATGCTCAAGCTGGTATTTGAGACCTCGAGTCGCCCAACAACTTGTAGCAACTATGACAACAACAACAAAAAAGAGAAAAGAGAAAGCAAATAGCACAAACTTCTTTGTATTTTATATTGATCACACTTAAGTGGTATAAGTGACAAGATCACTAGTCTTTAGACCCTGACGAGCATTCCTATGGTTAATTACTCTATAGTCGATATTTTTTAATTAACGTTGGTCAATTTAGTACTTACTTTAGCCCTAGCTCTTGCATACTTATCTTAGATTCAACCTAATAGACCTTAACTCAATTGCATTTCATTCAGGTACTACGCTTGTTCTAGTTGGCAATGTTACAATTCATGAATTCTTTTTGCATTTCCTAGAAAATCATGTATGCATCTCACTTATTGCACGTCTGCACATGCTGCCTTTGAGCTTTCACAATCTTGTTTTTATTTTTCTACAGGTACTCCTATCGTGGATCCCAATACTACACTATTATATTCCAAGGACGGAATCTACATCAGGAAGGGGGACATGTTAACCACTAGCGTCCACTAGTCATGGGCCGGGCTTGTCGGTCCAATAGGAAAAGGGTAAGAGTGATCGCCGATGAGAGGTGCACTCTAACTGGAACATTCAAGGGTTAGTTGGCTAAGCATGGGCACCCAAGTGTGAATGGGAAAGCTCATATAAAAGTCACCTAAACCTAAAAATCACTCATTCTCTCATTTGTGCAATTGAAGAGTGCTCTTGCTCCATCTCCATCTTCTTCTTCATCTCCTTGTGTGTGTGTGTGTGTGTGTGTGTGTGTGTGTGTGTGTGAGAGAGAGAGAGAGAGAGAGAGAGAGAGTGATCGAGCATTACGATGGCACGGTGGTGGCAAAGCGGTTGAGCTTGACACGGTGGTAGATCCCTCTTCTTTGCGGCAAGGAATCCTCCATGAAGGCGAGCATAGGGTGGTGAGTGACACACCCTTGCTCTCTTGAGCTTGGTAGATTAGTCTGGTTGTATGTTTGCAGCCATTTGTGGCTCGCACACACTGTACAAAAAGTCCCTTTCTTTGACACGTGCGACAGATGCGCACACTAGGTATAAAGATCAATAAGTTTAATGTGAAAAGGGGGGTTATCTTTTGGACAAAAAGGAGCTCTCTTGTATGCATTAGGAGATTTCGGAGGTCTTTTGGAGGGCCTTTTGGAAGAGAGAGGAAAATAAGCTCCTCCAATGAGAGAAGAGCCTACGTTACGTAGAAAAATAGATTGATATTAACAAAAATATAAAAGGTGTCCCTCTCCTCATTTGATAATCTAGTGGTCCTTGAAGACGATCACTCTCTTTCATTTAATGCGAGCACCTTTTTTAGAAGGTAGATGCGGTGCATTTGATACGGCTTACGTCATCACTAGAACTCAAAAAGTTACAAAACTATCAAGTGGTGGAAGATTTTGAAACTTTTGATACTGTCCATGCTTCCGGAATGCCCAAATATCCTAGAAATGAATGTCCAATTGCCTGGCTCCGACATCCAAAGAGGAAAAGAATGTCAAAAACCCCTAAAAGAACATTTTACTAACGGCGCGCGAGGGGGCATTCCAAAATTTTGGAATGCCTCATTGCGCGCCATTAGTAAAAAGCCCATTTTTTCCTCTTTTAAGGAGCTTTTTGAGAGGAAAATGTCAAAAAATCTCTAAAAAGGCCTCCATCTATCACATAGGTTTTTTCTTCATCATCTTAGCCTTAGAGATCATAATTTCGGGTCTATAAGAGTGAGAACGCATACCCATTGTTACAATTCTACAAAGTGCATTTTGATTACACACACACACACACACACACACACACAGACAAATATAACATACACACAAACACACAGAGACACAAATATAACACACACACACACACACAGAGAGACACATAGAGAGACACACACACTCACAAACACACAGACACACAAATATAACATACACACACACAGAGCCCCTCTCTCTCTCTCTCTCTCTCTCTCTCTCTCTCTCTCTCTCTCTCTATACTAAAGGCGCGCGTAGAGAGGCACAACCGGTGTACATGTCTCTATGCGCGCCTTTAGTACCGTGCATCCACCAGTGTATGTGTTTATGTGTGTATATGTGAGTGTTGTAGAGAGAGGAAGTAAGGCGGGGGAAAGAGAGAGAGAGAGAGAGAGAGAGAGTCTTTCTGTTACCTTATACTAACGGCGCGAAGAGGTGTTTTTTGAGGTCAAAACATGCTCCACGCGCGCTGTTAGTAATGGGAGTCTCTCACTCTCTCTCTCTCTTTAAATATGCTAAGCTATAGAAAGGAGAGGGAGAGAGAGAGAGAGAGAGAGAGAGAGAGAGAGAGAGAGACAGAGAGAGCATGGTGCAAAAGTGCAATAGAGAAACATGGGTAGGCTTTCTTGAAAGATAATTGTCCAAAAATCACTAAAAAGAGCTTTGTACTAAAGGCGCGCAGAGGGGCATTCTAGCATTTTAGAATGCCTCCTCACGCGCCTTAAGTAAAAAGCCCATTTTTGGGGGTTTTTTGATATTTTTTGCCTCTCCGGATGTCGGAATGAGACAAGTAGACATTCGTTTTTAGGGTATTTTGGCGTTCCGGACGCATTGGTGGTGTCAAAAACCTCAAAATCTATCACTATTTGATAGTTTGTGACTTTTCAACTTTCAGTGATGACGTAAGTTGCCTTGAATGCGCCGCACCTGCCTCTTGAAAAAGACGCTCGCATTAAATAAAAAAGTGACCGTTTTCAAGGACGATTGGGAATATAAATCTACTTTTTAAAGTGTCTGGTTGTCCTTTGGACGTACTCACAAGGTGCAAGTGCATTTTAAAAAAAGTTTCTAGAGAGACAAATACAATTTCTTACAAGGCCCTCCAAATGACCTCCGAAATTTTCTAATGTACACTCAAGCGACTCAAGCGACTATAAAGCTCTTGTATGTACACTCAAGGCGCTCTCTTGTATGTACACTCAAGCGACTATAAAGCTCCAACTTGTAGTCATTTTTCCTATGATTGGATAATCCTTTTTGAGTTTTGAAAATTGCACTGTGTTCCTCTCTCTTTGCTCCTTCATTCAAGTGTAGCCATTGTCAAATTTTTTGAGGTTTGTCACTGCGTGTTAATGAGCCTAAACTTAATATTTGAGTGCTTAAATAATTGTTCTTTGACGTTTTGACGATAAGAGAGTGTTCCTAGACCATAGGGCAACCTTTCTAGATAGTTCTCTTGCAATTTTTAGGACCTTTTTTGTGATTTTGGTACGTTGTTGGATTGTGACCAGATTTGGTAGGATAGTGTACCTAGGTGTCTTAAACCTCCTCCTAAAGTTTTGTTGCATTTTGAACCCGTTCAAGTGTCAAAATGGTGTGATGACCTAAAGCGGTGAGAAAGGACATAGTGGAAAAAAATTTGATCATTGAGTGATTGATTAGCTTGTTGAGTTGATGTGTTTTCTTGTAAGGTTCACTTCTTGATATTGACAACCTCAAAGATTCTTTGTGCCCCATCCAAGCCACTTACCTGATTATTGACATGATGTTAGTGTTGGATAGCTATGCTATAGACATCTGTCACGGTGATCCGCTTACATCGCTAGTTATTACTGCTTTTGAAAGATTCAATTGTCCACCAGTCCTAGAGGTAGTTTTCGCCTTCTACATTCCTCCTCCCCTTTCTTGAATTATGGTCTACACCAAAATTTATAGGTGACCCATAGTGTTTCCCCATTGCCCAATAACGGTTCCAATAATGATTCCTAGTTGCCTGTTGTTTCTCTTGTATTTGGGAAATTTGGGCAACCAAATGAGCCTTTTGATCTGAATTTTCCATTGGCTCATTAACAATTGAAATGGTAGAGGTCACCCAGTCGTTCACTAACTATAGTCTTCTGAAGTGCATCTTACAGTACTTTATCCATGCCATCCATTCCATAGTTGCCTCTTCATACCAATTTCTAAGCCCATCAGCTATCTGAAGATATCTCTATTGGTCTACTAGCTCAATGTGAGGTGAATAAAGAGATGTAAAGAAGCATTCAACTTCTTTGACTGGGCTGGCATAAAGCAGTGCTAGAGAATAAGGAAAAAACTCTAGGAAGTTCAAAACCATCTCATTCTCCTACTGAATCATTTTCCTTGTAATCTTTACTAAGTAAAAGAGGGTTTGTAGGTGTTTTTCTTATTCCGCAGAATCATCTCCTTCAATCGCTCCCAAATCTCAGTCATGCATTTTTATGTTGTTTCATTACCCAACAACATTTCCACTTGAAGCCCGAGTGACTTGAGTTCTAGTGTGTTCAAGTCTTTAGCCATTGCATACACTATTTTATCATTATTGGTAAGGTCTCACATTGGAATTCTTTCTAGTACTTGGACACATAAAGGATGTGCAAGTAGCTGACAAATTGCTTGCTCATGGTAATTGGCTGACTTCTAGTCTGCAACCATCCTTCTTGCTCCCACATAGAGCATATGAAATCTTTTCTGATCCAAGTAGACCGAGTCAGCGTCCAAAAATTGCTCAATCTAAAGATTTTTAGCTCTCTGCAGACTCTTGTTCAATGACAGTAACTCAGTAGAGTGATTATGGTCAAATTTAGAGTGAGTGATTAACAAAAGAGCTTTCCCTTTATTGTGACTGTGATCTACTTGGCCCTCCTATCCTTCAACATGTTGAGGTGTATTTTGAGTGTCTCTAGCTGGTGGTTCATGGTCTTCAATTCTCTTACCTAAATCCTGATCTAGAGGTGTACTCCTAGTTGCTGATCTCTTGACTACTGCATCCTCATCCTCATCATCAGGTTTTTGTTGGTTTTGTTGGTCCTGATCCTGAGTCGTATCCTCATCAGCATCTTCCTCATAATCCTCATCTTGATATTGTTGACTGGCTATATATTCCATGATGGCTGCATTGACAAGTGTTGTATTGTACTGACCTGCTTTCTCTCTAAGCTCTAACTGAATTGTCTCAATGAAATTCTCAAGGTTAGACACATTGAGGGTTAAATCTCCATTCCAATCCACAAATTGTACTAAATTATGATAAATGTATTTTTGGGAAATAGCCTCTTTTCTCACTTGATGTATCTTAAACAAATCCATGTATTCTGATGTGTTAGCCTCCAGAAGTGTCTGGAAATGATTAGCGCCTCTCAGAGCATCCTCTTTTGACTCTTGAATTATTTTATTTTCTTGGGTGAGCTTATGAATCTTCTTTTCTAATCCTTCCTTCTCGTGTTTGTTCTCTTGTTCCTGTATCTACATGGCTAGATTTCTAGTTGACCAAGCAATCTTTTCCTCCCATAGCTTCTTCAGCTTGTCTAGGCCTGCTAAAGTTCCTCTTGAAGTTGTGTTGTGTTCGCACTAGAGGTAGAGGCCTAAGCATCCATCATTTGACCAATGGAGTTTACTATTGTATTCCAACCAGATTTAATTGCTAATGCACACCCTTGAGCCACTGTCAGATGCCTGTTTTCCCTCTTGAGTTTTGGTGGCTATTTGCTTCTCCCTATTTTGACTGGTTGATTAGTATGTTTCTCCTTTTTCTATGTGTTATTCTTAGTAGTGGTATTAGTGCTAGTTGGTTTTTGAGTCTTGGCCTTGAATCCTTTGATTAACTCCAATTTCTTGGGCTTCTTGGCAAGAGGACTAATGGATGTGTCATTGATAGGCCATTTCTCACCAACTAGCTCCTTTCCCTTTCCTTTGTCATCAAATGGATTGGTTGGACTCTCCTTTGTCTATGAACCAGCCATATGTGAACCAACCCTTTCCTCATCTGATGAATCCAAATTAATCATGTTTTCTCTTGAAGCAGATACTTTGTCCCATATTGTCTGAATAAGTGCAGGCACAGTAGGTAGGTCTTCCCACCAATAGGCAAACTACCAAACATACCTAGCCTTAAATAAATTCTTAGATTTGGCCTTAGCAATCTGCTGAATGACACTATTATACCAAATTGGTGTGATGTTGATACTAGCTTATGGGTTCAAAACCTTGGCCAGTAGCATAAAAAACAACCTCTTTGAGAGATAAGTGGGGTTATTTTTTAGGCTGATGGTCTCAACGATGAGCCTGTATACAACAATGTGTGCCAATGCTGCTACTAGAATGCCCTGAGCACCATCTTTACGCTTCTTTGTAGCCTGGTTGTCTTCATTCAGGAATTGAAATACTTCCTCAAACATTGCTGGTGTGACTTTCTGAGGATTGGCAAGTTTGAAGACATGTTCCACTTTGCCAGCGGGGTTAACACGAGCTCTCAACCATTAATGACAACAATACTCTTCTCTACCTTGTATGAGGCGAGTACCTACTGTGTGATCTTCCCATCAAATGGAAGTGTTGCAACTTCCATAATGACTTCTAAAACCCTTAATTTGAGCAGATTCTACTCCGCTTTCTTGAAACACATACTTTAATATTTTGCCGTGTGGAACCATACCTATAAACTCCTTAATGCTCTCTATCTCTGCTATCATCTTCTCCAAGATTTTTGGCATGAACTATGAATTTAACTTTTTGCCCATGCACAACTCATACAAAGAAGTGTCAGTTGAGGATGAGTACTTGTGGTAGCTATCATGAATGATTCACTAAAAGAGTAGTGAGGTGTGTCGAGGATGGTGACCATTGAAGGAGTTTGGCTACGTAGAGAAGAAGCAGGTAGTTTTGGACTTAAAGCATGTTCTTTAGGTTGATATGTAAGTGGCACAAGTGGTTGCAAGTAAATTATGGATGGGCAAACTTGTCGCATAGTTATACATATCCTTGCTATGAATGCTCTAC
The DNA here is from genome assembly GCF_014529385.1 of Adiantum capillus-veneris. Taxonomy (NCBI): domain Eukaryota; kingdom Viridiplantae; phylum Streptophyta; class Polypodiopsida; order Polypodiales; family Pteridaceae; genus Adiantum; species Adiantum capillus-veneris. The sequence goes on from NC_140941.1 coordinate 115,408,643, forward strand.
TAGCTGCCCGCCCTTGATCTCTACGCTTTGTTGGTGACATGTCAAACATGCAGTGGCTTGTCCGATTAATAATTACTGGTGATATTTGTTTTGGGATTTGATGCATTTGCCACTTGTGATTGGCTGCCATTATGAATGGTTCGATTGTCTTTAACTGAACTGATCAAATGAATGGAAATTGCACTGATCCTACAATTGCTAAATCTAGTTGAAAGGAAGAAATTGGTACTGGTGATGACTCCTCTATTGGTTACATAACTGAACTCACATAGAACAATGCTAGTAGTTTTCCTTTTGGTTCTGGTTCAACTGGAACCTCCTATGTTCTGGAATAATATAACTTAATCTTGACCCCATTATATACTCTAGGTAGCAGAAGACTCAACAAATTTCTAACTCTCATTTTCCCATTTGAGAATACCCAATCTACCTCTTAGGGCCCTGGTCAAGCTATTTTCAGATTTAGCTTCTTTGGTCCTAGTTTGGACTGGTATAGTAGTACTCTCTACTATACTAGTAGTAGTTTGGACTGGTATAGTAGTACTCTCTCTTAGGGCCCTGGCCAATCTATTTTCAGATTTAGCTTCTTTGGTCCTAGTTTGGACTAGTATACTAGTACTAAGTCAACTCTCTGGAACTCTCTAACTTTGATTCTACATTCATGCCAATTCTTCCTTCTTTGTTGCACCATTTCTTCTTCCAATAGAGCCCTCTGTCATATCTCATCTAGCTGGAGTGAATCATCCAATCATTGCTTTAGGTTATGATTAATATCCATCCTGTACTCAACTTCCAGTTGTAAACTTGGAATGACAAATTCCATGGGTACTACGACTTCTATTCCATAAACCAATTTAAATGGAGTCATCCCCGTAGTGATGTAGCAAAAATGGACTACGAACAATGAGAATATCGGAATTTAGAGAACTGTAGTGAGCATTTTATGAGAATACTTTGAGAAAATAGAGGGAGAACTTGATTAGAGGTAGCAACATAACCATTATACTCAATTAACTTGGCATGAACAATACTTTGCAAGAGAGAGAATTAGAGAACTCGAAAACAGCTAAGGATGGGAGTTATGTGGAGCCGGTCCTCCCTCCAAAAGGCTTTTGTATTATAGCTTCTCCCATAAAGAGAGACTTGGTACAATACAAGCTTGGTGTTCCTTGAGACTTTGATGGTGTAATGAAGATAGAGAGATTCATGCACCAGAATTATGACCGTAACTTAATTTAATGAAAGCATTAACTTGTCCTCAGCTTTAGTCATAAGACCTCAAACACCTTCAAAGGTGGAGAGAGCTAGCAGGGGCTGAGGGTAGGGAAGAGGAAGAAAATGTAACATACGAGAAAGAAATAATTGCCTCATTTGTATTACTCTTGTAGCTTAGCATAGAATAGTAGCATAATAATGGAGATGAAGAAGATGGAAATCTTGCATTTTGGAGCATGGCTCTTGGTTGGATTTGCATTCCATAGCCAAGAGTTGTTGTTGTAGGCTCTCAACTTCTCAAGCTTGGAGAAGGAGATGGAGTTCTTTCTCAAGAAACCATGAGAATGAGTGTGAGTGTGAGTGAGAGAGAGAGAGAGTATATGGTCAAGCTACCCCCCTCCTTGCTTGGATTGATGCCTCTTCCTAGCTCAATCTTGAAGTTGATTGGACCTTCTCTATACTAGCCAATCACATGCATTAGACATATCAAGCAACCATGGTAGCATTTGGACAAGTGTCCTCCTTTCCCCTTTGAGAGAGAGGGCTTGAGGAATGCTTAAACAATTAATATTAAATAAAATAAATTCTCGTTAGACCCCTTTAGAGGTCAATCAATAGGCTTTAGGAACTACATGAGGGCAGCATGTGTAGGGGCTTCACATGTGTCCTTGTTGCCTCTTAGGTCTTGGGATTGCCTTGAGTGTGTGTGTGTGTGTGTGTGTGCTCTCTCATGGCCCTACCACTTGTAGGGATCACCCCCCGTTGTTTAGGGATGTTGATGACTTTGGAACCTCACCACTTAAGCACCTTAGTCATGAAGCAAATTAGTCATAAAGAACAACAAGCACCTTAGTCATCAAGCACGACAAGCACTTCAAGAACCTTAGTCATCAAGCATGACAAGCACCTCAATCACCTTAGTCAGCTCAAACATGACAAGCACCTTAAGCATAGGCTTAGCTTGACTAAGGTCTAACAAACTCTAAGGTCTTAGTTCTAAGGACTTTTAACACTAACCTTTGGAGGTCTTTAATGTAGATAACCCTAAGGTTTTTTAAGATCCATTAGTTGTCATTGCTCTTTGCTAGACCATGTCCCATTTGGACCTATTGCCTAGGGTCTCGTGTTGAAATAAATCTAAAAGCACATGTCTATATTTTGACTCTTGTTCCTGTTTATTCTCCCACATTAAATGATTAGTTCAATATGAGAAAATCATTTGGGTTAGTTAGATATTAGATTTTATGACATTATCTCTCTCTTGAATCATAGTTGTCCTCGACTATGAGGTAGAGAAGATAAAGCCTTAGTCATTAGTCTATGTTTCTTAGCGGGTAGAGGATCCTTTTTACCCTACAACATCATTCCAAAATGGATGACTAATCCAGTTGGGGCTTGGGAGACTTAGATGTCGCAAGCATGTCTGATCTTGAGTCCATTTCATACTCCCAAAGTAGAGTGACAGATTCTACCTGGTGTTTGAGAGACCTCTTCATCACAAACATGATTCCAAGCATGCATACTACTTAAATTTGTGCACCCTAAGAGAACTACTCTTATAAGACAAAAATATTTTTTCATTTAAAAAGTATTTACAGTTTCTTACTCTAATGTAGCATTGTAAGCATTGACAAGGTTCATACTATCCTTGCATCCATCTAGCATATTCAATTGAAAAGGTTCATACTATCCTTAAACTTACCATGTCTTAGTACCTTGTCTTCATGTTGAAGAATCGCTTTGAGATGAAGCACCTCTTCTTGATCTTCGATCTCAAGAGGGTCCTCAATGATTGGTTCTTGTGGTGGTTATCCTTTGTAAGGCTTAAGTAGGCTCACATGAAAAGCATTGTGAAGGAGCCAATGGTTGGGCAAATTGAGTTGATAGGCCATCTCATTGATTGGTTTTAGGATTTGAAAAGGACCATAGTATCTTTTTTCTAGTTTAGCATAATACTTTTGGTGGCCCATAGGATTTTTGCCCGTAGTTTTTCTTAATCGAGCCTTGAGAAATTTGAGTAGGACCCAATCATTTTCCTTGAAATATAAGGCCCTTATGTGCTTGTTAGCAGCAGCCTTTTTCCTTTGTTGTGAGATGGATATAGCCTCCTTAATCTTTTGGAAAGATTCTTGTAGGTCTTGGCTAAACTCATTAGTAGCGAAGATCTTCCCATGTACCTTAAGTAGCAAAGGACTTTTTGGTGTTCCTTCAATGATTTTGAAATGTGCCTTCCCCGTAGTAGTCTGGATAGTGTTATTATACCCATATTCTACAAGAGGTATGTACTTTTTCCATTGTGAACATTGATCTACTTTGGTAACATAGGTCTTAAGTAGATCTAGCATCGTAAGGTTGGCTATTTCACTTTGGCCATCCGTTTGTGGGTGATAGGCCAAAGAGAAATTAAGACTAGTACCTAGATTCTCAAAGAGACCCTTCCAAAAATTACTGGTCATTAAAGGATCTCTATCCAACACTATTCATGTTGGCAACCTATGGTGTTTAAATATTTGAGATGTTAAGAGGGTTTCCATTTGGTGTCTCTTAATAGTCTTTTTGATAGGTATAAAATATACTTGTTTTCTAAACCTGTCTACTATTGTCCATTTTTTCGTATTCCCATGGATAGACTTGAGAAATCCAAAGATAAAATCCATCGATATGATCTCCCATGGTGAATTAAGAATTGGCAAAGGTTGAGGTAATCCAAGTTGTTTCCCCCTATCGCACTTTGTCTTTTGAAATGCCACATATGTTGACACATATTCTTGTATGTGCACTTTGATGGTAGGCCAATAGAAATATGTCTCTACTCCACAAAGGGTAGGTTTAATCCCTTGATGCCCCACAAAGGGATGAGCATGAGATTCATACATCACTTTCTCACGAAGAGAGTGAGTAACACATAGCCTATTTCCATGGAGAAGATAACCATCCTGCAAGGTGAATGGTTCCTCTTTCTTCCCTAAGGCAAGGGCTGAAATTACATCTTTAAGATTGGGATCAATAGATCATTGTGAGTTGCTATAGACACCCCATTGGCTCTTGGCCATTGTGAGTTGCTGTAGACACCACATTGGCTCTTGGCCATTGTGATAGTGCATTAGCTACTTGATTGTGCTTGCCAGCAATGTGAGCAATATGAAAATTGAATTGCGAAAGAAAATTTTCCCACCTCATTTGTTTGTCGAAGAGCTTGGTTTGCATCATTAAGTACTTGAGACTTTGGTGGTCCATTCATAAGATTAATGGAGTCCCCAATAGATAGTACTTCCATGTGTCTAGGAAATGTAGAAAAGCTAGTAGCTCTTTTTTGTAGATACCCAATACTCGCTTGTCAGAATTGAGTCTTCGACTCTCGTATGCTATGACATGCCCTTCTTGAAGAAAAAATACTCCAAGGCAATCTCCACAAGCATCACATTGGACCTCAAAAGGTTTTGAGAGATTTGGTAGTGTAAGCATGGGTTCAGAGGTAAGATTTTCTTTAATTTTGTTAAAAGCATTTTTCTCCTTAGTAGTCCATATGTACTTAACATTTCTCTTTGTCAAGTCATGTAATGGTCCTACTATTTGGGAGAATTTAGCTATGAAGTGTCTATATAGTCTGAACACATACCTATAAATCTGTGTATCTCATGTAGATTCCTTGGATTATGCCATCCTTTTATTACCTCAAGCTTGGGTGGATCCATACGGATCCATCTTGAGAGATGATGTGACCTAAGTATTGAATCTCTTTGAGGAAAATTTCACTCTTCTTTTGATTAATAAAATTTTATTCTCCCTCATAACTTGAAAAACTACCTAGAGGTGTTTCTAATGCTCCTCCAAAGATTTGGAGTAGATGATGATGTCATCAAAGAATACTCTAGTGAACTTGCGGTAAAGTCTAAAGATTTTCTCCAATAGGCGGTTGAATGTGGCTAGAGAATTTGTCAAACCCAAAGGCATGATAAGTTATTCATAAAGATCAAACATTGTACGAAACTCAGTCTTTACCATATCTTCATTCACTATCCTTATTTGATGATAGCCACTTTTAAGGTCAATCCTACTGAAGTAGGTCAAACCTTGTAGCTGATTGAACAGATCTTCTATCCATAGTACGAGAAATCTATTTTTGATAATGATACAATTTAGTGCTCGATACTCCACACACATGAGTTATGTGCCATCGTTATTTTGCACTAATAGGATTGGTGAACAAAAGGGAGAGGAGTTAGGCCTCACCATCCCCTTGGCTACTAGCTCATGCACTTGCTTCATAATATCCTCTTGTTGAGCTTGAAAAACTCTATAAGGAGGTTTATTAGGCGGTGAGCTTCTAGGTAAAGCTCTATCTTATGGTCATCATCCCCTCTTTTTGGAGGTAACTCCGTAGGGATGTCATTAATAAATACATCTTAGAATCTATTTAGAAAATTAGACAAGTGTAATTTTTCTTGATTCCTATCACTTTGTTTTGTTAAAACATAAGCATCATTTAGAGACTCTTTGACAAAAATCATGTTCAAGGAAACCAATCTTTTCATTGACTTATCAAAAGCAGGTGAATTTACAAGTGGTATAGTATGACCGAACTCATTAGCATCTATATACATGCTCTTTTCCTTGTAGGTAAAGTAGATTCTCCTTTCAAGGAACTTAATGTTGGTAGCCATGCGGTTGAACCATGGTGCCTCTAGGATGATGTCCTCATGTTGGACAGGAGAGATGGAAAATTATTCTTTGTTGACGTAGCTTTGGACATGAAGCCTCAACTTCCAAATCAAGGGAGTAACGGAGGTTTTCTATCCCTTGAAATATCCATCGTCAGCTATAGTATCTCTCATCTCAAAAGCTAGAATGCCCAGTTTAGTGGCCAGCTCCATTCATATGAAGTTGTGAGTAGAGTCACGATCAAAAAGGACGAAAGCATCATGCTCCCTCACCTTTCCCCCAGCATAGGAAAGGGATGATCCTTGGTACAATGAGCATCCTCTTTTGGAGCTTTGAACATGGAAGCTCTAGGAGTCTCATTACGGGCATGGGGCATGTCTCATTTTTTGGCTCCATGCCCTTGCTCCTTACACTTAAAAAATTTTGTGATCTTTGCAAAAGCCTCTAGTCCTTCATGAGAGAGTTTATTTTTACCTTTATAGACTCCCTTCTCCTTGGTCTTGTTGTTGGAATTTCCTTCGGAAGAACTTTGAGCATTGTTCTTTCCCTTTGCATCATTTCAATATTTGTTTTCCATGTGCTTGGCGTTCCTTTTAGCCCCTTGTTGTAAATTGATACGAGATGCAACCAGAGTGTGGTGGATGACCTCGGTGATAGAACCAAGCCATTGGGAGTTGACATACTCGGCCATTTCTTCATGTAATCCTGCACAAAATTGTTTCTTTTGCTTGGAAAATTCTATCTTTTGAAAGACTGTAGCTTTGGGATGTAAATCCCAAAACTTGTCTACATATTTGTGGATAGACTCATTGGAAAGTACCTTCAAACTTTTCCATTTGGTGAGCACTTTATCTTTGGTGTCGCTTGCAAGGAATTGCTTCATGATGGAAACTCATAGAGTTTTCCATGTCTTTGGAGCTTCATCATTGTCAGAAAGGCTAGCCCACCATTGACGAGCAGAGTTTTAAAAGTGCATAGTTACATGACGTAGCTTGGAGGATTCACTGAAGCCCTCATCTCTCCAAAGGCCGCATCAAACTACTGGATGAAGGCCAATACTTTGTCAGTAGTACCAAAGGTGCCATCATAGGTGAGAAAAGAGATACTATTTCCTCCCTCTTTTAACTTTTTAAGCTTGTGGGACCTTTTCCAAGAAGGATAGGATTTGCAATGTCCTATCCTCTTGTATTCTCTAGGAGAATATAGCTGCTACTTTTGTCGGAAGAGGATGAAGGTGATGAAGAAGGAGAAGAGGGTGACCTCTTTCTCACCTTTTTCTTCCTTTGTTTCCTCTCTTCCCTTTCAGAGTGAAAAGGAGAAGGACTACAGGACGATCTTTTCCTCTTGGGAGGAGTTGAGATTGTCGAGACTGCAGTCTTTGTGGAGCCACATCTTCAGAGGAATTTAGAGATTCACTTCTTCCTTGTTCATTGGATTCCTCCTCTTCTATTTTTGGAGAGAGTCTTCTTTTGTAAGTCTCAATAAGAGGCTTCCTAAGCTATGTCTCTTCTTGAAGAGGTAGGGGAATCCCATAAGCACAAAGTTGTTGGGTAAATTTGGCTTGCAAGGCAGGGTTGACCATAGATTGTTGCAACCTAGTAACAAGATAAATCATAAACATTGGGGCATCATTAATAGCACCTTCCTGTGCAAAATCAAAGTTGTCATATTCATTCTACTCTCTTTATTATTGTCAGCCATGCTAAATAAACTTATGTATATTCTACTTGCTGCTTTGGTACCCTCAAAAACCTTAGTTGCCACTCTTCTTTACCTTTGAGAATGAGCTCTAAGGTAGCCACTCTTGTGGTTTAGAGACTATTGATTGCAAAGAGTAGTGGAGAGGGTATAACATTGCTCGATTGATTTTGGTTCCTGTTGAGCTTGCTAGTAGCTCAATAATGGTTAAGCCAAAGGCAAGCCCCAAAAGGCTCCAGTATTAATCTATAGTTCCCAGGGGTGTACCTTGAACTAATTCCTTTTCAACCAAGTTAATAGATCCCTATCCCACTTACCCTCTTGCACAATGAACAACTCCAGCCTTTCATGGACAACTTAAGGACCTCTCTTCTTAAGAAAGAAAGGAGAAACCAATAGCTCTGATTCAAATGTAGCAAAACTGGACTATGAACATTGAGAATAGCATAATTTAGAGAATTGAAGTGAGAATTTTTATGAGAATACTTTGAGAAAATAGAGGGAGAACTTGATTAGAGGTAGCAACATAACCATTATACTTAATTAACTTGGCATGAACAATACTTTTCAAGAGACAGAGTTTGAGAACTCGACAACAATTGAGGACTTAAGTTATGTGGAGCCGGTCTCCCCTCCTAAAGGCGTTTTTATTATAGCTTCTCCCATAAAGAGAGACTTGGTACAATACAAGCTTGGTGTTCCTTGAGACCTTGATGGTGCAATGAAGATAGAGAGATTCATGCACCACAATTATGCCCATAACTTAATCTAATGAAGCATTAACTTGTCCTCGGCTTCAGTCACAAGACCTCAAACACCTTCCAAGGTGGAGAGAGATAGTAGGGGCTGAGGCTAGGGAAGAGGAAGAAAATGTAACATATGAGAAAGAAATAATATCCTTACTTGTATTACTCTTGTAGCTTAGCATAGCATAGTAGCATAGTAATGGAGATGAAGAAGATGGCAAGCTTGTACTTTGGAGCATGGCTCTTGGTTGGATTTGCATTCCATAGCCAAGAGTTGTTTGTGTAGGCTCTCAACTTCTCAAGCTTGGAGAAGGAGATGGAGTTCTTTCTCAACACACCATGAGAATAAGTGTGTGAGTGAGTGAGAGAGAGTATATGGTGACCCCTCATCCTAGCTCACGCTTTGAAGTTGATTGGAACTTCTCTAGATACATTAGACATATCAAGAAACCATGGTAGCATTTGGACAAGTGTCCTCCATTCCCCTTTGAGAGAGAGGTCTTGAAAAATGCTTAAACAATTAACTAAATAAACTAAATTCTCGTTGAACCCCTTTAGAGGTCAACAAATAAGCTTTAGGCACTACATGAGGGTAGCATGTGTAGGTTCTTGACATGTGTCCTTGTTGCCTCTTAGGTCTTGGGCTTGCCTTGATTGAGTGTCTATATGTGTTCTCTCTCATGCCCCTACTTGTAGGGCTCCCCCCCCCCCCCCCCCCCCCCCCCCCCCCCCCGCCCCCCCCTTCTTATGTAGGGATGTTGTTGAATATGGAACACCTCACCCCTTGAGCACGTTAGACATGAATCCCCTCAAGCACCTTGTTCATATAAATAATGACAAGCACCTCAGTCACATGAAGCATGACAAGCACCTCAAGCACGACCTTGGGAGGTGCACTATGTAACCATGTTAATGTATAACATGAGTTCAAAAGGAGGGATTTTAAATCAATAAAATGCAAAAAATTTAGGCAATTTAATAGAGATACATTAAAATAAGGGGTTTTAATATTCAACTTTGAAAATTTTTCCTAAAATAAGGGGTGATTTTATTCATGCAGACATGTTAAAAGAGGGGTTTTTTTAATACCCGTGAATGCACGGTATATAGGGGGTACTGTGAACGGTGAACCCCCCAAGAGCATGACAAGAACCTCGAGCTCCTCAAGCACATGCTTAGATTGTCTAAGGTCTAACGTACTCTAAGGTCTTGGGTCTAAGTACTTTTAATACTAACCTTTGGAGGTCTTTAATGAAGCTAACCCTAAGTTCTTTTAAACTCCATTAGCTGGCATTGCTCTTTGCTAGACCATCTCCAATTTGGACCTATTGCCTTTGGTCCTATGTTGAGATAAATCTAAAATCACATGTCTATATTCTAACTTTTGTTCATGTTTATTCTCCCACATTAAATGATCCTTTCAATATGAGAAAATCATTTGGGCTAGTTAGATATTAGATTTTATGACAAGTGACTTTGTCAGCAGTGCGATATGCCCATAATGTTGTCTAAAGTCTGGCGTCCCATTGATGTGGTTGTTTTTTAACAATCCTAGTTAAAAGGATGGTTTTATTACTGCTTTTAGCTTGGCCCGATTACATATGGATAATATGGCGTTGATTTATTATGTGTGACTGAAAACATCTCCATGACGATTTCCATCATACAATTAATGAAATGAGTGCCCTGTATTTCAATAGGAGAGTTATATCTACAAATTATATTCTCATAAATGAATAAGCCATTAGTCCTGGCATTGTTATCTAGAAGGGCTTTAGCCTCCACCCATTTGCTAACGTAGCATGTAGCCATAATGATGTAGTTGTTCTTTCAAGGACTCACCTTCTTGAATGATCCCTTGAAGTCAAGTCTCCAAAACTCCCAGTGGAATAATTGGAGTCACACGTGTCATATTAGGTGTTGTTTGTCTACCCATCCTTTGGCATATATCACAGGTTTTACAAAAAGTTTTGACGTCGATTGCCACCATAATCCGGCTTGAATAATTTTCTTGTATGTGATGTTAGCTAAAAAATGACCGCTTGCATCACTATTATGGGCCTTAGTGAGAACTGAATTTGTCCTTTTAATGGCACACATTGCCTAAGTACACCATCAATATGCAATCTATAAAGCACTCCAACAATAATGGTGAACTTCAGACTTTGAGAATGATTAGTGCCTTTTTCTTGTTTTGAGACCAATCTTTTGGAAATTAACCTAGTTGAAGAAAATCATACACTTCTTGCCATTCTAGATCTAGCTCTTCCTCAAATGTGCTTTGAAATAATTCAACATCTACTTGTTTATCTCTCAAAGATGTTTTTGAAGAGCATTCAGTGCTTCTGGAAAGAAAATCAATGTTGCAATGTGTTTTCTTGGCTTGTGGAAGATCTTGAATTCAAATTCCATGAGAAACATCATCCACCTAATTAATCTTCCTTGTATTATTACTTTATTGATCAGAAACAATAAGGCCTGACAGCTTTCCCAATAGGTAATGTCTCAATTCGGTTGCATTGAACACCATTCCTAGTGCCTTCCTCTTTGTTGTTGAATATCCTTGTTGTGTTGAACTGAATCTACAACTAACAAAGTAGATTGGGTACTCGGTCTTCCCATCAGGCTGAGCCAGTATAGCCCCCATTTTCCATTCCTGAAGCATCAAGGTGTACATGAAAAATAATATCCCATTTGGTATGGCAAAGTACTGGCTTCTTGCTAATCGCATCTTTCAAGCATTGGAAACTGTATTCACATTCTTCAGTACATATGTATTTATTCCCTTTCTTTGTGAGCTCGTATAGGGGTAATGATTTGGCTGCAAACATATGAAAAAATATTTGGTAGAAACTAATGTACCACAAGAATGAACTCAATTTTGAAACCGTGGTTGGTGCTCTGGCTTGTTGAATACTCTCAATCTTATCTTCATTCATCTCAATACCATTTCTTGAGACAATATGTCCCAATAGCTAACCCTTCTAGATGATGAAAACATACTTGAATGGATTTAAACAGATCCTCTTCTCCCTACACCTCTCAAAGACCATTTTCAAAAACAATATATGCATTTCTTTAGTGGAAAAGACAGTAAAGTCGTCCACGAAGATAGCCAAGAAAAAAACACTGAAGATCTCCATCATACACTGTTGAATGGTTGTTGGAGCATCACAAAGTCCAAATGGCATTATCAAATACATAAATGCTCCACGTTCAGTGATGATTGTCATTTTAGCTTTGTCTTCTGGTGTAATCTTTAGCTGATTGTAACCACTATAGCCATCCATGAAGCTACACATCTTATCTATTGCAATCTCATCCAACTTCATATTTATGAATGAAAATGGGAAAAGATCTTTAATGGTCTAGGCATTCAACTTCTTATAATCCACATATACCCTGAGCTTATCGTTCTTTTTTGGGACAACCACTATAGGAAATAACCAGTCATTGCTTCCAGATCACTTCTAGAGAGTATGACAATGCCCTTGATCCACAAATTTGAATTTGGATCACTTTCTAGGATTTTAGAGTTATGGTCGTTCCGATCAAAATATGGTTTTCATCCTTTTCTCCTCTGATCTTTCAGCCCAAATTTGATGGTGGTAGTTTCTACTTACCCTACTCCTAAGTATTGAAATGAAACTAGAAAGAAAAACAAATAGAATGGTACAAAATAAATTCAAAATGGAAAATGATGCAGCACTCTAAAATCATAGAAAAATCAAAGCATCAAATTCTTCTGGCTATCTCAACTCACAAGCCTCTTTACCTCTTGAGAATAGATCTAGCAAGTCCATGACTTCTAGAGTCTACCAAGCACTAAACCTCGTGTCTGGTTGTTTCATTGCTTAAGTGTATATGGAATGGAAAGATAAATCTTTGGAAAAGAATGCTCTAAATATGCACTAGGTCACTCACCATCTAAGGATCATTCCCCGACAACGATACCAATGTTAGTGGGTCGTCGTTGATAAATGTCTATAGCATAGCTATTTGGCACTAACATAATGTCAATACTCATAGAGTGACTCAGATGAGGCACGGAGACACTTTGAGGTTGTCAATCTCAGGAAGTGAACCTAAAAAGAAAACTCACCAACTCAACAAGAAAATCAATCATATGTGTTAAGTATGGAGCCTGATTTACCCTTGTAATTTTCTGTGGTAAACGCGCACATTTGTAAGGCCCCCATTATGAGGAGAATCCATCGTGTGTAAAGGAAAATCACTCACCGGAAACCAAAATTTTCACGGACAAGAATCAGGGGCAACTTTAAAGGCCTCGGGGGCGGAGACCCCCGAGACTTTTTTTTTTCGCCGGAATATTATGGCCGGACGGCGGCCGAAAAGTGGTCGGAAAACAACCGGTCAGTTGGCCGGTGGCCGGTAGTCAATGGCCGATGGCCGGTGGTCGGAAGTCAATGGCCGGTGGTCGGTGGCCGAATTCAAAAGCGGACTTGTCTTCTCAAGGGCGGCCACACATGGGTAGATTGGAGGGTCCGATTTGGACTTATTCGCACAAGGGCGGCTACACATAGCTGTCTCTCATAAGAGAGGGAAGCCCTTTTGGCCTATAAAAGGAGGCCATTTCTACACAGATTTCATAGTGTGAAGTTGATGCAACAAGGTGAGTGTGAGGTGGTGAGAGTGAAGCAAGGCGGGAGCTCCATTAAGGGTATAATCCCTTTGTAAACTACTTCTTGTTTTGAAGTACTAAAGCCATTGAGTAGCTGCTTTCCCGTGGACGTAGCCCACATTGGGTGAACCACGTATATCGTGTGTACTCTCTCTCTCTCTCTCTACTCTATAATCTCGTGTATGTAAATCTGTCTCTCTCCATTAAGTAATCTACTTAATTATCTATTTAGCTACGTATTATTTCCTAACAATATGTTCTTCTTACCACTCTAGGCCATCACGCCATTTTGGCACTCAAACGGACTTGAGATGCAATTAAACTTTAGGAGGAGGTCTAAGACATCTAGGGGCACTATTCTACAATGTCTGCTTGCAATATGACAAGGTACCAAAATCACGACCCATCATGAAAAAATTCCTAAAAACTACAACATAACTATCCAAAAAGGTCGCCCTATGGTCTAGGAACACTCTCCTGTGATCAAAATGTCAAAAAACAGTGATTTAAGAAAATTGGAAGATTAGGCTCACTAACACGTAGTCACGAACCTCAACAAAACTGACAGTGCTTACACTTGAATGAAAAATCAAAGAGAGAGGAACACTATGCAAGTTTCAAAATTGAAAATGGATTACCCAATCATTAGAAAAGTTGACTATAAGTTCGAGCTTTGTGTTAGGAAATATGACGTAGCTAAGTAAATAATTGAGTAGTTTACTTAATAGAGAGAGATAATTTTCACACATGAGAATTATAGAGTGTTGAGCCAGCAGAGGATCACACCCACATCTTTGCTCACACTCATCATTTTTGTAACCATTGATTGTAATAAATGTCTTTCCGACATTGATTTTGAATTGAGCCATTCATTAAGTAACGGGACTCAATTGAGTTTCCAGCTTGTAATCTCGAAGTAATTTCACTCGCTGATGTAATTAGTTAGAGATGTTCTCACCTCCAAGGCTGAGGCATATAAGCCAAAGTTTTTGTAACCTAAAGGAGGATTCAGTTTTATTAATCAAAGGTGAGTTTTTGAGCGCCGTGACTGTGTCTGTGAGAGAGAGAGAGAGAGAGAGAGAGAGAGAGAGAGAGAGAGAGAGAGAGAGAGAGAGAGAGAGAGAGTCTTATCTACTTGCTACGCGAGCTACGGAGCTGCCATTGGAGAAGCGACACCGCCATTGTGTTAGCAACGGCGAGAGCTACGCACTGATACCAAGAGTGCGCGCTATCGGCTTCTATGTGTGGTAAGTTCCTACGAGCTTCGGTGTGAGTTTTCTTCCAACTCGTGTGTCGGAATAGAGCGTGAAGCATATCTATAGAACCACAACGAGTAGAGCTACACATTAGTACCATCGGGGTCAAGTTTCAGTCACCTTTTTCGGCCTGTCTTCATACGCGTTTACTGCACGGAGTGGTTATAGGTTGATTTTGCAGTTCAAGTCTTTAGGGTGTTGTTCTTACCTAGTGTATAGACTTCCCCTTGAGTTTGAGATCGATTCAATGATTCTAGATCCTGTTTTGTATAGCATTCGTTCGTAGTACGGATTTCAGTCACTTGCGTATTTTAGAACTTAGATTTGATTTCCTTAGTAGTGATTGTCATTAGAAGGTCTAGTAGGTTATTTGACACCCACCTATTTGTTTCCATGCGCCTGCGGGTCAAGCTCCGTCCTCGTCTGACAAATTCTGTTGTTGGTTGAGTTCTCGCTATTTAGCTTCCGCTAGCGGCGTAACTGCCTTAACATTTGGCGCCACTGCCGGGGACGAGAGCCCTAAGTAGGTGACCTTAGACTAATCCTACGAGGTGAGTCGTATAAACTACTTTGTATACTTTAGTTAGAAAAGATCTAGGAGTGGTGGACTCCGAAGATCTCGAGAGATACTAGGAAGTGGGGTATTCCTGGGTCTTCCGTGTTGACAGTATTTTTAGTTAAGCTTAGATTTGTTTGTTGTTTTGTTGGTGTTGAGTAGTTGTTGATAGAAGAAGAATTTGCTAGTCCGTGAGTGACAGTGGATCTCTTTAAAATCACAATTACCAAACCCATTGTATGATTAGGAATAGCTTAGGTAGGACTTCATTTGATCCTGATCTAGAGCTAGTAATCATTGGAGTAATTGCTTGATATGGTTGATTGCATGTTAGATCACTAAACCGTCGAGTTAGTAGTGAAACTTGCAATAAACAAAATTCAAAGAAATTTTCTGTGTTTCTGGGAGTTACTGAGCACTTGAGAAAGCATTAGGAAGGATTCTGTGCCAAAAAACTGGAAATCTGCAACTTTAGACATCATACGCGTATGATGTCTAAATGACCAAACAGAGACCAAAACAGAAATTTTGACTTTACCAGAGTGTTCAAAAGGGGAGTTATACCCTAATTTCAACTTAAAACAAGAGCATTAACACTCAAAGAAACCCAAAAAGACAAGTCCGAGTCCAAGAAACGCAAAGAATAGGAAATTTTGGATTCAGATCTTGTTTTTACATTCAAACCTGACAAAAACACTTGAAACTCAATTATAAACATTGGAGAAGGCTTAAAACCAAGAATAGTCAAAATCTAGGACAAAAGACATCATACGCGTATAATGTCTTTTGGCACATCCACTGCTTATTTTTGATATCTGACCTGACAAGATTGTTACAAACACTGTAGAAAGCAAAAATATCAAGTCTTGACCCAAATTGATGAAAAAGACATCATACGCGTATGATGTCTTTTACCTAATTTTGGACATATTTTGATACTTTGCCAACACAGATCCATTGTAATAGCTGTCTAGAGGTTATATTTCAAGTTTCATCCCATTTGGATCACAATTGACCCAAAACAAGTCAAAAGCGGAAAATTGCCAAGAAAAGCCTAAATTAGCCATAACTTGCTCAAACAGAGTTCAAACTGAATTTTGTGAGTGGACAGAGCATAAGGGGGCTACTGAGAGTGAGCATAACCAAAATAGTCCAAATCTGTGAAAAAAGACATCATACGCGTATAATGTCTTTTTCAGCATAACTGCAACAAAATTCTCACTTGATGAAACAGAAGTTGTCCAACTGACGAGATTAAACAATTGACCAAGTATCAATCAGTTTGGATCAATTCTGACCACAAAAACTTGGGGAAAACAAATTGCCGAGACGGAAAAGTTAAAGTCCTTTAGGGGAATTGATGAATTTGAGATCGGGCAGGAATCTCCAGAATAACCAACCAAAACAAGGGGAACAAGCAAGTGTCATATCAACCGAGGGAAGTGTAAACCAAAGTTGGGTGCAACCATTAGAGCCGATCTTTGAAGGAAGTGTTTCTGATACTTCTTCGGAGAGATCTTACGAGATTTTCACCGAACACTTGGAACACTTGAACCTGAACAACAGAGAAAATATGGCAGCAGGATCATCAAACCCTTCCGCCACAATGAAGCTATTGTTCATAAAATACCAGTACGAAAATGAGCAAGGTGCCAAGATCTACAAAGATGGAATGGACCGCTATTGTGTAAAGATAGAGGAGAGACCTAGTGAGTTCAAGGACTTAGTGCCTGTGAGCTATAGCGGAGATAGATATCTAGAGGACGAGGGTACCATGTACTTGGTAGTCCTAAACCCTAACATTGTGGACAAGTGGGGATTGATGGACACCAAAGCCAAAGTAGATGAAGAACTCGAGGAGAAAGCACCAATAATGAACTTCCCTGATGCGAGGTTAAGAAGGGAGAATGAAACTACAAGGATCAACACTGATAACATCTTTGTGGGACTATACAAATATAATAATGGGGAGCAAGATCTCTATTATAGATGTGAAGAACCCTACACCGGAGAGTTGACAGACTAAAAAAGACTTTATGTCTTTACCTACACAGAGGGATCGGAAGTGAAAATTGCTGCTCACGACAAGTATGGGAGGCAATACTCAACAATGGGCAAGAAAGAATTAGAAGGATATACATACTTTGGGGGACCACTACATCAGTATTATGTTACTTCTAGCTCACAAAGACCAACACCAACAAATGGAGTGCAAAACCCAATGACAACAGGAGGACAAAGAACCCAGGTTGCTGACTCTTTCAGTCAACCTCAGTACTCGAAACCCGGACCAATGGGGTCATTACATTCCAGAGAGTCAATGGAGACGAATCGAGGTAGTGCAGTTCCAATCCCCACATATACCACTCCAAGTCCAAGGTTCGAAGCGGAACCATCACATTTACCTCCTAGTAGTAGATTCAGGGCAGGGGAACCGACAAGGGTAACCCATGAAGTCCATGATGCTAGAGAAAGCTTTAGCCGAGACACAGGAGCAATGAGATTGGTAGCAGACCATAAACGTATGAGACCATCTCAAGTAGCGAAGTGTATGCCAAAGAAGTATGATGGTTCAGGAGATCCGTATGCACATGTGTCACTCTTTAAGCAAGTCTTAAGAGCTGAGCAGATAACAGATTTCCATACACAATACGAGGGATTTGGTCTTACTCTAGAAGGTACGGCATTGACATGGTTTCAACCACTGAACATAGGGGGATTCCATGACATTGACCATTTGCTAAGAGAGTTTGCTGAGGAATTCTCAAAACGAGGGATTAAGCACAATACGGTCTCACAAATATATGCTTTTAAACAGAGAGAACACGAAAAAGTGAAGGAAGCTTCACTTCGCTTCAAACAATACATTGAGAGATGTCCAGTACGTGAACGACCACAAGATGACAGACTATCTGTTCTCTTTATTGAGGGACTGAGAAACGACACTCTCAAGAAGGACTTGCACTTGAAAGCTTGTACAAGTTTCGAGCAAGTAACGAGAGAGGCATTGTACTTAGTGGATAACTGTACGGTTTATGGAGAGGTGTCAGCGGATACAGATTTTGCATCCAGTAGCTCTTCCTCCGTAGCGAGCGAGACTACCACTAAAAAGAATGTTCAAACAACAACCATGCCAAATGTAGAGCAAATGATAGAAGATGCTCTAAAAAGGATGGCACCATACCAAAAACCATTGCCAAAAACACTGAAATGGTGTGCTATTGAACAAAAATGGACAAACCATCCAACAGAGGAGTGCTATTACAACAAAGGGTATGTAAGGGAGCGTCAGTATGCACCTCCTGCTCAATTAGCACCACCTCAAGTACATCCAGTACCTCGATACCCAACGGGAAATGTACCAGGACCTATGGGGATAGAAAGACCGCAACCGGTATTGGGACAACAACCACCTTTACCAGGAGCAAGACCAGTGGGCATTAGATATGCACCAACCTTAGAGAATCAGGAAGAACAAGCCTTAGTGCCTGTTCAAGCCTATTATGAAGAATCTGGTGCACACATGTCTCCAACTGTGTATTACCCACCAGAAGAACCCAAACAACCAGAACCATGGGGCATGATTGGGAATGTTGGAATACCAACAGTTATAAGTGCTTCTGATGAAGAGAGATACAATTTGGACGCAAGAACATTGATGTTCATATCTCATGGAGGGTTAACAGGACAAAGACCATCCTATCCACAAAGGACGAATCAAATGGGACCAAGACCAGCACTAGGAACATGTTACAAGTGTGGAGGTGACCATCGGATGAATGTTTGTCCACATACGAAAATCATTAGAATTAACGCTTATTGCACTGAGTGTGGGGTTACTCACTTCATTGAGGATTGTTCAAAGAATCCAAACAAAGTGCAAAAGACGACATTGAATATGCTAGAAACTATTCCTACCAGCAGTGGGTCTGAAAATGAAACTCTGATACCAACGCAAGTTGTTACTAGAGCTCAAGCTAAGAAAAACACTAGAGAACCTGAGAATGGAAAGTTAGCGACTGAAATGGTTAGTCAAGGACCGCGGAGTCAGAAAAACACATGGAAAGCTAGAAAAGCACGCATGAAGTTGAGAAAAGAACGTGAAGACGCTATTCTAGCTGAGGAACTAAAGCGAACGAAAGATAGATTAGAAAAACTTGAGAGTCAAAACGGGAAACGAGAGATGAGCCCGGAAAGAACGAAACAAAAGAGTATCAAAGAAACAACGAGCTTAAGCTCAGGGGGAGCAGTGCTAGTCGACAAAGTACACGAACCATTGGACACACTGATGAAAGCTTACGAAGCTAGGTTAAAGAACAACCAAACACAAGAATAGAGGTGGATGACATACCCAAACACGGAATTGGAAAAGCAGAGACTTGAAATGTGCCAGAGAATGATCGAGACTGCACAAGCCTTATTAGAACCACCAAAAGAAACAATGAATTGTGGAACGGAAAACCCAATTCAGCAAGAGACTATTGTTTCACGGGTAGCTGAAAAGACTCCCAGTGCACAAAAGCCTGAAAATACACACAAGGATGACCGCATAGTATTGAACACAACCGATCAGGAGATAGAGAGTTTTCATCCAGTCATACAGAGGTCTTACGAAAGAGATGAGAATTACAATGAATTTTGGAAACAAGTGAGGGAGGCAAACTTTGCAAACGAGCTAAGTTGCCAAGCTAATCAGACAAATTGGGAAAAGGACATCACGACCCCTCCCATAGTGGAATTTGAGGCAGGATCTCAAGTGGACTTGGATCTGCAATCTTACTGGGGAGATGGGGGCTCTGTTAGAACAATGGAGAGCAAACCTCATTCACTGAATACCTTACCTTCATACTTAGGAGAGTATGAAGCAAAATCCGAGACTAGAGCACTTCCCTCACGAAGAATCTCATCAGAAAAAGTCATGGACTCGCAAGGATTGATAGAGATCTTGTCAACACCAGTGACATGCACTATCACTCTAGCTGAGCTTTTGAGGCTAAGACCACATATGTGGACCACTGTAGGAAAATGCTTGGAGAAATTTGGGATAAAAGACCCAACATCGAGACTGCAAGAGGGTATACAAGAGCTGAGTAAACCACAAAAGAACGCTAAGCCTGTACCCTTAAACAAGGTCGGAGAGTATTGCGAAGGTGAAGAGGGGAATACAACCTTACCAGTTGAATTCCAAGGAGTGAACACAATGGCAATACTAGATAGCGGAGCTGGGGTAGCCATTTCTACAAAAGAAATCTGGAAAAAATGGGGGAAACCAACAATAAGGAAGACTAGGTTGAAACTCCAATTAGCAGATGGACACATGGAGAAACCTATGGGGTTATTAGAGAAAGTCGTAGTGACTTCTTGCGGCATTGAATACGAACATACTTTTGCTATTGTCGATTTTGGCAAGGAGAATAACTATGATATCATATTGGGAAGACCATTCATGAGACAGTTGAAAATGGTCCAAGATTGGGGCTACGATCACATATACCTGAGAAATATGGAAACCACTACACGTGTGAACCTGAGAGACCATAGCTACAAAGATGTGAACCGAACACCGGTGGAGGAGTTTGATTCAGTTACTTTGGCGGGATCCGAATTTCCAGCTTGGTTAGGTAAACCCAAGGAGTTATGGATGTATGGAGCTTCGAAATGTGGAAGTCTGAAACGAGAAGAATGTGTTTTAGAAAGGGCTATCGAAGATGAAACTTATATAGGAGAACCCTTCCCAGAGGACACGCTTGAACCATTAGAATGGACACACATTCTAGCAACCCTAGATGTTTGTGCAATTCCGGATGGTCCCACAACAAAATTTTGCGACAAGGACGGGTACGATGTGGTTCCGTACTTCAGGTTGAGAACTGTACTCAAAAAAGAAACTGAAAAGAACGATACACTGGAAAAGGAAGATGAAGAAGAGGTGTTTCACGACATTCCCGATCATCCTGAGTGGGGAAATGAAGCAGACAACGAGTCAACGGACAATTCAAGCGGAAACGAAGAAACTATAACGGATGTCCGATTTTATGATTTTCCGAACCAAACTAAACAACGCCAGAAACTCTATAGAGCAAAGAGAAAAACAAAGGGGGTTAGAACTAATCCGATGCCTAGAATAAGGGGAAAAAATCAATTCCTAATGCTAGTAAAGGCAGAAGATTATGTTAAGGATAAGATTTCTGGAAGAATGGGAGGCAATGATCAAAACAGCTTACGAAAAGACAAAAGAAGCTCAAGAAATCAAGTTCAAAGGAATGAAACAAAAACTGAAACAAAAAAATCAAAAAAGAACAAGCGCAACAAAGAACACACGGAGTCCAAGTTAGAACGTAGAAACAAGTACAGAGAGCTCAAGAAAACTCTGAAAGAAGTTTGGACGACTGAAATTGAGAGTGGAGAGGACAAAAACGCCAAAATCAAGGAAAACATGGATGTTCCCTCTCACTATAGGAAATTCACAATAGAGGATAGGAAGGTGGTATTAACCCAACCTATTCGAGAGAGAAGGGAGAACGAATCTTATGCCGGACCGGAGGATGCAAAAAAAGTTGATTTAGCAGCTCCAGGTGAGACACCTAGACCGGTGTACATAGCCACGGATTTGTCTCCAGGCGAGGAAGAGAGACTTTTGAGTCTTCTCAGAGAGTATAGGGATGTGTTTGCATGGTCTTATAAGGACTTAAAGGGAGTTGACCCATCGATATGCCAACACACAATCCCACTGAAACAAGACGCAAAGCCTAGCAGACAGAGACCATACACATATAATGATACATTTGCTAAGCGAATCAAAGAAGAGATAGATAAGCTAATGGAAGCTGAATTCATATACGAGATTGAACACACCGATTGGGTATCTCCGATTGTGGTAGTACCCAAGAAGAACGGAAAACTCCGAGTGTGTGTCAACTTAAAGAAAGTGAATGCTGCAACAATCCGGGACAATTATCCCCTGCCGATAACTGATCATGTTCTAGAGCGTGTATCATGGAAAACAGCATACTCTTTTCTTGATGGTTTTTCAGGATATAACGAGCTAACCATAGCACTGGAAGATCAACATAAAACAGCTTTTGCAACGGAGTGGGGAATTTATGCTTATCGGGTTATGCCTTTTGGTCTAACCAATGCTCCCGCAACCTTCCAGAGGCTGATGACGCATGCTTTCAAAGAATACTTAAGGTTGTTTCTAGAAATATACATGGATGACTTATGTGTACATTCTCTTCTGAGAGATGAGCATCTAGAACACCTAAGAAAAGTATTTGAGAAATGTACGACATATCGCATTTGTCTCAATCCTGAGAAATGTGTGTTTATGGTCCGACAGGGCAGAATTCTGGGACATATTGTCTCACAAAACGAAATATCCACGGATTTAGAGAAGATAAAAGTTGTAGTGGATATGCCTAGACCAACCAATGCGAAACAAGTACAGAGCTTTATGGGACATTGCGGATATTATAGACGATTCATTTACATGTACGCTATAATAGGCCAACCACTTTACAGGCTAATAGTGAACTTTGAATGGACAAAGGAGTGCGAGGAATCATTCAAGAAATTGAAGGAGGCACTCATTACTACTCCAGTCTTGAAATCACCAGATTGGGAGAAGATATTCCATGTGCATATAGATGCTTCGGCATATGCAATAGGATGCATTCTGGCTCAGCCAGGAGAAAGAAACATGGATTTTCCTATCTGTTACGCCAGTCGACAGCTCAACAATGCAGAGAAGAATTACACCACAACAGAGCGAGAAGGATTAGGAATGATATATGCTGTGAAGAAATTTCGGCATTATCTTCTAGCCAACAAGTTTGTGTTTTTTACGGATCACCAAGCCTTGCTCTACCTAGTGAATAAACCATGCAATACCGGGAGAATAGTGAGATGGTTCATTATCTTACTGGAATTCGACTTCACGGTAGTAGTAAAGAAAGGAAAAACACATCTTAGAGCTGATCATCTTTTGCGATTGACGAATGGAGAAGACCCTATAGGAGTAGATGACGACATGCCAGACACGTACTTGTTCAACATAGAAATGATACCGAAGTGGTCTCAAAATGTCGTTAACCTATTAACCTATGGAGGAGAGTTCGATAGAAGAGAATACAACCAGAAACATATTGCTATTCAGCAATCCAAGAATCTTCAATTGGTTGCAGGAAGGTTGTATCAATTAGAAAATGATCAGGTTTTACGACTATGCATCAATCCTGAGGAATATAGTATATATCTGTGCGAAGCACATGTTCAGGAATGTGCATTTCATTGTTCAAGAAGGAACACATATAGGAATTTGTTACAATTGGGAGTCTATTGGCCAGGAATGAAAGAAAGCGTACATGAATATGTCACTGTATGTATTGTATGTTCATCAAAACCGCCAGCAGAGTATTCGACATTATATCAGATAATGATCGCTCCAGAATGGAGTCAATATATTGTTGAATATCTCACAAATAGAACTTTCCCAGAAGGAACGTCAAAAGCTCGTCAGAAATCTGTAGAGACAGAAGCTAGAGATTACGCTTTAATAGGAGATCAACTCTATAAGAGATGTAAAGACAACCAGCTTAGGATTTGCGCATCAGAGACTGAGTATGTGATAATACTAGAGCAAGCTCATGGAGGAGTAGGTGGAGGCCATTTCTCAGGTGATAAGACAGCAAAACTTGTCTTAGCCGCAGGAATATGGTGGCCAACATTACATATGGACGCTGAGGAATACGTTAAACGGTGTGATGACTGTCAGCGGACCAAAGTACCACTTAAAAGAGATGATATGCCGCTTAGACCAATGATGGGGGCAAGAGCTTTTGCAAAATGGGGGATTGATTATGTCGGACCCATTTCACCTCCTGCATATAAGACTCATGCACAATACATCGTTGTGGCTACAGACTATCTAACAAAGTGGGTCGAAGCAAAGGCAACTCAAAAAGCAGATGCCAAGACCACGACACAATTTCTATATGAATACGTCTTTGTACGATATGGATTGCCAATAGAAATTGTGAGTGATCGAGGCACACATTTTATAAATGAAGTGATAAAGATCCTTCTAGATGAATTCATGGTAATCCATAGGAAATCAGCCCCGTATCATCCACAAGCAAACGGACAAGCTGAAGCAACAAACAAAACCATATGCACGGTCCTTACGAAGATTGTATCTGAGTCGAGAACTGACTGGGACCAGAAGTTGCATTCAACATTATGGGCATATAGGGTAGCAATAAAACATCAATAGGAACGACCCCATATAACATGGTTTTTGGGCTAAATGCTATCTTACCAATAGAATTCTTGATTTCAACCTTAAGGGTGGCTAAGGATCTAGAGTGGACAGGGCACGAGCTTTCCGATAGAATAGATGACCTGGAAAAGCTAGACGAGCTTTGCCTAAAAGCAGTAGCTTCTATCTACGCTAAAAAAAGGCGACAAAAAGAATTTTTTGATAAGCATGTGCGGACTAAAGAGTTTAAGGTTGGGGACTATGTCCTAGTTTACACTCTGAAACAGCATGCTAAGAAGCTTAAAAAGAGAGGGATGGGGCCTCTGGTGATTAAAGATCTATCACCAAGTGGAGCCGTCAAGCTTGCTACATTAGACGGAGAAGAAATGCCCAATTGGATTAGTGGATGCAGAGTGAAAAAGTATCTTTTTCCGCTAACCCAAGACATGCTTCTCAAAATACATCAAGAAAAGCTGCGTGTCCAGAAAAAGAAAAAGATTGTGGAGGAAGCGCAAGCCGAGGCAAAGGAAAGAATGGAGAAAAGAAGACTACTGCGTCAGAAACAGCGCAATGAAGGAGCAATACGAATAAACGCAGTCAGTATAACAGAAATGGATAATGACAAAGAAGAACCCATCATTGAATGCAAAGTAGGAACCAACCAAATCAAAGCCAGAACACTATTGGATTCAGGAGCTCAAGCTAACCTACTTTCACTCAGTATGTATAGACAATTGACAAATGACACTAAACTACAAACTGCCAAGCAAGAGTTAAAGAGTTACTCTGAGAATTCAATCAAAACTGTCGGATGCACAGTTTTACATATACAGATTAACCATTATGTGTATCCTCATATGTTTTACGTAGTTGAAGACCAAGCTACACAACATCCATTATTGCTAGGACAACCATGGCAGAAGCAATACAATGCAATGATTGACTGGAGTTCTAAATCAGTGCTTATCAAATACGAAGGTGAAAGTCAATCAGTTAAGTTCACCAAAGGAGAAGAGCCAACTCCAAAGGACAAATCCAAAGACAAAGGTAAACAACAATCAGAGAAAAAGAAGAAGCAATGGCAACCAAAAGTTTCTATACAACTGGATTGCTCTTCGACGAGGAACTCTCAACAGTGGATAAGGAAGACAAGCAATAATATAACAGCTCAACCTTGGGAAAAAACGGAGTCAAAGTTGGTATGGAGATCAAAAAAGGTTGTGCCAAAGAACACAAAGGTGGAAAACAGAGTCTTCAATACCAGACAACGGAGTGATTCCAGACAATCAAGGACAGTGAAACAGATCTGGATTCCAAAGAAGTTCATGACGGCACAAAGCTATAGCAACAAAATTTGGATCCCAAAGATTTTTAAACAGGAACTCCCTTCAGTACACTCAACGGAAACTCCTAGGTATTTCAAGGCGAGGAAATCAACACAAAAAACAAAGCAGGTTTGGGTCGCAAAGAGTTTGTGGCAAGCACAAGCAAAGCGGAAGCAGATTTGGATTGTGAAAAAGAACAACAAGGTAAAGAAGAATCCGTATACTGATTCTACTACCGCAGTGCCAAAACCAACCCAAAACCCGACCACCAATCCTTCAATCAAACAAAGAGCAGCTTTATTGGAAAGACTGTTGTATCATCGCTCTACAATTGCATTGGGAACTTATGACCAAAACAACTACAATGCTTCGCCCACAGACACTTCATAGTCATCCGGGAGGACTCAGACTAGGAGGGGGGGACGTATACAGGTATACAGGAGCTACAGAGCAGCTACAAGCGAAAAATAACAAAAAACAAAGAAAAACAAAAAATTATATTACAAGGGCAGTGTCTTACATGATTTTGCAATTTTTATGTTTGATTGCGGATATTGATAATATTTATGCCCTTATATACCTTGTTTTGCAACAAGAAGAGATCAAATGATGAATTTGGGTCTCTAGATGTGTAAATATCACTAAATAAGAGTGTTTTTGGAGCTAAAAAGTGAAAAAAAGTGGTAATCCAAGTCCAAAAATCACAAATAATTGTATATTCATATACACAGAGTTACCAGCTATTTATTGTGTATGTTTGGAATTTTTTGGCTTCAATTTGCTATTTTCCTTTATTTTTTATGATTTTCTTGATAAAAGTAAAAGAAAAATTAAAAAGCAGGTGAAATGAGATCGGAAAAAAGAAAAGAATAGACGGTGATGGTCCTAATGACAAGGGCAACCCATGGTAAAAATTGGGTACAATTCTGAAAAAGTTGCGGAAAGCCCGAAATGACAGAATTTTGGCAAAGTGGACAGATTTCTCAAAAACAGGTCAAACGGAGTCCAAATTGAGAAATTTCAAATCCTAAAGTGCATTTCACGACGAGATAGGAGCACATGTCAAATTTGGTAACAAGTGATCCAGGAAGCCCGAAGTTAAGTATTTTTCACATCACTTTCAAGCTCATTTCCACTATTACCTTCTTGGAGAGAGCAAAGAGCACACAGGAGCATCCGACCTTCTACCGCCTTCTACGACTGCTACGAGAGCTCAGAGGACACCAGACATGAGAGGTAGACTCGTTGCCATAAGTTTTTGATGCTTATCGTTAACTTTTGTCGCGAAAACTGACCAAAACCAAGAAACAAGAGCAGACGGGGAATGGGGAAGAACGCTAGGTAGGGGCACAACCGCCTAACCAAACCTTGCAAGAACTTAGAGGTGGGTTACCCTAGCATAGAAGATGGGTTTCTAACACTCAAAGCTCGAGAAAGAACGACTTGAAAAACCCTAGGTCAACAGAGCCTGCAAGAGGCAAACAAGAAAAAGTTGTCGAAACGACACAAAACTTCTCAGGAAGCTTAACAACATCGAGGGCAATGCAACCATGGAGTATCTCCGGGTTTGGATCACCAAAAGTAGGTCGGAACAACCGATTTGGCTGCGGACGCACAAAGCGTCATTTTGGCATAACGGCTGAAATTGACGACCGAATGAAATAAAACTTCACAAGCAGCTTCAAATATACATGGATGACTTATGTTTGCAAGCAAAACCCAAAAGAAAGCTGATTCACTTACCGATGGTGAAAAAAGACGCTTTCGGGCAACCAAATGGAGAAAGATGGAGAACGGGAAGCCAAAGTCAAGTTCAACCAAATAGATGGCTTCACAACATATCCAATGAGTTGGAAATGCAACTCTCGAGAAGAAAAGTTGAAGAAATTCAACCCCACGGCAAAGAGACGACTTCGGAGACTGAAATGCCTATAAGGGGGCTTTTTAGCTAAACTGATGACTTTTTAAGTTGAAAACTAGTTAGCAGGGCTTAGGGCACTCGCACAAAGCATTCTTTGCACAAAAAGACCAACATTTCAAGAAAAGACATCATACGCGTATGATGTCTCACAGCATGAATTTCACATCCATTTCAACATTTGAGTGCATAGCCTCATTCCACATGTTAATCACATCCTATGAACCAAGTATCATGAGAATTGGAGTTAGAAAACCCAAGGAAAACCAAAAAGACGCAAAGTAGGCCATAAAATTGATTTTTGGTCCTAATTTTGTCAAAATAACTCCAAACTCATTGAAACTTTGTAGGATTGTTGATTAACACATCTACAAGCTATCTGGAACCAAAAAGCACCATTTTGACACAAAAAACATCATACGCGTATGATGTCTATTTGCACTTACAGAGCCAAAACTGCTCATTTGTCATCATACATCCATTGTATATATCTAATACATGCTACATATGAAATTTGGAACCATTTGGTCAAGAGGATCACCCCATTAGCCCAATTGAAGGAAAATCCTTCACCTAAAGCCTATTTTTGGCCCAAATCCAACATACTCAAGTCCAAACCAAGATTTGAGTAGATATAGTCCTTCACTAGTACATGGGGAGTCCACAGAACCAATCCCATGCAAAATTGACACAAAAGACATCATACGCGTATGATGTCTCCAGAGCCATTTTTAGCCCAAAATCTATCCAAACTTCATAAATCCACTGAATAAGCCTATCTAAAGCCAAATCCAAGCTTATAGAGAAATTTGGTCCAAAAATACACTAAAAGACATCATACGCGTATGATGTCTCACTATGTGATTTTGGCACCTCAAGGCTTCAACCACCAAACAGAAGTGATCTACATGCCATTTGAAGGTGAACCACCAAGTTTTATCCAATTTGGATCATAAAATCCAATTCCC
The DNA here is from genome assembly GCF_014529385.1 of Adiantum capillus-veneris. Taxonomy (NCBI): domain Eukaryota; kingdom Viridiplantae; phylum Streptophyta; class Polypodiopsida; order Polypodiales; family Pteridaceae; genus Adiantum; species Adiantum capillus-veneris. Next base: position 115,436,885 of record NC_140941.1, read on the forward strand.
TTTCAAAATTTTGCCAAGAGCCTGAACTGGACTAAACTGTCCAAAACTTGACCAAATGGGATCCAAACTCAAATCCAAGCATATGATACTCATGTATACACTATCAGCTACAAGCACAACCAATATGAAGTCATTTTGACACAAAAGACATCATACGCGTATGATGTCTCCAGCATGATTTTGAGCCCATTTTGCATATTTTTTCACCTACCCTGCATCCTTAGGCCCTGAATAGCTCATGTTTCAATTTTCAAGTCATTTGAATAGTTAAAAGCTTCATTTCGGCTTTCAGTACTAAAAAGACGCTAACTTCTGAAATTGGAGTTACAGGATCCATGGATTCCGCCAAGTTATCGGCAACGAAGAGAAAAAGACCGACAATCAAAGATGCTCTTGCAGAAGCGGAACCCTTTGACATTCCAGCAGAAACCCTCAAGCCAACCAAAACTTGGGTGGAGGAAGCAGTACTGGAACAAGAGGGAATAAAGATCTACCAGGGGACTTTCAGAGATCCTCAAGGGCAAGCGGTGGATGTACCGATGATCCCACAGGAATTGGTAAATTATAGCAGGTCAGAAGACATCAGCAGGTACCTAGAAAGGGCAAACTTGCACAGTTTCTTCACCTCGAGACCATCAGGTGTGGATACAAGAAGAGTGTACGAGTTGGCAATATCCATTCAGAAGGATGGGAAAGCCACATTGACAGCCATGGATGGAGAGAAAGTAGAAGTACAGATCACTCCACAGCTCATTGCAGATGCATTGAAGCTACACAACAAAGGGAGCTCTATCAGGGAAAGAAGGGAGGCTATAGAGGTTTATGGATCCAAGAAACAGAATGCAACCTATGGAGATATGGCAGACCAAAGAGCGGCAACCCTTTGCCGACTGTACAACCAATTTCTCCATATTTGCAGTAAAAGACCGCAAAAGTATACGACACCACCCCATGCCATTGCAACTACCATCACATGGGCATTGAAGAGCAATATGCCAAAAGAGGTGAATTACGCTCAACACATCCACGAGCAAGTAATTGCCATGCACAACGAGAAGCCAAAGTATATAGGAGGAGCTGAAGTTCTGACAAGAATAGCTTATGAAGCTATTGGAGCCAAAGATCAATGGCCAAAGGTTCCCTCCCAGAATGAGTGGCTTAGAGAAGCCGATGAGGAGGAAGAACAGCCTAAAGTATCCAAGAGGGCGTCCACAAGAGCACGCAGGAAACTAGAAATAGTTTCAGAACCTGAAGAGGATGTGGATGAGCCGCTTATGAAGAAAGCAAAGAAGAAGGTTGCTCCCAAGCAAACCAAAAGTCAGAAAGCGGCAAGAATGGAAAGACTGGTGGAGCAGTTTAGAGCGGAAAGAGCTCTAAAGGGGGACTTTGAAGAAAAGTGGGTGCCAAACCCCACTAAAGTCGGAACTAGCTCAGCCAGGCCACATGTTGATGAATATGATCAATATATTAGAGCTTATGAGGAGTCAGAGGCTATACTGGAGCAGCAACTTGTCGAGCCATACACTGAAGAGGAAGTACAGCTTTTAAAAGCTGAGCTGAAAAAGGACGACAAGGGGAAGAAGAAAGTAGATGAGTCTACTGAACCTCAAGAGAAAGACGGGCAAGCAAACAAAGGGAAAGCCAAGATGACTGAGGACAATCAGCCCTCCTTTACTGATGTACCAAGCCCGAAGAAGACGGAAATCATTGTGGAAGAGACCACAGTAGAGATGGACACGGCTGGTATGGAAAAGTCGGAGGCCGGGACCAGGGAAAAGGAGATAGATCCAATTCAGCAAAAGAAAAATGATTATGAGGATCTGGTAGCGATAGGGTATACTGAAGAAGAGGCCCTTGAGGCAGTCTATGGGATCCCCCTACAAAAACCAGATGATCGGAGAGGGACAGAGGAAAAAATAAAGAGTACAAAAGAGAGTGAAGAGAAACTGGACGAGCAGAACGTACTAGAAGAGCCGAAGCCAGTGGAGGTGGTGGCAAAAAAAGCTTTAGAGTTGACAGATGAAGATGAAAAAGACATGCACATGGTGCATGAACTGCTCAGCAAGATCAAAGAAAGATCCAAGGCAAAGGAAGTGGAGATTGAGACAGCCAAACAAAGGGAAGCCGAGTTGCAGAGGAAATTAGAGAATGCTATGACTGAATCTGAAAGTAATAAAGCATCACTCTACGACGCGGAAAACGAGAGAGATGGCTTGATACTCCAGCTAGCCGAGGCTTCAAGAGAAGTAACAAGTGCACAGGAAGCAAGGGAGCGCATGGAAGACGACTTGGAGGCGGTTAAAGATGAGCTCATTGAGCTAAGGGAAAGCACAGGAAGCAAGGGAGCGGATGGAAGACGACTTGGAGGCGGATAAAGATGAGCTCATTGAGCTAAGGGAAAGAGTCGAGCTCCAAGAAAGAACAATCACTAGACTCAGGACTACCCCTAGAGCTAGCAGAGCAGGAACCGAACAAGAGGGAGCTCTTGTACCAGCTCTGGAAGTCCAGGTCCGAAGCTTACAAAGAGAGCTAAGATTAGAGCAAGTGCAAAGGTTGCACATTGCGGAGGGATCATTGGCAACAGAGGAGAGGCTCACTTTAGAAAATCAAACACTAAGAACAGAGAATGAGACCCTCCGCAAACAGCTCCAAGATCTACAAGAGCAACAAAGAAGAGAGACAGAGACACCACAAGAAGAATCAGGTGGAGCAGCCATAGAGCTACCAGAAACTGGAGAGGCAACCACAATTGAAGATCCAGCCCCAGTTCAAGAGGTGGCCTCAACTTCAGGAATCTCTGAAGAAGAAGAACAAAGGCTCCATGACCAAATAGAAAAGTCAACAGAGGAGAGTGCCAAGGCGGAAATGGAATGGGAGAGGAGACTCCTAATCTCCATTAGACTTCAGGGACTAGACACAAAAGTGCTCCATGAAGAGTGGATGCAACCCAGCCTGCCTTTCCCTTTGATGAAGTTTGAAGTGATAAAAACGAAAAAGAGAATAGAGGAGGAGCAGTATGTCGCTCTTTACGAAGGCGACATCACAAAAGAGGAACAATCAAAGAAGATTGTAGATTCGCAGCCTAGATGGAGGAAAGGTTGGCTGAACAAATACCCAGCCTACCTCATCTACTTGGTAGAGGCACCAAAGGAGATTTGAGAGGATGCAACCTTCTGCCCGGTGCCAAGAGTCAGAAGCTGGAAAGAGCATGGCAGGATTGCAGAAAAGAAGCCAAATTGGCTTAATTACCCCAGGATGCCAGGACCAAAGGCAGGAGAGAGAATAGGTAAAGCCTACATGGTGAAAACCCTGACGGGCACCATCAAGCTCTTTACTGGCTCTCCTGACCTTTCGTGTCAGATGCTCAAGAAAATTTGCAGGACTCTCTTAGCTTGCATTGAAGTGTTCGCGCCAGATAAAGCCACGACCTCGAGTCTACTATCGACCGCCGACACAGTGACTCATATGATGTATGATCTTTCATTGCAGCCTTCTCCAAAAGTGTTGCACCTCCTATACCAGAGGATTATGTTTTTGCCTAGCTTCCACATGCAAACATTCGAAGAAGCTTTCTACACCGGCTTTTTCACCCACGAAAGTAAAATATTCGGCCCAACCTTGACCATCGGCAACCTACGATACAAATCACATTTGCAGATGCTCAAGACAACAAGACTTTATTGACCAAGCATAAAAGTCATGTCAGGGACGACATGAACGCGGAGGGGGGGGAGTGTTGAGCCAGCAGAGGATCACACCCACATTTTTGCTCACACTCATCATTTTTGTAACCATTGATTGTAATAAATGTATTTCCGACATTGATTTTGAATTGAGCCATTCATTAAGTAACGGGACTCAATTGAGTTTCCAGCTTGTAATCCCGAAGTAATTTCACTCGCTGATGTAATTAGTTAGAGATGTTCTCACCTCCAAGGCTGAGGTATATAAGCCAAAGTTTTTGTAACCTAAAGGAGGATTCAGTTTTATTAATCAAAGGTGAGTTTTTTAGCGCCGTGACTGTGTCTGAGAGAGAGAGAGAGAGAGAGAGAGAGAGAGAGAGAGAGAGAGAGTCTTATCTACTTGCTACGCGAGCTACAGAGCCGCCATTGGAGAAGCGACACCGCCATTGTGTTAACAACGGCGAGAGCTACGCATTGATACCAAGAGTGCGCGCTATCGGCTTCTATGTGTGGTAAGTTCCTACAAGCTTCGGTGTGAGTTTTCTTCCAACTCGTGTGTCGGAATAGAGCGTGCAGCATATCTATAGAACCACAACGAGTAGAGCTACACATTAGTACCATCGGAGTCAAGTTTCGGTCACCTGTATTTTCGGCCTGTCTTCATACGCGTTTACCGCACGGAGTGGACGTTATAGGTTGATTTTGCAGTTCAAGTCTTTAGGGTGTTGTTCTTACCTAGTGTATAGACTTCCCCTTGAGTTTGAGATCGATTCAATGATTCTAGATCCTGTTTCGTATAGCATTCGTTCGTAGTACGGATTTCAGTCACTTGCGTATTTTAGAACTTAGATTTGATTTCCTTAGTAGTGATTGTCATTAGAAGGTCGAGTAGGTGATTTAACACCCACCTAGTTGTTTCCATGCGCCTGCGGGTCAAGCTCCGTCCTCGTCTGACAAATTCTGTTGTTGGTTGAGTTCTCGCTATTTAGCTTCCGCTAGCGGCGTAACCGCCTTAACAGAGGTAGCTCACAAGGGATGTCGTCAATAAAAACATCTTGGAATCCCTTGAGGAACTTGGACAACTCTAATCCCTTTTGATTGGTTATATCTTCTTTTGCTAAAACATTAGGTTCATTTTGAGAATCTTTAACAAAAATCATGTACACGGAAATAGAGCTCTTTATTGACTTATTGAAAGCTTGCTTATGTACAGTGGGTATGGTACTATCCAACACCTTAGCATCTATATACATATCTTTTTCCCTTAACCTAAAGTAGATTTGTCTTTCAAGGAATTTAATATTGGCAGCCATGCGATCAAACCATGGTGCCCCTAGGATTATATCCTAACGCTTGAGAGGACTATTGAAGAAATCCTCCTTGTCTACATAGCTTTGGACATGGAGCCTCAATTTCCCAATTAAGGAAGTGACTGACGCTTTTTGCCCCTTGAAAGCACCATCGGTAGGTAGGAAATCTACCATCTCATAGGCTTGGATGCCTAGCATGGATGCCTAGCTTGGTGGCCAACTCTGTGGATATGAAATTATGAGTAGAACCAGGGTCAAAGAGAATGAAAGCATCATGTTCTCTTACCTTTCCTCAAGCATGACATAGAGGAGATCCTTTGTGATGAGCATCCTCTTCTTGAATTTTGACCAAGGTAGCTCTGGAGGCTCATTACATGTATTCTTCTGGGGGCAAGCATGATAGGATGCCCTTGCTCCCCTCACTTGAAAAAACGGTTATCTTTTTGATAACGCTCTAGCTCTTCAGCAGGAGAGTTTATTTTTGCCTTTATAAACTCCCTTCTCCTTAGTGTTAAGTATGGAGCCTGATTTACCCTTGTAATTTTCTGTGGTAAAAGCGCACATTTGTAAGGCCCCCATTATGAGGAGAAGCCATCGTGCGTGATGGAAAATCACTCACCGGAAACCAAAATTTTCACGGACAAGAATCAGGGGCAACTTTAAAGGCCTCGGGGACGGAGGCCCCCGAGACTTTTTTTTTTGCTAGAATATTCTTTTTCACCGGAATATTATGGCCGGACGGCGGCCGGAAAGTGGTCGGAAAACAACCGGTCGGTTGGCCGGTGGCCGGTAGTCAATGGCCGATGGCCGGTGGTCGGAAGTCAATGGCCGGTGGCCGGTGGCCGAATTCAAAAGCGGACTTGTCTTCTCAAGGGCGGCCACACATGGGCGGATTGGAGGGTCCGATTTGGACTTATTCGCACAAGGGCGGCTACACATGGCTGTCCCTCATAAGAGAGGGCATCCCTTTTGGCCTATAAAAGGAGGCCATTTCTACACACATTTCATAGTGTGAAGTTGATGCAACTAGGTGAGTGTGAGGTGGTGAGAGTGAAGCAAGGCGGGAGCTCCATTAAGGGTATAATCCCTTTGTAAACTACTTCTTGTTTTGAAGTACTAAAGCCATTGAGTGGCTGCTTTCCCGTGGACGTAGCCCACATTGGGTGAACCACGTATATCGTGTGTACTCTCTCTCTCTCTCTCTCTCTCTCTCTCTCTCTCTCTCTCTCTACTCTATAATCTCGTGTATATAAATTTGTCTCTCTCCATTAAGTAATCTACTCAATTATCTATTTAGCTACATCTTATTTCCTAACACTTAGCTTTGTTGTTGTTGGCGTTGCCTTTGGGAGACTTTTGGACGTTATCCTTTCCCTTATGATCATTACGGTCCTTGTTTTGCATGGGCTTAAGATTTCTCTTAGCCCCTTGTTGGAAGTTGATTCTTTAAGCCACCATGGTACAGTGTATGACCGCAGATATGGTGCTTTGCCTTTGGGAGTTAACATACTCTGCCATATCCTCAGATAAACCCGCACAAAATTGTTGTTTTTCCTCTCCAAAATCCATCTTTTTTTAGACAATGGCTTTGAGATGTAAATCCCAAAACTGGTCTACATATTTGTGAATGGGTGAAAGCATGTTAACGTGTCGCGTTTTTTGTGCTAGTTAGCATTTTCAAGTTAGCACATCTTTAAAAATTTGGGCGTCAGGTAAATTTTTTTACAAATAATATCAAAATTTGTCGGAGGTTGTACATTCGGATTCCTTGTTTCAAGAGCTTTCTATCTATATATCATACCTCATAGATCTTGGAGGTGTAGCTCATGTTATTATACTAGTTAGCATATGTAAAAAATGTGCTAGTTAGCATCGTCCGGGACATGAAAAAATGTGACATGTTAACATGCTTTCACTCGAATAGATTCGTAGGGAGAGAGCTTCAAGCTTTGCCATTCGGTGAGTACTTTTTCTTTGGCATCGGTAGCCAAAAACTACTTCATGATGGAAGCTCTTAAAGCTTTCCTTGTTTGTGGAGCTTCACCGTTTTCTCATAGGCTAGACCACCATTCCCTGATGAATTTTTGAAAATGCATAGCTACATGACGTAGCTTAGAGGACTCCGTGAAGCCCTCATCTCCAACGCCACATTGAATTGTTGGATAAAGGCCAAGACTTTGTCCGTATCACCAAAGGTTCCATTGTAGGTAAGGAAACAGATGTTCTTTCCTCCCTCTTTGAACTTTTTGATCTTGGATGACCTTTTCCAGGCAGCATAGGATTTCCTATGGCCTCTTCTTTTAGGCAGTTCAAGAGTTGCACCATCACTTTCTTCAGAAGAGGAAGAGTATGAGGAGGATGGATAAGAGGGTGACGTCTTTCTCACCTTTTTCTTCCCTTGTTTCTCCTTGTCTACATCATCACTTTCTTCAAAAGATAAAGAGGATGAAGAAGATGGAGAAGAGGGTGACCTCTTTCTCGCATTTTTCTTCTCTTGTTTTTTCTCTTCCCAGTTTAAATTATGGTGAAGAGGAGTATGCGATGGTCTTCTCTGCTTAGGGGGTGTTGGAGAGTGTTTGGCCCATCGTCTTCATGGAGCCATCTCCATTGAGGTGGTAGGAGACTCCCTTATTTCTTGTTCTTTTGGTGGGGACTCTACCGTTGAAACTGGGATTCTCCTTTGGGAGGGAGATGCCTCATCAAGTAGTAAGTTTTTGAGCCCTTCATATAGATCCTCCTCTTCTTCCCTTATCGGAGAGAGTCCTCTTTGGAAGTCTCACCAAGAGCTTTCCTAGGTACTCTCTCTTCTTGGTGGGGATTTTGGAGAATACCATGGGTGCGCAATTGCTGTAGCACTTCACCTTGGAGGGATGGATTGCCCAGGGCTTGTTGAAGCGTAGAAACAAGATAGTTTACAAGCATATGGGCATCATTAGTTGCTCTTTCATTAGCAAAATAAAAGCTATCAACATTCATTTCAATCTCTTTTCCCTTGTCATCCATACTAGCAAATTTTAGGTGTAAAATGTTACTTGTACTTTGGCACTTCAAGACCTAGTTGATACTTCTACCCTCAAGATAAGCACTCAAGCATCTATACCCGTGGCTCGAATATTATTAATTGCAAGGAATAGAAGAGAAGGTTTAATAGAGCCAAGACAACACCGGTTCTTGTCAAGCTTCTCAAAAATGGTTAAGCCATAGGCGAGCCCCGTAGGACTCCATTATTAATACCATAGCTCTCGACTGTATCCCCGTCAACTGCATAAAGCAAGGGTGCTTCAAGGATGAAAAATCCCTATTCTACTTACTCTTTTGCAAGTAATAACACCAACCATTTGTAGCAAGCTTGAGGACCTCTCTTCTTGAGCAAGAAAAGAGAAACCAATAGCTTTGATACCAATGTAGCATTTAATGCACTAGTAACTTGTGTGTAGCGGAAATTGATAACATAGTGAGCATTTCATTAAGAACAATTCCAAAATGAGCATAGAGAGAGTACTTAATTTGACATAGCAATTTACACCTAGCTAGTTTAGCATAGATAATACTTGAAAAGAGAGAGAAATAGAACAATTGACAATGGTTGAGGACCGGATCTACATGGAGCCAGTCCCCCCTCCAAAAAGGCTTTGTATTATAGTTTCTCCCATCAAAGGAGACTTTTTACAATACAATCTTTGTGTTCCTTGGAAAAACTTGTTGGTGCAATGAAGATGGAAGCTTCATGCACCAAATTATGCTTAACAAACACACCTAGTGTTCCTAGTCTCAGTCTCAAGACCTCACATACCTTCAAAAATGGTCAGAGCTAGCAACGAATGAGGAAATATTGAGAGGAAGAAGATGTATCTTACGAGAAATAAGTATTCTCCATTGCTCTTTTGCAGACTGTCTCTCTTTGGATCCCTATTTTCCCTCCTTTGGATCCCTGCTAAGACCGATCTGGCAACCTTACCAATATTGTATCTTTTACTCCCCTAGTACTTCCCCATGTTAAATGATCAGTTTAACATGAGAAAATCATTTGGGAGAATTAGATATTAGTTGTTATGATACCAAAGGCACTTTTTTCCCACAGGGTTTTTTCCCTTTGGTAATCCAGGTGTTTTTTCCCATCGATTTTTTTCCCTTTGGTCATCCTGGTGTTAGAACCTAATTTAGATCCTCATCATTCTACTTCCCTTGTACATACGCTTAATATATAAGCAATAGCCTTGCCATTATGCTGCTACAATGGACAAATGCAACATCATCTCTTACATGAGAGACAAATTCAAACCAATGAAGATGCTACAACAAAATGAACCTCATCAATAAATGCAACAACCAATGAAGAAAATCAAGCCATCAACAACCAATCAAAAACCTTCCACAGCCTCCACGGACACTTCTCAATAGTGCCCAAGGATGGGCACTAAAATTGGAAGGGGGAATGTTAACTGAGCCACCATCAGTTTTACAAAAGCTGATAAAGATGGAAGCCTTACGAATGCACATTGAAGATGAATATGAAGAAGCAGTGAAGATTGGATTTACAACCAATGAAGAAAATCAAGCCATCAACAACCAATCAAAAACCTTCCACATCCTCCACGGACACTTCTCAATAGTGCCCAAGGATGGGCACTAAAATTGGAAGGGGGAATGTTAACTGAGCCGCCATCAGTTTTACAAAAGCTGATAAAGATGGAAGCCTTATGAATGCACATTGAAGATGAATATGAAGAAGCAGTGAAGATTGGATTTACACACTTTTCACATTTTCCCAAAATGGCCATGTACTGTAATTTCCCAATTTAGCTAGCCATTGTGATAATTGAAACGTATTACGGGCTCAATGAGAGTTCCAAGATGTACAAAATGAGTCAATTCGTGTGCCAAGGTTGCAGATACATTAATTTGTGGAGCCTCAAAGGTCTTGGGCTCCCGCAGACATTACACATTTTAACCCTTGGCTAAGGTATAAAAACCACTTTTTGTAACTTTGGACCTAAGTTTTGGATAATGAAAGTGAGTGTATACTGCTCTACTGTTTTATTCTTTGATGTTTCCCTTGTGTGGTGTTGCATTGCAAATCTGAGCATACCAACGCGCTCGCAGGTGAAAGCTCTCTCTTTCTACATAAGTTTCTCGCGATGAAATTGTGGTTTTAGTCATGCCTATCTATGAGCTATTTTCATTCCCTACACACAATACACACACCCAAACTGGTTTTTGACCATAGGAATAGATAAAGCACATCCTAAGAAGCTATAGAGTACTTAAAAGTCCAAATTTGATTAACCTAAAACATGTTATTTATCTTAGGTGCGATTTTGTCCGAGTGTTAAAAATGAAATTTGAGCACATGAGAGTGTTGAGGATACTTTGCACATCCTACTTAGCAAGTTTTGTTCCATTTGGAGCACTATAGCTACATGAAATCAGCATTAATGGTTGGGGTAAACATGTTGTTTATCTCATGCGGCTTCAGCGCATTCAGATCACCATAGCTATACAAATTCATCGAATCAATCTTGTGGTAAGGAGAGTGGCTTTTGGTATCTGACACATGCCTATGACCAATCTAGGTGAGAGCACACTAGACTTGGGTTTTTCAAGAGATTGGCCATCTCTTGTAGCCTCCATGCACTAGTCGAGTCATCTACGTCCCACAGATTGACATTTTATGTCTATGATTCTCTCTTTGCTAGCATCAATATGGTGAGGCTTGGTAGCCGGTCGACAGTATGTCCATGGATGCCCATAAATGACCCATAGCCATGGACCCATGTCTTATGGTATGGTTGACTATAAGCATGGGGAAGTACATGAGGTGTATCACCCAAAAGTGTAAAGAGGGACACCTCTAATGGATAAGTGGGAGCTTGTGACACCTCCGCACACTCATTTAACAAGAGGGGGAAAGTAGGGGAGTTATGGGGCTGATTTGGGAAAAACGACACCTCCAAATCTCTGTATAAATGGCATTCCCACTCATTTTTACACATACTTGAACACACATTGGAGATAGGGAGACTTTGCTACTGTGGCTACTCATTGGTGAAGCTTCTACAAGGCCTTGAGAGATCAAAAAATCCTAGGCACAAGCCAGTAATGTGAATTTGTAGCATCAATTCTCTTCTCTTCTCGAGAATTCTCAATCTACTACTACAATTCTTATTCTTATCTATCTAAAGCTTGCTAGGATACAACAGAAATTCTACTTATTATACTCTAATCTATGATTCCTTAAGATGTTTCAAGATGGAAAAAATCTAAAACATGCGTTTTTTTTTGCAAATTCATGATTATGATCCTCGTTATGCACTCAATTATGTCAACATACACAGATCTCTTGTTCAAATTTGCACAAAAAATAGAGAGAAAGGAAGTTAGAAATTAGTCATCATTTAATTGTGGTAAGTGAGGTGCATAACCTAAACTTAGTATGCTAAGCTTGCCAAAGTTGTATTATGGTCATCCACAAACGCAAGGGAATGAGAGTATTGCATGGATTATAGTGTATGTGTATCATAAGACTATGACAAAATCAATAAAAGAATATGTTTGAGTGATGAATATCATAACCATAAATTGTTGCTATTGAAGTGCTTAAATTCAATTACCTTACTTCCATTGGGTTCTTTACACTTTATCTTACAAACTTCTCAAGTTAAGTATCTAGTACTGGGAATGGCACCCAACAGAACTCTCTATGGTGGATCACACGATCATGAAGCCGGAACCAGTGATGGTAAAGGCAAAGGAAAGGCCCCAATGAATGAGAATATGCCATTTATCCCACAAAATGATGTTAATGCTCAAGAACAGGTAGAAAACTTATTTTTTGCTCAGTGCATCATAAGTAATTAGGAAAGACAAAACTACCTAAACATTGGGTCAATCCCAATTCGATATCGCATCAATTGAAATTGTTAAATTTCTTTAAGTTGTATTAATATGGAAGGACTATTTGAGGCTACATTGTCTGAATTAGGAAATAAATGTTTGCCTAGAAATATCTCTCTCAACCTTATTTCATTTTATTCCAAAATGGATCTCATCCGAACTCCCCTTGATCACAGGGAGGTAGCTCGCGTTTCTGCGCAGGAGCCATGCATTTCTAGTCATAAAGTTGATCTATTTCTATGAGACAACTTGATTTATTTCAATAAAAGGTGGCACACTGGAGAGTTACTCCAGAGGGTGTAGTCCACTATTGGTTGTATGGACAGCCAATGACAACGGATGGAGTGAACATTCACCGAAAGAAGTTTCTACAATTCCGAAGTATTGGAATATAAGAAGTAATGTTGTAAGTAGATTTTTATCTAGGAAAGATTGTCTTGGTGCCGATTTGATCATGCTTGAAGGGATGTTTTAACAAACTTGTGATGGGAATCCTTAAAAGGAAATTTGTGTATGAACAATCATGTGGTAGTAATTAGACAACAAGCAAAAAAAGTATGACTGTGGGGTGGAAAGTGGGGACTGGCTCAGGTTTCCACTCAAGGATGGGTGGTCTCGATTAGTCAAGAAGCTCTACACTCCTTATTGATAGGAGAAGAAAAACTAGAGATGCATTGTGCCAAGGGTAGAGAAGTCCCAATTGTACGTGCTTCTAAAAATTATGGGGAATAAGGAATTTGTGGTTTCTCTCTTTTGGAAGGTGAGAATTAAGAACGTTATATTATTGTGTTAGTTCATGATTTCCCTACTAGACAGGGCTAGGAAACCTTTTCAATGGCTCAGACTCAAGTTACTTGGTGACAAGAGCCTATCCATGCCACCTTCGCAGTCCCACGCAAGTTTCCATCCCCTTTGGATTCTTGTTGATGGAGGAGAGGAAGTCTTTATCAAAATCTTCATCATGTTGCATCAAAAAGAAAATTTTGAAGAGTGACAAGCCTCAAAATACCTTATCTCAAAGGTTTTGAACTTTCAATACTCAACGTCGGCATGTTCTTGAAAAATCAGTGCTGATATTCTCCCCTGGTTGTGAACCCGTTTCAAAGAGACCATATAAAATTTCACTCCCTAAAGCAATTGAACTCAAAGAGAAACTTAGGAATCTTATTGAGCAAGGATTTATCCGACCAAGTACTTCTCCTTGGGGTGCTCCAGTTCTTTTCCAAAAGAAGAAGGATGGTCCTTTACGACTTTGCATAGACTACCGTGGACTTAATCAAGTTAGTGTTAAGAACAAGTACCCCATTTCTACGATTGATGAGCTATTGGATGGACTACATGGGGCTAAGATCTTCACAAAGATCGATATTTTCTCTGGGTATTATCGAATAAGGATCAAAGTATCTGACATTCTAAAGACATCTTTCAATACTAGGTATGGACATTATGAGTTCACAGTAATGTCTTTTGGTCTTATTAATGCTCCTGCAAGCTTCAATCAACTAATGCAAGATATTTTCAGACCTTACCTACATGATTTTGTCTTGGTTTTCTTTGATGATATCTTAATCTATTCTAAAGATGAGGTAGATCATGAATATCACGTTTGTAAAGTATTATAGCTCTTACGTCAGCATCAGCTTTATGCTAAGAAGAGTGAACGTACCTTTTGTTCTTCCCAAGTCAGCTATCTTGACTTTATTATATCTTCCAAGGGTATTTCAGTCGACCCATATAAAGTCAAGGACATTGTAGATTAGCCTCAACCTACTTCCGTCAGTGAAATAAGGGGATTTCTTGGAATCACATGGTGGTTCAGGATATTTGTCAAGGATTATTATCTAGGATTTGAGAAGTTTAACGGAGCCGAACATTCTTGTCCATAAAGAGCCTTAAATGGTGACATGCCTATGCTTCTATGGTAAGAGGCATTATAGGCATATTCAACCAAAGGAAGATATTGGATCCTTTTCTTTGGTTCCTGTGAACAATATTCTCTAAGAATTTTGCAAAGCTAAAAGGTTACCTAGTATCATTACCTATTCTTAAGCTTTTCGATTTTAGTAAAGAGTTTGAAGTTATAGCAGATGCTAGCAAACTCACTTTAGGGGGGGTCCTTACTCAAGAAGGTAGGCTTGTAGCCTATACTTCTTAAAAGTTCAAAGATCATGAGAAAAATTACCTGTGGAACTCTTAGCAATCGTCCATGTATTAAAGTTATGGAGACATTATCTTCTCAGTCCCAAATTTCAGTTAGTTGTAAAGAACCATCCTTCTTAGAGAACCAACTTTACATCCTTCTAAGATGCAAAATTGTAAAGAACCATCCTTCTTCTTCTGAAAAAGGACTGGAGCACCCCAAGGAGAAGTACTTGGTTGGATAAATCCTTGCTCAATAAGCTGCCTAAGTTGCTCTTTGAATTCAATTGCTTCAGGAAGTGACATTTTATATGGTCTCTTTGAAACAAGTTCACAACCAAGGATAGTCTCAATTTTGTGATCAACTTCTCTAGGTGGTGGAAGACTTTAAAATCCTTAGGGAACACATCCGAATACTCTGTCAACCAATCAGGTTGAAACTTTGAATCTGTGTCTTCTACCTTGTTCAATTTAATTACATAGATTTGTTGACCCTTCTGTAATCCCTTGAGAAGTCTACTAGCCTTAACTAAGTGAGATTTAGGTTTCCCATTCTCTCCTTGAACTAGAACTTCATTCCCTAGTCCATCTGTAAAGGTAAAATTACCTTGTGCACAGTGAATATGAACTTGGTTTTGTTTCAACCAGTCCATTCCTAATATCTCATCATAAATCCCTAGAAGTAGAGTATCACCCTAGTTTAAATTCTACCTGCCCTGTTGTATGCTAAGTTAGGACCTTCTTTCCATTTTCTAGCTCTACAATTAGCCTTTTAGCAAGATACTAGTTTAGTTTCAGTTTTCTCATGCATTTAGGAGAGATAAAGGAGTGTGTGTTTCCACAATCAATTAAGAATTCAATTTTTTCACCTTTGTGAGTGCTTGAGTGACTGCATATTGGTGAAGAGCACTAGGGTTGTCAATTGTGGCGTGTAGAGTTGCTCTCTCTGTAGCTTGGTCTCCTACTATTGGATCTTCCATAATAATGGCATGAGTTTGAGACATCTCTTCTCTTCCACGTCCACTTTCTATGTTCCTTCCTCCACAACGAACATGTTGGCCTCTACCATTTGGTGCTACAAGAATGGCATTTGCAATTGTTTCTATGTTTCTTCTAGGACAATGACTCTTGTAATGATTGAGCTCATTACACTCATTACGCTCATTACGATTGAGTTACTGTAGTTTTTGCTGCTATATAGGGCAAGGTTGATAAGCTTGATTAGCAAGTCAAGGGTTCCAATTGTTTTGCTTGGCCCTTTGATTTTCAAAGTTTCTTCTTCCCTGATTCCTAGTTGTCTCTTTATCCAAAGGTGTTGACCTTAAGAGAGCATCTTGAAGTGAGGTGGGTCTCATTGCTTCAAGATGGGTATCCAAGGGTTTATTCAATCATTGTAAGAACCATGCTACCTGCTACTCAATGGACATTTTTGGGGCATACCTTTGTAAGGTTACAAATTTGGAGTAGTACTCTCCTAACGATAGGGATAACTGGAAGAATTGTTATTGTTTGAAGAGTGACAAGCCTCAAAAATACATTATCTCAAAGGTCTTGAACTTGCGATACTTAGCGTCGGCATCTTCTTGAACATCAATTCTGCAAACTTAAGTCTCCAATTCATTTTTCCAAATTTTCAAACAATAATGATTCTTCTAGTTATCCTTATCAATGGGGGAGTATTACTCCAAATTTGCAACCTTGCAAAGGTATGCCCCAAAAATGTCCATTGAGTAGCAAGTAGCACGATTCTGTCAAGGATTGAATCAACCTTTGGATACACATCTTGAAGCAATGAGACCCACATCACTTCAAGATGCTCTCTTAAGGGCAACACCTCTGGCTAAAGAGATAGCTAGGAATCACGGAAAAGGAAAATTTAGAAATCAAAGGGCTAGGTCCAACAATAGGAGCCCTAGAACTGCTGATCAAGCTTATAAACCTCACCCTATAGCAAGACCAACTATAGTAACTCAACCGCAACATCCAAATATACAATGCTTTGAGTGTAATGAGTTGGGTCATTACAGGAGTCATTGTCTTAGAAAAAATATAGCAACAATCACAAATATCATTCCTATACTACCAAATGGTAGAGACCAACCTTCTCATCATGGAGGAAGGAACGCAGGAAGATTTTGTGGAAGAGAAGTGATGGCTCAAACTCACATCGTTATTATGGAAGAGACAACATTAGGATATGTCATAAAATTTAATATCTAAACAACCCAAATGATTTTCTCATATTAAGCTGATCATTTAATGTGGGGGAATAAACGGAAACAAGGGTCAAGATATAGATGTGATTATAGATCTATTTCAACATGGGGCCAATGGTAAAGGGGTCCAAATGAGAAATGGTCTATCAAAGAGCAAGGCTAACCAATGGAGCAAAAGACCTTAGTGTTGGTTTCATTAAAGCCTCCAAAGGTAAGTGTTAAAGCCTTAGGACATAATCTTTAATTTTTAAACTTTAGGCAATTAAGTTCCAAGAAGGAAAGGGGGTAGCTTGCTTAAGCAAGGGCTGTGCTTAAGCAGGGAGCCTGCCTGCTTACCAAGTTCAAATATCTTGCTACAAAGAAGGGGGCAAGCCCTACAAAGGAGTGATATGAGTAGCTTGTATGCACCTCACCAAGGGCCCATACTCTCATGAGAGGAAAGGGGCCACATGTCAGGTGTAGAGGCACACTGCTCAAGCAAGCAAGGGTTGTGCTTAAGCAAGGGCTGTGCTGCTTAAGAAAGGGGGGTGCTAGCTTAACCTCACCAGAGGGAAACAAGGACACTTGTCAAGAGACTACACAACTTGCCCCAAAGGGAGCCAAGCTCTCATTGGCTAGAGGGCTACATGGCCCAATGAGCTTCAAGGAAATCCTAGGGAAGGGGGTTGACCTAGCTACCTCTCTCTCTCTCTCTCTCTCTCTCTCTCTCTCTCTCTCTCTCTCTCTCTCTCTCTCTCTCTCTCTCTCTCATTTGAGCATACCATGAGCTCTCTCTCTCTCATTCTTCTTTTCACACACTCTTGTGAAGCAAGAACTCCATCTCCTTCTCCAAGCTTGGGAAGTTGAGTGCCTACTACAACAAGCTCTTGGCTATGGATGCAAATCCACACAAGAGAATGCTTATGCTTGCTTATCAATCTCTCTAATCTCCATTATTATTATGCTAAGCTATGCTACAAGAGCTATGAGTGATTATGTGCAAGGGGATATTGCTTTCCCGTAGAGATACTTCTATTTCTCTCTTCTTCCTCACTCCCTGTTAGCTCTCCTCACCTTTCATGGTGTTTGAGGTCTTGGGATTGAGGCTAGGTATTCTTCAAGCTCATGCTAATCATGTTTATTGTTGTTACCATGCTAATGCTTGGTGAGTGAATCTTACCATCTTCATCTCATCAAGAAGATGTCAAGGAAACACAATAAGTTGTATTGTAAACAAGTCTTCCGTCATGGAAGAATCTATAATACAAATGCCTGTTGGAGGGGGGACCAGCTCCAACTAATCCGGTCCTCTATTGGTGTCAATTTCTCTAAACTTTCACTCTCTTTTACATGTATTGTTCATGCCATGTTAATGAAGTAATGTGTTAGTGTTGCTTTCTCCATCCAAGCACTTTCCTTCTCTCTCTACATCTACACACAAAGAAATACTCAAGGAAATGTCTCCTCTTTAGTCCATTTCATTCTCCCAAAGTAGAGTGACAAATTCTACTTGGTGTTTGAGAGTCCTTGTCATCACAATAAAAATAAAGAACTAGTCTTTAAGACAAAAACATGGATCATTTAAAAGAAATTTGTACATTTTCTTACTCTAATGTAGCATTGTAAGCATTGACAAGGCTCATACTATCCTTAAGCTAAGTTCCTTGCATCCATCTAGCATCTTCAAAAGGATAATTTTTGAATTTAATAAGATACCGCCGGCTAATCTTACCATGTCGTAGTACCTTGTCTTCATGCCGAAGAATACCTTTGGGTTGTAGCACCTCTTCTTGGTCTTCAACTTTGGGAGGGTCGTCAATAATTGGTTCACTTGGTGGCTCTCCTTTGTAGGGCTTGAGTAGGCTGACATGAAAAGCATTGTGTATGAGCCAATGGTTGGGAAACTTGAGTTGATAGGCCGTCTCATTAATGGGCTTCAAGATTTGGAAAGGAGCATAGTATATTTTTGCTAGTTTAGCATAATACTTTTGATGGCCCGTAGGATGCCCGTCGTTTGCCTTAATTGAGCCTTAGGAAACTTAAGTAAGAACCAATCATTTTCTTTGAATGTTAAGGACCTTCTATGCTTGTCAGAAGTAGCTTTTTGCCTTTGTTGAGAGATGGATATAGCCTCTTTAATCTTTTGAAAAGATTCTTGTAGGTCACGGCTATACTCATCGGCGGCGAAGATCTTCCCATGTACTTTGAGTAGCAAGGGACTTTTAGGTCTTCCCTCAATGATCTCAAAAGATGCTTTTCTCGTAGAAGTAGAGTATTATTGTAGGCATACTATACAAGAGGTAAGTATTTTTCCCATTGGGAGCATTGATCTACTTCGGTAACATAAGTCTTGAGTAGATCGAGTATCGTAAGATTAGCTATCTCACTTTGGCCGTCCATTTGTGGGTGATAGGCCAAAGAGAAATTCAATCTTGTTCCTAGATTTTCAAAGAGACCCTTCCAAAAATTATTGGTCATTCTAGGATCTCTATCTGATAGGATGTATGTGGGTAATCCATGGTGCTTGAAAATCTGAGATGTCAAGAGAGTTGCCATTTGGTGTGCCTTAATAGTCTTTTTGACATGAATAAAGTGTGCTTGCTTGCTAAACCTATCGACTATTGTCCATATTCCCGTATTCCCATGGATAGACTTGGGTAATCCAAAGATGAAATGCATGAATATACTCTCCCATAGTGAATTTGGGATAGGTAATGGCTAGAGTAATCCAAGTTGCTTTTCTCTATCATGTTTGGTCTTTTGGCATACTACACATTTTAAAACATACTCTTGTATGTCCACTTTCAGGGTAGGCCAATAGAAATACGTCTCTACTCCTCGAAGAGTAGGTTGAATACCTCTATGTGCCGCATAGGGAGGAGCATGGGATTCATACATAACTTTCTCACGAAGGGAATGGGTAACACATAGCCTATTTCCGTGGAAAAGATAATCACCCTACAAGGTGAATGGTTCCTCTTTCTTCCCTAAAGCAAGGACTGACATTATGTCTTTAAAGTCAAGGTCAGTAGCATACTCATCTATCATAGAAGATAGATCATTGCGAGTAGCTACAGACACTGCATTAACTTTTAAACGTCATGAAAGTGCATCGGCCACTTGATTGTGCTTACCAGCAATGTGAGAAATATGGAAATTAAATTGTGAAAGAAAATTTTCCCATCTCATTTTTTTCCCGGAGAGCTTGGTCTGCGTCAAGAAACACTTGAGACATTGGTGATCGATTCGTAGAATGAATGAAGGCCCCAATAAGTAGTGCTTCCATGTGTCTAGGGCATGTAGAACAACTAAAATTTCTTTCTCATAAATACCCAAGAATCGTTCATCAGTATTGAGCCTTCGTCTCTCATATGCTATGGCATGCCCTTCTTGAAGCAAAACTGCTCCAAGGCAATCACCACAAGCATCACATTGGACCTCAAATGGCTTTGAGAGATTCACAAGAACGAGGAGGCTGGGAAGTAAGCTTCTCTTTGAGCTTAAAAGCATTTTGCTCCTTAGCAGTCCATACATACCTAACGTTCTTCTTAGTTAAGTCGTGTAGTGGTCCTGCTACTTGAGTGAATTTTGCTATGAAGCGTCTATAGTATGCACACATACCAATAAAGCTTCTTAGCTCATGTAGATTCCTTGGGTTAGGCCATGCTTTTATTACCTCTAACTTTGATGGATCCATACGGATACCATCTTGAGAGATAATATGACCTAGGTATTGAATCTCTTGAAGGAAAAATTCTCTTTTCTTTTGGTTGAGGAAAAGCTTGTTCTCCCTCAATGCTTGAAAACTCACTTGGAGATGTTTCTTATGTTCCTCCAAAGACTTGGAGTAGATGATGATATCATCAAAGAACACTCTAGTCAATTTGCTGTAAGGTTTAGAAATTTTCTCCATTAGACGATTGAATGTAGCTGGGGCATTAGTCAAATGAAAAGGACTAAATATTCATAAAGACTAAACGTTGTGCAAAACGCGGTCTTTAGGATATCTTCATCCACTATCCTTATTTGATGATAGACACTCTTAAGGTCAATCCTATTGAAGTAGGTAGAACCTTGTAGCTTATCAAACAGATCTTCTACCCAAGGCACAGGAAATCTGTTTTTGATAGTGATATGGTTTAGTGCTTGATAGTCCACACACATATGGTATGTACCATCCTTCTTTTGCACTAAAGAGACTGGAGAACAAAAGGGAGAGGAACTAGGCCTCACCATCCATTTGTCTACCAATTCCTGTACTTGCCTCATGATCTCCTCTTGTTGAGCTTGTGAGACTCAATAAGGAGGCTTCTTATGTGGTGAGCTTCCTGGAAGGAGCTCAATACGATGGTCATCATCCCCTCGTTTTGGAGGTAAGTCCATAGGGATATCATCAATGAACACATCTTGGAATCCTTTTAGAAAATTAGACAAGTCTAACTCTTCTTGATTCCTACCATCTACATTTGATGAAACATTAAGATCTTTTAGAGACTCTCTGACAAAAATCATGTACCCAGAAACTGAGCTCTTCATTGATTTATCAAAAGCAGGAGAATTTACAAGTGGAATAGTGCCACCACGCTCACCCTAGCATCTATATACATATTCTTTCCCCTCTAGGTGAAGTATATTCTCCTTCCAAGGAACTTCATATTGGCAAACATGCGATCAAACCATGGCGCCCCTAGGATAGCATCCTCATGTTGAAGAGGAGAGATGAAGAAGTCTTCTTTGTCGACATAGCTTTGGACGTGAAGCCTTGACTTCCCAATCAAGGGTGTAACGGAGGCTTGTTATCCCTTGAAAACTGTGTCAGCCATTACCATATCTCCCATCTCAAAAGCTTGAATGCTCAACTTGGTGGCCAACTCTGTTGATATGAAGTTGTGAGTAGATGCAGGGTCAAACAAGATGAAGGCATCATGCTCTCTTACCTTTCCCCAAGCATAGGAAAGTGATGATCCTTTGCGATGAGTGTCCTCTTTTGGAGCTTTGATGGTGGAAGCCCTAGGAGTCTCACTGCGAACATTCTTTTTGGGGCAAGAACGATAGCCATGTCCTTGCTCCCCACACTTGAAATACTTATGGTCCTTGCGAAAAGCTTCAAGCTCTTTAGGAGAGAGTTTTTTTTTACCTTTGTAAACTCCCTTCTCCTTGGATCGATTATTGTTGTTTTTGTTGTTGGAAGTGCCTTGGAAAGAATTTTTAGCATTGGTCTTCCCCTTTGCATCATTTTTGTCTTTGTTTTCCATGGGCTTGACATTCCGTCGAGCCCCTTGATGGAAATTAATGCGTGAACAAACCATGGTGTGATGGATTACTTCACTAATAGTACTAGGCCGTTGAGAGTTGATGTATTCGGACATCTCTTCAGGTAATCCCACACAAAAATGCTGCCTTTGCTTGGCAAAGTCTATCTTTTGAAAGACAGTAGCCTTGAGATGTAAATCCCAAAACTTGTCTACATACTTGTGTATAGACTCATGAGAGAGAAGCTTCAAGCTGAACCATTTGATAAGCACTTTGTCCTTAGCATCGCTTGCAAGGAATTGCTTCATGATGGAAACTCGTAGAGTTTTCCATGTATTTGGGGCTTCACCGGCCATTGCCACGAATGCTAGCCCACCATTGACAAGCTAATCTTTGAAAGTGCATAGCTACATGGTGTAGCTTAGAGGACTCCGTAAAGCCCTCGTCTCCAAAGGCCGCATCAAATTGTTGGATGAAGGCCAACACTTTGTCGGTAGCACCAAATGTGCCATCATAGGTGAGAAAAGACATACTCTTTTCCCCCTCCTTGAACTTCTTTCACTTTTGTGACCTTCGCCATGCAGGGAATGATTTGCGATGTCCTCCCCTCTTGTATTCTCTTGGAGAATAGCCATAGCTTTCGTCGGAAGAGGAGGAAGGTGAAGAAGAAGGAGAAGAGGGTGACCTCTTCCTAGCCCTTTTCTTCCTTTGTTTTCTCTCTTCCCTTTTGGAGTGACAAGGAGAAGGTCAATGTGTTGATATTTTCCTCTTAGGAGGATTAGGCGATCGTCTAGACCATTGTCTTTGTGGAGCCACATCTTCAGGGGAACATAAATTTTCATTTCCTTCTTGCTCTTTGGATTCCTCCTCTCCTATGGGAGAGAGTCTTCTTTTTGGGGTCTCTTCAAGAGTCCTCCTAAGCTCTCTCTCCTCTTGGAGAGGAAGGGTAGTTCCATAAGCACGAATTTGTTGAGTAACTTCGGCTTGCAAAGCAGGGTTTCCCAGAGCTTGCTGCAACCTAGTGATAAGATAATTCACAAACATGGGGGCATCATCATTGACACCTTCATGTGAAAAATCAAAGCTATCAATATTCATTCTACTCTCTTGATTATTGTCAGCCATGTTAACAAAATTTATGTATTTCTTAGTGTATGCTTTGGCAATTCAAACTTTAGTTGCCACTCCTCTTAGCCTTTGAAAATTGGCTCTTAAGTATCTACACCCTCGGATCGAAGTGGTTAATTATAGAGAGTAGAGGAGTAGGTCTAGCATAGCAAATTTGTCGAGGGATAGCTCCTTTTGGACTTCTTATGGCTCAATAATGGTAAAGCCGTAGGCAAGTCTAAAAAGACTCCATTATTAAGTTCAAAGATCCCAAGGTGTGCACCGTATCCCACATAGTGGGCTCAACAAAACCAATAATAGATCCCAGTTCCACTTACCCTAATATAATTAACAACATACTCCATTTATAGGCTACTTAAGGACATCTCTTCTTAGGTAGGAAAAGAGAAACCAAATGCTCTGATACCAATGTAGTGGAATTAGCCTTTTAACTTGAGTTGGAGCAGAAAGTGAATAATATATGCTTGCGACAGCTATGTCTCCCAAGCACCAAATGGATTAGTCATCCATCTTGGAAAGATGTCGTAGGGTAAAAAGGGATCATCTACCTGCTAAATAAAATTGACTAATGACTACGAATTCATCTATTCTACCTCATAGTCAAGGACGACTATGATTTTCAAGAGAGAGGTAATGTCATAAAATCTAATATCTAACCAACCCAAATGATTTTCTCATATTAAGTTGATCACTTAATGTGGGAGAATAAAAGGGAACAAGGGTTAAGATACATATGTGCTTATAGATCTATTTCAACACGGGGCCAATGGTAAAGGGGCTCAAATGAGATGGGAGAATAAACAGGAACAAGGGTTAAGATATAGATGTGCTTATAGATCTATTTCAACACGGGTGTTGGAGGCTCTCCATAGCATAGGCAATCTCCCACAAAATCTATCAATCCGGAGAGAGAGAGAGAGTATGACCCGGCTAAGGCTTGGAGGCATCACACAAAGAATGTGTGAGAGCGTCATCGGATGCAAAGATTGAGAGGATTCAACAGCGTGCATCCTCCAATGCAATTAGAAATCATCCCAATTCAACTAATGCTAATGGCACATCAAGTATCAATACAAGCAATCATCTACACACATCAAGCAACGAAGTGAAACACACTTATCTTGGAGTCTCCAAATCAAGTCACACATAATCAAATTAAGCTCAAGGCTTCTTAAACCTACACACACACAAGTACACCATTAGAGGACAACTCTAATCCCTCAATCACGAGTACGTCCACTCCGCTTAATCGAGAGAGTTAGATAAGGACTCCACTAATTGGAGTAGCTTAGCATAAGTAAGAGTTAGATTAGAGAAGATCAACACTTCAAAACAATGAAGGAAAGTAGATAAACATGATTGACAGCATAATGAAGACTAGATTAATTAAGAGAGGATTACACTAATTACATGTGATTAGCACTAGCCTTCTAAGCATGGGCATTAAGCTCAAAGGCTAGGCCATCAAGACCTCCTCTAGAGAGAGAGTTCTCAAAAGGACCACTCAAGAATCAACTCTCATTAAGCATAGGGCTCTTTTATAGCTTTGGGCCTCAAACCCTTCAACTATGGGATAAAGTGAGCTCTCTAGCCTAGACTCATACAACTTTGGAACTCCTAAATGAGCCCAAGCCCTATACAATGAAAAGCAAATATTGTGCACTATGGCACATCCACAGCTTGGTGTATAATTGGTGTAGCCGTTAGCCGCTACTAACACTCCCCCCTTCCTAATTTGGCGCACGTCCTCGTGTGCCGGTGAAGCAAGACACGGTGACATGGTAGAAAGCAACTCCATGGAAGAAATGTTGAGCTGCAAAATATAAGAACAAGTAATGAGCATCAAAAGCCACCAAGAATGAATAAAACATGAAGCATAAATGAACAATCATGCAAAGTGATTTTTTGCTTCTAAAAGATGGGTCAATCATAGTCAAAAACTAGACAACATAAAGCAAAAAAATACTCAAACTATTGTAAAGATTAAACCACTTGAAATTTCAGTTTTATGCATGAAACACAAGCAATCAATTATGACCCTAGGCTAATGAAAGTTAATAAACCTACTAGCCTAAAAACTATGTGAACAATCTT
The DNA here is from genome assembly GCF_014529385.1 of Adiantum capillus-veneris. Lineage (NCBI taxonomy): Eukaryota > Viridiplantae > Streptophyta > Polypodiopsida > Polypodiales > Pteridaceae > Adiantum > Adiantum capillus-veneris. The sequence goes on from NC_140941.1 coordinate 115,461,581, forward strand.
AATAAATCATTCAAGTCTATTATGTCTATGGGCTATAAAAAAGCTCCTAATCTATTAGTACATTGTCAAAGTTTTTTGAAGCTCATGGAAGTTTTGATTTAGTCATTCATTCAAAAATTAAAGCACAATCACAAGGCTACCACCCCAAGGCAAGTCTAGGTGCGACTCTCAACTCCTTGAACCCTCAATAAGGTGGTCCAAAAGCCTACTAGCTTACCAAAGCGACGGCTAACCCCTATCAGCCCAAGGCATCGGTTTAGGGCCTTGACCAAGCAAGCCAAGGTGATTCCCCTCGCCTACCAAGTGCCAATAAGGCGAAGCCTCACACAGACACAACATAACATAGAATTTTATTTTCATGTGCCTTAGTATCATTTTTGCTTCTTTTTTTTGGGCACTTCTTTGCTTCATGGTTCATTTTTTTAGCATATTTTAATTGCTTCCTTTATGAGATGTTTATGGCAATTGGACTAAAAAGATTAAAGCTTAATCATAGCCCTAGGTCATGACAAAAATGAATGGAATATTAAGACTTATCACTATGAATCTAGGACTAGCAAGAAATGAACCTACATTAACCTAAGGTCAAGGCCAATTACCTATGATTAACATACATAAAACCTAATTTTTTGATGAGTTTAATTTTCACAAAGCAAAGTGTTGAAACTTTAAACTGCCTAGTCTTTCTAACATGAAAAAAACCATAGCTTAGAAGCAAAATTTCACTTAAACCAAGCAAGAGAATGAACAAAAGAGCAAAATCATGGAAGGATTACACCTATTCATGCTCTTTTGAGCATCCTTGAGCAAGCATCCCCTTTGTAGAAAAGCCTTTTGATCCCTTTTTATTTGCAAAAAGAAGCCTTTTGAAGCTAAGTGTAAACACAAGCTACAAAAGCCAATTATTGAAAAGCCACACAAAAATCATTAATGAAAACCTAAAGCTAGGGTCTTGCATACCCGAATTTGCCAAAGGGAAAAAACCCAAGGGAAAAAAATGCCTTTGGTTCTGCACATGATGCTCTAATGTAGCAAATTTATTCATACACATCAACCATGAGAGATATAATGAGCTTCTACATAAGCAAATAGTGCAATTTCAACCATCTCTCATGCATGATTCAAAGTTGATTAGTTTCTAGCTCACTTGAAGTATGGAAAAAACAATACAAGAGCTGAAAATAATGCATCTTTTGAATGAAATGAAGTGGCTCTCGAAAGCCGAATTTTACATTTTAAAGATTTTCAAAAAGTTGGCTAACAACTAGCTCATATGAAATTTTACATTTTTGAGTGCAATCTATGAGCTAGAGATGACTGCAACTTTGATGACATAAAAGTGAATGGCTCTTACTAGCCAAAGTATGTACTTGAAAGCTCAAAAGTTGGCTAAACACTAGCTCAAAATGAAAAAATTTGCATTTTTAGAACAAGCTATGAGCTAGCATTACAACTTTAATCCATATAATTGGAATGGCTCTAATTAGCCAAATTTTGCAATACATTGCAATGATGACCCCTTCTTGGATCACTGAAATCTCCTGTTGCCCACAACCCTTCAAAATGAAGCTCAATTGTTAGTGCTTTTAAGAATTTTTCATTTAAAGTAAGCACTAAAAAATGCACAATCGATCACAACCCCCAATGCTCTCTTTTGGCCATCAAAAAAAGCTTAGTTTTAGTGATTTGCAATGGTTTCATTCAATTCAAGCACCACAATGTATAAGCAATGTCAAATCCAGATTTTAATTCACAGCACAGTATTATGCTCAAAAGCATTTTTCCTGTAATTCAATGGAAGTGCCAAACTATAATATGCACAAGACAAACTATTAGCACAACCAACTTGTGATATGTGGCTCTTTGATAGCCAAATTACCTCTTTGGATGGCCATGGAGATCCCCATCAACATCTTTCCCTTCAAACTTCAATCATTCTTTAGTGCAATAAGGCCATCTGCTGGCTCAATCAAGGCACACACTCGATGATCACACCCATGCTCGAACATAACACAAATGGAAATCATAGCCGAGGAGCAAAAGCTTATGATAGGCTAAATCATAGCTCTCTTGAATTATCAAAACCCTATTTTGTGCCATTGGTTGTTCCCCCTTCAAAGTTCATCTATGCATAATCATCTCACACAACCATAGTATACACAATGAATGCCGCATATTGTCACGTAGTAGATTATCACATAATTAGTAGTATGGCCAATCAATGCACATAAAGCGGGTACCTTGACCTTCCCTGCACCAATTTTATCCCCCATATGAAGGCTCAAAAGTTGATTCATCTCCCTGCATCTTAACAAAGCACCATGGTTATTCCTCCCCTTCGAGTCAAGCTACAGAGTGGGAACCCAACCTTAATAAAAAAATTAATTAATTTTATTTGTAATTTATTTTTGTTTTAAGGTGGCAGCATTGGCGGGCTGCAGCTGTGCAAGACAGCGAGATGTCTCGACGAGCTTGAGGGCCCAATGAGGGAAGACGGGGAAGATAGAGAGTGAGAGAGAGGGAGAGGGCATGCCAACGGAACTCCGTAGGCAGGCCGCAGGGAGAGAGTGTGTGGACACGAGGCCATGGTTGTATAGGTATGCACGAAAGAGAGAATGTGTGTGTTTAGACTCCTTGGGTGACACAGGTGTTGACACGGCGCTGCAGGGAAGCATGGAGATGCAGTGTGTGTGTGTGTGTGTGAGAGAGAGAGAGAGTTTGTGTTTGTAGCAAGAGGACAGGAGCAGCTATCTCAGAAGCATCCCGCGTGTGTGTGAGTGTGATGGCGAGCCAGGTGGTGAGCTAAGCATGTCGGGACCAGGGGCTGAGAGAGATTAAATGGTCACCTTATCTACGTGTGTCATGGCGTGGGAATTGAGATGAGCCAAAATCTGCGTGTAGGTTCTGGGTGTGTGTGTACAGTGGTGCAAGCCTGGCATGTAGCTGGCGACAAACCCGCTCCAAGCGAGGGCTCGTAGTGCAGAGTAGGAAAATGACTTTTGAGGCTCGAGAATCGAGATAGCATCACTGTGGTTGAGTTTTTAGAGCAACAAAGACCGCCAATCAATGTGTGGGTGTATTGTGTGTGTTTATTTTTAGAGCAGCAGCCTGTGCGAAGCGTGTGTATGCGTGTGTTGCAAGCACGAGTCCAGGGAGCCAGCATTGAAGGGTTTTTGCAAGCCAAGCCATCCTCAGGACTAGATTTGCAGCAGGGAATGGGGCCGATTAGCTGCACGTGTGTGTGTGTGTGCGCCATTCTTGGCAGCAAGCGTGTACGTATGTGTCCTCTTACGAGCACCGAGCTGCCAGGTTGGCCTTGCATTAGAAAATTTCGGAGGTCATTTGGAGGGCCTCGTAAGAAATTGTATTTCTCTCTCTAGAATTTTTTTTTAAAATGCACTTGCACCTTGTGAGTACGTCCAAAGGACAACCAGACACTCTAAAAAGTAGATTTATATTCCCAATCGTCCTTGAAAACGGTCACTTTTTTATTTAATGCGAGCGTCTTTTTCAGGAGGCAGGTGCAGCGCATTCAATGCAGCTTACGTCATCCGTGAAACTTGAAAAGTCACAAACTGTGAAATAGTGATAGAATTTGAGGCTTTTGACACCACCAATCCGTCTGGAATGCCAAAATACCATAAAAACGAATGTCTCCTTGTCTCATTCCGACATCCGGAGAGGCAAAAAATGTCAAAAAACCCCAAAAAATGGGCTTTGTACTTAAGGCACGCGAGGATGCATTCTAAAATTCTAGAATGCCCCCCTGCACGCCGTTATTACAAAGCTCCTTTTAGTGGTTTTTGGACACTTATCTTTCAAGAAAGCCCCTTTTTAGAGGTTTTTTGACATTTTTCTCTCAAAAAGCTCCCTAAAAAGAGGAAAAAAGGGGCTTTTTACTAACGGCGCGCGAGGAGGCATTCCAAAATTTTGGAATGCCCCCTCGCGCGTCGTTAGTAAAATGTTCTTTTAGGGGTTTTTGACATTTTTTGCCTCTTTGGATGTCGGAGCGAGGCAATTGGACATTCATTTCTAGGATATTTGGGCGTTCCGGACGCATTGACAGTATCAAAAGTTTCGAAATTTTCCACCACTTGATAGTTTTGTGACTTTTTGACTTCTAGTGATGACGTAAGCCGTATCAAATGCACCGCATCAACCTTCTGAAAAAGGTGCTCGCATTAAATGAAAGAGATTGATCGTCTTCAAGGACCACTAGATTATTAAATGAGGAGAGGGACACCTTGTATATTTTTGTTAATATCAATCTATTTCTCTATGTAACGTAGGCTCTTCTCTCATTGGAGGAGCTTATTTTCCTCTCTCTTCCAAAAGGCCCTCCAAAAGACCTCCGAAATCTCCTAATGGTTTGGCTTGTAGTACAAAAAAGGTGTGTGTGGTGTGTGTTCGATAGCGCCAATCTAGGTCTGCCAAACATTCACCATTTTTATTTTTTATTTTTTATTTTTATTTTTTGAAAACTACCTTAAGAGGAGGTTTTCACAATAAGGTGTGCGAATTTGCAATGGCAAGCATCTCCAAAATTTCAAGTCACGGATAGGTCAGAACAAAATTATCCATAAAGGGATTTTCACGCTGATGTGTATCGAAAGAGAGAAAGTGATCGATCACGTTCATTAATGATTTAACATTGAGTACACACAACCATAAAAAACGATCAAATATCATTTGCAATGTTCACCAATCATTCATTGATGATGAACATATAAGGCCTCTCAAATGTGTATGCACTTATGTTCATGGTGTTTTTGATTTCTCCGATCACACCTCACAATTTTTCATATTTTAATCACATGCACATGATAACTCCAACTCTCATTTGCTTCAATCACCTGCTTGCTTGGACACATGCTTCTAATTCGGATTCACGTATGCAAAAATTAACAAGTTTCAAGTCCAAATCAATGCAAAATGCTAATCATTTGAGCATACCCTTAAGCAATACCATCACATATGTTCTCTCATTGACCATTTTAAAACTGACCGTAATCACTGCAATATGAATTGCTCATTTCCACTATCCTCGGTCACTTTAATCCAATTGGCACAAAACATTGGTCATGTGAGGTCCCCACCCCGTCGTCTCAACAACGGATCTGATGGTAAACCTGGTGGCCACTAGATCTATAGCGAAAGCAAACAAAGTGGTCTGGGTTCATCTAGCGGACGATCTCTCATCACAAAGTGAATTGAGTTCGAGCCTACTAGCAAGGAGATCTAGCTCCACCTCACAGGGGAAGCGTGATTTAACCTATGTAGCGATCCTAAGACCCACCTTCCAAGAGGAGAGAAACCTCGAGTGCCTTTTTCTCCATGTTTCAGAGGCACGTACTCTCGAGATTTCACCGCTCTAGGGGCAATGAGTATTACTAATATCGAAGTAAGCACAATGGGGACAGAGAGTTCCCAACCCATCGAGACCACCCATCTCGTAGGCATTGGCAACCTGAGCCAAGCCCCCACTTTCCACCCCCACACTCACACTTCCTTGTGTGACCTAATTACTACCACAAAGGTTGTTCAACATAAAGATTCCTTGTTTAATTCCGAATCACATTGTTCGTTAATACAGCCCTTCAACCAGTATTGCAAACAACACCAAGACAGAATTCTAGTAAAAATTCTACTCAAACTTATTCATAAAAGTTCCAATGTTCTGGAGGTACAACATCCCCCCTCCAGCGAAAGTTCACTCCTCCCGTTGTCGCCTAGCTGCCCATACAACTAGGTATGTCCACCGCATAGAAAGCACGTCATGGACACTCCCACCGCATAGAAAGCAAGACATGGGTTCCCACCGCATAGAAAGCAAGTCATGGGTATCCACCGCATAGAAAGCAAGTCGTGGATTCAAGAGCCCTTAACGAGGAACTCTGCCCCCTGTGATCAGTAGGGGGGTCAGGACTGATTCAACATTGGAAATAAAATGAACATGTCAAGCTAAATTTTCCCTAGCAGACATTCTTTCCTAATTCCAACCAACATACCCATCAATCATTTCCTTCCTACTTTAGAACTTAATGTACTATGAATTCAATTCCGAGGTTTCCGTCGGATTTCTCCAACATGTTTGGGGATATTTTCATTCCTAACTAAACGTGTGCAATGTTAAATTAAACAACTTGAATGAAATTATGATCTACCTCTTCCATTTCTTCGTCGATGGCCCGTGAGATGGCCGGTATTTGTTCCTCCATGGGAGCTTTTCCCTTTCCGTTCACCTTGCTCGTTCCTGCCTCGTGGTCGTGGGCACCACCGAAGCGCGTCTTCTTAACCGGGGCCATTTCTCACTACTTTAAATGATTAGCTTGGAGAAAGAGCTAAGGTTCGCAAGCATCATAACAGTCCAATGGGTAGATTAGTGACATCAATTAATTTCTCCTATATGAGAGATCTAGATTTCTTTCATAAAGCAATCATTAAGGATAGCACATAATCCTATGGGAACCGACTCTAAGATAATTATTCGGCTTACATGATTAAGAATAATTAGGATTTCACTATTGGAATTACCAGAGAATTGAATTAAGTATGATTAAACTATTTCCTGGCAAATAGACGATGCAGATTTACCTTAGGCATATGTGTGAGGAAAACCAATTCTTAGAGTCTTAATGACAGATTAATTCCTCCTTAATTACATCTTAATGCATAAGAGAATGAATTCAATTAAGCTTCATTGTTAATGAGTGATTAAAAGAGTGATTCTCTTCAATCTACACAATTACTAGCTTACCGATTAATTACTATGCTCCCTAGAGAGAGAAAATTCTGATAATTATGTTCTAATCATTAACCGAGAGTGATGAATGGCTGATAATTCAGCTATGGAATGATGATTACATAATAGAATATGGATAAGGAGAATTTAGAGAGTAGTCATAGAGAATTACGACTAGGAATAAGCATAATAGACGAGAAATTTAGATGGTAATGAAAAAGGATTTGCAGAAAGCATTAATTAAACCGTGGTTACCGTGATTAAGGGCTGATAATCCTCTCGATTCTCTGATCTAATCGAGCTTCTTGAGGCGAGAATTCGACAGCACCTCCCTCCTTGCTTCCCCTTCAAAAGGTGTGTGTTCCGGCAGCACCGTCCCAAAGTGTGTGTAGGTGTGTGTGTGTGTGTGTGTGTGTGTGTGTGTGTGTGTGTGTGTGTGTGTGTGCATTGTGTGTGTGTGAGCATGTGTGTGTGTGTGTGTGTGTGTGTGTGTGTGTGTGTGTGTGTGTGTGTGTGTGTGTGTGTGAAGGTCTTTAAATAGGCCTCCTCAAGCTGAAAATCGATCTGGGTTGCTAAATGCATCTGGGAGCTTCTCCAGTTAAGCATGGCAAGTCCAGTTCCCTGCCCACCAAGTGTCAGGTTGGCTTGGTTAACTGGTTCTGAGACTGAGCTGATGGCTTGGAAACTCTCCCAGGACTCCCACAAAGCAAGAGGGCGCCCCCTAGCTGCTAAAGCTGATCTGGAGTGGGCTGGAACCTGTTCCCACGCAGTCCCGGGCCCCCGGTACCTCCTCGGACAATTTTTAGGAAAATTGGTTCTAGGCTAAAACGGGTCATACGAGTCGGATTTTGATGCCGAAAATTGCTATAGCAAGCTGTAACTAAGGCATACTGGCCGGAGTACCTGCCATATTTAGCAGCCCCCGGGGTCCGAAATGCATTTTTTTGAAATTCGGGGTACGGGTGCAGTTTTTCGAGACGATCAAAACTGGACGGGTCGGGTGACCAAAAACTTACTATTTTTGGAAAAAATATTTTAATTCACATTTCGGAGCTTTAAAACATTCTAAACATCATGGCACTGACAAAATCTGGAAAACTGCTAAAAATAGTAACTTATTCCATTATTTTCATTTCAAGGTACAATGGTGTTCTTTTTTATCAGGGTCGGAGACCTTACAGGTCAATTTAAGCCGGTTTTTAATCATTGCAATTTTAATTTCTCATATCCAATAGCCTTAATCGCTCAACCCGATTTATATTCATCATTCATACGTGATTGTGGAAAACTACAAGTACACCATATCTAATCAATTTAGCATATGTGGTAATGGTATTGCACCTCAATCATCCCCAATTACACACAAGTTGAGTCATTCATATCAAAATCCCAAATCGATCAATTATGTACACACCAATCTTTAGGTCTAATAATTATCATAATTGGTACTTGCTACCAATTATTCATCCCCATTTTAGGCATAATTGGCCATTAATTAGGCACACACACCTAAATTTAGACCGTCGATTTGTGCAAAAAATTCATTAAACACTCATTGCATTTCATCAATTGCACACTTGATCACACATACATGAGTATATACATGCTAAATTAACTCAATTTTAATAAAAAATTGATCAAATTTTAACTCAATTTAGCATTGCACACACACAAAAATTAGGTGCACAAATCCTTTTTTTTCTCAATTAGCAACAAAATTAGGCCAATTCCTAATGCTTGAAATTGAATGGAGTAGGTCAATCCACTTACAACTGATTGCTTGCTCGCTTAATCCTTGCTCCTCGCGTAGACACTCCATTGCACACACATGTGTGCAACTCCGATTCGGTCCAAAATTGATAAAAGAATTGACCAAAATCAACACTCAATCACATGATTAGGCATAGATTAGAGCAATTAAGAGTGATGATCCTCCTCAATTAAGGGGATTTAGCATACATTCCAAATCAAAATTAGTGGTTAGGTTAGCACAATTAGCATGAAATTAGCATGGAATTAGTACAATTAGCATGAATGGGATGCAAAATTAGTGAAGGTTAGTGAAAAATTAGCAAAATCAAAAGAGAATTTAGGGGTTTTTGGGGTGAAATGACTCTATATACATCCAATTTAACCTTATTACACTACACACAAATCAAATCCTACCTAATTACAAAAAATCGGTAATCAAATTAGTCTTATCTTTTGCAACCTCAACTCCACTAGCGTAGGCAACCCGTCCCCGGAAACGGCGCCAATGTTGGAGGCTCACCATAGCATAGGCAATCTCCCACAAAATCTATCAATCCGAGGAGAGAGAGCATGACCCGGCTAGGGCTTGGAGGCATCACACATAGAATGTGAGAGAGCGTCATTGGATGCAAAGATTGAGAGGATTCAAGAGCGTGCATCCTCCAATGCAATTAGAAATCATCCCAATTCAACTAATGCTAATCGCACATCAAGCATCAATACAAGAAATCATGTATACATATCAAGCAACGAAGTGAAACACACTAATCTTGGAGTCTCTCAAGCACAACTCTAATTACATGCATTGACGATTAATCACACAAGATCGCATTCAAGTCGGCCACCCCAACCATGCCAATCATGGTGTCCAAATCAAGTCACACATAATCAAATTAAGCTCAAGGCTTCTTAAACCTACACACACACAAGCACACCATTAGAGGACAACTCTAATCCCTCAATCACGAGTACGCCCACTCCGCTTAATCGAGAGAGTTAGATAAGGACTCCACTAATTGGAGTAGCTTAGCATAAGTAAGAGTTAGATTAGAGAAGATCAACACTTCAAAACAATGAAGGAAAGTAGATAAACATGATTGACAATATAATGAAGACTAAATTAATTAAGAGAGGATTACACTAATTACATGTGATTAGTACTAGCCTTCTAAGCATGGGAATTAAGCTCAAAGGCTAGGCCATCAAGACCTCCTCTAGAGAGAGAGTTCTCAAAAGGACCACTCAAGAATCACCTCTCATTAAGCATAGGGATCTTTTATAGCTTTGGGCCTCAAACCCTTCAACTATGGGATAAAGTGAGCTCTCTAGCCTAAACTCATACAACTTTGGAACTCCTAAATGATCCCAAGCCCTATACAATGAAAAGTAAATATTGTGCACTATGGCACATCCACAGCTTGGTGCATAATTGGTGTAGCCGTTAGCCGCTGCTAACAACGGGGCCAATGGTAAAGGGGTCCAAATGAGAAATCATCTATCTATCAAAGAGCAAGGCTAACCAATGGAGCAAAAGACCCTAGGATTGGCTTCATTTAAGCCTCCAAAGGTAAGTGTTAAAAGCCTTAGGACATAGTCTTTAGCTTTGAAAGTTTACGCAATTAAGCTCCAAGCAGGCAAGGGGGCAGCTTGCTTAAGCAAGGGCTCTGCTTAAGCAGGGGGCCTGCCTGCTTACCAAGTTCAAATATCTTGCTACAAAGAAGGGGGCAAGCCCTACAAAGGAGGGATATGAGTAGCATGTATGCACCTCATCAAGGATCCATACTCTCATGAGAGGAAAGGGGCCACATGTCAGGTATAGAGGCACACTTCTCAAGTAGGCAAGGGTTGTGCTTAAGCAAGGGCTGTGCTTAAGCAAGGGGGGTGCTAGCTTAATCTCACAAGACGGAAATAAGGACACTTGTTAAGAGACTACACAACTTGCCCCAAAGGGAGCCAAGCTCTCATTGTCTAGAGGGCTACATGGCCCAATGAGCTTCAAGGAAAACCTAGGGAAGGGGGTCGACCTAGCTACCTCTCTCTCTCTCTCTCTCTCTCTCTCTCTCTCTCTCTCTCTCTCTCTCTCTCTCTCTCTCTCTCTCTCATTCTTCTCTTCACACACTCTTGTGAAGAAAGAACTCCATCTCCTTCTCCAAGCTTGGGAAGTTGAGTGCCTACTACAACAAGCTCTTGGATATGGATGCACATCCACACAAGAGAATGCTTATGCTTGCTTATCAATCTCTCTAATCTCCATTATCATTATGTGAATCTATATTACAAGAGCTATGAGTGATTATGTGCAAGGGGATATTTCTTTCTCGTAGAGATACTTCTACTTATCTCTTCTTCCTCACTCCCTGCTAGCTCTCCTCACCTTTCATGGTGTTTGAGGTCTTGGGATTGAGGTTGGACATTCTTCAAGTTCATGCTAATCATGTTTATTGTTGTTACCATGCTAATGCTTGGTGGGTGAATCTTACCATCTTCACCTCATCAAGAAGATTTCAAGGAAACACAATAAGTTGTATTGTAAACAAGTCTTTGTTGGGGGTCCCTTCATTGCAATAGCTCCAATGACAAACAAAATTATCAATCCGGAGGGATGATCTACCCGGCTACGACATGGAAACACTCACACGGTTAGTCAGTTAATTATGGCAACACAAATGGTTAACTCTATGAGGTGAGCTTCTCGACCTATGGAGGAGCTAAGCCACAATGAAGGGCAATCTCCACATCCACTTCTCTTCACCTCTAATCAACCCAATCACACACACTACGATTGCAAGACGCACACAACACTAATCCTATCATGCAACACACTAATTGGAAGCACACACATAGATCTATCGAGCACCACACTCCAATCAAACCTACATGCACACACAAGCAAAAGAGGGCAATCACACAAGATTAAAGAGGGATTAACCACTAATTAGTTAAGATCTAGCTAATATAAGCATCACAGGCAATCATAAGAAGCATGAGAGAGGCATAGTGAAAGAGAATGAATCATTGATTAGTGGACTCCATAGCCACACACCTCAAGAGCTCTCACCTGAGAACCCTAATTTCTTTTACACACTGCCTTATGTACCTAGGGTAAAAATATACAATGTTCGTGCACCCAAGGCCTTTAGGGATCCACCACTTACTGAATCTGCTACCTAGGCACACTAACTGACATATTCTTTACAGCTTGGAACTCCCATTGAGCCCGTAACACATTAACAATATTACAATGGCTTGAAATAAATCGAGAATTTACAATACGTGGCCATTTTGAAAAAACGTGAAAAATGTATAACTAAAATCTTTACTGCTTCTTCACTTTCATCTTCGATGTGCATTCGTACGTCTTTGGTCTTTAACAGCTTCTGTTAACTGACGTTGACTCAGTTAACATCTTCCCCTTTCAATTTTAGTGCATGTCCTTGAGCACTGTCGAAAAGTGTCAGTGGAGGTTGTGGAAGGTTTTTGATTGGTTTTCGATGGGCTGATTGTCTTCATCTGTCATTGAATTCATTGATGAGGTTCAATTTGCTGCAACATCTTCATTGGTTCGAATATGTATGATGTGAGAGATGATGTTGCATTTGTTTGTTGTAATAGCATAATGATGAGACTTCTATTTATTTATGAAAAGTATGTACAAGGGATATAGAATGATGTGATTCTAAATTAGGGTCTAATATCTAGATGACCAAAGGAAAAAAACCCAGTGAAAAAAAAGTACCTTTGGGATACGTGCATTATTGCAGTACTTATTAGCATTGGAAATATTAATAAAGTACACAAGGGATTATTTGCTAATAGATATGGAATTAAAAAGGCAGCAAATATGAGAGGGTAGCAGATTTCTATCTTACAATCACCTGGAGGTAAGCACATTAAGGATGCAGTCACCAAGGACCTTATGCGTAAATTGAGAAATGTGGTTAGTGATGATGATGTGCAACAAGCTTGTGATGAGGCTGGAATCAGCACCAAAGCCTATCAGGCTATTTTCCAACTCCTAAAGGATACCCTCAAAGAACATGGCATTGTGGAAAACCTATTTCCCGTTCCTCACAAGGTCAAGCTCGCAAAGAAGGCCACAAACGAAGATGTGTTCTCCCGCATTGGGACATACCTACACATTGAGGACACAATGCCAACTTCCCTTTATGCTTCGTGCGCAACAAAGACAAGGGGAAAAGGTAAGAAACAATCCATAAGACCTTCAGAGAATTTTTACATTCTTGTGCTTACTACAAACATTTCTTCAGGTAAAAGTAAGCTTGAATCCTCAAAAAGAGGATTAGTGAAGCACCAAGTTGGTATTGAAGGTTTCTTTTGCAATCCTGTTTTATCATTTTTGAATCTGAATTCTCGTTGGTTAGACTGTCCTTCTTTGACTGTGAAGACTCCATTATCTGTTTGATTCTCCAATTAGGCTTGTGGATATGAGTCTTTTATGTTGTTGTAGGCCTTTGTTTGTTGTCGACATCTGGCTGTTGACTAGGAGCATTGAAAGACTTAGAAATCCAAATCTCTTGATGATCTTTGTATCTCCATTGTTGACTTTACTTCACACTACCTCTTGTTGATTTCTTGATTTCTTCATGCAGGTCTGGTGTAGTTGCAATTGGCTTGTGGTTGACTGGTAGCCAAATCTTTGTATACCCTGTGTAGAATCCTTGTCCAAGAGGAAGATTCTTCGAGAATCATCTTTTTTCTGTATCCTCTTGAGACTTGTGGTAGACGTTAGCATCTTTCAATGATGTTCGGTTGTATACCTGCTTCTTAGGTACCCTAGAATATTGTCGAGGTTGATACCTTGTGGGCCTTCTTTCTTGGGAGAGTCTTGATGTTACTTCATATGCCCTTACCTAAGGTTTTGGTACCCATATCTGTCTATTACCTCCATAGTACTCCTATTCTTTTAAGCTCCACTGTGATGCTATCCATCCCAAGTGTTTGTCTTTCTGTGTTGATTTCCCATCCTTAATCCAAACTGGATCATTGACAAACACTTTCTTCACCTTCCTTTGATTTCTTGAGTACTTTGGTTGAAATATCTTTGCTTTTCTAAGTGCCTCTTTAGAGGTTTTAGTTGGGTCAGCAATTGACCTGAAGTTTTGAAAGCTTGACTTTCCTGAAGAAGCTGATCCATGAGGGTTCTTTGATATAGAGGCATATGCTGTCACATCTTCTTTGCTAATCGGTGGAGGTTCCACTTTAGCTTTACCTTTGTCTGCGAGATTTGTCTTTGATTGTTTTGACTTTTGCAACTCTGAATCTAGCATGATATTGTCAATCCCATGGGTCTCCTATGATATGAGCTTCTGTGGTTTCAGGACCCAAGGCATCATAGATGCTAGACTCTCATCTATATTTACGACTGTTTTGGTCAAAGTATATCATTGTTTGGTCACAACATCGAAGCTTGATTTCCGATGGAGGAGAGTTTGGCTATGAACAGATTTCTAGGTTCACTCCAGTAATATCCTTCAGCTCTAGAGAGGATGGGTTATAATAGATTCTTTCCTCATAAATGAACCATCCTTTCTGATCTATCATTGGACGTACTTCTATGAGCTGGTATGTGGGCCGTTCAAACACTGGTTGATCCTTTTTGTACAGTTTTCCTTTTTGGTCCACATAGTGTGCATATGAATTATGTGTGCCATACAAAGCTAACATCATTCTGTTTGATGTGTCCCTTAGACTCGTGGATGATTGCACACTTGTGGCAATGGATGCAAAATCATTTGCAAATTTAATAGTCTTTTCAACCTTTGGTGATATCTCAACACCTTGACTAAATTCATGCAAGAATTTGTTGTTCAAAGAATCATTTTAAGCTTTTCAGGTGCCTGTGCATCTTTATGTTGATTTTGAACTTGCAGTGTTTTTATTGGTGCTTCTAATGCTAATGCAAAATCATCTGATTGCATTAAAAGTGACGAGTTAAATGCACTTACATCGAGATTTGCATTTCCAATTTTCTCTGTACCTTGCTTGGAAATTGACGTATCCCTGTTGTCAAGATTTCTTGGACAATCTTCAGAAAAATGTCCACCTTTTCGTCCACAATCTGAGCAATACACCATGACTTGTGGTATTTCATTTGGTTTTGTCATGTCAAGCTCTTGCTGAGAAGCTTTTGTTTCTGTGCTTGCCAAGTTGTCGGCATCTTCTTGTTTTTTCATTTTTTAATGAATTTTCTATGGTTTTGTGAATTTTTAGTGATTTGTTATAATTTTTTATTTTTTATTTTGGGACAAAATTTAAATTTTTATGATTTTTCCGTGAATTTCAAAATTTTAATGAAATTTATTCTGATTTTTTCAGTGAAGTTTTGAATTTTTATTGAGTTTTTTACTCTTTTTATGATTTTTCTATGGATTTTTTATTTTTTATGTTTTTTTAAGACAATAAATTAAACTAAATAGAATAACTAAACTAAATAAGAAACAAAATAAAATAAATAAAAGAAAAATAAAATAATTTTATTTTTTTTGTTTTGTTTGTTTTTTTTGTTAAACCTTTACTTACCTGTCGTGTCGCATCGTTGACCTGCAAGTCTGGGAGTTGGAACCTTGGCGCGCAGGCGGGCCTTGATTGCGCGCGTGCGGCTGATTGGAGCAGCGCATTTCACAGCGGCGGTTTGGCGTGCAACAAGGCAGAGAGCACGAGCAGGCCCTGGCGGTTGACGGGGCTGCAGTCGGTGAACAGGAAGTGACCACGAGGCTGCAGCGTGCGCAACAGAAGCCGTTAGAGAGAGAGAGAGAGAGAGAGAGAGAGAGAGAGAGAGAGAGAGAGAGAGAGAGAGAGAGAGAGAGAGAGATACTGCTCGGGAAGGAGAGCGTGTGTGTGTGTGTTGACAAACGGAGGGTGTGTGCACGCGGGGCAGGCTGGCAACCTTGGCGCGATGCAAGAGAAAGGGAAGAGAGAGAGAGAGTTAGAGAGAGAGAGAGAGAGAGAGAGAGAGAGAGAGAGAGAGAGAGAGAGAGAGAGAGTTACGTGGGGAGAGAGAGTAAGTTAGAGAGAGAGGGGGTTAGTGAGAGAATGAGAGTAAGACAAAGAGAGAGAGAGAGAGAGAGGGTGAGAAGAGAAAGAGTAAGACAAAGTTAGAGAGGGAGAGAGAGAGAGAATGGGAGTGTGTGTGTGTGTGATGGGTGGTGTTCACCCGGAGAGAAGAAGAAGAAAAAGAGTATTTTATAATCGAAGGAAACTATCGCAAGAGACCATAAAGATCTCCACCGACGATGAATTTTATGCGCCGCAAGGCACGGTGCGAGCTTGGAACGGATTTTTATTAGTTTTTTATTTCCAATCGTCCAAAAATGCAAAAAATAGGCCAGAAATTAGCAAAAACTGAAAAAAATCGTCAGAAAATCCCAAAAATTGCCAAAAAAATCAAAAAATTCTAGGAATCTTAGAAAATCACCGACATTCACAACCAAATATTTTCGACATGCAAAAGCACACCAAAAATAGCAGATTTTATCGAAAATGCAATTTACGACACAATCGTCAACCCAGTCCCCGAAAATTGCGAAATGCTCAAAACTAGACTAGGGAGGGCACAAATGCGAACAAAATGATGTTGTAAATACGCACACACAAAATAGCTCGTAAAGATCACAAAAGATCAATTTTTTATGGAATTAATCAAAAATTAATGCCAAAAATAACCAAAAATTTGTAAAAATTATCCAAAAAATTTCTACTCCACACATTGAGGAATAGTGCAGCCAAATAAAATTGCCAAAATCACATCAATTCAATTGCCAAACAATTTTATCAATAAAATCAAGACTAGGCAATTAAATTGACAAAATTAGGTCAAAATTTGATGCAATTGAAATGTGTAAATCCCTGTTTTGAACACAAAAACGCAGAAATTAATCATTACACACATCAATTATGCAATCAAAATATGAATCAATCATACAGATTAAACAGTTTTTAAGCACACACACAATAAAAAAATTGGCAATTTTTACCAATCTTTAGGTGCACACACAAAAGGATTAAACTTGTCGAATTTGCAATGTGACTTCACAAATCATTAGTTGGGCATGATCATAACACAAATCAATCATCACAATTGAAAAATCATAACGCACACATTGATTTCTAGGTGCACAAACATGGGCAAAATAGTGCACACACACCTACAATTAGGCATACATGCACTCAATTAGAGTGCACACACACTTGATTTTAGTGCACACATACTTGAAATTGACCATCCACAACATTATGGGCTAATAGGAATGCTTACAAGGTCACCATTGGAACGACACGTTTCAAAATGGTATATGGCATAGAGGGAATGGTACCAATGGAGTTTTCAATTCCGAGTCTCAAGTTAGTAGTGGAGCATGGTATGGACTTCAACGCAAATCTACAGCAAAGATTAGATGAATTATTACATCTGGATGAGATCAGGAAGTGAGCATTCATTAGGAAGGGAATGGGGTCTAACGGGGCCTCTTTGTTTGCCATGGGATTAAAAAGGAGATTATGGAAGGGACAAATGGGTGGATGCCATGTGGACTGAAATGGTGGGTATGGCAGGGCCTAAAAGGAAGTGGTCAAACTTGTAGTCTTTTATAGAATATAAAGATAAAATCTCTTATAAATTCAAAAAACTGAACTTTTCTCTTACTAGTTGAGTAAAAACCAATCCTTTCTCTCTCTAGTGGTTGCCAGTTTCTCCCCCCTCTCTCCTAAAAGGGTGTCCCTCCACAAAAGTGTTGATCATTCCCTCCCTCTCTCCCTACTGTACCATCTCTCACTTCACCTTGCAAGTTGCTTCTCTTTCTTTCCTTTCATTTTTCCCTCCCAAAAGCTCTGCAGCAGAAGTTTGAACCTCCTTTCCCTCCTCAAGCTTACTGCATTTTTGAGGGATGCATTCTCCTCAAGCTGAAGTTCTCTATTTCTCCATGAGCCTCACTAAACACCTCTACCTAATGCTGAAGAATTGCAGCATATCCTTCTTCTAGATCATCCCTCTTTCTTTCCTCAACAGGTTTCATGTTCCTTCTCGATTAATCTCTCTAGAGAGGATCTACTTCCCTCTCAAGATTTGCAACATTATCTTCCCCATTAAGCCAACAAGCAGGTGGAGCAGTATAGCAGTAAGTGGCATCCTTCACCTTTGTGTACCATCAAGAATCTTGCTCTTTATACAGGTGATAACATGGATGTGTAATGTCTAATCATAAGTTTTGTGCCAATATTCTCCATGGCATCATCAGGTACTCGACGACCTAGGAGTGTCATTGACTCCATCTCATGTAGCAATGTACAAGACGATAGTGGATATTGGGTGACGATGGAGTTCAAACAAATGATGTGGGTGACAATGCAGCCCAGCTCAAGAGGTGCACACAAGGTCTCAAGGAGACACATGGCTTCTTGAGCACACCATTGGAAGGGAAGAATCATGGAGTTCAAGAAAACATAAGACCACAAGAGGCTTGAGAGGGTGCAGCATGTGTAAGTTGCTTCAAAACTGAAGCTAGAGATAGTAGTGGCTCCATCAAGGTTTCCTACAAACTTTAATGTTACTCCTCTTTCAAGTTGTTAGGTTGTCTATTTAGTATTTTTGCCTTGTACATTGTTTTTGATGACTATAAGATTTGCATTGCTTGTTCATGTTTGCAGATGTTTTTCCATCCGATTTTGTAGAGTGGGAGCCAATAGAGTCCTTCACAAGAACTTTTGAGGCCATTCACACTGAGCTTGGCAAGTTGCTTTATCTTGGTTGTCCATCCTATGAGCTTGCCTCATGTGACATTGTTTTTTTATAATCATACTTATGTCACACCTATGCGAAATGGGTATGGTAATCTTTCTTCGATTCACTCACCAACCTTGGAGAGTTTGTAATGGCCTAAGCCAGACAATTCCTTGTCGCAACAACCAAACGGAGAATCAAGGCGGATGTGCAAGCAGTAATCAAGTGCACCTATGGTTCCCACAAAGCCACAGTAACATGGTTTATATCTCTTCATGTGTTTGTGTTTATCTTTCGACTTCAGAGTGTTCATAGGATACCAACAATGTGGACTTGCAAAGGGGGAAGTGCGATCAACAGATTCGTTGCAGGCAGCTAGATGGGAGATTAAGGTGGTCAACCACCAGGGAGAGAATCAAGTGCTATGTAGTTGCTGACAATGTGGTGTTCAAATACCACATTGCAAAGCAAATCTTGTCGATGGTCTTTCTCTATAGAAGATGGAAGCGGATGATGGAAGAATGGGAGGCACTAAACTCTGATGTTGTTGCTGCTAGAGATGACAGGGATGTTGCTCCCATTAAGACATATAGTGTTTTGAATCTTGTTTTGTGCACACTCGTTTATTCCCAACTTGTTCAAGTTTTTTATTGAAATGTGCAATTTCTTTGATGTGGAGCACAAATGGTTTCAATGTTGGTGTTTTTCAATGCTTTGTCGCCTGATTTTATTTAAAATTATGGTTTTAACACTAGGTTGGTAATGGGACACTTTTATGTCCAGGGACACTTTTATGTCCTGTTAAGTGACCATTTTCCTTGAATTATGTCAAGAGTTTCAAAATGGATTTTGAGGTGCTATCTATCTATAAAGTTTTCTCATGAGCTGAAAAAAACTCGACATTTTTTTGGAATATCAATTCCATCTTTAACATTGTCCTTGCACAACATTTCACAACCTAAACTGTGTGAAAAAACGGGTCATGTTTTCGACTTTTTTTCAACTTTTTGCAACTATACCACTCTAGAATTTATGTTTGTGAGGTCTATAATGCTAGAGAACTATCTTTAGTAGTCCTCAACATGTCCTGATGCTTCTAGGGAGAAATAAATATTAAAGTTGTAAGTTATGATCAAATTATAAAAATTGCCAAATCCTGTTTTTTAGCCAATTTTAGCTCTTCTATGATTTTTTTGGTGGATTTCATGATATCCAAATGCATTTTTGATTTTCTATGTCGCATATTGTAACATAAAGCTAACATTCCTTGAGTTTTGGGGCACCTAATACCCTATTTTTCATAGTACACAACGATGGTTGATTTTTTCAATTATAGAAGAAAACGAAACATTCTAGTATATCAAGTATAGCTTTTTCAATATTGTTAGTTTCTTGTGACAACTACATGCATTTTGTAGGTAGTAACCATATCTAGTCATAAGGATCAAATTTTACTAGATATTGAATAGTTTCTATGGGATTCTACAACTCATAATGTTGAACCCAGTTTTTTCATGTTTGCTGTATTTAACACTTCATCTTTGTCCCCAAGATTCCCCTTGGTAAGAGATGTATTATTCTTTTGACATGCTCCATGGCTCCTTATGAACATAAAGGACAATAGGGAACTAAGAAAACATGCATATATTATTTGTATTGAGCGTGGCTATAGAAACTTTGATGATAGGTTTGTAGAATGGTAAAAATTCAACTTTTTTGTACCTATTTATTTTAGCAAAACAAAAAATAGTGAGTGAGAAGCAATCATATGTTCTGATCACCAACCCATTGAAGTTAACTAGGGAATTTATCTCAAGTCCTACAAAAATCCCTCATCTTATTTTTATGCAACAAAACGTAAGAAATGATTGTTTTGATGAAAATTCACTGGTCCATCAACTTTGGAGGCTTGGTGTGACCAAAAGATGAGAAATTTTACAAGTTTCTTATTTTTTCCATGTTTAGTAGGCCTTGAACTATAACCTCATGAAAGGATTTTACAAATTGAGTGGATCTACTATGGTTTTGGAGGTTTTTTTCAAAACCCTGAAAGGACACTTTTATGTCCTGTTAGGTTACCAACCTAGTGTTAAGCTATTTTGACGTTAATTTTAAGTGCTTTTTAAAAAGTAACTTTGGGTATATAAGTGACTTTCTAGGTTTGAAACTTCATTTCTCACATTCACAAAATTCTAGCTCTAAGCTCTCTTCGCATCTTCTTTGCGAACGAATCCATGGCAACGTGTACTGATGCACTTCTCACACAATTAGAAAAGGTAGGACTTGCAGATCAAGCACATGAACTACTCAGTGTGTTCGAGGGGACAATTGACATGCAAGCCACTACCAACCTTCATGCAGAGGCATTCAAAAGTTTTCTTGACTACATGGCGCAGCACATGGAATAATATGCCATAGTCTTTGAGAAATGCCACACGGCGTGGTTGCAAGTAGATTTCCTCAATCATCTCTATGCGGTCAACAAAAACTTTTGCTTTTGCTTGTTGAGGTTTATTAAAGGACTCACGGAACGGGACTATAGGGCAGAGGATGAGGATGATCTCATAGATTTATGCATGGGGTGCATAGGCACCCAATTCATTTCTTGGGACATGGTTCTGGCCTTACTTGTGCTTGAGGGCATGGATAAGGCAAAATCAAAGGAAAAGTTCAACCAAAGACCACCTGTGACCATTGTGGAGGAATCAAATGAATTTATCAAAGAGATTGATGAGCAGACTGAAGCATCTATAGCACTCATCCTCTTGTAAGAGCCCAGCTCCACTGAAGAGAAAGATCGGATGATAGAGGGAGATGAGGTGCTAGACGAAGTACTAGACCTCCAAAGTCTCACTTTGCATGCAATGGTGGTCTATGATCATCACGTTTTGTTCCTTGATGACATTGCCAAAACATTAGGACTCAAAGAAGATGAGTCAGTTGCAATGCTTCCTATTTATGTGGGCATGAAGTATCCCAGTGGAAGGGAAGAGAAAGTCAAATTTCAAATTGACTTTGAAGCCCTCTCTTTCCTCCCCAATAAAAATGAACAGAAGTTGGTTCAAACAGTAGCAAGTACACTTGTGGAAATCAAATCATATGCCTCATTCTACCGACGTGTACCAAAAAGTGCTTTTCATCCACACAAACCACTGATCGCGATTGGTGGAGACAAAGAAAATCTTAAAGAGAAGGATGAGGAAACTGAGGTAAACAAATCTTAACTTGGTCGATTGTCTATTGCTCCTTACAACAAGTGTTAAAGTCGTTTAAAATGCTTTGCAGATGGGATACCATGTTGATAAGTTCACAATGTGTATTGGAGGTTCATGCAACGCGCTCATGGGTAGGGATAGCTCGCTTTGGCACTACTTGAGCCACCTGGAGCCATCGATTCTTCGAGTTTCTCACACAAAGTTCTCCAAGAATGGTTATGTGGAATTGCTCAAGTGCAAAGCATTCAGTGCAAAGCATTCAGTGCCAAGATTCCCTCACCCTAAATGCTCACAAATGTATATTGATGGACCGAGAGCCAGCATTGTACGCCTTTACAGGTAAGACCCGGGCTCAGTCCTCTCACACTGCGCCTTGAGCCTAGGTCAAGGGTTCACAAACCCATAGGAAATTGTAGAATCCCTTGACATCAAGCCAGCCATTTGTCCCATACCCATAGATGTAATTCGTAGTAAAACTAATTGACCATGATGTAATATCCAAATCAATACAACATAATTGTTTTTGTTAACGATTTTGGTCAACATTCGGTACTTGTTTTTTTTTTAAATTGCTATTGTCCAATAAATTTTATTTTTGCAACACATGCACAGAACCTCGAACATGCAGCGACCAGTCGACCCGGGGGTACATCTCATAGATTTTTTTACAAAACCGAGCGACTGAGGAGGGCTTCAACGGGACCGCCTGTGAGCACCCACATGCTCGGCGGGGTCGGACGACACAAAAAACACCCCTGTGAGCCACGGCACGTAGGGGCTTTTTTGCGTTGTCCGACCGCGGTGGGAGCCGTCGGGCTCATTGGTGGTCCTGTTGACCCCGTAGCCCCTCCCTCGTCCCCCGGTTTTGTACAAAAACTCATCGGGATTTGCCCCCCGATCGACGACGTTCAAAGGCTTTTTTTGCATCATTCGACCTCGTCGAGGGTAGCAGTGCTCATTGGTGGTTCCATTGACCCTGTACACCCCACCCCCCCCCCCCCCCCCCCCCCCCCCCCCCCCCCCCCCCCCCCCTCGTCGCCCAGTTTCGTTAAAAAATCTACGAGATGTGCCCCGCGACTGACGGTTCACTGCATGTTCGAGGTTGTGCATGTCAACATCGCCGGCAAGCCGTGTGCCGTCGTGGTCAACTTAAATTTAACATCTTGAACAATTCAAATAGTTTAAAAAAACAATGTACAAAATCAAGAACAATTGCATGGAATGGTAGAAATTTGACATTTGATATTATATGAAAAGATTACAAATCTCATCAAGAGAGAGTACATGGGATAAACTATTTCTAATGCAGGCATCCTTCATTTCCCAAATTGATTGCTAAAGCTAAATCTGTATTTTTCAATGTTACATGCTTAGCATGCACCATCCTGAAACAGCTACACCAAATTGTCTTCGGCGGCATCCTGTAGGGCTAGTAAAGGTGCGTGTTGTATATGTGTAACAGAATCTCTATGTTCATCCATTATCTCTCTCACCACCCGAGAGAAGGCCGCTTTGGGTATGATGGGCTCAGTGCTCTTTTGATATTTTTGAATCCCATGAAAATCAATTGTGCCTAGCTTCCATCGCCGCTTTTTATGTGTTGTTGGTGGTGGTAGATGAGCCGCCTGCTTGGCCTAAGCTCCGAGTGCTGTGACAAAAGGCGAGGACTCCGGATTCTTCTTCAGTTGCTCTTGTTTCTTGTGTGGCTCTAAGTAGAGATGAAATTGGTGGGGAATCTGGTAGAAGTGTGCAATTGGCATGCTTTAGTGGTCTGAGATCACCAAAAATATGTCGCATGGTGGTTTGATCATGTGGATTCAATGGTTGGGGAGGTTGTTGGGTGTCTAGAGCGGGTTGGGGCGCTGGGTTATCCACTTGTGGCTGGGGATGTGGATTTGAAGCCGTAGATTTTTTGCATGGGGTGCTAGCTCCGGATTTGAGTGGATGTGGTGGTATTGATGTGCGTAGTGCCAGTCTGCTCGTGTGAATTGTTCATGTGGTGCAAGATATGGGTGCGTGCACGTTTGTGCTTGAGAGAATCTTCTAAAATGTGCAAACAAGAAATGAACTTGAAGTTGTGAGTCTTGACTTATATAGTACTATAAATGTAAAAACAAAACTTTAAAACTCAATAATACTAATAAATATTT